>NW_027185329.1:7749374-8380207 GCF_022577435.1 Embiotoca jacksoni
TTGATGAGATCAGTTGCCAGCTCTTCTAAATCCTGTTATCAAAGTAACAGTGGACATTTCATTTTCAAAAACAGAATAGGTAAACAGTGATTGTGCAATTTAGGATGGTAGTAGGTTGGTTTTTTTGGGCCATTTTTTTTTCACCTGTTTGGCATTTTTTAACAGAGTCTCTGGCCACCTGACAAATGTGAGTCCATCATTTTACTTGATTTCTGAAGGATACATACCCTGTAGATGGACTGAGTTATTTCAGATTTGATGATGAATTGCAAATAATGAAGAATGTCTAGGAGTTCCACTTGTACACTGGATATGAAGCTCTTTAGATTGTCCACATGAAAGAGCGACATCCAAGAGTGCACAACAAGACGATCAATGTCCACCAGGTATTCATGTTCTTTCATGGTCCCGATCAGATTCCTAATTTAAAATCAGAGCTTATTATGTGACCAGGCACACTTAACAAAATTTCCAACATGTTGTTTACAGGAGAAAAACCTTTAAATACCAGTACCTTGCGAAATATTTTCCTCCGCTTTCTGTCAAACCTGTCCAGGACTCAAACTGTGGATTCAAGACAGGTGGAACTGGCTCAAATGGCTTGCTTTCTTCTCTCAGCAGGTGAATCAGAGGAATGACCAATACCCACTTCTCAATCTGGTGTTGTCTGGCTTTGTGGCATAGCATCTCAACAGACTCTGCAATACTATGCCAATAGATAAATCAGTGGTTAGATAAGGCAGGTCAATGTGTCGATGGGAAAATCACATACAGGTTGAGGGAAATTCACAGGTCACAACATCACAACACAATCAAGAGGTAATAATTTAAAATAAGTTACATTGGATTTCTTTAAATGGTATTTACAGTGGAAATGCTCTTTCCTGAAAAAATAACTATTCAATATTTAAAGAATTTGTTTAGTTGTTTTTTAAGAATTATATAATATAATGCATAGATAGTGCAGGTTTTGTTTCTAGCCAGTACTATGTTGTTGAGAGATATCATATGGTCAACTGTATTAAGATTTAGGTTTTTAGAGTCTAACTGAAAGCAAACTTAAGCAAAAATACTTTTTGGCATTTTTTTAGGGTCAACGCTATCACAGTATTGTCCGCTATGGTTTTGAACTTTTTTCTTTTTTTTTAAGTTCTACCTCTACACAGAAGTGCTAAAACAACAGACAAGAAAATATCTCCTCTTCTTCCTACACTTTTTAAAGATGCTGTTTTGGGTAAGCCCTGAAATGGCACATTGCTGCCATCACTTGCAGTGTTTTGCAGGATATACATCATTTTGATAAACATGGCCAGTACCATATTTTACATGGTTTTCGGGGCAAAGCTCAGTTTTGTTGCCTTCAAAGATACTGACATTGCAAAATAATAAATCACTGCGAATGAGAAAATATTTATTTCAATGACCTAATGTCTTTTAATGGTCAACACATAGCTGACTTTCAAAGCTCGCAAGATGTCTTTAGCTGTTTTTAAGTCAGTACTGTAAAAAGATAGATTTTCTCAGTTCATATTAAAATGTAAGATCTAAAACATAACAACTACTATCACAAAACAAAATTAAGTTATTAAGAAATAAGGACAAAAAAAAAAGACCTTTTAATTGAAATACATCAGTGCCAATATGGCTGATGACATTATGGGTCTGTCAAATACTTTTATTATTATTATCATTATCATAATGATGGTTTTTGCTTGAACTTAAACCACTAATCATTTACCTGTTTTTATCAGCCAAGGGGTTTGCAAAGTCTTCCCAGAAGCGGAGGAAATGCTGATGTGGCTTTTTAGGCAGGCAAAGAAGATCACACAGAGTAGACAGTTGGTCTGTCATACTGTCTTTAAGATACTTGTTGTAGATGAGCAAACTGACAAGTCCTGCATGCAGAGGTGGTAAGAGGGAATGTGTTTCCTTCATTCTAGGAATAATGTTTTCCTCCAGAAAATGTTTGAGCAGGGTTTTCACCTTGAGAAGGAGAGGAGGTTATGACGGATGGTGGAAAACTGTTTGTATTACTTCAATCTTATAGCGTTTTGAATGTAAATATGTTGTGTTGTAGCATAAAACGTTTCATATTTACCTGTTTTTCCCCATATGGTAATCCCCACGGTATTACCATACCGTTATGAAGTAAAGGAAAGCTGTACGCATGAAAGAACTGTTGTAGCAGGACAAAGAAATTTTCCACATTTTGTGCATTCCAGGTTGTAAGAAGATCAAAGATTATTTTTAGCATTTCCCCGCCTGCTTGGTCTCTTCCTTTCATGACTGCGTTTTTGGCAGAATTCAAAGTCCAGTGATCTTTTAGTTTGGTTTGGATCACATCATCATATTGGTGCCACTCACCTTAAAAAAAATTCAACAACAAGAAATGTACAGAGGAGGATTAATGGTTACATTTATTATTCTGCTAGCCAATACAAGCTGCAATTCATTATTGTGAATTGACAAACATATTCTAAAAACCTCATCAATTAATTATTCTTTTTTTTTTCCAGTTTGTTAAGGCATGTATGATCACAATTTTACCTTGTACATAGTTAATGCACAAAATAAGTTTATTTATAAATGGTACAGGCACTATACAAATGTATTTTGTATATTGGATTATGCAGAAAATGCATAAAGTATATTTTTCATCAAGGTTTGTACACTGTACATTATAAAGACACAATAAAAATTGTTAGCATACAGTAAATCGGTCTGTAAATAAAGTGCATTTGGAATACCTTCACTTGTTAAAAACTCCTCTTTGATTGAGAGGCATCTGTTGATGTAGTTTTTTTTCTCTTTCTGGTAGATGGTCTCATAGATGAGTTTATTTTTACTGTGCTTTTGAACTGCGTATTTGTAGGGGAATCTCTCCTGAATTCTGTTCACGGGAATCATAACTTGTACTTCAAGAAGATATCTTTTGTCTCCTACATGCCTGTGAAATTAGAGATGTGACATGCTGAGAAGTGATAACCTCCTGATTTGAAAAGTTAGTTACTCATTGAATTATTGTCTCTGTGCTTGTAGACATGGAAATGTGAAAAATGAAAGTCATACTTGGGAAACATTTCTGAACCAGAATCCCAGTTTCCAAACAATGCTTCAGATTTGAGAAAAACGACATCCTTCTCTGGATTAAAATCGAAGTCTTTTGAAATGACAGCATGGAAGCATACATGGATTTGTTCACTGACTGATGAACTGAGAACAAAAAAAAAAGTTAATTTAATATTTCAATATAGAATGTCAAATACATCAAAACAATACATACCATTATCTTTCCTATTGTCTTACTTTTGTGATGTCTGAGGTTCAGTGGATGTTACTGAGATATTTGCAGCCACTAGATGACCCTCCTTCTTGTCACTCCGTCTGGTAGGGCAGGAGGGAGTTGGTGGCTTGAAGTCATCTACACATGTGTTGTTTGGTTGCTGTTCTCGTGTGCTTGCTTTCTCATCTAATTTAGTGTCAGCAGCCTTTGAAAAAAGTAAAAGTTTGAAAAGTAAATCAGATAAACACGATATTACCTTGTTTGATATGTGCAGTTGAAAAACATCAAGCCTTGTAAGTCCTAAATCTGATCGCTAGTTACAAAAACAGCAGTGTAATGTAGAGTTATCAGTGTGTCAGTAATCACATTTTACTTGTGACACTGTTTTGGTAAATGGATCATTCATTAATATTACACAATTAATAATGTGTGCACATAATTGTTGCTTCAACACTATGGATTTAGACTGGTAAAAATCATTGCACAATTGTCAATATAAAATCATTAAATCTTATTAGTAAAGTGATTATTATTTACTATTTATGAACAAGATTCAGTTTGAAGGTTAAAGCTCTATATATTTGACTGATAACTACCTCTGTTCTTTTGTCCGTTTCCTTTGTCACTGGACATGGCTCAGCATGATTCTCTGTTTTTCTGGTGCTGCTCTCTTCTCTGACTGCTTCATCTTCTTTCCTGTCTGTATGTTTTGTGAACGTATCCTGTTCAGTGTTTGTGTGATTATCATCATCAGCCAGCCTCGCAGAGAGATTTTGTGAGACAGGTTGCTTTCCTGCTTTGCTTTCTTGAGGTATTTGCTCAGATGATTCAGGTGCAGTGGATTCAGTTCCTGTAATTGATGTTTGAGATGATGTACAGTTAGACAATGGCCCAGAAGGAATGTCACTTAGCTTGTTAGCAGGAATTTGCAGTGCATCTGGGCTCTTGTCTGTAGTCTGCAGCAAATCTGATGGATCCTTTGTTTGTTGCTCTCTCAGTTTGTGACAGGCAGGTGTAGGAGAAAGTGGTGTTATGGGAAGAGATAGGTCTGATCCCGGGGTCGCCTCACTGCTTGGTTGAGAATTACCTTTCAGAGCTTCAGAAGATAGCCTCTCTTCTTCCACACAAATCTTTATGACTTGTGAAGTAGTAACTGTCTTGCCATCCAACAGTGTCTGGTGGAGGGATGAAGCTGTGACTCCAGTTTCCACTGTAGTTGGGCTAGCTGTGTTATCTGATGGGTCATTTGTTGTAGCACCATCTCTAGTTAGCTCCAGGTCATCAGTAGCCAGCTGCCCCTAAAAGAAATCGATATAGTTAGCGTGGCAAATATAATTTTCAAATCCAAAAATATTTAAAGCTTACTTGGTTGAATGGTTAAAAAAAACAAAAGTTGTGCGATCTTTTTTCAGTTGTTTATAACCAAGTTAAACTTAAAAGTTAGCACACTATCTTGACAAGATAAATATATCATCCTGCAGGTTAAACTGGTCCGTCAGTTTTTAATGAGCTTGTTTACTACCTTAGATACTCTTGGTGCATCTAGCAGTCAGAACTATGACTCACCAAGAGGAAGTAGAAGCTGCTTGTGACTTTGATGAAAAAGCAAAAGAACTCTCATTCTAATTTTATTTCTTGTTTAAACCTTGTTGGATAAATTCATCGGTTAGAAAATTGTCTCAATATAGAAACTGTTTTCACCTGTGTTTGGGGAGTGTTTTCTTGTTTCTCTTTGACTTCTTTTGAAACCTGGTTTTGAGTCTCCTTTTGGCCCTCCTCCTCAGTAGGGACTGAGGGTTGATGTGCTGACGTGGCTTCATCTGTGTAACAATTAATATTGTGACATGTTAGTTACATAACGTCAATTAATATGTGAGTTTTGTTCTTTATGCCACATACAAATGGGATAGCGGGACAATAGACAAAAGTGGAATTTCAAAAACCACGGTTATATAAATATAGCTACAAAAACAAAAACAATGTTAATAACCATGGAGACACTATAATTGTGTTGCAGAGAACTATTACGTGTAAAGATTTCTTATTTCAACCTACAGTATTGTTTCATGGTTGACAATGAGCTTTGAGTCGAGATTAGAAGATCAGTCAAAGTTATAAAACATTTGACACCAATATAAGTAATGCTTTAACACTCATGAAAACTATGCAACATACAGTAGACCCATATGAATTGTTGTAATTCACCCAATATTCTCCAAAAACAGTATGCTATAGGAAACTTACCTGGGTTCCTATTTTCAGTCAACAAAAATAACTTGAAGCCACAGTCAGGACAGAATTTAAATGACTTTTCCACTTGATTTCCACATTCAGGGCAAAACATGATGTGCCTGTTTAGACAGATTAATATATTAACAATGGGAGAAAACATTATTGTACACATAATTAATGTGTATTGTGTGTATATTAGCCTTGTATTTAAAAAAAGACTGGTGTGGACTAATTTTGTCTCACTTCTCTTCCTCTCCAACTTGTCTCCAACAAGAAAAGCAGTTGGGATGATTGGATAAACTGTCAAATTCAGTATAAAGCATACAGTTGAATCTAATCCTGTTATAAATAGTAAATACTAAATCAACTGCAACACAAACTTAAATTTCATAGATACCTTTCAATATGACAAACCAAATATTTAGTATTACAGACACAATACTTGAATATTCAACATTCTCCTGATGCATAAATTTTGTCTGTAAAATGAAGGAATCGGTCAGATAACCTACCTTGTTTGCTCTTCAACCTTTACATGGTTGACACTAAAAATCTGAGCTGACAACTGATGTTATATACCTCTGGGGTTACTTATTTAGTTTCTATTTCATATAAAGGAATAGGAGTGGCTGCCCTGGGTTTTTCCACCGTGCTTACGGATGAATAAATAATCACACAAAATCAAAAGTGAAATCTTCAGATTTTTGTTGTTGTTCAAAACTCCAAGATATTTCTCATACATCACAAAGAAAAGCAGCAAAACTTCTCATTTGAGAGGTAATAGGAAATATTGCAAGGTCCTTATTTCTAAAACAATCATTCAGCTGATCATTCATCAAAATAACTACAAATTCATTTTTTAAACAACTAATTGCCTATTTGTTCCAGCTCGAGTATCACTATCTCCTTTAACATAATCTTAACAACTATCTTTATAAACAAAGCATAAAGTGTAATCAGGTCACAAACTATTTATTTTTTGAGTCTCTATCAAACTTAATTCATTTAAAAATAAGTATATTATGTTTTCACAGCAGACTTTAGGATCGACTGTGATTGTACAGTTTTGCAAACCTCGGCTGAAGTACAATCCCTATCTTCACAGTAAATGTGAGGTTATGTACCAAATTTTATTGCTACTACTAGAAAGAAAACGATCGTCACTACCATTATTGACATGCTCAGTTGTGGCCATTAGGTGGCAATATTGATTAATCTAAAACACTTCTGCGCCCCTTCTTCTCCCCTCCCATCAAAATCCACAGCAACAAGATTTTATGGCATTCCTTAAATTGGTCATAAATAGTTCAACCAAACCTGCTCATATAATTAAAATATCTTGTACAGTAGGAAAAGAAGGTGTGGTCCTAGTTTTTGGCATGTTAATTGTAGTGATAAGTTTGTGTGTGCATTCATGTGTGTGTTGTTACACAAAAACCTGAGAAGTTCTAGTTTATTTCTAGTTCTTTAGCCAGTTCTATTGATAAAACAGGAATGACTTTCTACAGTTAAAATCCAACACCCTCATCTTCAAACAGCGGCACAGTCTACGAGCTGCGTTACAAACTAATAAGCTTTTGGATCCTGTAAGTAGTCGGTTGTTACTGTCTCACATTAATACCGCAAAGTGAATATAGCACTAAAATTACACATCTTTCCAAAGCTCATAACCTACAGTTTTTGGTGACACAGTCGGAAATGTGTAAATTAAATTCTATAAATATAACAGGTCATCGTTGAAAGCTGTTATACTAGACTATTGTAAAAGATGAGGGAAAAATACCTGGAAGAAACCTCAGTAAAGAGCAGAGGGAAGAATAACCTTTGATATTTTAATAACTCTAACACGAAGGCATTGCTTTAGCAGCTGAATTGCCAAAACGTCTATTTTAATAGCACTGAAATTGAACATGGGGTTAGTTTGAGTGCAAGTGAGGGGAATGTGGGGAATATTTTCCTCCCTAAATGCATGCATGCATGCATGATATCCAAGATGGCATTTGAGAGAAGGAAAATAACACTATTTTCCACTGCCTTTGAAGTGACGGCTCAAGAAGCGTGCTAAATCACATCGTCTCATTGCGAGGCTGAATTGTTGACCGTGCAAACAGGCTTGGACTGTGTGTGTCTCAGTGTGTCGGGGGTGCGGGGGCTAATCTCAGAGCTGGGCTACTGAGTCCTCCTCCTCTTCCTTACCACCCACACATCTCTTCCACACACATACACACACCACTGCAGTTGCCAGCCAATCACTACCTCTCTTCCTTTCTATTGCCTTTACCTGCGTCACTCTGCATGTGTTGCCATGGTGATCACAGATGCTCCCCGCCACCGACCCACACACACACACACACACACACACACACACACACACACACACACACACACACACACACACACACACTTTGCGTCTGCTTTTCCAGTACGCGGATGAAGCCGCCTTGTGGCTGGTGATGCAGGCAGGCTGCAGACGTCATCACTTCCCTTGGGAAGAAGGCCTATTTTTACCAGTGGGCACAAAGTATACCAAGCTGCCCAACATATTTATGGAAGCGCATCTAATCCCAGCCTGCCAGGAAACATCTCTCCAGACGCTCTGCATCTCTCTCTCTCTCTCTCTCTCTCTCTCTCTCTCTCTCTCTCTCTCTCTCTCTCTCCATTCATCTCTCAGAAATGCTGTTCCTTCCGAGGCATATTTTCTCTCTTGGGTTGAGATGACAGAATTTAAGATTTAGAGGAGTCTTGTTTTAGTATCTGTGCTGTTTTATCTGAGCTATTGTTTTACCAAAAGAAGATATCCCACATCTCTCACTCTGCTCACAGTCAAAGAAGGAGAACCAACCTCTGGTACTGGTAAAGAGTCCATGTTTTTCTCAAGGGCACTTCAGCTAAATAGTTGTCTGCTTGGTGTGCCAGGAAAGATAACAGCGAAGGAAGACAGCGTGACATCGCCCACAGGCTACTGACTGGTCATTTTGAAAACCAGCAGCCAGACCGTGCTGCTGATGCTGTATTGTAGTTTTTGGAAGCAGAACTGACAAAGTGATGTGAAGAGAAAAGAAAGCCGAGTGGGCTAATGCAAATTCAAAAAAGATAACACGCACACGGCTTCAGATCAAGAATGTGTGGATGCCGAAAATATAGTGAATGAAAACAGCCACAGCAAACCCAAACTTATCTCATGAAGTCCTTTGGCTTCTTTACAAGGTGTGTTATCTAATGTGGTCGAATGTATCAACAGAAGCTGGTACATATGCTTAGGAGCTAAACTGGGCCAAAGTAAGCTTGAGCTCATCAAATCATGGTTCACTTTTAGTTTTTTAATTTCCCAATAACAGTAACAACTACCGGTAATGTTATCAATAGCTGTTGCATGGTTGCTGCGTATATGGTCAATTAGCAGGCAGACAACCTCATCAAAATGCTTTTGTGAACAGTACATTCAAAGGAATTAAACATAAGAGGTGCTGTGGCCATAATACATGAAGAGTTTTTTTTTTTATAACAAAAAAAGGTCAATGTAGCTCCCCTCCATTCCCTCTCATTGGGTTTTTGTAGGTACGCTGGATGAACTGAGCTGATTTTAATCACAGTATAACAGTTTTGAGTCATTTTCAGCGCAGTTTTATCCAAGATGGCACAGAGTTGCAAAGTATAAAAGCAGTGCTCAGAAATATGCTACACAATATTTCAGATTATAGTGAGAGGTAAATTTACAAATGGCATGAAAGTAAAACTATTACATGTGATGTATGTTACATACATACATTACACACAGCACACGCATGTATTGTTGGCGAATATGGTGCATTCAACACATATATACATATATATATATTTTGGTGCCTAGTTCAAACAGACATATGCAGAGCATGTTAAGGATTTTAATTACAACTTAGGGCAAGAGGTTAAAGATAGCTAGCTAACAACTGTTGCTGGGTAAAAGGTTAGGTAGCTTGTTAACGTCATATATCAGTGGTTTGTAACAAATACAAGTGCTGAGTAAAAATTATACATACCTGTGAAATAAAACGGCGATAAGTGGGCTCTAAATAACACAGCATCAGTGCACGGGCAGAAAGTAATGATATAGGCCTACTGATATTATATAATATATATTATGAACTAATTATAACGCGACATAATAAAAAGGACTTCTTTTTTTTTTTTTTTTTCTAACATTACTTCGACCAAATGGGAAATAGAAGAGATGCACCGAAACGCCCGTCGATCTGGAAATATCGCACTCGGAAAGTCAGAAGCTTTTAAAAGCTCCAAGAAGCAGGTTTGACGTCACTTGACACGGCAGCGTTCGTGGTGAAAGGAAGACGTGAAGACTGCGTCGACGGTAAGCTCAGCCCGCCTTGTTTGCTCGCTGTGTTACCCGGTAAAAACCGGCAGTACATCGCAACGAGTAGAAATGTAGTTTCAACTTCTCTCTGCAACTATACTTCTGTCTCCAAAATATAAAGATGGCGATGAACAAAATGTGAGAATTGAGGCTTCAGTTCGCAAACCAGTGGGTTATGTACCAATAGGCTGGCACTTGGGCAGCCCATTGCATTTTAATGGTTGGTTTTGCTTGTGAGGAAAGACGGGTGGTTCTGAGTGATCTCGCCTCCGACAGGGAAGTTATGTCTGTGATGCCGTTTGTTTGTCGGCAGGATTACAGAAAACCATACGGGCCCAATTTAACACTGACTGGCAGAAAAACAGCTGGTATCTGGTGTGACCACCATTTGCCTCATGCAGTGCGAAACATCGCCTTCCGTGCGCTATCCCGGATGATCGGGTCGTTGATTTGGCCTGTAGAAGGCTGGTCCACTCCTCTTATTTGGCTATGAAAAACAGTGGTCCTAGGGTTGATCCCAAGGGTACACCATTAAATGCTTCAGCTTGCACGTTTCACAGATCCCACGTCACATGTGATGCAGTATGATACATCTGTGTATGCCAGACGAGAGAGCATTCAACTCACTTGACTTACATGTCTGTAGACGGTGGAGGAAATCTGGGGACGTAGTGGAAACCCACATTAGGCAAGGAAGCACATGAAGCGTCAGGGCCAATATGCAAACCCAATGCTTTCTTGCTGTGAGGTGACAGTTATCAAGCACTGAGCCACGGCACCGCTGAGCAGCAGCAGCAGTTTCTATTCGGTTGTGGTAGATCAAGCTGATGAGTTCCCATATTCACTGCAAAGGCCTCAGTTGTCTTTTAACACAGCCAAGATATGAAGTATATAAATGGCAAAACCGGTGGCTATCAATTTGAAAGTATGTCTTTGTGGTAACATTTAACAAACAAATCAAGCATTCAGTTGCGATGAGGCAGAAAGAAATCCTCTGTCACCAGAATTTACATTTTTCAGTTTCAAATATGAGCTGGAAAATGAATGGAAATCTCCATTTGAGGAAATGAGGCACTTTTCATCCCACTGTTACTCGCTACATAGTGACAGAGAAAAGTAGTGTTGTGAGGCCTTGGTTTTCTACTAGAAAAGGAAGATAAAAATGTTATGGATTCTGTAGTACTGATTGAGGTTGCAGCAGCAAAAATGGAAAACTAAATGGTTCAGTCTTAAAAAGATTTAACTTAAAAATGAATTGTAATTAACCGTCTTAACAGAAGTAGTAATGTAACTTTGTTTATAGCAGCTTACTAAATGACTTCAGCTGGTCCAGTGAGAGGTTATAGTAAATATGACACAAAGACTGTAAATATGGGGTCATGTTAGACTGCAGTATTCCCTCATACCATAAAATATGCATTAGACTGAAACAGTAACATGCTGTGGAAAAAAATAGTAATCAAATATCACGTGCTTTTGTCTACTTTTCAACAACACCTAATGTACAACCAAAAGGTGTAGGCCTGCTGAGGTTTTGTGGTTTGAAATTGTCAGCGTGTGTTTGTGTCGACACAGGTGTGTTTTGCACACACCAAACCAACATTACACACACGAATGCACACACTCTCATGCATGGGGTTCCTACATCCTCTCCGAGTGTGGAACTTAACCTACTCTTTGAAACAACGTCATCAGGCCCACTGGAGCAGATCAGTGAGACTCAAACAAATACATGTGTCTCTATACTTGTGAGGATTGTTATTTATTTAATTACCATTTAACATATACTGCTAAACAAACAAATTTTAATCTCAAAGTAGCCATTAAATTACTGAAGGTGAGCTCAAAAATCTTTTTTTAACCAAAATCACATCCCCATCCTTTTAAACACAGAACCTTTTTACGCTTAACATTTTATGTACTTCATGATCTGATCTTTTTTCTTAAAAGTATTTTAGTTGAATATAGCCAGTCATGTGTTTATGGTGACTGGGGGTTTGGCTGCCTCATCAGAGGGCTACAGTGTTTATAGTTGTTCCAAACAACCAGACTCAAAGTTGAAAAGCCAGCTGTCATATGTTCAAATATTCAGTGGACCACCCTCATAATGTTGCAAAACAGAAAAGTAACAGAAATAGTTATAAAGAATGAAAAAAAAACATGCATGAGAAGATCAAATCCGGCTTATATTTTCCCTCCACGTGCCCGCTATGAAGTGGACTTGAATGTTAGAATGACAGCTTTGGAAAAGTAAAACAAATTGTGCCCCACTATTAACATCTGTGTGGGAGGAAAGCAGATGATGTTCAACTATATAACATGCACTTTCATCATAATGTGCTGATAGCTTCAAAGCTGTTCTAAAAACACATAAAATGATTTTTAATCATTTAAATTTGTATTAAGATTTTTAAATTTAGTTGGGTTGAGTTAACAGCACAAGCTTTAGTTCATTTTAATGGTCACAGCACCATTGCTACTGATATAATATATTTCTCTGAACCCGGCATGTGTGAAAAAGAAATTCTGAAAAAGGAAATGAGATTTAAAAATAATTGTTTATTTGACATCTGTTTAAAGACAGATTACCTCACAGAGTCACATAAATACCATTGAGGCTTTGTTACATTCTTGACCCAGATCAAAACCAGTCATTTATTCGGTGAATTGCTTTGAATTTGAATTACCTGGCAAGGTTGTACATTATTTAATTACATCTATGTTCGCTTGCCAAAGTGTTTAGCTTCGATAGCATTCAATCCTCACAGCGGAGTCTCAAAAAATTCCTTGGAACCAAAGATGTAGTCTCATTTCTATCTGTTATACTCTCCATATTTAATAACATGTAATGCTTTGAGTACAAACCACACATCAATCACAAGTTGCTCAATACAGTCCAAAACACTCATGATTTCTTCTGGGCACATGTTGAATCATTCCAACTGATGCCGAGCATTCCTGACTCCTCATCACGCTGTGCCTTAACTTGCAGCGTTCACTCACAGTCAGTCATAAAAATGATTGTCGGAGACGCGAGTTAACGTCACTACCTCATGTTGGCCGGTGGTTAAAGAATTTAGAGTGTTTAGAAGTGATATGACACATTCTTGTAAAAGGCTATTAGCTGAGTGTGTTTATCTTGTAAACTTTATGTAATGTGAGAAATGTTAATCAAAGTCAGTTACGAGCCTGTTCTGCTATATAACATGGGAACTTTTTAATGCTTTAGCCCTTTTACCATTCCAGACTTTTTTCAAAAATAGTCTGGAGTAGGTTTTTAAATGAATTTCTTACCCGTCAAACAGCACCTGGTGCAATTTATGGCAGTATTGCGTTAATCAGCTTGATCTGAAAGTCAGCTGAGATAAATGTTCCTCACCTTTAACACTGTGTCACATGTTTTGAGTCATGCCATCAGCACAGGTCGAGGAATGCCACTGCTTCTTGCTCAGCACACCCTGTGGTTCAGAGTAAAATAGTCTAACAGCTTATATCACCATGAACTTCGGTACAAACATTCGGGTTTCCCTAAGGATGCCTCGTGATCACTTTGTTAACTTTTCATAAGGCATCCGAAGCAGGTCACCATTTTCTCACATCCAGTGTAATACCTCTTCATCTTTTACAAGAGCATCATTTGGTTAGTTGTTTTGTTTGAATTCTGGGTTGCTTCATTCTCTGGTGGCAACTGGAGTTGTATACTTCATATCTAAAAGTGCAATTTTGGTCGGTTATTGTCTGCTAGTTTCAGAATAAAGATACATTTAAATGTTTTTTTTTATTATTATGGTGGTGTTGGGTTTGGAGTAATTATCCATTATCAAACATGAAATCAAAAGTAGATTTTTACTTTTAGGATGTAATTGCTTCACACCATTTTTTTGGTGCACTGTAAGTTGTAGACAGGTTTAGAGAAATATAATATTTAAAAAGAAAATATCAATTAGCTATAGCGGCCTTTGACTTTAATGTAACTCCAAAGTATTTAGTTTTTAGTATCAAACTCACGCCTGCTGTTTGAAACACGACTGGAGAAGAATGTACAACGTACTTTAATAATTCTCACGACAGAACCTGCGTTGTGGTGGTTACAGTAGACCACAACACTAAATAACAACCAAGATTTTTTTTCCATAATTAAAAAATAAAATCCAAATGTCCCTGATACTTCTAAAACCCACTTCTCAAACCAATGCGGCAGCAGAACCGTCCCCGTTCCTGTTGTGTCGACAGACTAAGTTTCACCAAATTACAGCTAACTGCGCTGCTCCCATTCCTTGATTACACATGAGGCTTGCAAAACCTGATGATTATGTTGTTATCTTAAGACCAAATTTACTTGTATGAACAATCACGGTGAGAAGCAGCAAAACCTAAGTGTCAAAAAAAAATGCGACGTTTAACTCTTTTGGAATGGAATTTTTTTCATATTTTGTATTAGTTTGTTGAAAATTGATGGGAAATGAAAATGAAAGAGAGAGAGAGAGAGAGAGAGAGAGATAGTCGTACATCCTTTTCCAGCTACCGCCTGCAGGCTCAGCACCCCCACACTCTCTACCCTGATATACAGCTTTTAGACAAAAATATCTCTTCTGTTGGTTCCCCCCCCCCCCACTTCCATTTCCGCCATAGCGTTCAGAAATCTAACATCACAGGGTCCATCATGTGATCCACCCGCACAAAGCTTTTGCAGTGATGGATGGGGCCTACCTGTGACGCACATACCTCCTCTGCGTAACCCTTACCAAGCCACAGCACTGGTAATTAAAGAAACAAGGGCCATTATTCCATTATATTTGGTCCCAAATACATTCGGATATAAATTGATAATTAATTGTTAAGCTTAATAGAGTGACTGTTCACATGGAAAGGGAAGCAACCAAACACAGGTTTGTCACATTAAAGGAATTTTTTATTTTATCTTAAGCAATGTTCAGTACAACTCACTTTATTAATAAATGTCACATATTGTCATTGTACACAACATTGTTTTTATAAAGGTGCTCAGAAGTGTGCCTGAATTATGGGAGTACAGGTCAAACAAACATAACGAGTCTATTGAAAGTGGCAGCAGGGATAGTATGAAAAACCATAACAATACGTACAGACCATAAACAAACACAGCTTCCATTGTGTTGTGTTCAAAAGTCTTTCTACTTAATCAAATCATAAATATTAAAAAAGGGACATTTAAAATACTGAAATTATGAATTGATAATACATTGATATTAATTCAATAGTAGAAAGGGAAATTGAAAAATCTAGAAGGGAAAATGTAAATGCACAAATTGTGATTTTTCATTCTGTCTATTTTATTGTTGGCAGTGAGACCAGATCAAAACAAAACTGTCAAACAGAGGAAATGTTGAAATCAAACCAGTTTCAGATCCAACTTCTCCAAATTCTGGTGTCCAGAAATACCAGCGTCTTAGCTGATGGCAGAAAACAGAAGTAAGCAGTCTTTTCTGAGAAAACATCAACTTTGACAGCACAGATGCAAAATGAGAACCACACTGTTCATGTCCCAAGTTATGCGAACCGACACATCCATTATATACTGCAGTTATCTATTATCATTCTTACATTGAACAGAAAATGAAAACAACACAAACACTTTTCACCTTACACAATAACTGTGCTCGTGCCGTATTTATTTGACAGGTTGTTTGTTCGAAGGGAGTTTCTTTGTTATTCATAATGAGGACAAGATGGTGACGAACATTCCAGGCTTTATTTAATTTGCTCGAGAAAGACAACAACACGTGTACTAGTCGATACTCACCATGACATCAAACCTCAGTGCACCACCTCTCTGTTTGTAGTTTGTCCCTCATCTCCATGGGGACAGAGGCAGTGCCAAAGATCATATATTGAGAAAATGAATAACTCTGGAGAAAGAGAAATTTCCACAGTAGTTCTGGAGAAAGCACAACTATCTATAACAAAATGAGTATGATTGAAGTTTATATCTTGCGTTGCCTGTCTAACATTGAGGTGTAACATATTTCAGCGACACTGAATTACATTATCGTTTTCATAATTGTTGTACATGAAAGTAAATATTGTGTCAAGTGCATTTTTGAGATTGACAAGAAAAAGGATTTTGTTATTTCTGTAGTTTTGGGAAAGCCCACTAAGACCACCACAAGCCACAATAAAGCGTCCCTTTTATGAAACAATTAACATCGAGATAAAGGAAAAACCCAAGGACTTTGAAAGATGTGAGATGACAATTTATACCACACCAGAAAAATAACACCACTTGTTGTAAAGCCACTACGCACCCATGATCCAGCCCCACTGGTGTTTTCACTCACGTTACCTGAGCGAATAAGCAGCACAGCTCTGCTACACTTTAAACCTGAGAAGGCCCTTGAAGTAATGCGCGTGTAATATACCGTACTGTTTTGTCGGCTATGTCTGGAGTTGCTGCCAGAAAACCACGACTAAACAATAAATACATATAGACCCTATCTGGAAACATACACCGTTATTAAGTTCCCCTGACAGCAGCAGTTCATCTTGCGTTCATTTCTGTCTTACTTTTGAGGCTCGCGATGTATTTCGATTCAGATAGGTACCTTATGTTTTGACGGACGGACGGGAGGGAAAATGCAGCAAATGTTAGGTCCCATGTTAACAAGAGCAGTTTTAACATGAAGTCAAAAACGTCTTTGTATTATGTCGCACGCATGCAAACCAGCTAGGCCCAGCCTGTCCCAGATTGTAATACCACAAGGTACATAAAATATAACTTCACTATCATCATTTCTATTTTTAAAATTTTTTTTTTTTTTTTTTTTAAATAAACAGTTTATTATCAGTAGGGCAAGAATACATAAAATTCCACCAAACTGATGAAACTCGGAGCCAGAACAAACCGGCTTGGTCGTCACAGTCACTCACCATCGCCTCTAAAAGCACAAACTGGTATTACCGGATGGGACTTAAATCTTACATATTGGACCTTTAATCCCCCACGAATAACAGTGTAATTTGCACACACACAAAAAAAATTATCACCAAAGTGAAAATTTTTACCTCTGGTGATAATGGAGGGCAAAGAGATTTTTGTTATAATGTTTCTACCATTACCATTTGCCAAAAGACTTATGGGAGTATCAGTTTTTGAAAATCCAACATTATATAGGCTACCCTCCTCCCTTATGTAAAATAAAAACCACTCAAGTTTTAGAAAACATTCCTCTGACTTTAATCAAATCATGTTCGATGTTAGAATCACAGTTTTACCAGGAGAAAGAAATACATTCAGTATTTTTTTTTTTCGAACTGCAGCCGGAAACCGGAATAAGGCAGAGAGTGAGACCTCTCTCCTTTCGGTTCATCCCTTTATTCAAATTAAAAAAAAAAAAAAATCTCGTAAACGTAATTTCTGCCCAATGCGCGCGCTCTGATGTGACATAATGGAACGTGCCAGCCTAGAAAAGGCTCGAGGCGGTGCGCGCGGGCGTGCATTCGGATCCAGCTGGAAAGCAGACTGCAGTCAGCGTAGTCCGCTAAAGTATTAAAACATTAATTAAACAGCAGATATTTCATACGGCGGTTTATTTTTGTGAGGTTATGGGCAGGGCACCGTACTGACGGAGTGTCGATCAGCACAACTTGTCATTATAACCCGCGGAAAAAAAAAAAAAAAATAATGATGAAGAAGGATATTAATTTAAGCCTGGCGGACGACGCGGACCTGAAGCCGCATCTCCGCGACGCCGAGAGCATCCTCGGCTCCCCGGACCTGGGGCTGCTCAAACTGGCCTCGCCGGAGCTGGAGAGGCTAATCATCCAGTCCAACGGGATGGTCACCACGACGCCGACCAGCTCGCAGTTCCTCTACCCGAAGACGGTGACGGACGAGCAGGAGTTTGCCGAGGGCTTCGTGAAGGCGTTGGAGGACTTGCACAAGCAGAACCAGCTGAGCGGAGCCGGACAGTCCAACGGCAACCTGGACCTCGGCGCGAACATCGCCCCGGTCACCCTGCAGCCGGATCTACCGGTGTACACAAACCTGAACAGTTTCGGCAGTGGGCCGCTGGGAACCACTGTCAACTACTCCACGGACACGGTCCCTTTCCCGCCTCCTCCGTCACATCACTTGGGGGCAGCCCCTCCGCAGCAGGAGCTTTCTCGGGTCCAGCCGCTGAAGGAGGAGCCTCAGACGGTCCCCGATGTTCAGAGCTTCGGGGACAGCCCGCCGCTGTCTCCCATCGACATGGACTCACAGGAGAGCATCAAAGCCGAGAGGAAGAGGCTCAGGAACCGGATTGCAGCCACCAAGTGTCGGAGACGCAAACTGGAGCGGATCTCCAGGCTGGAGGACAAGGTCAAAACGCTAAAAAGCCACAACACCGACTTGGCCTCGACGGCGAGCCTGCTGAGAGATCAAGTGGCCCAGCTGAAACAGAAAGTCCTCACCCATGTCAACAGCGGCTGCCAGCTGCTGCCACACGAAGTTCAAGTGCACTAGTCGAAGGGAAAAGACCTGCAGGGCTACTTGACCAGCACATAAGCTTCACGGACATTCAAGTTAATGTTGGTTTCTCTGTTTGTAGTCCAGATGTGTGCAGTTCCGCGTCGGAATGAATGCCAGGCCACGTCGCCCCAGACTGTACATTAATAACCGGCTATTTTAAACTGCCTTTTAAGACTGGTGAAAAGGTAAACGTACCTGGTAGAACATCATTTAAGATAATGGATAATCAGGGTCTTACTCTGTTATCGGCCAACAATACATTTTGACAAGCTGTATTTTTTTGTGTGTTTTTTTTTGTTTTGTTTCTATGGCAATTTCCAGAACCGTCTCCGCCTGGTGGAGAGATCAAATCAGTGCCATTTGTTGGAATTTTAAATTAACAATAACCAATTGGTTTATTTGATGTGGGCTGAAGTGAAGGGCAATTTTCCTTTAACATATTTGATGTTTTAAATTGTGTTCTACCTCCTGCGTATGTTTACTCTTGACAAGGCAACATGAAACGGCCAGGATTTTCAATGAAATTTGGTCATAGGCTCTCCTGATGGGAGAAAGGGGCACTCAAAGGGGCTGTTTGCTCAACTTTGATGACAGACAAACAGCACATATCTATATTTTCTCCTGTAAAAAATGTTTACGGACTGTCTGTATACAGTCTCAAACCTGGACCGAACAGACTGACAACATTTCTACAAAAATATGCACATTTATGACCTTAATATATAAGGAACTGGCTGGAAAAAAAAAAAAAAAGCATATATCTTCATTTGATATGTAAGAGATATTCTACTTAAATAGCCTACATACCATGTATTTCTGTAGGGAACAATTTGCATGTTGTTGACAAACTCGAATGTGGCCCACAGCAGGGTGTCACAGGGTGCAAGTAATCAGTGTTTATTATCTTCAACCTTTACACATGAGTATCTGTCTACTTTTTTTTTTTTTTTTACTCCTCTGTGTACCTGTTTCATTGTGTTCTTTAAATGTGAAGAGTCGTAACCTTTCTGTTGCACTGACTGTTGCTATCACCTCCAGCCTACAGTTATTTGGCCTCATGCCGTTGTGTTCTGAATTAAATGCTGCTCGGCAATAAACAGTTTCCTCTATTTTTGGTCGCTCTTTACATGCATGTTAATGGGGTCAGTGTGTGCAGCAGTGGACCAGGTGTCGGGCCTGCAGGGGTGGCTCCACAGGCCTTCGTGTGTCCTGTAACCATGAATTGGAAGACTGTGTTTAGTTTCATGAATGGAAGTTGTATTATAGGTTATATATGATGGTACCAATACAAATCTGAGACTACCACTGACCACATCTCAGTACAATCATTATAGGGATACTGGTTATTTTTCCTAGACCACTCAATGTGCATTATTTTTAGGAGAGCACTGATGGGTTTCTCCTTGATCGGAGGCTGAATTAAGGAAGTCAGTATTGTGTGATATTTTTGGCTGCATGATTTCTGCATCTGAAGTGTGTGTGTGTGTGTGTGTGTGTGTGTGTGTGTGTGTGTGTGTGTGTGTGTGTGTGTGTGTGTGTGTGTGTGTGTGTCAGTCTGCATTGTTGCCTGGTGTTTTTCTCCCTCTGCTGGAAAATTGGGAAATTACAAATGCAGTTTAAAAGCCTTTCTGTCAAACATGGAGGGACGGTCTCTGACACCCTCAAGACAGAAGAGACTCTCGGTCGACCACAGCAGGACACATTTGATTTCACTTGTCGTTGAACAGCTTGTAGTGTGAAGACGAATGGGTACTGTATGACTGATTTATCTGAATGATATTGATTTCACAGCAGGGCAGAATATAATCGGATTAAATGGGGTTTCCTGGAACATAATGTTATTGATCAGCAGTCTTTATAGTGCACGTTTGTGTCGAGGTCCTTAAAATCGGGCTTAGACAAACATGTTTTTTTTTTTTTTTTTTAAATGAATACTGTATTAACAAGTCAGTGCTGCCCACCTCTTGGTTTTTGTTCGACCACAGTTATTCATGCAAAACATGAAAAATCACATCATATACACTGAAGGCATTTCTTCAGTCACTCTGAGGCACATAAGATTTGACAACATTTTATGTTAATACCAGTTTTACCAGAAGCCAATATGCCTCTGCCATATGTCTGTCTTAATATCTGCTCGGTCACTCATGATCATTATCTGCTGGCTGAAATCAAATCTAACAAACAGGCCGCTTTGTATCGTAGCTTTCACATGGTTAGTATGTTTGATGCCAGGAGTAACATGCAGCCACTATCTGTCCATGTAAAGACATATTTGTATCACTGATTTTAGTTTTATCTCTTACAACAAGTACAGTAGGTGCTTGTAACAATGACATTTTTACAGGCTGACCATCTTTTTATCATTAACTTTGTTGCTTCATGTACAGTAAGTTGCACCATCCCCTTTGACTGAAAAAAATAAAATATAAAAAAAAAAAAGACAAATTAGATGTAAAATAAGTGAGAGGTTGTTTGTGGAATTTAACAGATGTAAACATTTCATTAAAAATGGAGCATTTAACATTTCACATTAAAAAATGTTTTCATTTTATGTTTATGGGAATAACTTTCTGAAGACGGGTTCATTTTCAAGAAATCCAAACAATCACAAGTAGCTGCTGTTGATCGACGAAATATTAAATTATTTTAGGTCTATCTGAATCAGAACTTAACTGTGAGTTTAAAATCTACAATCCATTCACTGGATGTTGAAGAAGCAGCAGGTAAAATCTCACCTTGAGCGCATATAAAACAAAAGTCAACTGATTGTTAGCAATTTTTTTTTTTTATTGTTTTACCACAAAGTACAGATAAAAACATCCACAGCATATTCTCTCATCTTAATGGCCCAAACTGAGAAGATTTTGAAGAGGCAGTGATACGAGACCAAATAAATGTTTCCGCGTGCTAGTAGAAGATCTAAAGTCAGCAACCTCTACCAAGCTTGATGGCATTTGTTTTTGTGTACATACTGTAGTGTATTGCTTCGTAACTGAGTGACACATTCATTCACGAGCAGGCCTAGAAATGAATGCAGATACAGTACAACATGGCTCTTTTGGGGTTTTCAGGTTTTTACTGTCTTTTTTTTTTTCTTTTTTTTCTCATTTTATTTCCCTGTTTTTTTGATGCAAGCCTGAGTCAATACAACACAATCCACACATATGACTCAAAGGTACAGTATTTATCTGGTTTATATGGAGAGGAAGACATATTAGAAAGGAGAACAGTTTAAAAGTTTGGATTTTACTGGAAAAGAAACAGTCACAACCAGTAAGAAGTAAAATATACGTAGGATCAAAATCCTCTCCCAGGTTTGTTGTGATAATCTCCAACCAAATCATTACTCCCTTTTTTAAGAATAACAACACCACTTTGCTGGGACACTTTGACTGGGGCCTCATGTCCTGAAACTTTAACAGTTACTCTCAACATTAATTTTTTCTGATTCAGATTTGCTTTTATCGTACAATCAGAGACACTGACTTCATGAAGTCTGTGATTTTTGACGACCATCCTGATTTTTTACAGTGCTTTGCCCTCTCAGTCCATAGCTGCCATCCTCTTCAACTATGATTTTATTACTGCCAGCGGGAAGCCTGAAATAACCCTGACTTAAAATCATGTTTACATGATCAGGGTTCACTGCTTGTTTTATTACAATTTTAAAACTGGTGTCACTGCACATTCTGGCGCCCTACCGCAAAATACAGTGAGCTGCTTCCACAGCCATCTTTGGTGAAGTGAAAAGAAGGAACACGTGGCAACTCCAGTTTTGACTGTATTAAAGCAAGTGTGCAAATACTTTCTGAGGGAAGGCATGTGAGTGATGCTGTGCTGACTTCAGGGCAGAATATTTAACTTGAGCCGCCTGGTCTGCGAACAATCAGCCTCCAGCTGTTTGATGCTTGTTTGACTTTAAACAGTGCCGTCCATAATTTACCTGAAGACTGAGCGAAGATAGCACCGCAAACAAACAGAAAAACAAACTGACGGCCACACAAGAGCCCAGCAGAGCTGCTCTGTAATACTGACTCTGAACGAGACTTATTTTGTTTATAAAGCAAAGAAACACGAAGAGCCGCTGTGCAGTTTGACACATTTCCTCCTAAGCTAAGAAGTAAGCAATTAAACACATGAGTGGCTGCACATGTGAACTGCAAATATACCGCACACAGACCTGCGTCCTTTCAGTGCAATTCAAAATCTAAAAAGATGCAGATGCTGCTGAAATCTTGCCTGACCGACATTTTGGATTTCTGCCGTCACGGGGGACTGATGTACGCCATGCATGCTGCAGTATGCTTGAATCTTGTATCATGTGTCAGTCTAATCTTTGCTCTCTTCGAGTCTCAACACCAGCAAGTAAAAAAACTAATGACAGCAGTTGTCGATCGAAGTGATTCTGGTTTTGATTTATTTGGAAAGAAACTGCCTTTTTTTTTTTTTAGTAGTTTCAATGATGTTGAAACCAGGCCTGCGTGTCCTAGTGGCCTCACGGTCAAAGATTTGTACCATGTTACAACAACAGTCAGTTGTGGCCTTGTTGGACACTTTTGTCACACTGTTCGCTGCAGATGTTTCCTTCCACTGCCGGGCAAAATACCATAAAAATATCGAACAAAACAACATTGTTTTCATCCTCCAGACCCATGTCAACATGGTTTTGAGAACATAGAAATGTTTGAAAGACTTGACATTTAACGAAGGAGCTCTGACTGACAGGACGGCTGTCAGGAAGACAAAAGAAATATTTTTTCGAGTCTGAAGTCAGACATTGTCAGCTGTTATGATTACATAATTTCAGCCTCGCTGCTTTGCAGTTTAGAAAAAAAAACCTACATCTGCAGGATGTTCTCTGCCTGATGTGAAATGCTGTCTTATCAATAGCGTTGTTTGAAAGCACAACGGTGGTGCACAAAATGCTTTTCGGATATCGCTCATTTTTCACATAATCTATTATTGACAACAAGGAAAGTTACATTGTGAGACTGTTGAGACAGAAGCATAAAAACGTTTGCCAACCTACTCGATAAACTAAAATCATTTAATTATTCTGAAAAACTCCTGGTGTCAGCTTAGTTATAATCACTACATGCCTTAAAAAAAAAAAAAAAAAAAAACATTTATGATGCAGCACAACGTTTCTCCAGCAAGCGCCTTCCTCTGATTTCGGAGTTATGTTAAGATGTTACACTTCACTTGCGACAGTGCTGGAAATCCCACTGGGTGGATTTAGAGGATGAACAAACATGTTACTACATTTACGACTTCTAATTCAAACTTATCCCACTGGATTTTTCTCAGTAGGGAGTATGAATTTCTGACTTTGCGACATCTCTGAAAGTAGCATGAGACAAACCCAACAGAGAAACATAGCGGCTCACAGAGGAGCTGCCTCCACACATCCAAACAAACCCCACAATATAGACCTCTTATATTTGATACTATCCTCATAGAATTTCATAGCTTTTAAAATGTATTTCCAGAAATGCATACCTGTAGATATTATATATATTGCACAACATTTATATGTACATTTGAAATAAATTATAATTAAATAAAATGTGTCCCTTCATTTTTTTTGCTATGTTTCATCTATAGCTATAGCTTGTTCATATTTTCCCCACCCGGTGTTTTAATGCATGAACAGGATAAACGGGGCACCAGAATACTAAATAAAAGTTTGCTGATGATATGTAAAACCATAAACAAGGGCCAAATGAAAATGCTCAGATGAACAATGAAAATCTAAATGATTGCTAATTCTTGCAGTATCCATCGTTAGATACCAGGTGAGACAACAAAAACAAACATAGACCCATGTATTTTTGATTCTGCATGTGTCCAGAATCATATATGAAATGTAACACATTAATACAGAGTAGATCTCAGCTGGATCGTCACTCCCACGTAACGCCGCAGTGGCCTTCTTGGTCACCAAATCCAAGGCTAGCATCTTTTCAAGACATTTGACTGACATGAAACCAAGTACTGTAAACATTGGAAGGATTTAAATGGCACTCTGAGGACGTACGCCGTCAAATCCTTCTTAAAAACCACACTGAGGAACAGGAAACAACAGAAGAGGGGTCAGAAACCTTGTAGAACCTCGGCTGTAAAGAGTCTGAAACGCTCCAGTTTGACCGAACTTACTTTGGCATCAGACCAACACCTGCACTGATGAAAACAACATCTTTTAGCTCCGTTATACAGAGAAACCAGAAGCAAACACCAGTCCACCAGCATCTCAGAGCATTTCAGACACTTTACAACCTGGTTCTTGTGACCATCAGCCAATAATGCTACAGACAGAAGCAGGAAAGGGAGTGAAGAGGGTGATGAAGTACGGACCCGAGGACATGGCGTCCAGCTGGAGGAGGGCGAGGAGAGAGATAGAGGGAAAAGGGTTTGGGGAATTAGTCAGCTTTAACATGCACAGTCCTGGTGAGGAGGAGCGGGCTGCTCTGTCAGCTGGGGCCCTTGTTTGGCCCCTGTGACGGCGGGATCGCCGGCATCCAGACTCTCAGACATCTTTTCACAGATGATGTCGACCAAGCGCTCGAAGGTCTGCTTTACGTTGATGTTGTCCTTCGCGCTGGCCTCAAAGAACTCAAAACCTGGAGGGGAAACGGGGAATGGGAGTAGGTCAGAGAAGTTTGTTTGGTCTGTCAGCACGTAAAGAGACGCACCGTGATCTCTCCCAGGCACATTGACAAAATATGCGGTCGTTCAAGGTTTCCAGGGAACAGATCTCAATGACTCGGCCGATCCCCTGACTTTTGATCTATCGGCACCAAGAGGCCAAAATGTCCACCATTCCGTCATTCCACTTATTGGGGGCCGACTTTGAGCAAGATGCAGAGGACATCCTGGACAGGTTACCACGGCTCATACACAGGCTACATCCGCACTAAAACCTTTTTGTCTTTAAATGCATCATTTTTGCTGCGTTTAGGCCTCATGTCCACACTAAAGCGGAGAGTTTTGAAATCACTAAAACTCACCGAGGTGTTCAGACAGCTGCCGGCCTCTATCTCCGCTCACCACTCGCTCGTCATCCATGTCACACTTGTTTCCTACCAGCAGCACCTGGGCGTTGTCCCACGAGTACGTCTTAATCTGAGTCGACCTGGGAACCAACACAACCAGCAATCAGAGAGGAAACTCAAAGGCTGGAAAGTCTGAGGGAAAGTCAGAGGGATTCCTGAGGGTGAAAAGTGACATGAAAATATGAATCTGAAATCAAATTTTGACAGCAGGCAAATGTTAAGTCAAGGCAGCAACAACTCTGGAAAAAGAGTTCGCAAAGGAAATGAAACATTTCACAGAGAAAGAAAGAAAAACTTGATGTTCCGATCAGAACAGGAAGTGTCAAATTGAAAAGAAAATGTGAATACCCAAAATGATCAGAGGAGGCATTTTTGTTCAAATATTGCACAATTTGTTTTCCCCTTACTAAATTTTTAATGATGAGCTTTTTCTTAACCTAAGAAATGTCAGAAAAGTTCAATTTGCGTTATCTCTGGGAAGTCTGTGAGCTCGGTTTGTGGTTTTTGTCCTTTTAAAGTTCAAATGGAACAAAGGAGCTGCGTCCACAATGATGAAAAGACTTAAATTAAAACTTACACTTTGACATAGTCGAGTAGAAATCAGGATAATCCTTAAAAACATCAGAATTTGTATTTTAAGGACAATCGGAGTAATGTTAAGGCAGAGAAATGACACATCATTAGCTGACATTCACTCAAATTAAAGAAGCTATCCAAGTTACATAGCGCAAGAGACAACGGACCGAGCAGCAGTCCCAGCAGGAGACAAAAAGGACAAAAGATCGTGATCACTGCAGCACCTGATTCTTCCGCAGACAGAGAGGAAGCCGATACTGTGAAACAAAGAAATCTGAACCGCGTCATCTGCTCTGTTCTTCAATCTGCTCTATCTCTACATCTATTTCCAGACCAGTGCTGACTGTCTCGATACCGATTCATCTATCATCCACACACGGTCCCTCTCTCAGGTAGAGCTCCATGGGGTTAGTTTACAGACCAATGTAATCATGTGTCAATCCAGCCTCCCTTTTACCCCGCCTCCCCTTCAGCCAATGACGTACCAGTCCTGGACGGCGTTGAAGGACTCCTCATTGGTAATGTCATACATGAGGATGAAGCCCATGGCTCCTCGGTAGTAAGCTGTGGTGATGGTGCGGTAACGCTCCTGACCAGCCGTGTCCTGAAAGAGACAAAAACAACACAGTAGACTTTAGAAAGATTACTTTATGGCAAGTATGGTTCAGGATCAACTTTTGGGTCTTCAGAGAGTAAATAATGCCCTTTCCTTAATTTCTCACAAATTTGACAACCAGCAGAGATGGCAAAAAGTCAGTGCCCATGGCCAACAAATAATCCAACACATGTAAAACACTATGTTGTTTTTATACTTTATGTTAAGATTAAACTGGATGTACCATGCTAATCAGTGAGCTTTAGAGGTGCTCGTAGGTGTTTTTTGTTACCATTAGATGAAACCCAGTTTGCTGTTTTCATCAGTTTCCAGTCTCCATGCTATGCTAAGCTGAGCAGGTGCTGCAAGAAGCTTCAAATTTATTACACATATGAGAGTGGATAAACTAAATAACAGTAACAACCACAAACATCTGTGTAGGAACTGAAGCTATGAATATATAGAGATGAAGCGTTTTTAAACCATTTTTATTGTCATTGTTAGATTTCATCACACAATGCAATACATACATGGCTAAAGCCTTTATTAAACATTCTCGGGAATTATATTCACATTGAAACATCTGACAAACAGATGTGTTCACACGTCATAAAAATTATTCTTAGCTTTTGTTTTCGTTCTTGGAATCATCGTTGCGTCTAATCACTCGATCACACGATCGTTCTCGGGTCACAAGAAAGTTCTCTGACATCTATTTTTTAGAGCGCTGCAGCTCCGACCTCTTACTCTCCAAACTGTTTGTTATAAAGTTGTGTAGAAGCGGTGTAGATCTTGTGCTCCTCCACTCGGTGTACTGCAGGCGGTTGAGGATAAGAGCATCAGCTCTATACCTAAAATGTCAGTGTAGGTAGCACTGAGTGGTCTTATATAACGAACACTGGAGTGCTCATCTTTGTGCTCACTGTGAGTCCTGAAAACAAGCAATTTTAAAAGAACAAAAAGCTTGATGCAAAATGAAAATATTAATTGTCCAGCGGGCAGCCTATAATGTAGTTAAATAGTCTTGTTAAGAGGAGAATGGCTTATTGACGTGTCTCTGTTGCTTTAATTTGACTAAAAGGATCTGAAAGGGAAAAATAAACAGCTTTTAAAAATGTGTGTATATATATTCATATTTGGTGAATTGCTTATAACATTTTATGATAGTTTTGAATAAATGACTATTTAATAAAAATTAAAAAAAATGAACAAACATATAAGATAATCTTTAGTTATGTCCTTTCACTTCACTGCTTCACTGTTGATGTCAGTCACGAAGAAAGTAAAGTTATGTCCACACTGACATATTTTCATTCTGAAGCAGTGTTTTAAAACAAAAACGATCTCCGTCCTTATAAACCAGCCTGAAAATGCATACCACAGGAACATATAGCATGCCTCCCACTTGCTCCTAATAGGGCTGAAAACATCATAAAAATCTAGCAGCTACTAGAAAACGTGGGAAGCAAACACGAGTATCATCTTTGAGTCAATTGTCTGCTGCCACCTGTCCAGACTAAAACTCAATCCCAAAGTTTTCAAACTAAAATGGATTCAGTAGCAATTTCAAAGGACTCTGTTTAAGGGGTTAAAAAAAAAAATGGCGCAGTAGTGTGGATGCGTGTACGCGGTATAAAATTAAAATGTAAAAGTGTAGATGTAAGGCTCGTCATTTCTCCGTACAGGTTCAATAAAAAAAGAAAGCATCTTCAACCTTCAATATCAGCTGCAGTATGACAAAGTGGTGGCACCTACTCTTCAACACGTTACACAAAAGGGTAATTAAAAACACACGCACGCACACACACACGAATACACAAAAAAATAACATTGTTTCAGGTGAGATAACATGTATGTAAGTGTACATCAAACACCTGCACAGGTCACCATACATGGTATTAACTGCACACTGCAAAATAAACAGACATACTTTTGAGCACATTATCCAAACCACTTTCATTTTGTTACTAGCAGAGAGAATTGCAGAGAGATGGGGGAGGGGGTTTGTATGTTGTGTGTGTGTGTGTGTGTGTGTGTGTGTGTGTGTGTGTGTGTGTGTGTGTGTGTGTGTGTGTGTGTGTGTGTGTGTGTGTGTGTGTGTGCGCGCGGGGAGAGGAGGGAGATGTGTAGTTTTGGGGGAGGGGAGAGCAGCACCCAGTCATTGGTTTCTTGTGCTCTGATTGGCCAATCGTGTCTTTCTTACCAGAGGCAAGACCTGGCAAAGGCTGACAACAGAGGCAGCCCAACACACACACTGCTCTGCTCATCATCACGGCTCTAGCCGCTGCAGAACGTGTTGTAAAGGTGGAAATGATGAAATGATCCTCCAACGTGATACCGAAACACCAGCTTCCTGCAGCTCAGCTCCCCTCGGGGAGCCTGTTCTCGCTGAATGCTTGTCTTACTGTCGAGCCCTCAAGAGGCCGACGCATGTCTGATGCAACAAACCATCAGAAGAAACACCGTCCTGTTTGCTCCCGAGGGCATGTCACTGTAACTTGCTGTGTTTTGTTGCCTTTTGATTACTTCTGTTCTAATTTATTCTATTCAGCTCATCCGAGGTTCATCGGGATAAGCCGGCTGCAGAGAAGGCGAAGCTGCGTGCGAATATGTGTTCACTGCAATCTGAGGACAGTTTCCATGAGAAAACTGCACCGCAGGGCAGAGTTTCACATAGCAACTCTGTTTAACATGTTCAGAAACATCACGTTGTTTAATTTATTGTAATTTATTTTTAATATTATTACATTTTATTTGTATATAATGTGCAGTTTACATTTTATACATCTAATATTTTTACTACCTCTATTTTTATTTTGTCATTTGTATTGCTTTTAACCTGTACCTGTACATGCTGCTGCAGCGACAGATTGTTGGATGCAGCTATCCTACTTCAGTTTATGTGTCGTGATGAGCGGGGCTCTCAGAGGGGAACCTTTGTGCTTTTTACATGAGGAAAATTATTCTATTTTGGTAATTTATTGGTTAATTGAAGTTGATGCACATCAGTGGTCAGCTGGCTCTTGAAATCAAACATGGCCACAACATCACAAATGTTGTGGAAAGTCTGACTCTTTTTTTGGGGGGTGGGGAGGGGGCATTTTAATTAGTATGGTGGTATGGGTGTTGGAGTTGGGAGTTGGTGTGGGTTAAGTTTGGTTTGTTCCTTTTCGTTCCCTTTGGGAACCCACCAGAGGTTCCCAGTCTGTTTCGCTCCGTGTTCGGTCTCCTTCCTACCACATCCACCTCACCTGCGCTCACTTCCCTAATCAGCCCCGGCTGCAGTCACCTATCAACCAAGCCAGGATATATACTCCCGTTTAAAACTAACTGGTTGCCGGATTGTTAAGTCAAGTCTCCATCTTAAGAGTCGGTTCCTTCATGTCGAACCTTGATCAAGTTCAGGTCTTTATTTTCTGGATATGTTTATTCTTTTGCTCCTCTTAAGTTTTGGTTCCTTGGTTGTATTTTTGGTTGTTTTGGTACTCTGGACTTTTGGACTCAGGAAAGTTCTGGGAAAGTTCTTTTGTTGCTTATATCCTTGTGTGCGCTTTGTGCATTCAGGTCCTGATTCCAGCAGATCGTGACGGTAGCTTTGTTCTTCCTTTAATAAGTCAGATGTTCATATTTGTGACCAAGACGCATACAGTCAAATTTAATTATTATTTCTACACAGGTCAAATTTCAGCTGTGTTTCAGTCAAATCTATTGATCTTCAATTTCATGCGATTAAAAAGTTTTAATTGAAGAACTTGTCGTAAATCCAACAACCCTGTCCACTGAACTTCCTCAATGTCTGCTCAATGCCGGCATGTTGGTATTTTTTCTTTTATTACATCTGTTACTTTGTCAAATAAACCCACTTGTTTTATAATTCAACTACATAGATCTAAAAGTACTATATAGATTTCAGTTCATGACACATGTCTCATCATCTTACCCAGATCTGTAATTTGATCCTCTTGTCATTCCTGTAGATGGTCTTCACCTTGAAGTCGATGCCCACCGTACTGACAAAAGCCGGTGTGAAGGAGTCGTCGGCGTAGCGGAACAAGAAGGAGGTTTTGCCCACGCTGCTGTTGCCGATGATGAGGATCTTGAACATATAGTCGAAGTTCTGGTCCGAAGACTCCTTCTGCCCGTAGGTCGCTGTTGCCGAGGCCATCTGTGGACAGAGGCAAAGAAGAGGAACTTCAGGTACATGTTACTAATGGTAACTAAAAAGGTGAAAATGCTGAGACAAATTAGGTGATCTGATGAAGGTTTAAGAGAAAAGAGGATGAAGGTAGAAGGAAAACGCAGAGATGATCTACAGCGATTAGTCGATCAACAGGAAAGTAATCAGCACTGATGAGTCATAGATGTTTTGCTGAATTGTCAACCAAAAAATGTCAAGAATTTGTATATCAAATCTCTAAATTTACAATCTTTGAATATCTTTTGAAAAATAAAGCTATTTGATCTCCTTGGGCACTAAGAAATTTAACAGCATTTTATAGACAAAACGATCAGTCAATCATTTGAGTAAATAAACAGCAGGACGACAAAGGGTTCTTGCCAATTTTATATGATGCGGAGTTTGGTGTACATGCATATACGAGGGGTGATCAAAAAGTTCTGTGACTGTTCCTGTTGTGCGTTAATGGAACCCCCTTATCGATGGGAAATGGACCCACAAACTGGGGTACCAGCTTACAGGACTTGATCTTGTAGGGCTGTAATAAGACATGTAGACTTGGGACATGATAAGAGCGGCACATTGGCAGCTATTTTTGTAAGCCTGGACAGAATGCTAGATTAGTGACCACCTCCTTCATAAACCCACACAGCAGAGGGGCCTTTTCACACAGAAAAGGTCAGACATTTAATGAGGCTTTAGACAAAAGACGAGATTTTGCAAGCATCTGTTCGAATCAGCATAACAGACGATAGTGATTAACTAGTCGGGCTTAAATGTCGCACATTTGCTTGATGGAAATTAATCAAAGCAGCATATTGTAATGTCGAGGGAAAACAGAAAACCCATCTGAGTTTTCCTCGATGGTGAGATGTTGGAGGCAATCACTCACAATGAGCTGGGAGTGTGTGAAGAGCAACTGAACATGAGCTTCATTTTAGTTCGGTCTGATATTCACCAGCTGGACGTGTATTTTAAGGTCAGTAGCCCTGTGCCGTCATCATTTACTTCAATCTGTCTCAACATATGCCCCCTGGACATGATTTCAGGTGTTTCTTTGAAATTTAGGCCATCAACAAAAACAAAGTTGTACTATCTGATGGAGGCAGACCGGTCAAGTCCAGAGAGATCTTTCTGCTCAGGTCTCTCCAATGCTGATGATGATGATTCCTTAATGGCAGGAGTCTCGTGGTTACAGCTTAAATTACAGTCTGTTAAAGATGTAGCCTGACATCTAACACTTACAATGACACCACTGAGAAGTAAATATATGACAGAGGCAACTTTAGAATTAGAAGCCTAAAACTTACCTAAAATTTAAATAAAACAATTTGTGAAAGCAGTTGCCATGGCAAGATGAAGACCATTGTGAGCTTTAGTAGATAAAAGCCCATCAACATTAAACCCTTTGCACTCTTCTTTATTAATATCCTGCCAGTAGTCATGAAGATCGCTTGAAACATTTGTGAAAATAAGATGTGTATTGGGACAGACTACACATTTAATCAGATTCTCTCTTCGGCCAAAACACACAACATCAAAAAACCTCCAATCGGTTTTGCCCGTTCATAAATCCAATAGTTTATACAAGACGACCACATCTTCAAAAATGTTGAAAAAAAAAAAAGAGAAATGGAAACGTAATTCTTCTGTCGACAGACAGCAACAAGAAAAGGGAAAACTAGAATTACCACCTAATGCTTGTATATCTCTGCCACCCAGTCAAGTTGCAGTTCATGTCTGTTCAGACTCGTGCAGTGCAGACTTGTGCTAAGAAAATAGTTGAGAAGGAAAGTCGGGACAGACATGAGGTCACAGGGACCTTTACCCACCAAATTCATATCAGTTCATCCTTGAGGGAAAGTAAACATTCGTGCCAAATTTGAAAAGATCTTGCATTCACAAGAATGGGATGGATGGACGTCCGTACGGTCTGTACATACGGACAACCCAAAAACATAACGCCAAAAACATAACTCCCATCTGTGGCTACATTTGAATGCCTTTGTGAAGGGCATTCAAATGTAGCCACAGATGGGAGGAGGACACTTTCTGTTCAGCAGTGTCATGCAGTGAGTCTCAATGAACAAAATAGTGCTTCATCAATATTAATTCATGCTCATATCAGTTTATAAAGGAACCTTCTGACAGAAGCCATGAGGGAAATCTTTGGATCAGCTAAAAGTGGGAAAAGCATGCCAAATATTCTGACGTGACAAATCCAACAAACCGACAGCTGCGTCACCGAAACGCACAACATTTGTATGTAGCGCTGGATCCGAAAAGGATTCAGCAAACCGTGTTGACTCTTGAGTGCACAATGACTGGAGCCTGCAGGACTCCGAGTCCCTTCACCTGCTCTATATTTAAACTGTTATCTCAACTCGGCTGCAGTGGAACACGAGAACTCTCAGGGAATAAAGCACAAACAAAACAACTGCACCCTCCTCGCAGCTCCGGCCTATCGGCTTACACGAAGGAACAGACAGATGCTTGTTCAATAATGAAGAAGCAGCGACCCTTCCTCAACACGTTGATGGTTTGTTATGCAAAGGAGGGGGCTGAGCAGGCGGCCCGAGAGGTGATCCGACCTGCTGCAGCCGACGTAGCTGCACCGAGGTTCACAGAAGACGGGCGTCTTGTCACAGAACTGCTTTGTATAAAAATGATTTTTTTTTTTTTTTTGTTGGGTTCCTGAAAATGCAGCAGTTGTCAATTTCTATTTTGTTGATGACCTCTTCTGCTCTACCAGTGACGTCAATAATTCTTCACAAATTGGCAGCCTCGAGCTCCAGCGGATACTTCCAGACAACACGACTTTCAGAGAATATGTTATATCATAAATGGACTCTGAATAAGAGACCTAGTAAAAGATGATCATGGGTATAAAATTAAGGATGTGATTGGTGAGTCACAACTAAAGGAATATAACACTGGATTTTCACATGATTTATCTTGATTTTTAAAGCATTTTTACACCTAAATGTTAGCTCAATTTAAGACATCTGGAAATATTTGCTCTGTTTAAAACCTATTTATTGCCTCTTGGGAAAGGAAAAATGAAAGGGAAGTTGCCAGAAGTGTTTACTCTTGAATTTAAACAGTATAACTGACTGTGAAAAGTGAGACACCTTTGAAATGACTTTAAAGTTACATGTTTGTACAAATTCATGGCGTAAATACACAGGATGTGGCCACGCTCCAGTTGTGGTCCTAAAGTGTGTGAACCTCAAGTTTATTTTCAAACTGTTGGAGCAACAGAGAAGTGTTGACTTCCATATAATGTACAATATGTACTGCTGGAACTCATTAGGCTGTAAACAACAGAGTGCAACACCATGTCAGCACATGACCATTTTAGATTCTGCAGACCCGGACTTCAGTCCCTCGATATTTGCTCGCATTGCTGCAATTGTGCGCATCGCTCCATCTAACTCTGACATAACCGCCATTGTTGGAACAATATTTACAAACAAACGCTTATGTTCAAGGTCATGGTACTTAGCCACGGTCACGGTTGCTGATTGGTCCGCCCTTCAGAGTGGCTGAGCAAACCTTCCAACAGGGTTTCCAGAATAAAATCACAGCGAAGACTGAAGATGTGAGCAATGCGTGGGTGGAGCCAGGCTAACAGGGCGCCCTTATTTTAGAATGACAACCAATCCTTTTGAAATAGCTGAGTGTACCTGTCTAGCCCAGACAGTAATCCAACTAAAGTCCAACTTGCTGAGGATCAGACTGAAGGCAAAAAGCTTCCTAAACAAGACATAAAGTTGTCAGCAGTGAAGGCCTGGAAGGAGAAACCCTGCCATGTAACTGTCTGCTAATGCACAGAATAGGGAACAAAAAAACCCTGTAATACCTTTTGTTAACTTGTCAAACTATTTTCTGTCCCCTAAAGTTTGGTAAAATCATGTATAAAAAGGGCTACAATACCTACATAGTTCACTTGATATGTATATAGGAACCTTTAAATTCAATCTGAGAAGCAGCACTTTAAACTCAGTCACTGCTTAATTTCCAATCCAGTCTGCGTGAGCCAACACTACAAAAACGTGTCACCAAATACTTTCAGACGTCACTGAAGTCGTAAAGGGTTCATTAATATTAACACCATTACAGCACATTCGAGCCTTTTAAGTGAATCTTCCTCGGTTCACCTCAGGGGAGACTTAATGCCACTGAACTCAGGTGAAATTAAATAATGTCTTCATTTCTCAGGCCTAAAAAAAACTGGAGTCTCGGTCACAGCTAGAGAACTGCAGTGTGACTCACCGAGGGTGAGGGCGTAATCCAATGAGAGTGAATGAGAGCAAACACAGGGGATGAAGGAGACCAGCAGTGTGTTGAATAAACTAATCCACAAATATCTAACAGAAGAAAAGTTGCCGTTTTTGTCACCTTTAACAAACACAAGACCATCAGGAGATGCCGCCATCCCACCACTCTTTGCATGCAGTATTTAACGGCCGACACACCCGCAAACTACATCGCATGTTCGCTTTTGTATTGTCTTGGGAGGAAAGGTAAAATGGCATTTGTTTACGAGTAAGTCATGAGGTCTAGTGCTCATGTTCTTCTGTTTATTATCTGTGTTTAAGTGGTGAGTCATGTTTGCTGATTTTAGTCCAAACTCAGTCTTAGGATCTGTCTGTATGTCAGTCCTGTGACTTTTTGTTTACAGTGCATGGCCTTGTAAGAATGAAACCCCCACCCTGAGTCTGGTTCTGTCTGTGGTTTCTTCCCGTTAAAAGGACATTTTTCTTCTCCCGTTTTGTCACATTTTGTTGTTATTAATTTGTCACATTTTTCACCCCACCTAAGGGTAGAATTGGGCTTTTTTGCGTGAAATAGTCTTTTTTAAAATGAATGTAAAAATATATATAATATATATAAATTGGATTAAATATAAACAGGATGAAAACACATTCACGGATATGTCTGATCTGAACTGTATAATAACGATGTCAAGTGGGCAGATTTTAAATAACATTTCACAAAACGAATGCAAAACATCTAAAATTCGAAAGTTATCTTTAGACTAAGGATCTGTCAAGGATCGGTCATTTAAAGACGTTTCTCTGACTCCAAGAAGCCTCTTGGAAGTGAGATCACACTTGATCACAGTCAGGGTTTGGTGTTCGGTTTCCTCTCTGGCCAGCCTTATTAAAAATGTATGTACTCGTGTTACTGCCCCACCAAAGTGTCTGCTCAGCTCTGCAGATATTTCTGCCCATGTGCTCTCAATTGAAGAGTTTCTTTGAGCTGAGTCAGCCATGTTACAGTGATGGCACATCAGGCAATTAAGACAAGTTTTAAATTTAGAAAAATACATTTAAGTCTTGATCTTATAGTCAGTTTAGAGTTTGCAAAACTAAAACCATTACCTCTTCTTCTGCATCCTCATTTTCTCTCTCAAAATTTTTCATCACTTCAGGAATATTTGCTGCATCTTTCTTCGTGCTGCCACCCTCAGCCTCTTTCCTACTGTTTTCTTAAAATGTTTGATATCTAAAACGTGCATTTATTGAGCTTCTTCTAGACCAAAATGTTGTCTTAACACTTGTTGCAAATGTAAGCATTTGGCTGATATTAATAGCAGTGATTAGAGGAGGTTAATAGTAATTAGCGCTTGGTGGGAGTCTGGATCTAGTCAAACACCATCACAGACTTTTGTTGGCTTTCAGAAGAGGCTGTTGAGCGTCGACTGTGTGTGACGGTGTGGTGAGATTATTGTAGCCTTTCCTCTGCGTCTCCGAGATTAACTGCGGAGAAGAGTGTTGGTTTAACCTTCACTAATTTGATACAGAAGCTTAGAGACTGAAGCCTTTGTGCTTAATCGCAAAGTAATTAACAAATTCACATTATGTAAATGTGTTTCAGCCTGCAGGACGTTGCTGCTGCTGCTTTCGTTTGGTCTTTATAGTAAAACAAGTCAGGTGTACCACAGTGAGAGCTTCCTGAACACAGTTTGATATACCATTCAAAGAAACTGTACATAGGACCACACTGTATATTACATGAATTTATATAATCTCCTCGCATTTTTCATGCACTGAAACATCAGGAACAATTTTAGGGTTCAGTGTTTTGCTTTGAGGAGAATCTGACGTGAAAACATCACGAGGCCGCGGCAGCATTTCAACTCCCAACTCCAAGGTTTACGAGATCAGGGCGCTAACCGCTGAGCTACGGAGTCCAGTTACTAGAGCCGCAACAAACAATTTCCTTCATTGTTGAATAATCAATTGTTTTCCCTGAATGTCAGAAAATACTGAAAAACCCACACCCAACTTGACGTCTTTAGATGTCTTGTTTGTTTCCACCAGCAATCCTACAGTTGTCTAAAAACTCAAAGATAATTCACGATGATATAAGCCAGAAAAAAAACAAGACAGTAGAGAGGCTGGAGCCAGAGAAATCTGGCATTTTTGCTTGGAAAAAAATCTGATCCGCTGATTCAACTGACTAATCATTTCAGGTTTACAATTTATTGTTCAATAAAATATATGTTTATTATGTGAAGGTGAAAAATTTGATCCATTCAATCCATACGTTACTCCTGCATTTCTGCTTTCTTACTCTTATTATTATCTTTGCATTGTAATTTTAGGCTACATATTGAATTCCTGAGCTCATCGTCTTGTTGTTGGCTGAATGTGCTGACTTGTGACCCTGCTTACCCGCAGGGATCAATAAAGTCTTATCATTATAATCATCATTGTCATTATCAGTTTAAAATCTCTACACTAAATTATATAATTTCCTTTTCAAGTGTGACATACTTTCTGAGCCTACAAAGGACTCCGAGACAGATATATTAATAATAGCAAAGCAATATTGATTAATATTGAACATTTTCTGACTTTATTTGTGTTTTTCTTACATGACGAAGAGATTTTAGAGACTCAAAGCTGCAAGCAGAAATCTCTAAAGTGAAGGACAGCGTAGCATTTCACAGTGACAGTATATCACCCACATTAAAGGTTCCATCAAACTGGCTTTGAGATTAAAATCTTCTCCCATGTTCAGACAGGCAAAAGCAAGACACTGAGACAACACTGAGTGCCAGTAGTGACGTGATTTGAGGGTTCAAAGTAGGCTGGATAAAGACTGCAAAATGGACACTGACAGTAGCTGCCGAGGAAAAATCAGACCTTATATCATAGAGGGAAGATGGAGGAGGAGGGAGGTGTTTTATCAAGCCTCCATCAGCAGAGAAAGCTAACGCGGACAAAATGACACTGAAATTCACATCTGTCACAAACAGTATGTTCCTGCTGGGATTTTTAGTTTTAATTTTAGGATGAGATGGGTTTCCCAAATATCTAAGGTCACTACATTTGATTTTATATGCTTGTGAGATCAGATCAAATTACTTTGCAATAGAAGAAAACTGCAAAAATTGATGTAAAATGAAGCATTCAAGATTGAATTTTAAATTAAACCTTTATGTTAGAAAGCCCTGAAAATAGGGAGTTCACGCTAACAATGGCCTTTATCATCCAACTAACATGCAACTATTTGTAACTGGAGGTTTCCTGCTTTGCTCAAGAGCACTTTGTCAGCAGCTACACCTTCACCTCTGCCTGGATTTTCAAGCCACCTTCTCTAACCACAGATCTTCTCTTTTTTTCCAATCATGACTAAGAGTTGTAGGTTTCAGAGCTGGATGACGACATCATCGAGCTCTCCTCTAAACCTGTCACCTAAAGGAGATTGACGTCCTGCAGAAGCTGGATTGATCCGGAGCTAAGTGCTCCTGCAGCCAGCAAGTCAGGCTCATTTAATCAGTATTGGCAGCCTTCAAACAGCTAATCCACAGCTGATCCCGGATCACCCAAACACCTTCCTGCTTTAAAACTCTTCTTCATCATCAGCTGATCTGTGGCACCACAGAGCAACAAATCAAACCGAAGTGCTGCTTAAAACAGATATTTCATCAATAGCAACTAAATCAGAAGTTTAACACTATCTGTGTTTCTAGTTGTTTAACCCCTCCCACCCCGGGGGCTCCTGTTGCAGAAACCAGGTTCTATCTGTCGTTAAAACTGCCTCCATTTGTGACTGCACTGCAGCAACAAGGCCAGCCCTATAAAATGCATCTCACTGAGTGAGTGGCTGACGGAATGCAGAAGTTCCACCATTGGTTGGCTGAATGTCACATCTTCCTCGATCCATTTCAAATTAAAAGCCCTCTTTTCAAATGAAAAGCCACCTGGTGTTTTACACACAGTCTCGTCATAAGTTTTGACCTGGTGTTGTTCGAAAGCCGCAGACGGACGGCTGACATTCACCAAAGAGGCCGCCTAGTACTACTAGTATTAAAATATATATGGCATTGTTTCCTCTTTGTTGCATAAAATTTGGCAGGGCTGAAGTTGACAGTTTGAGGTTCAGTAATATCAGTATTTACTGACTTGTTCGAAGGCTGTGATTTACTGATTGGGTACAATAAAAACATTTTTTGTTTTTTTTATCCTTGTGGAATCCAGGATTAAGCCATTGTGAAAATAATCATTATCTTTAGCCGTGCTTTTAAAACATGCTCAGATGTTGTAGAGAAAGTCTACAAGAAATAATACGAAATACTACTACAGTAATATAATAGTCCACTGACAATGGTCATTCAGAAGAAATAATATTATTCATTGTCCTACTTTAAGAATATTTTACAGCCTATTCTTGTATTTAAATGAAATGTAAAATGCAGGGCTTTTTCTTGAAATGGAGTACTTTTATAGTGCAGTAAAGGCCTTTCTAATCGATGAACGGACTGAGAGGGTGGAGAAGGTTTTTGCAGATCTAAAATTTTCTGTCAGACATGAAAATTGTGTCCTCACATCCAGAGTCACAACCACAACTAGTAAACTAAAGCAGAAATAAGAAGCTTTGAGGAATCGAACATTTATCTGCCCTTTGCTTAAGTGAAGCACGATTCAGACGAAGTAAAATATATGCAGCTGTTGCAGTAAAACAACTGATGCCTATTCTGATCTACAGTGGCCAAGAGGCTTGTAAAACTCGAAATCCATTTAATTTGGAAGGGTTATTGCAGTTGTTCAGCAGTGAAGTCAGCAGACATTTGACCTCTGACCCCTCCAAGCAAACTGCTGGTGTTTGCATGTTTCCTTGCTGTGCTGTTCACTTACTGTGATTTTCATGGCAAAATGTTAAAGTGAGACACTAAAACTGGACAACTGAGTCACCAACTGACAGGTCAAATTAATTTACAACAACCGTAGAAATACATCTAACATCCTGTCAATATTTCTGAATATCTGATATTAACTAACACCCAGTTGTTCCACTGACGCATCATTTATGTCACTAACCAGCCTTGTGTGTGTGAAACAACAACGTACTGAAACAGACAGCAGTGGTGTTACGCAGCTGCTGTCCTGCTCCCAGGTTGGCTGAGACGGCATTTCCCCCCCTGTTCCTCCAATCACGTGCCTCCTTTATCTAGGAAGCGTGGGGATGCAGATGAGAGGAGGGGTGGCTAAAAATAGAATCTCTTCTTTCTTTTTTTTTTCTTCATCACAAAACAGAAAGCAGGGAAGAGAGAAGCCGGAGGAGGATGTGGGAGACCGTTTTCAGTGCGACAGTCTGCAGGTGAATCCGAGACATTTTGGATTCAAAATAGAACCTCATGTCTGTTTGTGAATAGGTTTATTTATACTACAAATATTTATCTTATGTGACACATTTTCTCGCTGCTCTTCTGCATGTGTCTTCTCTTTAATTTGCACAAATGTTAAGTCTTTCTATTCTTTCTGGATTTAAGGGTTTCTTTTGTCACTTGACGATGACACTTATTAATATTCTATATTTCCCAAATAGTCATAGTATGCATTGATGTAGCCTTTAAAGGGTAATTTCTAGATATCAAACAGTTCTGGCCTATGTGCTTATGTCTGAGTCTTTAACTGTTCAGATATCGTTTTGTTTTTCTTAAGTGCCAAAGCCTCTGAAGCAGCTTTAGATAATCATGGGACAGTAAAAGTCCAGTTCTTTCAGTGGCAGCTTTTCTTTAAGACATGTAATAGGTTAATTTAGAAAACAAAAGCCTGAATTTTCACTCTGTTTTCCTTCAGACGAGAGTCTCTCTGGAGACTCGTAATACTGACAAAGTGACTGACTTGGCTTGAACTGTAATAAAAAAAAAGACATCGATCTGGTGCATCAGTCTGATCCCGGTTGGTACTGTGGTGTTTGGCAACATGGATGTGTGTTTTGCCATGCGAAACAGCAGATGCGTCACTTTTGCCTTCAGGTCTAACACTGCCAGGAAGTTTGCTGTGAGCAGAGGCTGTGCAGATGTGTTCCGCAGACTGTGAGCTCATATTCAACTCAATGAAGCATCTTTGCAGATTTAAAAAAAACAAAACCAAGTGAAACCCAATCACTGCTAGTTAAAATCTCAGTCGACACAGCTCTGTGTTGTACCATTATAATGTTCAATGTTAAAAATCAAACTGCTGACTGACTCAACAATTATGGTATTGTGCATTTTTCATTACTGCACAATTCTGTAAGGCTTTGAAAACAGTAAATGAAAGTAGATGAAAGCACATGCACACACGCGCACACACACACACGCACACAAATAGACTTGCACACAAATGCTTTCATCTATAGACCCATTTATATATTCTCTTCATATATTCAGCATTTTCATCCTGTGTGCTGTCAAAGACGTGCTCCAGCATATATGAGCAGTAAAACTCTGTAGGATACTTAATAGGCTGATTTTGCATCTGAATATGAATGAATGAACAGCCAGATCATATTAAAGCACAAACCGAGACCTGATTTGTTTTTCCTCACCAGGAACACAGCAGTCCTCCATATGGCTCAACCCAGGGCTCCTTTCATGAGTAATATAACAACAATATTTACATAATCCTCCTAATATTTGGACTAATAGTGAGTAGGCCATAATAGTGAGTACTCTGTGGTGACCTTAAGCGTATTTTATAATAATAGGTACTCATAAAACATGATTACATATGATTATCAAATGTAATTATTATTTTTGATTTACTGATAATCGTGCGTATGCTCGTAAAGAATAACATCTGTCGTCCAGTTTGCTCTATGAGTTGTTGATGTGTTTTCTATTGTTCCTTCCTCAGGGCCATTTAGACCCATTTTCTTGATTTCAACCATCGGACGCTGTGAAACGCCTTTTCCTGCAGGACAGGCCCTGAATCACACCAGAGATCCACTAAAGCAGCAGCAGCAGCAGCAGCCTTCATCCGACCACACAGACAACACGAAGCAACATGCGTTTTAAAGGCTCCATCTATGACGGCTTTCTGCTTTTTCACAATGGAAACAGCTGTTAAGGCAAGCATTTTATGCCAGGGGTTCTTTCATCTCAAATCCTTCACTTGCTATTTAACATAAACAGTAACACAAAGAGTAAATAGAGGAAACCATTTATTTAAATATGACGGTACGAATTTAAGTCCGTGCAGCAGATTATTAAAGACAGAAAACCCACCTTTATAGATTTCTGTCCGGCTGCTATCCACCGCGTCCAGCACCCGCAGAAACACCACCGCTGTCGAGTCAGAAAAGTTGCGCAACACAAGATCCGGTTAACAATTCCAAAATAAAAGCCATCAATCAATAGCTCCTTTTTTCGCGCGACAATGATGTTGAAAATTGGGTGGATTTAAGAAAAGAAAATCAAAATCGGCAATGCTTTGCCTTTTTGATTATAAATGTTGATATCTTTAATGGTACAGTTTCTGTATCCAACTGACAATTGTTATCTGCTGTCTTGAACTTCTGTAAAGTCCAATTCCTTGTCTGGCCAATTAAGGTGTCAAATTTAGACACTGTATAAAACAGTTCCGACGACTTTGATCTCAATCACCAAAAGCCAGAAATGCAATAGATAACATGATTTAAATGCTCTATAAATATACATATAATATATACATATAAGAAAACAAAATTTCTTCAAGGGACACAATAGACAGAAATAATGACAGAATATATTGTATATATATTTATATATACATGTTTATAGGCTACTTAATGTATTATTTTGTTTTTATGATTTCAATCTTTTAAAAATGTATATGTATATTTATCACCTGCACGATTATATTTTGAAAGAAGATTCAATTTCCGGTCTTTCTGTAACACCGTTACTTTTACGCAGGCGACGTTCAATGAACGACAGGTGGGCGGGATTTTAGAGGCCGTGTGGAAGATTGGCATCCCGTCTGGCGAATCCGGAGCCGTGCCGTGTCAAACGTCCTGAAACATTCCACCTCAAATACTGAACCGATCGTTTATTATTGATAAGCGCTGCTGGAGCGACTGAATTATTGATCGGGAGGTCAGCAGTAACCGCTGCTGCCATTTCAATCCAATAACGGACACCGGTGTTATGATGCTTAGTGTAAAAATGTGACTGCAAAAACATGAATAGCTATCACAGCGACACTGATGCAGTACGAGGTTTCAAAAATAAATCATAGTCACTCGAACATCATGTACGATCACTTTGAAGTTGATCTTTTAAAGTTACATGACAGGGATATCAAAGCAAATGCGTAGTTTGGTCAGCATCTTAATAATAAATAAAAAAAATACTAAGTAATAGTTCAAGTTTTGGTATGAGTAAAATACATCTGCTGATTTCACTGAAAATGACTCAGTAGTCATTTGTATACAGCAATAAAGAATTAAACATATGGGGGAAGCAAATTAATGAGAAGATCTACAATAACAGACAGATGTAATGGAACAAAAATCCCATATCTTTTCATAATGTGATTTACATTTGTCGCCAGAATAGATGTGAAATGTCTACTGTCAGACGCTCGCCTTATTTCAGTGCTAATGCAAACCACCGGTACAATTTTCCACATATTTAGTACCATATTTATACAGTAAAATACTTGCCCAATAATACTTGCACATACATACATTTTGAGTTTATGGCTGTCTATGACTATGGCATCTGGTGAACATATTTTACCCCAGTTACATTTTTCTGCAAAGTTACTTAAGTTAAAGATGGTTCTTGAGTTTTACTACTAAATATACTTCTGATACTAGACTGATACTTCAGCTATATGATGCAACAAACAAAAAAAAAAAATATTAAAATATAAAAGTTCATATAAGATTTGTTGGTTAAAATTTGAATTCTGTCCTTTTATTTGTCTTTAAAAAGACCAAAGCAAATTTGAGGCCACCATGTTAGTTTTCTTCACATTCTCTATTTTCTGTCATATTATTCTGTCATATTATTTTGTGTCAGTAGGTGACAGTATTTAGCTGTAGAAACTTTAGGTGGAATGAACTCAGAAAGCCAACTTTTGCTGGACAGCAGCAACAGCCTGCATTCACTCACTGTTGATCAGGTTAGTGGGAAATGTATACAGCCAAGGTCGTATTGACCGGGGCAAACGTTTGCTGTGGTCCCCCACTTACCCTACCACCCTCTGAATATAAACCCTGCTGCTACCAAATTGCTATTAGGCCTTGTGCAACCAGACGTCCTGTGCTTAATTCGGGGGGGTAATTTAAAGAAAGACTTCATTCAGGAATATGCCCTTCTTGCAGTTAGTATCAACTAAAATAATAGAGGTTTTAAAACCGAACTTTGATGCGGGGCCCCTCCACAACACAGGGCCAGATAACTGGCTGATAATGCGGGACTCACCGCAGCTGATAATGTGCTTTAGTGGTGCAAACAACTAAACATATTTAAAACTCATAAAACTGCCAAAACCAGTTGAGATGGATGAGTCTGCGGCTTTTGAAGCCCTTCGGGGTCTTGGGCCTTCCCCTTAAACAACAACAACAAAAGTTAGTAATGTTTCATAAGAGAATAACGACAGGCTATTTCCGGTCAGTTTGTTCAATGTTACAAATCACTTATTTCGTAACCTGGTCTGGGTGTTTCCTCAGCACTAGACTGACTGACCTTCCCAGCATGTCTCGTATTTTTGTGCTCCTGCACATTATTTTCTTCTCCAGTGAGCTCCACAGAGTTCCCCCACTTTCATTGCTGTTAAAAAAAGAAAAAGTAGATGTTATGTGTACAATTGAGTCTTTTAGGTGGCAGTAATAGTCCTGCTACAAAAGCTTTAATTGCCTACTTTCAACAAAGGGATTTCTGGTTCAATAATGTTTCCATTTCACGTGACACTTTCTCACTTTAATGTCAGTAACGTCACTTTTTTTGTTGAGTTCGTATCTTTTTTTTTCACCACCCGTCGTTCATTTAACGGGGTTGTGTTTATTCCTCCAAGCCAGCAGGTGGCGCTCATTCATCTATTCCACCGCGTTCGTCACGTCTCTGCGTCAACCTTTCACAACATGGCTGTACCTGCAGTTAGTGCGCTCCTCCCGTAAGACCACTGTTTACCGTCATATATGTCGATAAATGAAGCGGGTGGCGCTTATTATTGGATGTAAAAGAGGTAAGTTGACTTACTGACAGCTTCGGGCTCCGGTTAAAGTAAAAAGGGAACCTCATATCTGCAGGTAAACAGACTCCCGACACGAGGTTCGCCTCACGTGGTCGCCGTTCACGGGTTCATCTCCCGTTCAACAAAGCACGTAACGGAAGGAGTAATAATGAAAACGTGCAATATCTGAGAGTTTAGGTTTTTTTTTACAAACTAATTTATAGGTTTCAATTTTTTTTTTTTTTTTTTTTTTTTTTTTTTTTTAAAAAGGCCTTTTTTTTTCTTTTTCTTTTTTTTTTTTATTGATATTTTGTGACCGTGAGACTTTGTACTTTTATTTGACACTTATGCTGGACATCTACAGTGGCCAGACTCAAGAGGTCCGTTTCATTATATTAATCAACAAAAAAGTCAAAATAAGTAGCGTTTATATTCAACATAGCGCATGCACACTTAAATCAAAAATATCCCACAAAAAGTTTTAAGTTCTGAACATTAAAACAATATATACATAAAAAAGCCATTTTCCCACCCAGTGGTGACGTCACTAAAGGTCACAGCTGCACTGTTTTGAGTTGGCTATTTAGAAAGCGGTTCACACTTTGTAACAGCTGTGAAGAAAGTCAGCTTCATGTTTGGGCTTTTGAGTTTCTCCTGGGCAAAATACTCTTCAAACAGGTGGCAGGTGTGGTTTGGCTCGTTTATTCGAGTTCATTTGTGCAGGAGAGATGACGAGAGCTCTAGAAGATTACAAGACAAACACGAGGAAAAAATAGAGACACCAGTAGTTGTGCTTGTTTTTGTTTTTGTTTGTTTGTTTGTTGCTTATTTCTTTTAAGTTTGCATCCAGACTGTAACGTTCCCTCCGTACAGTCCGGTTGGGATTCTTCCGTTGACTTTCTCCACACAGACTTTTCTACCTGTCGGATCAGGGAGGATGAATTTGGACTGGAAAAAAAAAAAAAACCACACGTTTTCAAAGCTGCTGTCTTTTTGTGCATGTTCTGCATACATTTGAATTAATTTGTTTCACTATTAACGGGCGAATTGATCCTTTTGACTGGACGGGTACACCAAGCCAGCCTTAATTTTTTTTTTTTTTTTTTTAACAAGTTAGCCTTTTACGATGAATAAGGTTGCAGTGTCAGTGTAAAAGGCCCTTTATCGTACCAACCTAGGTAGCTGGCGTTAAAGGTAATCGAAGCATTACGTGTGGATGGAAGTAATATTGCGCGGCGGTGGGCGTGACTCAAGTGAGAAGGGTCTTTCTGTAGTTGCGCAGACTACGCGACACGACCCCTGAGAAAACTAACCCAAACTCCTTCACAAACCCCGAACCTCAGCGAAGTAGGCGTGTCGCGCATCCTCAAGACGGACGTACTCGAGTCAAGTCTATATAATATATATATATATATATATATATATAATATATATAGATATATACTGTACATTTTATATTTTATATTTTTTTACTGCTATTTTATTGCTTTTCTATTATCCTATTATTATCTTATTGCTTCTGTATGCTGCTGTAGCGAGAAAAAAAATTCCCCTCGGGGATTAATAAAGTAACTACCTAACCTAACCTAACCTAACCTAAGTCGGGCTTCTTCCAACCGACGGTTGAGCTGTACAACCATCCTGGCTGCTCTGCCTAGTAAAACACAGCAGAAAGAGACGTGGAGTTATTTTTCTTTTGCAGATGACAGTGCGCTCTGCGCGGTCCCAACGTCATGCTTCCCCAGGCGGGTAAAGAGTTTCTGGTCCGCGTGCGCTTCTTCTGGAGGCCGCTCTTCCACGGCCGGTACCTGCTGCTCACCAACACGCTGAGCGGAGGAGTCATGCTCTCGCTGGGAGACGTCCTGCAGCAGACGAGGGAGAGGTACAGGGAGCCGGACAAAGTGCGAGACTGGAAGAGGACAGGTGAGGGAGAAAGAGGTGGACACGGTTTGTGTCACAGATATATATATATATATATATATATATATATATGTTAATTGGCGAAACTTTTAACAAAGCCTGTGTTCAAATCACTCGGAGCACGCGTCGCACTTTTAACGCCGGGCCCAACACTCTTAAATACCTGATGAAAAACGTCGCCTGCGTCTTCACTCAACTTTTTTTTTTAATTTTTTTAGTTTTTTTATCTCGGCAGACAGCTGATTGCACTTATTTTACGTGGCGGACGAAAGCACCTTTCACCACATCTCTTCAGAGAAGAACGCACGTTCATCGCTGCTGTTTGGCAACAAGAAATATAGAGCGTGAAAATGGAAAGGTTTTGTTACCCATAAAGAAGCGATATGTAAATCCTTAAATAATACATATAATCCAAAACAAGAAAAATATTTCTATAATCTTTCTAAAGTAGTTAATGCTACATACATCTCTCCTATTCTGTGTCTCATTGGGCTTTTTTCAATTATTATTTTGTCAAATGAAGTTTTAGTCGTCAGCGTGTTATTTCCTGTTTTGGTGAAGTCTCTCTTTATTTAGTCTGTTTTGTTATTTTAAGAGCAACACCCACTGAAAATCTTCAGTTGTTGACCTTCCCCTCGGGGATTAATAAAGTGAATAAAAAAAAAAAAAATTAAAATCGCACTGCGGTGATGTACAGGTGACATCACTGTTCAGTCCAACAGAACCCATTTCTGACCTCATCTGTCACGCTTGGTGTTCAGTGTAAATTCTAAACTCCCGTCCGTTCTTTTCTAAACAGCCTCCTCAAGTCTCTGTCTCTCAGATAAAAAAAAAAAATAATAAAAAAAAACCCTGTATTTCTGTAGAATATCTGCAATGTTTTAGATTTTGAAAGACCCGACTCATTGCCATAAATTCAAATGTTTTCACTTTTTTTTTTTATTATTATTATTATTATTATGATTCTTCCTGTAGGTCGCATGTTCGTGGTGGGCTCCACTATGGGTCCACTGCTACACTACTGGTACATTTGGTTGGACAGAGTGTACGTGGGCAGAGCTATGAACACGTTGGGCAAGAAGGTCCTGGTGGACCAGCTCGTCGCCTCACCGACGTTGGGGATGTGGTACTTCTTAGGTAAGGAAAGGAGTTTATTCGCCACTAAGCGGGCTGTCTCCTTCCTCTCACACACACACACACCTACACATTAGTCTGGGTGTGAGCCCATTTAGTGACACACACACACACACGTAAGGAAGTGTGTACAGAGTCAAAGGTTGCACATAAAGACGTAGGTGCGGTAAGACGAAACACGGCATATGTCATTATCACGGGTGTTTGGAGTTTATCTGATACAAGCAGGAGATCCAACATTCCAGTTTCTCACCTTATCTTAAGGTAGTTTTAATACAGCGTGGCGCTGACGTACATCTGACACACGACTCTTGTTTATCGCAGGTATGGATCTCCTGGAGGGACGCTCTTTGTCTGAAGGATGGGCGGAGTTTAGGGACAAGTTCTGGGAATTTTACAAGGCAAGTACACCTGCTAGAGTCTAACCAGCAGGTCTGCACACGTACTCGCATTATTGCTCCCTCATCACATCATCATCATTGGTTTTTTTGTTTTTTTTTTCCCTAACCAAAGGTGTGACGTTTGTTGTTTTCCTTTCACATTTGTAAGTGAAGCTAAACACGGCTGGCCCGTCTGTGTCGTGTTAATGTAGATTAGATTAGATTAGATTAGATTTACGCTTGTATTCAAATTCAAATGCAAGAAGAAAAACGCATCAGTCCAGGCTTCAGTTTGTTCTGCTGAAGTTTACACAACAGCTGCGTTTTAGGGTCGCACAGTCGCAGTTATTTGGCGCCCAGAGAATTCAATTGTCACACGGACAAATGAAGAAAAACGAAAGGAGGCTGGTTCAGATAATACAGGCACGACTTTCAGTGACGGCGTGCAACATTTTTCTGCGCTATTTAAATGCTCCTTGAATTTGTACAACTGACGAATGCCAAAAGAAGAACCTGAAACGGCCTCACGGTTTGCATCAACTGACGTTTCCCCCCCTCACTTAGTTGTCATGGTAACGTGAATTCAACTGCATCTTTTTCGATGACATCTGGGGTTGTGTTTTCTTTTGGAGGAGCTCACTGATTGTCTTCAGTCAGATTTGTCAAATTCGAAGCCTCGGCTGTTCGCCAGCTAAACTCCCGGTCGTAGTCGGCACCAGAGTTTGGCCCGAGGCCCCGCGTTGATTTCTCAGCCTGCTCAGCCGACGCAGCAGAACTCCCTCGTCTCCTCTCGTCTCGTCTCGTCTCGGGTTTAACGATGTTTGTTCTGTGTAATCTGTCCCGGTTTGTTTATGCCAATCTGCGTTGTTCTTGCCGACAGGTGGACTGGTGTGTTTGGCCTCCAGTTCAGATGATCAACTTCTACTTTCTCTCGCCCAAATATCGCGTGGTGTACATCAACTTCGTCACCTTAGGGTGGGACACCTTCCTCTCCTACCTCAAACACAAAGTAAGTCAGCCGCGCGCGAGGTTAAAGGGACACGCTGCTCAATATTTCCTCAACAGGCTACTGTTTGTTTTTACATTCACTTTTTTACATGACCGTTTAACCGCCTTTATTACATTTTACGTGTTCATATCAAATTCATGTAAACAGTGTCGTGTTGCGTTTCTAAATCCTCGTGATTACCTGATTATGTCCAGGTTTACATCCGCATATGACAGCTTTTCCACGTGCGCTCAGACTTTTTAACCCCCACCGTACATGCGGGATATAAAAAGCAAAACTCGGTCACTACTTCTCTGCTCAATGCTGTTCGTTGTGTCTTGTAGTTTTCTGCTTCAAGCGATGTTGAATACGTTGACGTGTCAATTTGTTTCCGTCGTGTGGACAGGACGGCAGACGTGGGCACGCTGAACTGCCATCAGACAGCAGCGCTGCGGATGCACAGCAGGAAGTCCTGCCACCGCCTAAACCTCTGGAGGAGAAGGCCTAGAGACGGAGTTCATCCTCAGCTCTGAAGTTCACTGGAGGCAAAAGACCTTTTTTTTTTTTTTTTTTTTCAAATCTTCTTTTCCTACTTCGGAAAATACTCCAGGACTGTCATGTCCGACTGTCTTTTTTCCCTCCTCTTGTAAAGTTTAAACTGACCACAGGTCTGACGAGGGTCTGAGGAGGTGTGGATGTTCAAGTTGGAAGTGCTGGAACACTTTTCTGTGTGAAGAGTTTTAACACGTCTGTGTCCAGTTTGTCTGTTCATGTCCGAACGATTTGCACTCCTGAAGGGGCGTTCAGGGACGAAGGGCTGTTTCACTGCCCTGTGCCGCTTTACTTTCTAATCTGAAAATCCATTTTTCAGTTTGGTGATAGTGGCCAACCGGGACCATTCATTTCCAAAACTTCTAAACAAGTTATCGTGTTGTGGCACCCAGAGCTTATAACAGACTGTGGTGTTACTTTCATTTCTGTGCCGTTTGTAACGCCGACCCACCGTGTGTTAACCCGTGTAAACTTTGCCTTAATATGTAGTCCGGCACTACACCTGATTTCAATGCCAAATAATCCTTACATTTTCAGTTTACCTCTTTGCGGTAGCGATAAAAATGATGCATGATTGATTCTTTAAAGTGACTGTCGTTATAAGAGATTCTATATTTGATCATATGTCACAGAGTCAGTAAACTTTAATGGCTGGTCGACTGGAGATAGTAAATTTGTCGTCATTTTTTGAAAGTGTCCTGTAGTTTTACACGAATGACTGTAAATCTGACCTACGGTAATATACTGTATACTCCTACTAGCTTATTTATTGTGAACTTTATTAAACAGTCTGTGTGCCGATAGAAAAAAAACCTGAAATGGTAGTTTAAAAATGAAAGTGGATATCTGTGAAGCATATTATATATACATGTGTGTATATTTAAGTTATGACACTGTTGCTGCTGCGTTCATATAAAAACAGATTTACCACAATATGACCGTGTGTGTGTGTGTGTGTGTGTGTGTCTCAAAATGCGTCATGTCTTCAGAGGTCTTTAAAGGCAATCTAATTAAAAAAAATACATGAGAAGAAATAAATTAAAGTACTTGCATCCTAACTATGCTTTCTTTTTGTCACGCAACATACAGCCTTCAGAGTTTGGACAAGAGATTTATCATTTACTTTGCAACATCTTTAAATTGAAGAGCTGTTAAGAATTTTGAAGCGATGGAGAATTACACAAAACAGAAAAAAGACCTTCCAAGATTTGTTTTCTTTTACTGTAAAATAGACGGATATGCATTTTTACATTACAATTTTTTTGACTATTTACAAATAGAGGAGGGTTTTTTTTTTTTTTTCAATGAATTGCTCTGACCTGACTCAGATGTGAGAGTCCTGTGATAGCACACTACACTGTCTATTGCAATCACTGGAATATTAATATCTTCACTGCAATTATTACATAACTCTGAAATCTGTGGATTTTCTAAGAAGAAAAACACGTTAGAATTTGTAACGATACGCAAGCTTAGTTTCAGTTCAGTTCAAAGTTTTTGTAATAAATGTTCCTGTCAACCCAAGATAATGCAACCAGCTGCAAATTCTTTGAAGTTTACAACATATAATTGTAAACGGTGTGTACTTAAACCACCAGCTCATTTTAGGGGTGAACTGTTTTACACTGCAAACAGACAATGAAAGTTACATTCAGGTGCTGTACACAAGATAAAATACCTTAAGACAACTTGAAAAGAAAAACACACAGGAGTTTACGAGAGTAAAATGAAAAGTAAAAATGTGCTCAAAGTGCTCCAACGGGAGAATAAACCCTGCAGAGCAGTGCAAGATATGCTGAATAAAACATCATGTGCAGCGGGAAAGAACTGAAGCACCAGTCAGTGAGTGAAAGTTTCCATGACCTTAAACAACTTGGGAGCAACAGAAAGAAAGACCGCTGACATAAGTGTGACTTTAGTGTGTGAAAGCTTGTTCAGAAGTAAAATGTGATCTCAGCAGCAGGGATTGAGCTGACAGCCAACACACACAGCCTCTTTCAAATATTGACCAACTGGCCTGAAGGGTTTGAAACGCAACAGCCCTCTTTTAAAGCACTCCTCCTTCAGGCAGTGAGCACATCCTGCTGTCAAGGATGTAGTCCACGTGTGTGTGTGTGTGTGTGTGTGTGTGTGTATGTCATTGATATGACTGACAGCCATTTCCTCTTTCAACATGCCTGGAGCGATGCACCTCACTGTCCTGGTGTCCCTGTTAACAGTCTACTGTGGTAAGTGAACATTTCATTGTTTCACATGTTCGACTCGTGTGTTTAAGGTGTTTGAGAATGTGAACGTCTTGTTAGTGTTATAGTATAAAGATAGAAGTTTACGCAAACAGGAAGCTGCCTGCGGTGAGAGTGAGGTTCAGCAGGTTGGCCCAGAGGTAGTGTGGTGCAGGTTATGTCTCTAATAAGCAGGAAAAAGTTGAATTCAGTACAATTTGATGTCCAAAAACAGAAATGCAAAGCGATATCTGAGGCAAAGAGTGGATCAAAAGTTGGACAACATGCAGCTGGGTAGTAACAGCATGATTATAACGTGTGTTCTTGTAAAACAAAAGTCAAAAATGTGTCGTTTTTGCATTTTGTATGGTGCATATCATCAAAGAGAAATGCCAATTGTTATTAGTAAATCGTAAGAGGAAGTTCAAGTAAATGGGAAGGTCATGTCTGGGTGGAAACCGAGGCAAATATTTAATCAGCGAGAGTGATCCTGAGTTAAACCTACTGTGGCGTCTGCTACTTCTGCAAACACTTTTGTGAACACGCCAGCTGTTTGTCTTCGCCATCCCTAAACAACACAAATCATTACCTGCCAGGCTGTTAATTCTGCTTCATTAAAGTCAGCAGCCTCATCTCAACCTCAGACTGCACTGTGGCCTGAAGAGCTTCATCTCAAGCTTCTCTGGAGCTTCGACCATATCAGAGTGTAATGCGCTAACACAGATACGCAGCAGCCTCTGCTAACAATCTTGGCCTTCATAATTAGTTTGAGTGTCTCCGGCTGTGCTTTCAGAGGTTCCTCTTCCTGTTCAAAACGATGAATATTTGACATGTTTGTGCATTACATTGTTTAACTGTCAGTTAATATCATTGGTTCTGTAAGTAGCGGTGGTGTCGAACTCTCCTCCAACCTGAAGCAGGGCCTCAGATATATCAAATATCTGTCAAGCTACATTTGAGTTTTGATCCCATCCTGCTCAACATGATTTGGAAAAAAAAAAATCTACAAAAAAAAAGATCCCAAACTGCATCAAACAATTTTAGAATTGAACTATTTAGTAGTCTAAGATATGTACATCATTTCCAGTCCACGTAAAGACCAAATGCATTGCTGTTTATAACCGATGGGAGTCAGGCACCTCTGAATGTGGTCCTAATAGATCGGATCTCAGTGTGTCTTCAATGCATGCTGGGTTCACTTGTGATCAGATTCCATTCTATGTATATTAGTACCAGGTGGGAAGATGCCCATAGTTCCCCTCTTCGTGCATTGGACACATACTTCCCTGCAACAGCTCCGATTAAAATATTTCTTTTTTTTTTCAATCAACCTTAAGAATGCCAACAACACCCTTTAGACTCAGCTGTGAATGCTGTTTCTGTTTGTCCCTTTGCAGGCAGCAGCACAACAGAGACAACCACGCCTGTAACAGACCTTACCAGCACCACCGCCGCGTCCACTTCCACCATCACTCCACGAACTCAAACGACACGACCGATCACCACGACAGTCGCTTCAACGTCACCAGAAACAGCCAACAGTACCGAGGGAACCGGTTCCAGCTCTCCTCCTCAGACTACAACAATAAACCAGACGTCAAATGAGACCGTTTCCCCGGGATCGACTCTCCCGTCAGCAGCAGAATCATCAAAAGTCACTGCGCCCGTAAACACAACCAGCGGTCAAAGTAACAGTACAGATGAAGGTTTGAGAGAGTTTTATTTTTTTTTTTATTCTGAATCGGGGAACAAAGATTTCATCTAAAGCTGCACCTCAAAAAATTGTGACAAAGCTTTCACATATTGTCTATTTATGACTGCTGTTATTTGCAGTGAAATGCGATGATGTGTTTTTTTCAGCAGTAAAAAAAAAAAGCCAACTGCAATTTACTATTTCATTTAAAATTCTGTTTTTTGGAAGAGTGAAACTGTGAAAAGAAATTTGGAGAATAAAGCCAACGATAATTATAAATCACTAACAGATGAGATACCACATACCAAGTACTGCCATAAGACTGGTTCTACTACCTGTCAAATTAGTTTGGCTACATAGTCCCTCATGCAAAGATGAAATGAATGAATGAATTAATTAATTAATTCCATGTCCTGTAGGAACCCTGTTATACATTTCGCCCTCTGCAAGCCCTAAGTGCTCTTTGGTGGACAGAAGTTATTTTGTCTCGTTTATTTAGTTATCCAGTGATTTAGTTAGGAGGGTAACTTTCTTTTTTTCTTCTTCTCTCCTTCAGCTCTTTCACCCGACTGGGAAAAAGGTGACCTGGCAACAAACCCCGGCCTCGTGGCCATCATCTGCATCTTCTGCATCATCCTCGTCCTTGTGCTGGTGGTTGCCACGGTGAAATGTATCGGATCATCGAGATCCAACTTTGAGAGGCTTGACGACGTGCCGATGGTGAGTCATAAAACAGGACCCTGACATTTCAATAACAAAGAAATAACAAGTAGATATTGATTTAGCCAATTACATTTAATCTGACTTTTACCAAACTGGATACATATATGAATGCGACTACAAAAGGATAATTTATTTGTCTTTGCCATGCTAGCAGCACATTGGACTTTTTTTGCCATGAAATTTTGATTCATGGATCCCGGAGGGGGAATCAGTAAGGACCAGTTAACCCTGCAATTTAGCTTGCTTATCTCTATTTATAGAAAGACCATAGAAGCAACAAAACAGCCACAGAAAATCATATATTATCGCCACCTGAGATGTTTTTCTGTATGGTTTCTGTTGTCATTAGTTCCACCAAAGATCCTTTCTGAATTGTCCAAACAGCGTTGGACAAAAAGTAATGAGTGGTGATGAGGCTCCGTCTGGTGTGTGTAACATGTCTGCTGTTTCCACCAGCAGGGGACGACGTTTGCTGGTTATTGTGCAGAAAATCAACACAGTGTGACTAAGGCAGTCTCACAGTGTCTCGCTCCCCAGGGAATGAAACTATCAACCGTGGCAGTGTACAAGGGCTGGCACTAAATGTTTCCATTTGTCATGTGTCTTCTTCTTCCCCTCAGCAGTGAGCACAGTGGTTTGCTGCTCTCTCTTTTACGCAAACAGGAAGTCTGACTGGATTGTCAGAGTGAGAAAAAAGTCTCACAGGACAGTGTGTTGTGCTTGTCATGACTAAGTCTTTTCTTTGGAGATGAAAGCTTATCATTAACACACCATCAGTGCGTCAGCAGGTATTCAGACTCTGTCAGCATGCTGAAGTCTTCAGATATCATTTCAGGTGAAAGAGATGAAAAAAAACATTCACTCAGCGCTTTATTAGGAACATCTTCACAAACTAGTGCAATCCAATACAGCAGTTCTGCCACAAATTCATGTTCATGTACAGATGTGGACAAAATATAAGACGACTTTTCAATGTGATCCATTCTGGTACACAACACAACCACCCACTACAACCTAATTAACATAAATTAGAGTTTACACCTTCACACCTCTTATCATGTCAGCAAAAACGGAAAATATATTAATCTTTTAGAAGTACAAAACTGTGGCAAAACTGTTGGATTGTTGACCCTGATGAAGAACATAACCTGAAAAGTATTAGTCTAACATTAAAGTTGTTCTATATGCTAAAACTGTTTCTGAAGTTTTGACCTCGCCAGATTCCTTTTCTTCTCCGTGCACCTTGGCCGTAGACTCTCCTACCCTACTTCTATAGAGTCTTTACTGTCACATGACTGCGGCTGCTGTAAAAATCCTTCAGGTCACTCTACCATACTGGAACAGGGTGTACTTCAAATAAACGGAGGGAGCATCGTGCACATAACCAACAATAGGGGTGCAAAACAGCTGATTCTGCAAAATGAGTGGGTGAGGATGAAAGGAGAACTTGCAGGGTTAATAAATGAGAACACAATTACCATCAATGAAAATGGTCAAGGGACTGGGATGTTAAAGCAGGTTTTATGGCCAAGACTATGTCTCCTCACTTTGAGGGACAACATTGGAAAAACCTCACAGTTTAGACTGATGTTTCTGTTTGTGTACTTTTTTTTTTCTCCTTTGTATCATTTTGGTTAATAAAAAAAAACATTCTGTCGAAGAAAGTAAGAAAAGGCTGAAAAACGTATATCTATAATTAAAAGAAAAGCAAATAAAAAAAGTATGAAAATATTGATTGATATCCTCCAAATAACAAACAAAGCAAACAATGTAAAACTGACCCAAGCAATTCAGTTTTATACAGAAGTGTAATATTGTGAAATGTGTATTATCCCTGCCTTAGGAGCTTCTTAACTGAATCCATTCACATTGTAATCCATTTTAACATTCACTGAACTAACTTTTGAAACGCACAGACGGTTGATTTTTAGAGATCACTTGCAGCTTCCCAAATAAAATGGTTCAGACAACAGATGTAGTCAGTTCGACAAAAATCAAATATCTCTCATGTAAACATGCCACAGCAGCACACAGCCTCACGGACTCCTCCGGATTTACTGCTCAATCGCTTCTAAGCTGATCTCAGATGACAAAGCAAGTTTGTAACCCCATACATCCAATGCCGACATCACACCGCCATGTTGACTGCAGGCTGCTTTTCTTTCTTTTAACCGAGTGTTTTCTGGTATCTGTTGTCTTGTCAGGGCCACGTGAACGAGCAGTCGCCGTTCGCTCAGTACTCCAAATGATGGAGGAGGCTTCGTGAGGGCCGGCGGGAGTCCGGTCTGCTGTATGACGCTGATGTTTCTGGACAGATAAAAACACAGAAACAGCTTTAAGCACTCACATAAAAGCAGGCTCTCTCTCTCTCTCTCCCTCTCTCTCTCTTTCTCTTTCACTTCTTTATGTTGCACTTTTGTCAATGCCAGTGGAATATTTCTGCCTCCGATTTGACCTTTGACCTGTTGATTAGGCAGCTCGTAATTAAACTGATGAAGGTTTTGAAGCTGAATCAACTAACTCTTGCACTAATTCTTCCTCCAGAGTTTCTTTTGAAAAGACAATCAGCCTAAAAGGTAAAACTGTAAATGTAATGTTTCCTGAATTGGTGTCATATCTCCCTGTAAGCACTTTTCATCACAGCACTGGTGACGTTATAAGGATCCAGTACATCTTAAGTTTCCAGAATTATTTTTAGGTATACAAAAACCTCCAGTACACAGGATGATGTGTTTCAAGTGTTGAAAGTAAATGTAAAATTACTTGTAGAAATGCCTTTTGCAACATTTATTATATATATATATAACTATATTTGTGTTCGGAATGTATGTGAGCTTATGTGAGGAATAATTTTATATAATTATTTATGTATAAATAATGTCTTCGGTGGTGTGAGGCCTGCAGGCACAACATTGTTTAGAGGCAGAAATAAACTTGTTAGTTGAGTTACATTTTACAAAGAACATACAAAAGACTCACTATTTCATATGATTAATGAAGGATATGTTCACAATTATGAAAAAACAATAGTCAGGGGTCTATGTGTACTAAGACAGGCTTTTCTTGCTGTAATCGTTCCTCCTGTTAGAACTGGCAGGTATAAACATCTCTTAATTTGTACAACGTAACTAATGGAGCACAAAATCCACACCAATGTATTAAAAAATTACAGCCTTTAAGTCGTGATTTTTCCAACTTTTATTACGATCCTTCCACCGCAGCTCAGCAGTCTGTCATTTAATACTGCCATCTGACCACGGAAAGACAAATGAAAACAAGGAGGAAGACCTACAGCTAGAAATAATTACAACTACTGTGGGTAATTCTTGTTTGGCTTTCTGACCTTGCAGGTTCAATCAGTGTCGCTTTTTTGATCATAAACTATAAATTCGGGTCAGTTCGATTATTGCAGACACATGCAGTCTGCGTGGCAAAGCTGCTTTACTTTTCACTTAACATCCATACAGCTCTGCCGAGTGATGACTCAGCACCTTTTCTGCCCTTTCAACAACCTAATTTTGCTGCCGTGCATTATGTTTCACTCAGGTCCTTCAATAAATCAGTGGTTTTAAAAATCAGGGTGATCATCACATTACTCCACCTCTTCTGTGTGTGTTATAACCTCGCTGTCGGAAAGATGTACAGGTCATAGCTGTGATGTTTTCAATAAAATGAAAATTGTCTTTAATTTGGTGTATTTTATTTCCTGTATTAGTGGCCCTTGTCGTTGGCATGGCAATCACTATAATAATTATAATTCAGGCAGCCAGTTATCAGGGGAACCACCCTTCAACCGCCAAAAAGCGTCTCTCTGTCGTCTTCACTCACACTTGGACATGTCAGGTTCCCCCAGATGAATGACTCAGACTGCAGACAAAGCACCATGTCTGCAGGGTTTGATGATTAGGATTACCCAAAAAAGGTCAGGACCAGTGAGATGACTGGAGTCAAACTGGATGAGTATCCAAGAATGTGTTCTTTCTGTCTTTGTGTGTGACTGTAACCTCAGTACTGACCCATGAAAACATCAGAGGGACCGACAGAAGTCTGACGTACCGGTCCAACCTGTTAGCCGTGCATTTTTAATGTGATTAACAGTGGAGTAATATTGTGAGTGTGAGGGAGCCCTTTGAACTTTGTGGATGTTTGCAGGTTTGAAGTTTTCACATGAAGGGTAACTTTGGTTATATCCTCAGTTTATTTTGTTTTCTCCGATCGATTTTTTTTTTTTCACTTCTATTTTTTTGTTTTTATTTTTTTCCTTTTGGTTTCTGACCTACTTTCAGTTGTACTTTGCATAAACTCAGTGGTTATTTTACTGTGTTGAAATGAACCGAAAAGCAAAGTAATTTTTTTTTTTTTTTTTTTAAATTTTATTCACTTTATTAATCCCCGAGGGGAAATTTCTTCAACTAACTTGAGGAAAGACCATGAAGGAAATTTAATATATAAAAAAAAAAAAAAGTTTTATTCCACATGTCTGTCTGTCTGTCTGTCTGTCTGTCTGGATGGATAGATGGATAGATAGATAGATAGATAGATAGATAGATAGATAGATAGATAGATAGATAGATAGATAGATAGATAGATAGATAGATTAGCATACAAAATGTCAAGAAAGATGAGTAATACTAAGAAGGGAAATAAATATTCATGAATAGGCTAATAACTGATAAGCCTGTGTGACCCAACTGATATGATATCAAACAAACAAACAAACAAACAAACATAATTGGGTGTGTTGGTGTGTGACAAGCCATTTTCTTGTCTCAAACAGGCAGGTCAATGTTGAGGACGAGCCGCTGGCAAAGAAAGCTGTTTCGGCAGACCTCGTGGTAAAGTGTAGTAAAATTGTTTACGTCCCGGTGCTACACTTCCTGTCATGTGACCCGGCCGCTGACGTCACGGTGACGACCTGGGCACGCAGCTCTGCATGTTGCAGAGTTTGAAGTCTAAGTGACAAACTCGACCGCGGCAATAAAAATGTGCAAAAGCGATAAGTGCAGCCGTATTACCTGACAGACACCTCCGACGGGTTCAGCGGCATTTTCCTGTCAGACACCCGGACGAGAGGAGCTCGCTGCGGTGAGTGAGAAGCTTCACATTTACCTCCAGATTCAGAAACCCTGATGTGACGGCAGATGCTCGCAGATGTGCGGCTCCAGTTTGTGTTGTAAATGTGTCCAAAATAACAAAGTTACTTTGAAAAAAAAAAAAGTGTTTCCGTATGTTTTTCTTAATATTCTCCTGATATTCACGTAGAAGAAACTCTTGTGGAAGTTCTTCATTGTAGTCATGTTTCACGGTAATGCTCCTACATGGACTCGCACTGCTGTAATATTTGCATAACATCCTCTGAAGTGTTTATCTTAAGATCTGTGCAGCGTGTCTTCAGTGTAGCAGTCGTGTCTAGTCTCAGTTGCATTGTATTTTGTTGTAATGTAAGCAGCGGTCGCCTCTGTTGAACTCTTGGAATAATTCAAGCTTCCTGAACAAACCAACATGGAATGTATTTCCCCAAAATATTTATGCGTTCCCTCCTGCCGCCTTTATCTCCTTCCTTCCTGCATATCAGCTTCCTCCATTCTGTCTGTGACCCCCGCAGACACTCACATAGGACATACTGATCCTCCCTTACACTTTTGAATTTCTTTACTTGTGTTTTCCTCCCTCTTTTCTAATCCAACTTAAAAAAAAAAAAGAGAAAAGAAAAGAAAAAGGGAGAGCTGTAGTTATCTATCATCACTTCCATTGTTTATCTTTTCTTTCAGACTCTCGCACACAAACACGCTTTCTGGAAAATGTGCGTCAAGAGAAATCTGACCACATCTGTCAGTAAATTAATGTTTCAGGAAGCAAACTTATTTTTTTTTTCCTCCTTTTCAGCCTCTGATTGTGACCTTCTTGGATAATTTAAGTTATCTTTTCAACTTTATTCACTTTTGTCTGTTGCACTGCACGCACTTAGTTTTCCTTTAGGTTGACATCCAGGCCGGCTAGAGTTTTGTGCTTTCTTCTAAAGTATTTCCTGAACCAGTTTTCCCAGATGGCCTTTACATGGATTCAATATAAATACAGGATTGAAACGTTTATTTCAATATTTTTACATTTCTTGTGTTGAAAAATTTAAAAGGGAGGATGATTTATAAAAAAAAAAATTATGAGAAAAATTCTCACAAAGGTATAGACTGGTATTATTTAGGATGTTATTTTCAAATGATATGATTTAGGGAAACACAAACACACACAAGATCTCAAGTTTTATTTTTGAGTTTAACTTTCTCTTAAATAATTATTCTAACATAATTAATGCTGTAATAATGTCACCTGTTCAAGTATTTGGTGCTTCTGGCTGTATTTATTTCATCTCTGGCCTCACCTGTGAGAAGCTTGAGTTGAGCAGTTTTTTTTTTTTTTTTTGGACCAACATCCCATTATGCCTCCGTCCATCCACGTTACAGGGTTATAGTTGTTTCCACACTAAGACATGTGAGACTGTTTTTCACTCTACCTGCTGAGCTTTACTTCGCACTTACAGTCGAGTTACATAATTCTGCACTGAGACCCCAGCAGGTTCCTCCTGGGTTAAAGTTGCTCCATCAGACCTTTTTCTCTCCCGTGCGAGACTTTAGGAATTTTTCTTTGCCATCTAAAAACACAAACAGGGCTGACTGTCCTCTCCGCATCCATTAGATGGCAGCCTGCTCCAGTGCTGAGCCGCCTCCTCCTGCTCTCTTCACTCATCACCAGCTGAGCTTGTTTGAGCTGCAAACATTTGCAGAGGATAGGCCTAAAATCTGCTTTTGGCTGTCTGTGTGACTCACCGGTAATTTGACAGAAAAATGGCAACTGTATTGTCAATTTCTCAGAAATCACTGATGATAAGAAGAGGCTTCTAAAAACAAAAACAGGTGACTAAAAAGCAGACTTGATTCATCAGCAGTTTTTTTTCCCGGTTCAGTGTAATTACTATTCTGAAAGTTGGCTGAGGATTTATGCTGTCCTGCCACAGAAATTATGCCATTTGTGACTGACTGTGTTTTGGAGGTGGGGATGTTGGTGTAACAACAAGACAGCCTGGAAGGATGAGATTGTGGCTTCTAAATGTAGAGTTGATGGTTTAAAAGTGGGACAAAGATTGAAGATTGATAGCTAGAGCCAGCAGCCAGTGAGCTTAGCATTGCACAAAGACTGGAAACGGGGAAACCGAAGATTGTATATAAAAGTGGATATAGTTTCTGTCTTTGAAAAATGAGGCCAATGTGTAAGTGCCTTAAACCGCAATACCGCTGAAGACCACTAGGGGGTTACAATGAATTACAACGTAAACATTTTTTTTTTCCACGAGTCATTATGGTGTCATTCACGAAAGACATTTCTTCTTTTTCCTTTTCTGGTGATCCATCTGAAAATAATTCCATCATTAATTAGATATTAGGCCTCAAAATGTTGTATGTTTGGGGGCCTGTGTCTGTTTGATTGACAGGCCTGTGGTGCAGTTAGGTTTTCTGCTGTAGGTGTGCGCGGATGAGTGTCGTGTCCTTGGAGAAAGAGTCAGATCCACTGCTCCCTCCTTCCCAGCTTTATCCACTATGGTCTTCTGGCTCCAAAACACCAAGATGGCGACGGCCAAAATCTGAACTTGAGGCTTCATAATGTCCACAAACCAACGGATGACGTCGAGGTTGGTTGCCACTTGGGGGAAAACGGCTAACCCCGATTTGTCCAAAGATAACAACATCCTCCGAGCACCTCTTAAACTCACTAATTAACACAAAAGGTCATCTTTGTTGACTATGACCAAGTAAAAACAACACAATGTGTTTTTTTGGAGACTATTTTTTTTTGGCTCCACTCAGGAACCCAATTCTCTGCTGGTTGCCTGGCAACATCATGTTTTTTTGTTTTTTTTTGTCTCCTTCCTTGCAAGAAAGCAAATACACGTTTTCTCAAAATGTCAAACAGTTTTCCAGAAGTGTCAAACTATTCCTTTAATGTCTTCTTATAAATTTGACTGTAGAGATCGGACCTAGCGGATATCTAACATAATACCTATACCTATATAACAGTAAAGATTCATAGAGGTGTGTGCGCGTGAGCTTTTGGGCTTGTGAATCACATTTTCCCACAGTGTATTTCTGGTGTGGAAGTGAAGCCCCTGAACGTTGCTCAAACTCTTCCTGGGCTTTATCAGCCTGGATTCTGACAAGCCTCTCTGCTATCTGCTGTGCGTCACCGCGGAGACTGCATCACAAGACACCTTTGGTGTTCACTTTATGGCGGCTGATCACAGAATATAAGAAGGACGCCGCTGTTCAGGCAGTTAATCATTACTGTTCAAGAGCGGGGGGGCGGGGGGGGGGGGGGTTCAAATGTTAACCTTTGAATGGCTGCACAACAAGATGGTACTCACGAAATAAGAGATGTAAGAGCTCAGCCAATCATGGCCTTAAGTAGGCCTTCATCAGCGCATAGCAGCCATTGTAGAAAACATTAATGTTGGCTCTGTCTGATGTAAAGCAGCCATTAATAAAGTCAGTCGTTGCCTCAGAGGCGTCAAAATGTTGTCATTGGTTAATAGGGACTCCTGAGGAATGCATCATCCTCGAAGCTAAATGTCAGCTCACGCCAGAGAAAGGGCAGGTCTTTGTTATTTCAAGGTTGCCTTTAAAAAAAAAAAAAAAAACACCAAAATTTCAAAGAGTTTCTATACTGTGGTCGTGACCTCCAAAAAGCATCTTGAAGAGGTCTGAGAGCTATAGCAGTTTAGTCTGCTATAGCGCTCAGACCTCTTGTCTGTGGAGTGTTTTCAGGGTGCCAGAGATTTTTCAAGCCACTGGAGAGCCTTTTTTCTTTCTTGGAAGCAATAGAAATAAAGAATCCAGCATTAAATTGAGTTTCAAAAGGTTAAAACATGGGGAAGGATTCACGTCCCGTTGCGGCAAGTCAAAGTGAGCTTGCATCTGTCAGAGCAGAATTATCCTCCAGCTCTGATATTTCAATAATCGGCCTTTTTCACAGCTCACATTCTGACTTGTCATGGAGTTATAAAGTGGAAGGAGCTATTTTGGGTCCGCCTTGTTCTGGAAGTAAAAGTCCCATTAATTTTCTCACGCTCTGGACAACTTCTGGAGCACGAACAGACATGAAACTCTCCCGGCTGAATCATCCGCTCAACAGATTTACAAGTGTGGTGGAAAAATATTTACTTCTTTGATTAAAAAGTTCACAGCGTAAGATTGTGTGCATAAAAAAAAAAGCAGTGGTAACCGGGACTCGTGGGTGTTGTAGGTTTTTTTTTTCTTTTTTTTCCCAGAACTGACTGACAAGAACAGGAGTACGTCAGAAACAAAATGGAAATAATTATATCCAACAGCTGCCCGTGTTTTTATTTTCAGTAACACTGAGAATATTGTTTTTGGAACGGGAATACAGAATGACAAAAAAACCAACATAATTATTGTTAAATTTACACCAGAAATAGACCTATTTAGATGTTTTAGTTGTGCATCAGAAGACAGACGGAGATAGATAACATTGCCATACATGTGCTTGAGTTTTTTTTCATCCAGTTAGCTGCAGTAACTCGAGAAAATCCTGTTTGCGTGGTAATGTTAAGAATCACATGAAATACCTGCGTATCCACCAGGTTCATGTTCCTTTGATTTAAAGTACAAGTATTAATGCAGAGTAACACCACGTAAGACACAACCTACTACTTAGCCTTAGTAACACGGTGAGAGGGGGCAGAATCCTACTGGGGTTACGTCGAGTTCGGCCCACGAAACCTCGGGAAGGATCAACAGCAGTCCCGGTGTACCAGAACTACTCCCCTCAATAACCCCCCCACCACCACTCTACTATTTTACATCTAAACTATGACTTGTGCCAACAAATTTACCTTTGAGCCAAACCACAAGATCACACCTGCTATAAATACCTGCCAATAATTCCCCTTGTTTCTTTTCCCACCACCCATTTCCACAAAGATATAGCAAACATAACAGCCAACATCAGTTATATAATGTTCTGGGGCCTTGAGATGTGTCATGTGTTTCTCATTGTGCATTCGATTTTAGATGCTGCTATCATGTTTTTGCCAGCATCAGCACAAAACTCTGACACCATTGTGGCCTCATGAAAGAGTTTCCTGTTTAGATGTGTGATTAAAAGGCTGAATGAGAACAGTTTGTTAATTTTTTTTTACTTTCCCATCTCTTTCATTTTGTCAGACTGCACGTAAACAGCGCATTCCTTTCCATGTTTAGTGTCAGCTGTAACCGCACATCTCAAATTTAAAAAAAACCCTCAAATGTTCAGTCGAGGATTTGCCACCAGCATTTGGGAAAACGGCAACATCACTGTTGGTGAGCTGCACAAGCTGCCTGTCCATGCAGACCTGCATGTTGGTAGGGAAGCGATGAGCAGTGTTGCACGATTTGTATGACTGCTAAAGTGTCAGGAAACAATGAAAACGTTTCACTGCCTTTAATAAAAAAAAAAAAAGGAGAGACCTGACAGTATGCCTGGAGACAGAAAGGTTTAGCAGCTGAAGAAAATTCAATGAATACAAAAAGGAAACATGATGATGATTTGGTTTGTGAGGAGTCCAGACATCATGCATATTTGAGTAGGCCAGATGTCGTAGGGCATCTCAGAGCGACATGTTGTCAGACTGTGATGGAAATTTGTGTTGTGCTTATATTTTTCTTAAACAGCCACACTAAGGCAAAAACAAAAAGTTCTGATATTATTTAAATATGAAAAAATAATAGTGCACATTTGCAGGATGTCTTTCTGGAAAGACATTTATGATGTCATGCTTGATGGATTATGAAGAAATTTCACAGAAATTGTTGTGTCAAAAATAAAGGACTTCTATAAATAAAGGATTGAGTTCAGTCCGCTGCTCCTCTCACCTCACAGTTGGCCAATCATGGCAGGAGGCGGGTGTGAATGTTGAATTGTCGGTTTTGGACAGTCCGAAATAGTCGGTCACAGACCCCAGAAAACTGACACCAGAATTTTGACCGTCTGATAAGCAGTTCTGGTTGACTGGGAATAGAAAATGGAAAAAGATTAGCGAAGGGAAACATAAAACTCAAGAATCAAAGACAAATGTAGAAATATGTTTCCTTTATGCTGCATTTATAAAGTTTCACATATGCCTTGATCTGTTAAACAAATGGCAAATATGAAACAGCTGTGGCTGTTCATGACGCCCATTTAATCCTTCCTGTCACACATACCTGAAAAATATCACGGGCACAGGTTTTTATTATCAAACATTATAAAGGTAATAATTCCGTTTGTACTTTTTAACGTTTATACTGAAAGAGTTAAATCAAATAAAAAACAACTCTACGGTGATATAAAACGGGTGAATGCTGGATATATGAGCTGCATGAATGTGCTCTTTAACTTTAATGAATAATATTGAGCACACATTTATGCATGTGTGTATTATCTGCACGTACTCTCACTATGTTCTTTAACGAATGGTGGTTTACGTGCAGAAATAGAACAGAAAAACTTCATTTATACATCTTGAGTTAGCAGCATGTGTCGAAGAAGGAGGATGGAAAGCAAAGGCCCAGCTGTGCAAAAGCATTAGTGTTGAGTGATACTCACCAAGTTATGAACTGGATGTCTGATAATCTGAGTTTTGAATACTTAATGTGACTAAAACGTTTGTTGTGACAGTTTCGAAGTTGTGTTTTATAATGTTTGTTCAAAAATTTATCAGAATAACAGATTAAACTGACTATTATGGCCTGAGGGGAAGTTGAATAATCTAAGATCGTCTTTGATTTCCTGACAAACGGCAGGAATTAAACGGATCAAACCGACACTTTGCACATAAATCTGTGGTTCAGCGCTCCACGTCCTGTCGCCCTGAGCTGCTGCAGCTCGTGACTGACAGGAACAACATTAAAGTTGGACAGCGAAGAGTAAAAATGTAATGAGGGGATAAATCAACATGAAGAATGCTCGAGGAGGAGGTGATTTGTCTTCTGGGTAATTTCGAAAATTGTCAGCATCCTCGATTAAAGGGATATTCTACCGATTTAACCCATCTTTCTTGGTCAGGTGAATGACTAATCTGTCTGTTAAAACATTATTTAATGTCCTACGTGACTTTGGAGAAGCTTTCAAAACTTATTTAGTAATATGATGGACTAGATTATTTCCAAAAGATTATTTATTGAGTCTATACAAACTGCTGTATTCCGATAAAATATCCACCAATGTTGAAATAAAGTCAACTCTCGGCAGATTGCTCCGTGTCCTTACTGGTAGCCCTGTAAATGGGCTAAATAGAGACACTTTGTACTGATCTCAGGTTAAAAGGACTACATAAATGCAGCCCATGTGCCATTTTTTATTATATTCTATCATCCCTTATTTGAAGCACTAAAGAATGTCCATGTCTGCTAATTTAATCTGGCTTTGAAGACGAGACAACACATTTTGTCCCTGCTTTCGAGTTTGTGTAATTTCTTTGTTTACTCATGTTTATGCGTCTTATGAGTCTGTGAGGGCTGAGAGAGACATGAGAATAAACAAATCAGTAAATCAAAGTAATGAAAGAGCTTTATCATGCACTTTTCCAGCTGGATAGAGAGATTTTTTTGCCGCAGTGATGCCTCCGTCATGCTCATAAATCCACCCACTGTCAGCTCAGGGTAAAACAAGGTGGTGTTAAAGAAACGTGAATACTTTATAGGTGAGGCTTCAACAGTATTGAATTAAAATTAGTATTTAATTCAAGTTTTCATACTTAGAGACCAAAATTATTTCTTCTTATGCAAATTTTTTAGATTTTTTTTTTTTTTTTTTTTTTTTTTTTTTTTTAAATTTTTTTTTAATTATGCCTCTGCAAAGACAATAGCCACAGCCGGAGACATTATGTTCCCTAGTTGTCCGTATGTACTATTGTCTGTCCCATTCTCAGGACCCAATATCCCAAGAACTTGATGAAATTTCTTCAAATTTTACACAATCATTCACTTTGTAACAAAAATGAACTGAATATATTGTGGGGTCAAAGGTCACCGCCGCTGTGTCCTCACACACCCTCAGGGAATTTCATAAAATTTGGCACAAATGTTCGCTTGGAATAAAGGATGAAATTACAAACTTTTGGTGGTCATAATGTAATAATGGGACGGACCTTACGTCATCTCACTTGGACTTAAGGATGAACTATACAGTTGTATTTGGTGGTCAAAGGTCACTGTGAACACTCACGTTCATCCATCACATATTTGTGTCAATGTGATGTCATGACTGAGGAACAGAAGGAGAGATTGTGTCCACATTTCACATTTGTCACATACTGAAATGGTGAAATTCTTGAGTGTCTACTTTTGTAGACACTGTCTTGGAAACAGTGCAGATTGGTTAGATCTTCTGTGCTGCCAGGTTGAAGAAGTGCGTGAAGGAGCCACAGTTTAGAATTTGTAGCTTCTTTGCAGCAACATCCATATTTGAAGCATTGTCTACTGTCAGTCAGCTTTATTGGCCAAACATGTGGAAACAAGGATTCCTTCAAAGTCTTCGCATCATATTTCGTATAAGTCGGGACAAACATGGACGTCAACAGCAACTTGACAGGTTGGCGGGAGTGCACGCCGGTGAGGCAGAAATTGTAGTTTATTGTGATTTACACGTGTAACCCGTTATTGTGTTTTACAAGTGTAACCCGTCACTTCAAAGTTGTCAAAGTAAAAGTTTAAGTGATTCTATTTTTGGTCAGGTAAATTGGATTTGAATGCCCCACATCTCTAAAGGGTGATACATCAGGATCAATTTTTTTCATTTCTCCTTAAAGCTGAACCCCTTCTGTTCATATACTTCACACCGATCAGCTTGTAGTAACATCCTCTGATATAATTGTATAATCAAGTGTGACGATCGTCACTTTAATGCCACCTTTTGTTCTTTGTTTCAGCTGCTGTCTCGCTGTTGCAACAACTGACCTACATCAATGTCTTGGCGAGAGGTAAATACAATGAATGACCTGCTTTGTTATGCACACACACACACACACACACACACACTCACACTCACACTCTACCACCTTATCAAGTCTTTCGTTAACTTAAGAGATAAGTTGTATCCTACAAACCTCAGTGTGACGCTGCAGCTGTGCGAAACGTCTCCCTGTCAGATGATGACTGGCTTGAACTTGGTCTCACTGTCGTAAAAAGTTTATCTTTACTTTAGGGCTTTGTTCATGGTTAATAAAGGAACCAGGGGCAGTTACACACACACACACACACACACACACACACACACACACACACACACACACACACACACGCACACGCACACACACACGCACCATAGCATTGTTCCTAGTTGAGAGAAATACAAGAAAGGAAGCTGGATTTCCTCTTTTTTAAACATGGCTTCAGTGTTTCTGCCACTGAGCTGCAGATGCAGTTACGAAACTCCTGTCACAACAAAGATGTAGTTGATTTTCAAAACAGTTTCAGGTGTCTTTCTGTTAACGGAGTTTTTCCTCCCCACATGTGCCAGGTGCTCGCTCAAGCGGGAATTGTTGGTTTTCTCTTTATAATACTGCGAGGTCTTGAACTTCTCATGTAAAGTGCCTTGAAATGACATATTCTTGGCACTAAATAAATAAATTTGAATTGTGAAAGTTTGAAAACGTTCTGTTTCTGCCTGCCTGCAGAGTTAATCACGGCCCGCACACACACCAACCGAGAGAGGTGACATGGATTGGAGACTGGCTCTATTTACGGAGCGACACTGATCACGCTCTCTGTACCGCCCGGTGTTATTATACATACAGGGGGATGTTTTCAGCTTTGCCTCAGAGGAATAGGCTCCTTCTGGCTGTCGGCTCTCACACATCACATGCACAGCCGGGGCGTTTATGCAGCACGGCTCCTCTCACCATTATGATGGATTAGTATTCATTCTCACGTTTAGGAAATAGCAGCTGCTTTGATTGATCTCACGCGTTCACAAAGGATCAACGTGTTCCGATGAAACGCTCTTATTATCTCTGATTACATCATCATGCTGTTAACAGCCAGAGCTCGTCTGCTGTGGCCCCGTGAGCTCCCTTTTGTGGAGGCCTAAGTGTACCTGGGTTTAATATACGAGAGCACGGGGTTATAGATGAGTGTGTACATGCTGTGCAGAGCAGATGGGAGCCCGGCGGATACCTGTGGTGTGAAACTTCGGATGTGTGTTTTTCCGTGATCAGCGCAGCAAGGTGTCTGGCCTGACTCAATTAGCACTCATCACACACACTCTCAATATCGGGTAGCCTCCTGACTCACAGTAGGGCATAAAATCTCCACAGTGAGATTATCTTTTCCTTAACAACATTAACTATTTGTGTGTTTATGCTTTTATTTGAACGTGGGCATCTGAATATGTTATTATCCCTGTTGACAACCTGCAGATATAAAATGTGAAGCTCTTCGCTGTCCTGATGAGGTGAAACACGCTCGTTTATGAAAGAGAGAGAGAGAAAGAGAAAGAGAGAGAGGGAGAATCAGCTATGAAAACAAATGATCAGCTCATAAATCCAACATACAAAATACAACAAACCGTCTTAATGGAATTAAAATTAAGATGGAGACTTGCCAGAAAAGCTCCAACAGATTGCAGACAGACTGTAACAATTTGATTGGATCATTTTAGAAACAGAACAGAGTGTAATACCCCCCAAAAAAACAAGCTGTCCCAGCTCAGATAGAAAGTGTTACTCAGATGTTCTGGGTATGCCAGATTCAAATTTATGAAGCCTTGGGATATGAGTGAAATACTACATCTTGAGGAACCGAGCGTCCGGCATGTGATGTCACGGCAGCAGTTTTCCGATGCAGTGACATAGTTGATGGAGGTGATTATGTTGATCTCAAATGTTTTTTGCTGACCTACAACACTTTCACCTGAGCTGCAGTGTAGAGATGCACTGCGGGGTCTGTCAGTACAATGTGACATCAATCCATGTGGTTATAGCTGCAATAAAAGCCAGCTTCTGACTGCAGATGTGGGGCATATCAAGATTGGCATGTTGGGGGTTCGTCCACACTGCAGCGAGAACTCATCAGCTGCAACTCTTTGTGTAACCAGTCTGCTTGTGGCTTATGTCGTTAATATAAAATTCCTACTCAGCTTTTTAAAACAGATCACATGTCAGCAGTTGAATCAAAGTAGTCCAGGTGTCCCAATCCACTAGCCACTTCCTGCAGCTCCTCTTGGGGATCTCAAGGTATTCCCAAATCAGAGGGGATATGTCCCGTCTGCCCCCCCAGTCGGACATGGTGGGATCTTGTTCACATGTACAAACTCTACTCTGAGCTCTCAAAACCAGTGAAAACTGTTCCAAGTATGTTAAGCAGTAAATTCTTCCTTCGAGAGACCACGCTCAGACTACGCAGTGTTATGTCCTCATAGATACAGCAGCTCCAACATTTGAAAGCTCTCACCAGAGACAGATTAATTCAGTCTGGGGTTTGAGTCCCACTCTGTCCTGCCCCACTGAACTGAACATGTGACCAGCACTTTGGGAGAACGCGAGTCACTGATAGCAGTGCAGTGCTCCTGATTAGTGGAGAAACGTAGCGAGGACGAGCTCTGTCAGCTCATTGGGTTTGAAAGGCAGCAGCCTGCTGAGAACCCGCTGTCCCATCTGTTTACACACCTGCCTCACTGCCTCCATCTCATTCTCACTTCCTGTGTGCGGCATGACGGGAGATCGGCCAGATGATAACACAGACAACTGCTTTCCCATATGCCTGTGATTGGCTGAAGGGATTTGTGTCACTCACCGAAATAAAATGACACTGAAAAACATGTTGAGGCAAACAAATGAGGTGCTGCTGTGAATGTTGTACTGTTGTTGTCACTCAATAGAAGGAAAATACAAACACCAGTGAACTGGTACAGAGAATAACGATGGATCGGCTATAATGGATTTGTTGTGGCTGTCAGTTATTAAGTTATTTTCTTTTATTCTTGAGTCAGACATCTTGTTTGGTCTGGACCTTCGAACTCTTCAGTCGGGTTCAAATCAATATAGCAGATGTGAAAGGAGCCTTGAGCCACGACCCTGACCAAAGGACCAGCATTGGTCCGACTGGAAGAGGAGGTCTCAGTCCGGATCAACTTGAACAGTGTTTCAGTTTGTTGACAGTGTAAAAACACTTTCTGGGTGGCTTGGACTTCCAGACCAATTAACCTCCTAAAAAATAAAATAAAATGTAGGTCTGTGCCACAGTAACCCGTTTAGTGTGAGAGAATGAGTTAGTTACCACATCCGGTGCAGATGTTTAAATGGGTCAACTCAAAACCACTCGTGTTCACGTGCAGTTAGTTAACCAGGTTGCTGTCTCGCTTTTCTTTTTGAAAATGTAATTTAAAAAAGAAAACCGATTTCTGTAATCAGGGCAGGAGGTTACAAACATCCAATATCCTGACGACAACCTCTCCATATAGTGTACTTAATGCCTATATGAAAAAAGCCAAACACTTAAGGCAGAATAGTATAACCGCTGATTGGCTGGATGAAAGTAAAGATCATAAAGTATAGCAATGCACGTAATTCCACGTGAAGACTGACAAAAACAAAGTGATGAACGTCTGACTGTTTGTTAAATCCAGACACGTTTACATTGCGAGGGAAAACTGTGTTGTCTCATCGCAGAGTCAGCAGATTTCTCCGAGTAAGCTGATTTCTTGAGTGCATGTGAACGCACTGCGGTATAAGTGGATTTTCTGTAAGCACGGTCAGTATAAAACTGACTCCATTAACACCAATGATACATGTCAGGACATTTCACATCTTAATAATAGCTGTTTTATTGATCCCTGTGTGAAACAGCAGCAGAATTCTTTCTGCTGTAAAGTGAGGAAACAACAAATATATCTTGACAGTTAATTCTTAGCCACAACTCAAGGTCTGTTTGTTCTGGCGCTTTTGCCATTTCTTCATTGCTTTCATCGTCAGATAGAGCTGAGTTCAAACTTTCCTTTTCTTTTTGAGCACCTTCTCATCTTTGTGGACTTAAAAAATGTGAGCTTCATATGTGAACCAGAAGCTCACAAAACAGCAAATGTCAAAACATTCTGAACTCAAGGTCCTCTTACACTTCAGTTTTATAGAATCAGCATTCCTCTGAGGCAAACCGAATTTCCGATGCAGCAGCAGATCTTTAGACGGGAATGTTGAAGCTCACAAGATGTTTCATCAGAACGACTGTCGGATGGTGAGACAGCTCCAGAACACTTTTACAGCTTCGGATTGAAGGACCATTCAAGTATTCATTGAAGTATTTGACGTGCACATTCACGCCCCGCTGTGCTTGGAGATAAGAAAGGAGCCAGGGATCGAACTACTCTAAATCTTCTGTTTGTCACTTTTGCAGCACAGCGATTGCCGTCCGTTCTCGCCAGCTCAGGTGGTAACGACATTTCCAACAACACGTTGAACTATAACCCGAGCCTTCGATGCATCACTGTCATGTCACTCCAATGCAAGCTATTTGTTTGTATTCACTGGGAGGAAATAACCAAAGGTGGAACAGGTGGAGAAAACCTATTCGGAGGAGACCAAGGCGGTCTGAGATGACGTATACGTGTTGTAGCCTGAGGTGGACAGCAGGCTTGACAATCGTGTTTGGTTTTTGACGCTAGACAGCACCAATCAGGGAAAGCAGACTCGCTGGATGGTAGATCGATATCCATCGCCTCCCAGTAGACTCAACTCATGGAACTCTGCTGAAGCATGAATTACATGGCCCCCAAAAATCCACGTCCATTTTGGGAGTTATCGTGTTTTCTTGGCCGCCTCGATCCATTTGACCCTTTTAATGTGGAGAAGTCGACTTGTTTATGTCAAGACGCACACACACACACACACACACACACACACACACACACATCAACAGTGATGTTTTGTAAAAATATGGTAATTGTAACTGATTAGATGATATTTCAGAATTTCGGTGGGACATTCGAGTCTCGTCTCAAATGTTTTATTAATGGATCTTCGAGTAATTTGTCTTTTTGTTTACTTAATATATTTGCACAGTGCACAGTGCAAAATGTGTTTGTGCAGCCAAAGAAAACACATCTATAAAGATTTACAGAAGTTTAAAAAAAAAAAAACTACACTTCAGATGCATTGTGGGAGATTTGTAAAGCTTTGAGCTGAATGCTAACGGTAGCATGCTAACATGTTGATGTTCGTCAGGTGTGATGCTTACCATGCTCACTAATCGTAGTTTAGCATGTCAGCTCGCTAACATCGGCTGATTAGCACAAAGTACAACAGAGTCTGACGGGAATGTCTTTCCCACAAAGGATTGGACAATTTGAAGTTTTGACATGATGATTATTGCATGAAATGTCATTAAGAAATTTCACTCAGAACCAAAAATCTCAGCCTCACTGTGATGCTAAGTTAGCAGTCAGGGGATCACCGAAGGCGGGAGACCATGAGCGCATGTAAAAATGTCATTGTCATCCATCCAGTTATTGATTTCTGTCTGGAATGAACTGATGGACCGACGAACAGACCAACACTGTCTTCATGAGAGCGTGGCTGAAAAAGGCTTTTCCATCGAACCGCGTGATACCGAGACGTGTTTCAGATGTTTATTTAGACATAAATGAGGTCGGTGACGTCAGTATTTGCAACACCTGTCCGTTTAACGTGACACAAAACCAAGTGCAGCCTCCATCGACCGGTACCGTTCACAACGGCAGCTTTCAACCTTTCCAGACACAAACGGCTGCACAGCATTAGTTTTAGTAGCTGCAGAACTCGCCCGCAGTGATTTGCGCTCATCAACTCGACTGCAGCGTTACATGAAGTGAAACAGTCCACTTGTCTGATGTGCCGCTGACGTTTAATCTCACTCTTCCTGTTGGTGCGCAGGGTCGTCGGGAGTCCCTACCCGCGTACCAGCAGGTGGTGCGGCGGCGTTTCTCCGGCCCGCTGCTGCTCCCTGCGCTGTGCAGGAGACACTCGTGTCAGGACCCACCATGTACCAACCGGCGGCCGTCCGCAGCGCGCGGCCTGCCGCTTGACCGGCTGGAGGAGCTGTACCACCGAGCGTTGGCCAGCCACGATGAGCAACGGTCAGTGCCTCACACACACAAGCCTCTGTTCACAGTCTGTCTTCCTTTTGTTTTCTCTCCTTTGCTTCAGATTGATTCTTTCAGTGTGAATTAAAAAAAAAAAAAAAAAAAAAAAGTTTTTAACCGATAAAGAAAAAGCAGGTCTTGCTCTTTCGCATTGCTGTGTTTTTTTTGTGGCTGGTTGCGTGATGGTATGTTGCACTAAAAATGGAGACAAAGCGTCGCTGTTGTTTGGCCTTGTAATACAGCAGCATAATTTGAGAGGGCGACGCGTTGCAGTTAAGGTTTGTGGGAGGTCTCTCATCAAAACTTAATCTGTGGAGAAATGTGGTTTTTCATGCAGAATATTTCTTGTTGATATAACACATCGATGGAGCTGTTGTTGCGGTGTGTTGATTTGGAGCATCTGTGGGCCTGTGTCATCAGCGGTGTGATGGAAGATGAGGCAAAGCTTTATTTAAAATTCCATAAAAATTCTGTATTTACACTTGATTTTGACTAAAGCAGCGAGCAACAGCCGATGTCTACCAAACTGGCATATGATGGACAATGACAATAGGCACTTCTTTGTCAATTCACTGACACCATTTTTGTAACACATGCAAATGATTGAAGATTCAGTGTCCTGATTCATCCTCTGAGACATCTACACAACATTCTTCAGGTAAACAATGGCGTGTTCACAAAATGTGTTAACAGTGTTTGTTTGTATGCAAATGTCTGCAAGCACAGCTGTTGGATGCTCCCTGCATTCTGTGTGGGTGAGGGTTGGAGGGGTGGGGCGATCACGATGCAATCGTGATGAGTGTGAGCCATCAGCAGACATCTCTAATATTAGCCATCTTTCTTTCTTTCTTTCTTTCTTTCTTTCTTTCTTTCTTTCTTTCTTTCTTTCTTTCTGTGTCACCTGTGTGAGTCGTGTGACTTTTACGTTTAAATAGTCTGTATGAGACTTTTAGGGGAAATCTGCAACTTGTAGCAACAGAAATTAACCTGGGTAACACTCTCCGCCTCTAAACTGCATGGAAACTAAATATTTTTACCATAATTTGTGATATCCTTTTTTCCTTGTTGAAATGGATCTAATCAAATTTGTATAGCATAAACTATTGTTCAGGAACAAGTGTCAAAGTCATCATATAGGTAGGGCTATCGAACTTTTGAACCTACCCAGCCCTAAAGCTGTTATTATCCCGCCATACAAGACAGAAATGTTCAAATGGTGTCAATTTTCAGCTCCTAATCCCGAAACGGGAGCAGTGCAGACAATTACTGCTTGATAGGTGACAGTTTAGACGTTAGACTTTATCAAAGTGTAACGTTTAAGGTGACAGTTTCATAGTTTTATTGTTTGTTCGTATTGGGTTCATTTTACACTGGGTTCCCTAGAAAGTATTATAACTGAGTGGATTATCCTGATGAGACATTTTGAGACGTCATAGTTGGAACAGCACAGGTGTTCTAACGACGGCTGCCATTCAGTGGCGGTGCATGCTGAATCACTGCCATTGTGGTTTCTGTCACTTCAAGGAACTGAGCTATTGTTAATGAAACTAGTTTCACCTGTGCTTTTCAAATCGAGAGCCGCACACAAAAGTATATTATGTAAACTTGCAACAACAAAAAAAAGAGGTTGAAGAAGTGACAGTTTTTTTTTTTTTTTTTTTAAATTTTGGATTGAATACATGCCATAAAATATATGGTCAACAATTTATTACAGTTAGTTCTAGTTAAAAAAAAAACAAAAAAAAAAACCACGATGACAATTAGCAGTTCGTCAGTCAAGGGAGCGACAGGCAGGGAAACAGATGGAGATGCGGGAGGAAGTAGAAAGAGAGTTCGGGGTGGAGAGAGAGAGGGGGAGGCAGGCAGCGATAAAAGAGATAAACGGAGGCAAAGACAAACAGAGCAGGGAGGAGAAGAGGGGGGGGGGGGGGGGGGGGGAAGAGAGAGCCCGTGAGGAGACGGCACAAGGCTCACAGTCGTTTCAGCACTCCGGCTCGTGGACAGCAGCGTACCGCCATGCCGCGCGCGCAGCTCTCCGTGCGTTAAAAGCGCGTGGCTTTTCCACAGACAGCTCGCACTCTCGTCGTCGCTTTGCTTTGACCCGTGTCGACTCAAAACGCGATTATTATTTTTTTTTTTTAAGAGACGAGTAAACAACTAAAGTAGAACATGGAGTGCACCACGCTGAACAGAGAGGGAGCAGGACTCGCCAAGCCGCCCAAACATCTCTGGCGGCAGCCCAGGACTCACATACGGATCAAACAGCGCTTCAACTCGGACACAGAGCGCTACCTGTGCCGCAACCGGACCCTGGAGAAATTGCGACCCGGGCTGAAGAAACCCCGCATGTCCTGGCCCTCCTCGCTGAAACGGTAACTGTTCATTACCGTCTGAAGTGTCTGAACTAAACGCAGGTGAAATTGGCTCACTTGTTCGGTAGCCGTAAGTCAGTTTTGCAAAGCTTCCGGTAAGATAGCGTCTCGATAAAAGTCCAAAACTTAATAAGACCGAATTAACGGCAAAACGTTACTTTAACTTATAAAATATGATGCAAAAATGAATATTAGCCCTTCACATTAGTTTTTCTTCCGTCATGATAAATGTGTTGTAGGAACATACAGCCCACATTAATTTGATGCTTTAGAAGGACAGACACGTAAACTGAAGCCGTTGCAAAGTCCAATAAAACTGACAATAAGCTATTTAATAAGTCTGATTTAAGAGCATTAATTTGCAAACATAAAGCTGTGCTATTTGACACCAAATCTCTCCTCTTGGTTCTGATGACTCTAATGTCCAGCAGCTAAATTGTAGCAGTGATTAATTACTGTGTTGATGTCATTATTTTCATGGTTACAAGATTGTAGCCCATCAGTCATTGCTGCCTGTTGTAATGATGTAATATCCTCCTCCTCTGTGCTGTTTGCCACCAAAACCTTGAACCCCTCTGACATAAACAGATGAAGATTGTCAGGGCCTCATGAAGCACAAAGGGTTAAGATAATAGTGGTTTATAAGACTGACTGTAACAATGGGGACATAACACGGTCAGAGTCCCGAAAGCTCCTTCAAAGTCACTATGTTTTCAACTAAAATGTCACCTTGTTGAAAAATGTAAAGCCGTCCTTGATGTTCCGTTCTTTATTTCCTCAATAAGTGCAGATTAGATCACAACAGCCGAATAAAACATTATAAAAAAAAAAAAATAGCAGATAAAACAATTGTTGCTCGTCCCTCACGTTTGCAATATTCCCCTTAAATGTTGCTTATAGCAGCTTTCAGGTCAGAGCACGCGTGCTGGCGTCACAGGCTGTATTTCTAGTCCTGCTCTCGTGCAACTGGATGTCACAGATTTGTATACAGGTTAATACATTTTTACATGCCTCGTTCATTATTCGCCGTTTATTTTCCTTCGCTGAAGCTTGCAATGGAGTTAAATATACTTGAAAAATGCTCGTCTGCACGCGAGAGCTTCCATCGATGGGCCGACAGAAGTGTCTGCGGTGTTGAAGAGCCATTGATTTCCATGCAGTGACTTCCAGCAGCCTGCCGCCTCGGTCACTCTGCTCTCTTTCTTTTGTGCTGTTGCTGACCTGTTCCGCTGCTCTGTGTAGCTCGGCGGGCTTTCAGAAGCCATTACAGAGGTCTTTGGTACTGTATTCTTGGAAAATTGCGCAATTTCACGCAACCGCCTGTTATTGCAAGTTCAGCAAACATGCAATTATTCAATAACTTGTTCTCTTTGTGACTGAATTTCAAATAATACCCTCACACGTAAGGCTGTAATTTCAATCATGGTCTGGGATTTAAGAGCCCGTGAAATAACACTTGAGTGGGTGTCTCCTGCAGAGGCTGCCTACCTGCTCTTCAGGCTTTGTGCTCTGGTTTTTTTGTTTTTTTTTGCACTTTGAGGAATGATGGAGGAGACGTGAGGGCTGGTTTAGCTAACAGCGAACCGCTCCGTAAACCTCATCAGTCACAGGTCGATGAAAGGCTCCGAGTTCCTCTGCTGTTTTTTTTTGTTTTGTTTTTTGTTTTTTTTTTGTATGCAAAGACTGCCGGAGGAGATACTGATAGCTGGTGTTTGTGCACGGCCTCTTTTGTGTTGTTTTACAATTTACAGTTTGAGAAAAGAGCTTCTAACGCAAAGAAAATAAGGGAAAGGAAAGGAATAAACTTCAGGTCGTATTACCTCCACATGCTGTAAGTTTTGAGAAATGTATATTTTATCTGAAATGGGTTACGTGAAACTCATTTTGTTGGACTTTTACCATCTAATATTCCGTGTAGAGGTTCGGTGCAATGGTAGGTTCGGACTCCGATTCAGTTCCTTTCCAGCCAAACACAACTCTGGGGAAACGCCCCTCCTCTCTCACCTTGCGTCGCCGCGTTTATGACCCGCACACGCACACGCACACGCACACGCACACACGCAATGACTTTCTATGTCGGGTTAGTGTTTCCTTCAGGACAGAGAGAGAGAGAGAGAGAGAGAGACCAGGTTAACTACAAAGAAACATCTCGGTGATTGTCTGCAGCAGAGCCCAACAGGCATGAAAACCGCTGTCGGCTCAGCTCTCCTCCCCAGACGCCGCTTGCTGTCAACAGGCGGCGCCGCGGCTCATCTCACCTCGGAGCTTTTGCACGCACGAGCAGAAATGCTGTGGTTTTGTCCCCTGATAGCCCATCGAGAAGATAATAACACAACAACAACAACAACAACAACAACAACAACAAAAACCTTCCTCTCAACCTCGGCAGACGTTGAGCGCAAATAGGTTTTTATCGCATGTTTCATGCAGATGTGTGAGGGGGTGCTTGCTGAAACGGTGACGTATATGTTTTTGGCCCCTTCCTCACCCTCAACAGCTCATCGTGTGTCGTCAGCTCCCGGCACAGAATCCTCAATGAACACTTTCACGGCTGTTTTTGAACAATTTCTGTAACAGATCGCGCCCCGGTAAATACTTTATTTTACCACACCGTTCGTGGACGTAGCGTCGCCTGCTTTTAATTCACACCTATTGGTCCCTGGAGGGCTGAGGTTGTTTCACATTGACGTTTGATGGATACGTAACAGTCTAGATGAGAAGATCAGATCTGAGCAAAACATTGAAACGGAGAATGAAGGTCTGAAATGTGACAGCTTAAAGAAAAGACATTCGTTATGAGAGGGTAGAGAAAGAATAAAGATAAGAGTCTGACTCTGATGTGAAAGAAAGAGTATTCTTCATGATTCAGATTGGATATTCTTATCCGACTGTTCAATGCAGCCACGTTGTTTTTTTTTTTTTTTTTTTTTTTTTTATTTGTCAGACCTAACATAAAAGAATAATCTCTCCATGAGCACTGACAGGCAGAGGGAGGATTTTGGCAGTGAGGTGTTACAGTATGTGGAGGTGTGTGTGTGTGTGTGTGTGCTTATGAAAACACATTATTAATAGAAATACAAACAGAAGTGCACCGTGCTGTCGAGTAAAGTCACTGCGGAGATGACTAGGAAACCGCTGCCGTGTCACCGCGGCTGCCCCCTCGAGTCTTTCCTTCACCCTCACCGTCAGCGAGCTACTTCGACTGCATCATGTCAGTTCTTTCCCCAGAGTCCCGGCCCTGCGTACGTTGCCCGACGCCTGCCGCCCGACACCGGATGATGATGGTGGAAATGGGCTGAGCTGTTAGGGGGGGGGGGGGGGGGGGGGGAGTAAGAGCAGTGAGTCAGCCAGCTTTGTAGCCACCGATGACAACACCACCGGCACCGCTATTATCCTTCGCTAAATATGTATTTTCCATCTTTGTCCCAGATGACTCACTTTTAAATATAAATCATCTGCAACACAGGTGGAGCTGAAGAATTCGTGTGAGACCCAATATATACAATATGAATTGTTATGAAGCCACCTCTGTTTTGTATTATTGTGTCTTAAATTAGAAATGTGTTTATTATTCCAATTTAAAAAGAGTCATTGCCTGAATTTCTCTGGATGCATGTTGTGGAGACAAAGTTCAGTTTGGCATTACAACTCCAGGGCAGCGGGTTTTTTTGTTTTTTGTTTTTTTTTAATGAATTTTCAAGGATGTATCATGTGCTTCTGATTTTCGAATGAAAAATAACAAATCATGAGGTGAATGTTAGCAGAGCTGTTTTCAGGTATTTCACAATGCAGTGCTTGTGTCTTCTGTTATTTTTTTCTTTTTGACACTGGAGTTACGAAGTCACCTATCAGTGGAGGGCGAACCCCTTCGCACTCACCGTCGAGTGAACGTATTTTGAATGGCATTGGCCCGTTTTGAATGAAATTTCACTTGAAAGCTTCACAATTCAAATTATTCAAACTATTTAAAGATGCTAATACCACAACAACAATAGTTCCTGATTTAGGAATAACAGCTAAATGGTAGTTTCTTATCTTTTGGTCTATAGGGGCACATATGTGTTAAACATCGACGCGCTACACACTGTCTTTACTGTACGAGTCAAAGTGCCTCCAAGCTTATAGTATTTTTTTTATAATATTTTTTTAATTTTACACTATTTTGTTGTTTTATTTGCAGTCTGGAAGCTTTATGTTTGTGGTTTTAAGTGCCAAGAATTGTATCAGTATAGTTTTACATCTCCCTTCAGCTTTCTACCAAGAACAGACTGTTTTGTGTCTGTGTCTTTTAGGTGCATTGATATCAGTGACCCTCTCCTCTGATTGGCTGAATCTTTTCTGATTGACGCATGTCCAGGACAAATACAGTTTTTTTTTTTTTAATCTTGTAGCCGCCTGCTCCACGATGCAATGACTGTTTGGTGTTTTCAGCCACATAAAAGCTTGGACGGTGGGTCGCGCTGAGCACGTACACATGACGTGTGCAGAATTCTGTGACATCACAAACGTGCGGAAAGAGAAACGGCACAGTAGCTGAATCCCGGCTGCGTGCTTTCCTCTTTGGACCGAGCGTTTTGACACTTTCGCAGTGTTTATATAGCACCTGAACCTGCTTCTTGATTTATGAATGAAAATTAAAATTAAAGGGATTAAACTCTTTGACTTCACGTTCATTTCTTAGACTTAAAGCGCAACTTCAATTTTCCATTTCGGCTTATCTGCATTCATTTCTGCCTCTTGACGTGGATAACCGAGGGCTTGTTGACAGGCTCGTAGACAAGAACAACGGGTGAGATGCACATTACAGAATTGAACACTGAATTGTTTTTCAGGCTGGAGGCTGCTCTTCAGACTGAATTAACAGAGAATTAATAAAACAGAGGCTCGCTCTTTTCCCGGAGGGCACTTGAACAACGCTTCACTGTTGACGAAAGGTGTCGGCTGTCGCAGGGGATGAACTGGTGGCCTTCGGCCGGCAGGATGCTCTCGCGTCGTTCGGTCTGCGGCGTGCTCTCCCGGCCGCCAGCGGTGACAGAAGAAGCTGTGATCTGGACCGGTGGTCAACCGAAATTGGATACAGCCTGCTTCGACAGCACTTCCAACGGTGTGATCGTGAAAACGTACACCCGTTACTACGGAGCTCTGTTTTCTCAAGGGATAACGGCATAAAGGGTTCCCCACTAGCTTGTCAGAGAGGGGCCGATCTCTAGACGCAAGAAATGAATGTTATCTAACCAGTCTCATGTTAACAAAAGACACAAAGCAGATTGGCCGCTTCGCCGAGGGATGAATGCAGTGCTGTTTAATGCCTTCTGCAATGAGCTGACCTGAAGGTGCCGGTGGGTGTGTGGATGCCTCTTTAATCAAGTTCCATCGACACCGTTTAACGCCACCGCAGGGGGAGGTGGTTTTTCCAGTGAAATTAAAGACCGCTGATGGATGCGTGTTTTACCATCAGATAACAGCGACCGTGCTGTGGGTCATTTTTTCGGATTGTAAAGAAAGAAACCGAAGCACGCCAGAGAATATTTTAGTTCGCTGAACATTTCTGCGACGTTTTACAATACTTCTTACACTCGAATCACAATTCAAGTGGTTCTCTGGTGGAAGATTTACACCGTGAAACAAAACTATCCTACCACAGAAAGCTACACGTTGTAGATGTTTTGACTTCGGGAAATTATTAATATCGTACTCGTAGTCAGGAGGTCTTTTCTTTAGCGGTCCGAGCAGCGAGGCCCTTTGAGAGGCTTGAAGAGGAGTTGTGATTTGTAACGGGTGAAGATGAGCATCCAGTGGCTTCCTTGTAGTTCTTTGAAAAGCAGACACAGGAAACAGGAAGCAGTCTGCGTCTTTCCTCCACACTGTCAGGTCCAGGGAGACCATGTCAGTCTCTGAGTTTGTTTTTCAACGAGGCTGTTAGCCAGTAACAATTAGTCAGGAAGCTGGAGGCTGCTTTAAGACAAAAAGGTCCAAGACGAGCTAAAAAAAAAAAAACAACTCATAACGCGTTGCTGTTTTTTGGCTCCTGCTTTAGTGCGAGTAGCTTTGATGATAGTCAGTCGTGAATTTAACTCGTATGTGGTTGGTTGCCACCATTTTTAATGTCTTAATGGGTTGACGTGAATTGAAGTGAAAATTGACTGTACTTTTATAGTATGATTTTGTCATACTGTAGATTTAATTGCATTAACCTGATATCAAAGTCTTCATACAAATCATACATAGTGACAATACTGTACGTTAGAGTCTGACTGATACTGGATTTTAGGGGCTGATACCAATGTTAGAGAAAAAAAAAATATTCTATCTATTTATTAACCAATATTCCTTATACGCAGTATATATATATATATATAAAAACACATTTTGCAATGTGCAAATGGGGTTATTAAACTCTTTTGACACTTGTGACAATTGTGTAAATTCTGGGTAAAATGAGAACAAGGATTTTTTTGGTTTATAATTGAGATCACAATTTTTTTTCAATACAAATATTTATTGCTTTCATCTACCTAATTACAGAAGACAACTAAAAATGTGATGGTGCCTGCTGAGTTTTAAGCTTAATGAATCATTAAACATTAAAACAGTCAGTTTTAGTTTCTTATCATCACTTATTTAAACCCATTAATCAGTATTTTTCAAATATGACTCACTGAAAAGGTTATTGTTTAATTAAAATGCCTTAAGAGGTCAAACTGTACCTCATTTTGTATCTGCTTATTAATGTGTACTCATCCATTAAGTTCCTTCAATCAGACTCATAATGCATAATTAATGTAATTTACCTTTTCGAGGACAGAGCACCGCTGAGACTTTTTTTTTTTTTTTTTTTTTGCTCCTCTCGTTTTTGTGTTTTTGCAGATGACAGAGCCACACAATCAAAATGTAAATCACTAATCAGAAATTATGTTTTCAAAAGAGAATTCTGTTCAGCTTAGTCATATAATTTTCATGCTAGTCCCCAAATAAAAGTGTTTTTAACCAGTATGATAATTATGCTTTTGACCACATTACATTATTGATGCTGTACTGTGCCTCACTGCTTATAGTTTTCATGAAGCGTCCTTCCTTATTAAACTCTAGAGTCCTGACTGTCTGTTGATTTTACTCAGATTGTGGTCTTTAACGGTGCTGCCGCTCTCATAAAATATATATAGTAATCACTGCCTTTTTCCTTGAGAAACAATAATAAATGGCACACCTCAGTGCAATCGCTGTTATCACCTTTGTTATGAATCATTGTAAAGTGTTGTAAATAAAATTGACCTTAAAGCTATTCATTGTAAATGTGCATGGAAACATGACTCGTACATTATCGTCCACAGATGCTGAGCTCTGACTCACTCGAGCCTTTCAATAATTACCTCTGAAAGGAAATTGAGGCAACTGTCTTTAATTTGATTTGGGCAATTAAAACAATGCAGGAACAAATTGTTTCCGTATTATTGCATTGTACTGTGTGCCAAAGGAAAACAGGACTAAACGTTCCATGAAACGATGACGTTTTCCGTTGCCAACCTTCAATTAAGATAAAAGTGACTCAAATATGTAGATTCATCCTTGACCTTTAAACAAATCTCGCTGGTTTACTGTCCTGTTCTGGAGCACACAACCCACCTTCACACTACAACAAAGATCAAGCCGATGTCACAGCCAAGCGTGGAATACACCCGTCAGCGCGGTAGAGGACACCGTGTCAGTTTCACGTTTTGCCTTATCTCGGCGTGAAGAGTAAAGTGCCTCACGTTTTAGACCGAAAACCCGAAAAGGAATAGTTTGTGGTTTAGTTTAAAGGTTGCAGCGTTGGTGTAGAATTCGTGAGCTTGTGATTATAAGGAGTCGTGCTCACTGTAACGCTTACCATTCAAGTCACTCAGTCGTTGAAACCTCGCTGCTAAGCAACGGTAATGTAGAAGGCGTCTAGAAATCAATTTAGCAAAGTGGCAGGCGGGTAATGTAATAACGCACATAATGACGGAGGGAGAAGATAAGGCCGTCGGAAAAGCAACATTTCCCTCACGCATTATTTACGTTATGGAGAAAAACGTCGCATGACTAAAATTTCAATATATTAGCTTAAAATTTAACGGAATTTTAGTTCCTATAGTCTCTGCCATTTTTGTAACAACAATGAACAAATGCCTCACAACTTCTGAACCGTGGGCATATTGAAAATATTGGGTTCCGACGTCGCGAATACAACAAGATAGGGGCGTTCGTATGGACTCTCCCGTCTGACACGGTCACAATTTGGTCAGATTTAGGCACCAAAACGACTTAGTTAGGGTTCAGAGGAGATCACGGTTTGGATTAACCGGAAGTCATTTTACGCAAGTAACGCATTTTGCGTGCGTCTCATATGTTAGATAACGTACATTCACGTTCATTGAGTTCACGTTGACTTTTTTTTTTTTTTTTTTTTTTTTTTTTTTTTTCTCACACACTGGAACACCATGTTTATTTCATCCAACCATCTCAGACTGAAGTCTTTTTTTTTTTTTTTACATGAAGACAAAGACTTCACAGAGTCATGGAAGATAATGGCCTGAACCTGACAGACAGAATATAAAAAAAATGACATTTGCACATTTAATTCCTTCGCCTTGCCAGAACCTACTCAACCCTTTCTGAAAGTGCGTTGTGCCGCAGAACCTACTCAACCCTTTCTGAAAGTGCGTTGTGCCGCAGAACAATGTAATCTTTTTAAAAAAATAAAAAAAAAATCTCTACTTACTCATAGTGGATTGCTTCCCAGTCAGCCTTTAACAATTATTTAAGAATGCCAGATAAACAGGATACGAAGAATATTAATGAATCATCAGAGTCTATCTGTGAATTTTTTTTAATTTTTTTTTTATTATCTCTACAGTGACAGGAGACAAAAAGGGAATCCAACAGGCACAGTGAGGCGGTTAAATCTTCAGCACTGTCGCCTCACAGCAAGAAGGACACAGCACGCTTCCTGTTTCATTTCACACCAGAAGACTCATATGCTCGCTGCTTATAAATCAAAAGCGTGGCTCTGAGGAGGGATTTAGAATTTGTCTAATTAAACTTCTGCAAAGTTCTTCAACAACAAATGGAAATTACTTTCTGCGCTGGTGACGGGGAAAGCCTCTAATCTTGTTCAAACTCATTGTTATTGTTTGGAAAAATCCAAAGGCTTGTTTCCCCCCTTTTTATGCGGTGGTGCGAGTCGTGAGGTAACCGTGCATTTCTGAGTAGCTTGTAATCACAGCAGAAAATAGAGTTTCTGATTCATCTGGCAGCAGCTTAGTGATGGAGGGCTTGAACAAAAAAAAAAAGAAAAAAAAAAGGAGAAAAGCACTCCTCGTCCATGTGTGTGCAGCGCCTGCTGATTCGGTCGTGGTACAACAGGTCAGAGAAATGAGTGCAGCAGCTCCTGATAAAGCTTGATGAATGACCAAGCAATCCTTTGTGAGAGTTGTACCTCTGCCCTTGGACTGACCTCATCTTTGTTAGAGGCTGAAGCACGAGCCCTGTTTCCTTTGTTTTACTGCTCGGCTACACACCGGGGGGCGGGGGGGGGGGGGGGGGGGGGGTAACTGGCACAGTATGCTCTCGTGATCCGACAGGGGGTTTAATCACTTTGCTGTGATTCCCGGTCGGGTGTTGCCGCCTTAACCCAAATAAAATGATCAAATTATTAAATTCCCATGACACAAAAATCGTAATTCTTTAGACAAAGATCTGCAGGATATTTTACTTGTCATTGCTCAGGAAAAGGCAGATTTTGCTTTACCATTTTTTTTTTTTTTAGTCTACATACTCCTCATACTGACTCATGTTCAAGAACACTGACGACAACAACATGTGGTTCTGTGAGCCATATTTGCAATTTATTTAAATGCAGCTACTCTGGTGCTACTTGCCACTTCCCTGATTGCTTGTTGCATACAGTCACCTTCCCACCTCCTCCTGCCTCCCTGCCATTTCTCACAGAAGATACTTGATCTGTAATATCTGCAACTGCTTTAGTTTGACTGGTAGAAGCCAGGACAACAGATCCATTCCGGGAGAAAACAGTGGTCGACATAACGACTCTGATTCATCACATGGATGCGTCTGTGTTGAGTCGAGGGGAATCACTGTGCCGATCATTCAGACAGACGCAGGATGGGAGGAGATTCATCTTCCTGTTAAAGCAGGAAGGACTGGCCGTCTTCTCGCAGTGGAGCATTGCAAACAGGAGTCTGCCTGTCGCTGGTATCCTGCGACTGTCACAACACATTAATAATCTTCTACTTCTATCTTATTGTCAAATTTACTGGGACACATCCGTTTAGAAACAAAAGAGACGATGAAGGGGACAATAAATAGCCTCAATCTCACATACTGTTTAAACCAGTGTGCTGAATAATTTTGTTTAATTTTGTCCAAAAATTGCAAGACATATGCAATACAAAGGCACACAAACTTCTAAGTTGTTGCTTTGTTAGTAGTATGTGCTTATTAGTCCATTATGAATAAGTTAGAGCTGCAAAATCTTAAAATACAAACAAAAATGTCTGTTGCTCCCCAGCCTTATTTGAGGTCTGGTGATAGAATGAAAACAGCATTAATTTGGTTTATTGTGTGGCTCATACAACAGGTTGAAAGATTGAGGTAGATTCAAAATGTTGCTTAAAGGCTTATCGCCACAATTAATCAATGCATTTTCCTAACCCCACTTAATGTGTCCGCATTGCTCACTGCAAAATTTAAATCTGCGTTTGCTTTCACTTCTCAGTGGGTCTGTGATATCTGCTTTGCGCCGGCAATCAGGCCGAAACCCTTCGCCTCAAGAGACTGTTAAGATTTGATTTAAGTAATGATTTGTGTTTTCATTTATTCCAAACAGAATTAAAACTGCATTAGGAAAGATCTGGATGTTAAAACAAACCCACCTAAGCAGCCTTAAATCCCAAACTGAGGATGTAACGAGAAGGCCGGTGATCGGAGCTGATGAAACTATGGTCCGACATAGAATCTGCTTCACACACAAAAAAGAAACAAAATACAGACTTACATTTTCTTTTAAAACTAAAGATTGCGTTATAACTCGGTATGCGGTACAGACACCTTTATAATCACCGTCAACATACATGACTGCACCCTGTCTCCTAATCAGCCAATCAAAGAACGCTGGAGTCACTAAAGGTAGCTGAGCTTTTTACAGTATTTATTCACCGTGTCCACCTCTGTTTGCCCCCTGAAGGAAGACACGTACTGCAACCCCTCAGAATTTAAATTGAATTAACATTACAATTAGAATAAATAGTTGCATGCACACTTTTAGGGGCAATAGTTTTAGCAGTTTTACTTGCATGCTGGCAATCCTTTGCACATTTCTTGACGTGAAGTTTAATCCCCTATTTCCTCACCAGGCACCGTCTGTCAATCATGCACAACTCGAGCTGATTATTGTCTGCCAGCTTTTGTCCCTGGGAAACCATGTATTTTAGGGCTCCTCTTTTAGTGAATGCCGAGCATCAATTGATCATTCTGAATGTTCATCAGGCACATGTTTATTTTCTGTTCTTAGTTCCCTGAGCTGATGATTAGATGTTGTTGGAATTCACCAATTGATTCCACCGAGTTGTTTGATCAGAGACACCAATAGGCAGATTCAATCAGCAAGTTGATTTATTCAGCAACTTCAGCATACATGATATCACGGAGAGCCCAACATCAACCAGAGGTCTCTCTGTTGGAGTCTGATCTGAGCACTCGATATTACATATTTTATACAGAGTAGGGCGGGACTTTAGTCTCGGATGTTCCACAAGAGGAGTAACAAGTGCAGCTCGCGTGTGAGTTGTCACGTACCGAAACTTACTTCGTGTTTTCATGACCTTGGGCACACAGCTGTGTGCAGCACATCTTAATGCTGAGTCGACAGGGTTACATATAGTATCATAATAGCGTTTGATTAAAGACTGGATCAAACATATATATATATATATATATAAATGGACATAGCATAAGCATAATCTACCACAATTTAAGCATAATCTACCACAATGTCTTCTGCTGTCTTTGATGATCAGTGTTAGTGTCATCCGCATGGAGGGCCTAAATGCAGGACACTGACAAAGGTAACAGATAATAGAAAAGGAACTTTTTTTCATTCTCCACAAAGACAAGGCAACGTTGGGGTGGACTGATGAGGTAGGGCAGGCAGGGCTAGTGCAGTCAGTGGCAGAGAAGAGGAGATTGATGGGAAATGAGAAATGAAGCAGGGTAGTGACCAAGCCAGGCGAACCTCCTGAACACGGGGGGGGGGGGGAGCAAAGTGAGTTACAAGACTCGAGGAATAGAACTTCGATCGACTATCTAAGCAGCCAAGAGGGAGCTGTAACACTCAGTGATCCAGCAAAAACGGGATGAAAGCGCTGGGTGCAGAAGCAGAGGAGCTTGATGAGCTGAATGTCTGCTGATGAGTCAGGAGAGTTAATCGGGAGCACGTGAGGGAGAGCTGGGAGCAGAAGCAACCGTGCTAACGGTCACACGGACAGACGCTCTGCTCCAACTGTACTTGTCCACTCACTTACTACTGTATATAGACTTTGTTACATTGAGCAGTCGTTCGGGGATAATGGCAGACAGCTGCTGATGAATTTCGGACACTACTTGGCCAATTATTATTATCTCTGTCTCTCAAACAAAAGGTAGAACATCTGCACCACGTAAGGCCACGGACACCAACGATACTACTTTCGGACCAAGCGTGACGTCGCCCGTCGGTTAGTGGGCTGCCGTTCTGAAGCCTCGAGTTTGGATTTCGGTTAAGACCTCCTTTGTTGTGTTAGCGATATGTTAATTATTAGTAGCAATATGCTCACGTCAAACATACCGACCTCCTGAACGGGACATCCTCTGTAATTACTGAGTTCGGTTGGTTAAACAAACGGAATATTTGTGCTCGCTATCGAAGACAAAGCGATGGCTGTAATGCATCATGGTCCAGTTCGACTGACGTAGGGTACACCTCCTGTAAACTACATCTCGGTGTGCCTTACGACGATTTTGTAGCCCACTGTATACTTCTGAAATTTACAGTTGAGATTTCGAAGAGCTCCCATCTTTCTCACCCTTGCTTAAACGCAGTAGCAGCTGAACTTGAGAGCGTTCAGACGGTCTGGCTTTGAAAACAATTATGTGTGAACATGAGAGTGCTCAGGAAGGTGTACGGCTTCAGCGTCTAACCCTTTAGGTAATGGCTGTTTCTGTCTCATGGGATTTTTTTTTTCTGCCGTAGGCCTCCTGAGGAAATGTCTTTTGCTTTTCTTTTCTCTAATTTACACTTTCAGGTTTTCAGATGCTACGCTACACACACACACACACACACACGCACGCACGCACGCACGCACGCACGCACGCACGCACGCACGCACGCACGCACGCACGCACGCACGCACACACACACACACACACACACACACACACACACACACACACACACTTGACCGTAATCGCCATTACACGCTATCACTGTCAGACGGCTGACCTGATGAACTCACCAGTCTTACACGTAAAAACATGTTTTAACAAGCAGCCACAAAGATGGAAGGACACCTCAGCGGCACAAATCATAGCCTTCGTTTCAGTGGACTCCTGACACCTGTTCAGAGCGCAAACACTGGATGCGATCCATTCAGCCATGCCAGAGTACAAAATGTGAAGTCGAGGCAAAGGCAGGCGTGGAAAACTGCTTAACTGGAGAGCCAGCAGCTGGTACGTTGAATCCCTGGCTGAATATCTTATCACATGATAAGCAAAACAGTGGCAGGTGGTGTGGCAGGAGCCGTGGCGATGCTCCTTGTTAAGGATGATTTGTACCAACGTGTGTGTGTGTGTGTGTGTGTGTGTGTGTGTGTGCGTGCGTGCGTGCGTGCGTGTGTGAATGAGGGGCAACAATTGTAAAGCTATTTGCTCGATTAAGAAGCTGTTAAGTGCAGTCAGGAAGATGTCGTGGATAACTGCTTTTAATGATCCGGAATTTAAAGAAAAACACAAAACACCTGTTGTGGATGTCAAAAAAAAATATATTAATATTATGTTGATCCGCGTGATATGGAGAGGCTTCTACAACACGTCATCATGATCCCAAAAATACTTCCAAAGAGAAACTCATCAGAAGCAAATCATGATGAATAGATGATTAGCATTTGAATAATGATAATATACATTTTTTTAAACAGTGTACAAATATAGGTGACCGTGGTGGCACCAGACTTCAACTGCATTTTGTGCAAGCAATTGTTTTTAAAAGGTTGCCGGGGTGCAACTGCCAAAGAAATGAGTGTTTAGGAAAAAATAATAATCTGGTCAATTTAGAAATTGGAATCAGAGTTAAAGTCCGAAGGAAAATATGTGCAAACTACCTCTGCAATGTTCGAAAAGCAACGTTTCCACGGGCACCTTGATGTCAGGCTGCTGGTAACATTGTGTAACGTGGGCAGCGAGTCTTACTTTGCTCCAAGTGAAAGTGCTGATTAGACACCAGATGAAGCAGAGAAGGCAGAGGAGACACAGGAGACAGGTGAAACAGGCGTTTCCTTGGCTGAGATGAATGAACAATGAACTGAGGAGCAAGATGCACGGTGTACGTTGTGCAGCGGCGTTGCCAGTGATTGCAACGCAAAGTTTGCAAACGGCTTCAACAAAGTCGGAGCGTGAAACTTTTCAACATCACGCCAAAGCTCTGCAGGGAAAATCTGAAATGTGTCTACAGAAGAAAAACGGGCGACAGGATGAACCTCTGCATTTTAATTGTGTTCAGGCACGCTTTGCTTCCTGCTTTTTCTCAACCATTTATAATGTGAGTTTTGCCCTTTGCGCCACATTAAATGGTGCTGCCTTTTCTCTCTCACAGGTCTCTCTCTCTCTTAATGTCACCGTAATTACGCTCCTACCTGATGGTAACAGAAGACTGCACGCACAGTGCATGACGAAATGAACGGGCCTATTAATAATAATTATTTTTGGACACAGTGGGGTTTCATATTGTGCATTCGTGAAGCTCCGCAGCAACTGAGACTGTCCGAACTAACTGTGTCTCGGCATCTCTAGCTAGTCTCGTTTGGTATAGCTATTTTACTGTCAACATCTTCGGGTGGACCTGTGAAGTTACCTGGCTTGCGTACATTGAGAGTTGTCCCAAGTCACCTCTGCAGCATGTTTTGGTTAAGATATACAGCTATGTGTTAATGTCTTGATTTATCTCATGGATTTGACCCTCTTGATTTAATTTGTCTCTAACAGAAATGGTCCCATCACCCTAACATCTGCACATATATGACAAAAGATGAACTTTTGTTTTTCTTTCAACTTAAAATGATATGTATACACGTGTATGTGTATACACCAATATTACAGTGCATTAAGAAAACAAACAAAATGCTATTCTTGCTCAAGTTTTTTTCTGCCTAGTAAAGTGAAGCTCATAGTTCAAACATAATGTAATTCATCCATTCAGTGTTTGTAAACTGGTTGAACTCGACATGACTTCATGACTTGCACATTTAGGCAACCGAGATTGGTTGAATTTAAGTTTTGGTATCTCTTTAACTGTAAATTAAAAGTCACCCCACTGAAAAGGGCGTCACCTTTGTTTTGTGTTCAAAGTGGAATGCAAACAATGAAAATCAACAAGTTTTATGGCAATTAACAAATACAATTAATGTAGAAACCCTTTCCCATTATTTGTTACCGTCATGATATTTCTTTTATTTTCAGATAGAATAGAATAAAAACTGTTCTCCCAAAAGACTGAGAACCTCCTAATGCTCTGACCTTTCTGTGGCAGTCAGTCTTAGTCTCACCCGGGGTCTAAATCCCGAGCCGGAAAAGAAAAGTGTGACCTTCTGGTTGAAACATAATCAATGACCGTCAAAAGGATTTACTCATCTCCAGCTTTCCTTTGTTTTGAATGAGCTCTTCCTTCATGCGGCGTCTCATGAATGAATGCTTAACATTTGCTGCAGTTTATTTGCTGGGGATAGGACAAAGAGCATATAAGACTGTTCACTAAAGAGAGTGTTGGCACTGTAAATGTAATGAATTCGACAGATGGAAAACATCACGAGTTAGACAAAGAGGGTGCGCTCTCAAAAGATTGTGCCTCAGTAGTTTATCATGACAGTGTTTTTTTATTTTCTTGTTCGATACGTTCAGCTCCCGTCAAAAATTTGGATTCTGTCTCAATCTTCACGGCTTCGGCCACAGACACAGATTATCCAGTGATTAATTCATTTTGACAATGTCATGTCTCGTTTACCATTTATTTTGTAAGATATGTGCCCCGGTGCGATCCCTTAAAAAAAAAACGTTTCCCACCTCGTCCACCTGTCAGGTCGAGCTCAGTGCTGCTGCACTGAAAAGGATGCAGTGTAATGTTAACAGAAGCAGATTGTGTGAATGAACGCTCCTCAGATTCAGTAACACATTCTGGTGCTACTTTCCTGTTGAAACGAGCGCTTTGTTATCGTGATCAGAGGTTACCGTTTGTGTTTTTGCTGCATTTATAAAGACTTTTACGCTTAAAACACAGTCCAAAAAAAAAATCGGAGAATTGCACAGAGAATTCCTGCTTTTTTTTGATATTTTCTCTGGATGTGGCGACTCAGTAGTGCAGGACAGGAGGCTAGACAACGACACAAGTCAGTTATTATGGAAATATATTCTGTATATTTGAAGCTTCTCTTTGCAAATGGCCGCAGAAATATTGAAATCGGCCTGCTGTGCCAGTGAACCTGCTCCTGTACAGAGTGAGGAGAGAGGTTGTGATGAGGTCTTCAGTTATCTTGGACGCCTGCCTGTCTTTTCTCACCGGGTGACGTGTTCTTGTGGAGGCCTGAGTCGCTGGTCAGATGAAGCAGCCAGCGGGCTTTTGGAGATGCTCGTTGGATGGAGTCGATCATCTGTGAATGAAACGGGAGGGTGAAAATGGGGAGACCGGGTCGAAGAAAGACAGATAAGGAGAAATACACCGGCTGATTTGCTTCCGAAAGCAACAAAACATCACATTCACAAGTCATAAAGCTTTGCTGAAAAACATTTTGTACACTCCTAACACTGCCTGTGTAGAGCGGAGCTGCAGAGAAGGCTGACAGACCGTTAGAACGGGGGGGGGGGGGTGTAAACGGGAGTGTAATCTCTTGCTGCAGTGATATTCAGAAGTTGACTCCAGTATTGAAACCTTTACAACAAAACATTGATGGAGGACCTTCAGGACAGCACATCATTTGTTTTATCAGGTTTGTTAGAACAAAACAACAAACACGAGGGTCTGAAGGACTGAAATAAAACTCTTGCTTTTATTGTCCTCCTGCTTCTGTCACACTCACAAACATAAGTGGCAAAAAAAAACCAAAACTGTCAAACTGTGCAGGAAGGAAAACAATCACAAACTTGTCAGATATCACATTTCGCCTCCTCTCCTCGACGTGTGGCGAATCACAACGTCGACGCCTGGCGTCTTCCTCGGAGCCTCTGTGACTGTTGACACGGCCCCTTGGTTGTGTTCGCTCTACTGCCGTGGAGAGCCTCCTGATAAACCCAGAGCCGGGACAATTTCTTATAAAAACAAGGCAATATTTGCAGAACAAACTAAGTGCCATATGGGCCTATTTTCCAGTCTGCTGCCTTTGTTCTGTTATTTTCATCCAGCAGCAGATTAAACCTTAAGAATCCACCAGCTTTACTTCACTTCTGTTTTCTTTATTTACGCGTGAACTCCTCGGGGAATCCTCCTGACACCTTTTAAAGGCCTCATCTGCAAGAAATAATGAGATATTGACATAAACAATATCCACATAAAACATCGTCTGAACATTTTCCCCTTCGTTGTGGATGTTTAACTTTTTTTTTTTTTTTTTTTTTTGCCTCACCTGAACAATTATCTGCGGACCGGCATTGTTAAACTCCACCATCTCTGTGGCTGCGGCCTCGCGTGCCCACAAGGCCACCGAGCGTAGGTAGAACCTTAGCTGACATTGTGTTTGAATAACAACACACTGTTTCCCATTGAGGAGCTCCCGGTTGCCTAGGAGATGCAGCGGACCCTGACAGACAGGACTAGATCTGATGCTGTGTGATCGAGGATGTGATAGCTGAGTCTTGTTCTAGCTGACGGTCCGTCTGGGGCCTTCATCACCACAGTCACCTCACCCAACCTAAAAGTTAACGTCAGACGAGACGGTAGGAAACCGACTCGGTCCTCTTTCTGTCGGAGCTTGTTTGGTTAAAGCGGTCATAGTTTATTGTTGAAACGTGTAAAATGACCTGTTTTATTGAGTGCGACAATAAGTGAATCACTGTGACATCAGTTTAACATTATAGCTCAGATGAGCTGATAGAAGAGACTGACAATGTGCACTAACCGTGAGGAACAACATCGCTGTAGTTTTCCTCCAGTGATTTAAATGTGTAGCCTGATAACAGAAATATTCAATTCAATTCTATTCTATTTATGTAGCGCCAAATCACAACGCAGGTTATTTCATGGCACTTCACACATCAAAGTCCTTACAGCAAGACTTTACAATATTATACAGAGAAACCCAACAAAAGATGCAGTCGGGAATGGCGTTGCTGTGTCTTTGTGATGGAAATCTTGCAAGCTGGTTACCTCGTGACGGTAGGTTCAGGTGTTTATTGAGGCACTACGAGAAGTGTAATGCCACCTCGGTTCTGATAATTGACCTCCCTCGTAGGACGTATTTAAACCCATACAAAACCAATACCACATGTCCAAAAGAGGATTACTCCAACCGGTGCTAAATCATAAACGCTAACTCGTGTACCTGCGTCTCGTGTTTCACAGGAGATACTCTTCCAAGGCCTCGTTCCCCAGAACAAAAACACTGACTGTTCACTCCTTTGCCTGGAGGCTCGGTCCATCTTATGTTTACGTCCTTGGACCACTTCAACATTACAGATCCTCATAGCACGCTCAACCTTTATTAGGTAATACTCCAGTTGGAACAATTTTATCTGGTTTTTACTGCTTCGCTGACACTAAACATTCAGTGTTGGTATTTTCTTTTCTTTAGCAGCATGATTAACACTGTTAACACTGAGCACAGATTCCAGAGTATGGCGGATTAGTCATTTCAATAAAGAGCAACCTTAAGCAGCATAAATTAAAGAAATGACTCATGCTTAATTTAAAAATGCATTAAAAATAGTCTGAATATTTATTTACTTTTATTCATTATTAATAATAAATTATTCATCTAAAATAATAGTGCTCCGACCAACTAAAAACCACCGAGATCTGCAATGAGTTATAATAATGGTTTACATTTTTTTTTAAATTTCGTTTTAAATTAAGACACATTGATGTTATTTCCAGTAACACAAACTACCAAAACAAGACTTAGTTTCATCTCCATTTCCAGCCATTAGAGCGAAAGTGTAAAATTAGACATTCAGACAGAGATAGATAAAATGGGAGGATGTGATCTGTAGTTATCTGAGCAGCGACGTGCTGGAGGCCCGTTGAGAGTCTCTTCGACATATGATGCTGGCCTCGGTCCCAGCTCTTGGCCTTTTCCAGGGGGAGTTGTCCAGAATGAGCCTCTTCATGTTTCTGGCTCCTCCTCCGCCAGGAGCTGGCTGGGACTTGATGGTCCATCTGGACAAGCTTACCGCCGCTCTGTGCAGCTCTCTCCACTCTGCCACCTCATCAGATCTGTTTCCACTCTTACCTTCCCATCACATTTCAGGTGTTTAACTTACTGGCAGTTTATCAGCAGATCAAGTCAGTTTATTTGTGGAGCTTGTTTAAAGCAGCACATGTCGACCAAACTGCTTTGGAGAGCTGAAGTTATTGGAGTATTTGATTCATTATTACAATCCAAGAACTAGAATTGTCAAGTTGCAGTTTACATTGATGTCTGTCCAGAGTCATAAAATACACATATAATACATATGTGTTTACATGCTTGGTCAATAAACCTGATTAACAGTAGACAATAGGACCATAGGAAAGAGCTTTACCGCAGGTCGTTTGTTCCGACGGCCTTCAGACTGTTCAACACCAGCCTCAAATGATCTAGCACTGTATGTCATAGCATCTGACACTTTTTTTTCATCCCAAGTCGTATCTATTTATTTGTGTGTATAGTGTGTGTGTGTGTGTGTGTGTGTGTGTGTATATATATATTTATTCATTAGTCTTACTTTTTCCCCAAAAAAATCTTTTTAGCGATCTTATTTTTATTGTACACGTATTTATAATTTTTTCTTATTGTGTGCACCTTTTTTTTTTTCTCCTAACTATGTTTCTGTGCTGCTGTGATGACTAAATTTCCCCACCGTGGGATTAATAAACTCTTATCTATCCATCTATCCATCCATCCATCCATCCATCCATCCATCCATCTATATATCTAATTCTCGTTTTTAAATAAAAGTACATATTTTGGACTTCATTTTGGAAGTTATATTCTTGGGCCTCAGTTGGGGCTGAGAGCCAAATGGAATAACGCCAGCCTTAAACTTCGTGCTAAGAAGAGAAGTAAAGACAGTAAAACAATGCTTATGTTGACTACGTTTTTAAATGCCACCAGTAATGAAATTCTGCCTTAGAGCACAGCAGTATTAGGCAATACTATAGATAAATCATTACAATGAAAAGGCTGCATTTGATGGTTCCATGAAAAATTACATTTCTTTGTGTAAGTGCCCGAAGGCTGAAATCAAGTCATTATGCAGTTCAAGTTACAAAACGCAATTTCTTTCCTTGAGGGATTGAAGTAGTAGTTTTTCAGCCTCCTTCCCTTTTAGTTTGTCAAGTTCCCACTCAAACACTTCAGTCACCTTGATGAACTATCATCAGTCAGAAAGCTGCCTACATGCACACTACTGTATTTAGTCTGAGCTCAGACTCTCTGCAAAGTGCTCAACTCAGTAATGAATCATTATTACATATAATTTATTTGCTATATAAGAACTTTTCCCGCCAGAAACTAAAAAAAAAAAAACTAAAAAAAAAAAAAAAATCAAATTTTATAGCAGTAAGTAGCAGTAAAAGCAGCAGTAAGAACTTTATCTTTGTTCTGGCCTTTAGATAAATCATCAGTAGGATTTTTCAAAGCAGGCTCAAGTTATACAAACATGTGTCACATAAATCTACATCATTTGATGGCATCCCTGGGCTACAGAGACCTACTGTATGTTGCACGGCTGGGTCTGAAAAGTGAAGCCAATGTGGAAGTGCCCTGTAAGTGCATTACCACGGAGGTAAAAACCTCGGGCTCCAATAGACTCCCATTCAAAAAGCATCAACTTCGCTCATTCAATACAAAGTCAAGAAACTTTTTTCACAACTCATTATGGTGTCATTCACTAAATCCACTCCTTCTGATCAGTTTTCTGGTGGTCCTTTTAAAGAAAATAATTCAACAATTAATCAGGTATTAGGCTTCAAACACAGCTATGTTTGCTATGTGCCAGGTGTGATTGACATGTCTCGGCTGGAGCCCATCCCAGCTCACTTTGGGCAAAGGCAGGGTGCACCCAGTCCATCACATACTGCATAGACATTCACACCTAAGGGCAAGTTGTAGAATCACCAGTTAACCTGATGATTAACCAGTTATCTGTAGATGGTGGGAAGAAGCCACACAGGCACAGGGAGAACATGCAAACTCCACACGGAAAGGTTTCAAGCCCAGAACCTCGTTGCTGTGAGGCGACAGTGCTAACCACTGCACCACTGCGCCTCCTCTTGTTGACACATTCACAATCAAATAACCACTAAATCTCCTGCTACCTACTGTCAAAGCGTGAGTCTGTCTCCGACTTCACTGCACCGCCCCGCGGCTCCTGAGAGGGTCACTCTTCACCGACGCTTTACTGCTGAAAATAAACACAAACTTTCGAAGGAAGTGTCTTTTATTGAAGACATTGCCTTGAGAGAGAAGCTCAATAGGAGCTCACAAAGACAGAAGTGTGTTGATTAAATTAAATTATAATTACGTGGTTAGGTTGCTTTCATCCCTTTTTTTTTTTTTTTTTATTAAAAGTCCTTTACACCTATAGATACTGGAGCTTTATTGATAAAACAGCATGATCAAAAGGCTTTTTGGGAGGCCTAACGCCTTTGGTGTGTGTGTGTGTGTGTGTGTGTGTGTGTGTGTGTGTGCGTGCGTGTGCGTGCGCGTGATCTGGTGTCAGCGGTGTGAGGAGGAAGGGTTTGTGACTCAGTCGAATTAATAGTTGCACATATCCCAGCATTAGTCACTTAAAGAAAAGAGACGGGATTCAGCTCCTTGTGTTTTCTCCCCGTTGACTCACAGTGACTGACGGGGTGGCCCACGCAGTCTACAAGTTTTTATGTTTTGAATTCATCTCCAACTCCAAGTCAAACCCCGTTCAGTCATAGATGTGATGTGTTAGCAAATGATGTGGGCTGTTTTCAAGGGTAGAAGTTCAAGGCGCTCTGAGGCCTCTAATACCGCAGTGACACTTTTGATGCTATCAGAAGACAAATTATCTGAAGTTGAGTTTCTCCTTTTCATAATTTGGCATTTTGTAATCCAGACTTTCATTTTTTTCAGTATTCAGTATTTCCCTGCATCAGTGTGTGTTTGTGTGTGGGTGCCATCTGCTGGTCATATTTGGCAGCACGTCATACAGCAGCTGTGTTCTCGTTAGTGAGGTCACTGCAGTGACCCCTCCTGAGTTAAATCAGTACTTTGGCAGTCGGCCTCCCAGACTACTTTAATGCCTCATTAAAATGGATGCAGAGGAAGAGAAACCTAATATCAAAGTGAATAATTAATAGTGGATTTATTTTTTTGATTTGCCATGAACATATTAATTCTATTTTGATATAATTAGAGGGATATATAAAAGGCAATAACTGTAGGTTAGAAGTGTTACTCACACTGAGGCCCCTCACATAACTATTTACTACAGTGATATAACCTGTATTGTAGGTAGCCCTTAGGAGCCGTAACGTTTGCTGATCTAACACTCGGTATCATTTAACGGACAAAGAGCATTACCAACAGAAACTGTGAACTGATCAACATAAAAACACTGCGGTCACACTGTTTGATTGACAGGGGATCTACGCAGAAGCAGCGCAGCAATGAACACATCACAAGTACAACAAAGCCACTTGAGAAGAACGTAAAAGTAAAAATAAAGTTTTGTTTTGTATGATTTAAACTGATTAGATATATTGGGGGTGAAGCAGCTGAAAATGTTTGAGATTCAACATGTGATTTGCATTTCCATTTTCCTGATCTATGTTGTGATGCGCGGGTTGTAAATCTGAGACTGAGAATTTAACCTAGAGGTAAAAAAAAAAAGCATGTGCTCTCAAATCACAACTATAGTCAAAGTATCCCAGACTTATTTTTACTTTTGTTTCCTGCTATCGCAATCCGGACAAACACTCCTGTTATCAAACATTAAAACAACAGCGTGTTCTATTTCAGACATTCACAGATCATAAAAGTTGTCGATCAACATCTTTTATGATGTGTGCATGTCTGAAATTGAACGCACCGTTGTTTCAATGTTTGATAAGAGTGCGCTGAGGCTCGCTGAGGCTCACTGAGGTTGTGCAATGCAACATGTATTTACAGCGTGCTACTTATCGAGGGAAATGTTGAGGTACAGATTCAGCTTGTGTCTTTTGGCTGAAGTCACAATTTTTTGTTTTGGGTGGAGGAGGTTTGGGTCAGCGGCTGTCGTTGGGTCAGAGATGAAACTCTGCTTGATCTCTGTTTTTCCATCCACCCGTCAGCCCCGCTGGGAAAGCACTGTTCACTTGAGATAGCAGTAAGTTTAAATGACATTTCCAGGGTTCCTGCTATCTTTTATCTCAAGCAGGCTCTGTTTTTAGACAGGGCGGGGCCCCCAGTGACCAGCATCATGAAAACCTATCAAGGCTGCGGCCCGTCGATGCTCCACAGCTCTGGTATGTGTCTGCACGGTCCTAGCTGTAATCACTGGTTAATGTTTGTGCACTGATGAGCAGAGGAAGGAGGCAGATGTAAACTGGTGCGCCTGCCGGTTGCCAGCGTACTGGGAGTGCTGGACCAAGCTCGTTCCCCCGTGGCACGAGCTAACAGTGCTATAATTCAGGCCTGGCCATATTTAGGCAGAGCCCACTGCTATGTAAACAGAGCTTACCGCTGAGGGGAAGGCTCACTCCCGCACTCGTGTCCTTGTCCATCAACGGGGCTTGCAGATGGCTCTGTATGGGAGGTATTAACGATTCACAAGCTGTAAAGTAAAAGTGGATCTGAAGAAGAATTTAGAGACTCCCATACGTGTCTCTGAGTGTGACAGCATCATCGGAATGAGAGTTATTTGATGTATTCCTCCTGAAGAATGTCGCTCCTCTGAGATGGACCACTCGGACTACCTGTCGGGAGTAAGAAGGCTGCACAAGAGAAGAGCGTGAAAGTTTTGTTGAACCCTAACACGGCAGCATGAGTGAGGCCCTCTCCAGAAGCCCGGAGGAGGCTGGTTCCTTCCCAGTCAGCAGCACTCAGCCCGTCAAGCCGAGGCCGCGGTCGCAGTCCGGCTCGCCCTGCGGATCCCCGAGGATGTCCCCCTGCGACTCTCCACGTAACTCCCCCCGACACTCTCCGCTGCTGTTCCGCAAGCTCCTCGTGAACCGCAGCATCGCTCTGCAGCGCCGCTTCACCCTGGCACACACACCCAGGTAGTGTTGATAATTACCATCCTCTGGCGTGGATATTACACGATTAGGATTTACTGTATGGGACTTTATCTTGAGCACTTGAAATGTTTAAGATAACAATGAAGGCCGGGATTCGAGAGGTAATTTTCAGTCTCTGACCCTGCTGAACTCCAGTAAACCCTAGCGCATGGATTTGTGCCAGGAGCTGATAGGTAATGGGGCACAATGTCACTAATACAGAAGCTGCTTTTTCACGTCATCAAAACGCGTGTCATGGGATGGCTTTGGCATTAAAAAAGCCCCATTGTCTGATGAGAAGGTAACTGTGGGAAACCATGATTTTGTTGACGTCGGGATCGGTGTCGACTCAATGGACCTCTTTGTTCCTGCAGTGAAAGAGAGGGTCTTGTTCTGTGCCTAAGGTGTTCAACAGGCACAGGTCATATAATGTTGAGGAGGGAGGCGGGGTGTGCCGGCAGAGGGACTGCTCTCTGACCTGAGGTTTCTGTTTAGCAGAGACAAAGCCGAGGTGGATTTGAGACAGCTCACCACAGTAAACACAGGACTGACGCATAATGCTCATGACTGAAAACAGGCAGCCTGTGTCTCTTTTACGTCAGAACAGATCAGGCTGACTGTTCGAGTTACGACGGAGCCCGAATGTTTATTAAAAAATAAAAAAGAAATCTGCTGAACTGCACTTTTGCGTTTTGATGGATGGGAGATTAGTAGTCATCTCAGAAATACAGGTGAGGTTTAGATATAAGTCATTTTATGAAGTCATTTTCGAAATTTGTGAAATAGAAATGCACCCTGCCAGTAAGAGAGAAAGCAGTGGTGGGTAGTGATGTAGGAAATGGATTTTCCATCCACATAAGCGTGACCTGTGGGGCAACTGAGGAAACTCTGAGAAATCTGCATGGAGGGAAAAGCACATGGCTGTCTGAAGTCCTCATTTCTCTGTCTCGTCTGTAAACACACACACACACACACACACACACACACACAGAAAACCATTTTTTGGGTCACGAAGGCAGAAACTTATACATCTACAAGTGTTTAAAATTATTCGACAAAGCCATTTTGCCATTTTCTTTGTTGCTTACAGACAGATGTTTCATCAAAAATTCTGAGAAGTAACGTTTCCCATAGCTTTCACCACACTGTTGTCGTCATTTGACGTATTAACATGCTGTTACCATGAGCCTGACAAGATCTCTTTCATGTGCCTGCAAGGTGTTTGAAATAATAGCGTTGGTGTTTGAAACAACAGCGCTGGTTTCTTCCTGTGGCTTTAATTTGAACCCACGCTATTGTCAGTTTTACGCACACGTGCAAGATTACACCTAAAGCCACAAAGCATTACTAAAGTTACAATTTGATGTTGTGTACCATTCCGATTCAAATTACTTTGGTCGCATATTTAGAGCTGACCACGGGCTCCAGAAGCATTACTACGCATTAATCCAGTTAATGCTCCATCCCGCTCGACCAACACATTTCCTATTCAACTGATGAGAAGAGTTTTCTCTCCAATCTAACATACTGGCACAGAACAAAAATAACAGTGAGCCACATGGCGTCTCTTTGTCGGTTGTGTCAAAGAGTAAAATCATGCAGATTTTTATGTTGATGGTATTCTCTCTGGAGCGCGATAAGACAGAGCGACTTCCAGAAGAAAGGCTTTGATTCACAGATTTTATGTAAGCTCACCATCATATAGGGTTCACTGCCTCAGGATATAACCTACAGTATATTAATGTAGTAGAACAAATACAATCTGTTGTATGATGCAATCTTATGATAAATCACCACGATATAAACAACTAAACCGTATATTGTAGCGAAACAGACCAAAATTTTAAAGTAAAATACACATTTCACCAAAGTGTTTAATTACGGAGGCTCTGAATCGATGTCACTCATGCTTTCTTTTCCGATACCCCGGACCGTTTGCCTGCCTGGCTGTCTGCCCGTAACTATGTAGAGGAAGCAGCTTGTTTATGTCATCCATCATGACATTTTAGTGATGTCATTGTGCTGCCTGCTCGAGTCATGTTTAAACGTCTCAGTGTGGTCAGCTTCTGTGGCCTCAGGCATCTTCCCCAGTATCGTCAGGTTTAATATGAAACACAACTCAGTTTAAACCAGGCATAAAATATAATCCTGCAAATGTAAGAAGCAAAATAAAAGACTGCAAATGGACGAGGACAGAGAATACATCTTTAAACTGTTTAAAGTTCAGAGTCATTTCTTGTCATTGTAGTATTTTATAAAGAAAAACATTTTGTTCTTATATTTGTCCTATATTTGACAGACGACAGATAAGAGGTATTAGGACATATGATAAGAAAATTAAAATCATGAAACATGGAAATGTAGTCCATTGAGCACCTTTAATACTCGGTTAGTGCTGTATTAGATCACTTGGAGGGATGCATGCTCCTGTGATAAATTGTTTTACTGTCAATCACCTGGTCCATAATCCTAATCCTAGCCTTGATTGTAAGCCAACCCTCCCGCAACGTAACTACCGATCACAGCAGACCCAATCTAGCACCAGACACTCACACACGTTGTTTAAACATGTTTCAAAAGAATAAAAATTAAAATAAAAAAAAAATAGAAATCCATTAGCAGTTCAATGATAAAAGAGTCAAATCTGTTGGTAAGTATAAAAAAAGTGCCATTATTAAGAGTTGCACCTCAAGGCTCCACTTAAGGGTCCAGATCCAAATGTGCTTTTTTTTTTTTTTTCAATTCTTACGTCACGCTTGTAAGTCAGGTTTTGTTCAAATTTTACTTTAACTCATGAGGAACTTCACATTTGCACATCGACCACGGGACAACAAGCTCACCACAAGTAGAAGATAATTCTTTTTTTTCTTTTTTTTTTTAGTTTGCAATGTTCACGTAATATTTAGGGAAGTGGTTGTTGTGGCTGTTGTGTCCTTCCGCCTTAAGCAAAAACGTTTGCAACTTATAGCGTTAGTAGGCTCTGCTCTCACTGCTGACTATGATGAATTTAAAGGACCAGTGTGTAAGATTTAGCAGGATCTATTGGTAGAAAGGAATTATGATACCCATGATCATGTTTTTTTAATTAGTGTATAACCAACTGAAACTAAGAATCATTGTGTTTTTTATCCACCCTAGAATGAGTCCTTCAAATCTACAAAGAGAGCAGGTCCTCTTCCACTGAGCGCCATATTACACCACCATGTTTCTACAGTAGCTCAGAAGGGACAAGGCAAACACTGGCTCTAAAGAGGGCCTTTTAATGTTTTCCATGAGTTTTACAGCCAACGGAGATTCTCTTACTCACTTGGTTCGCGGAGGACGAAGTGAGGGGTGTTCAGTAGGTTACCATCTGCAGCCTCAACACTTGATGCCATTAAACCCTACACGCTGCTCCCTTACTGGAATGCCTTGCATCTCCAGTGGCGGGTGATGTGTACCAGTCGTACTGCTCTCCAACAGCGGATTCCTCAGAAAATACTCGAGACCCGAGGTTTGAAATATTTGGAAAAGTGTTGAAAGTGTCCAGAACATTAAACAGGGGAGGGCAGTGATGCCGCATGAAGATGTCATCCTTTACTTTTACCCCAACCAATACAAAAGAAGACGTCATTTCACGCTCATAATTCTAACATCTGTGTGTTGGTGAGATCTCACTGCTGGGATGTGTATGTGTTGCCAGCAGGGGTGTCATCTCACCTCCGAGTCAAAAGCCTGTTGGCTGAAACACCATCTCATTTCTTATTCTTTCACTTATTATCATATGATGTGTGAAAAGTTAATGAGCGTGGACTACTTTTTCCCCGTGGCAGACTCTTTAAGTCGTGGTTTGATTTTTTTTTTATTTCCTGATTTCCATGCTTCGTGTCAGGTAGCGGTGCTCAATGTGCGGCTCGTGGACCTCGTGCAGGTCGCCAGGCTGCAATCGGCGGCTCGTATGGCAGAAACTATGTTTATGGAAATGTAGCCATTACGCGTAATCCCGAAAAATATGCAACAGTTGTGATATTTCGACTCGGGATGGCATCACTGGGACCGCGGGACCTACGCTAACTTAGGAGCGAAACCACTGTTCGGCGGGTAAATTGCATAGCAAGCTGGTGGGAGATAATTTGTGATATTGACAAAATTACATACGCTGCAGGAGTCTTTCATGTACATTTAGGCATTTTCTAAATTCCTGAGTAACTGCTGCTGAATTAATGGTGAGGAAACTGTCACCAACCTGACAATACTGCTCGCTTTTATTGTAGCGTTGTTAGATCTGCTTTTCCAAGGTCTCATTCCAGATGAAGAAAAACAAGGTGTGGCGAATGGAGGGTCAGAGCAGGAAAAAACAGGCCGACTGCAGGTGGTCTCTGTAAAAAAAAAAAAAGAAGTTATGAGCACGGGGGATTTAGTGGACTTTAGTGGTCTAGTGATTTTTTTTTTTGGGGGGGTGTTTTACAGTAAAAGTGTTTTTTCCGTTTTTGTCCTGCCTGTGTGGCTGAGATGAAGTGAGAAAGTAGCAGGAACAGGCTTGTGTACAGAAGATTTCATATAGTCCTAAGAGCTATTAATGTGGCAGGTTTTAGTCTCAATTGTTCGAGCACAACATGCTAAACTCTCTCTGGTTCCTGTGTGGTTTTGGACAACTGGTCAAACAAAACAAAACATTTGAAAAAGTTACTTTTGCCTCTGGGAACTTCTAATGGACAAATTCTCCTGTCATTGCTCAGACTAAACTTTTAATGCATCAAAATAATTATCTCCAGGTTTATCTGTAATGCAAATAATCATGAGTTGCAGCGCTTGTTAAAATTTTTGTGACACTGAAACTCTTCAATGCCTCCATTCATTGGATGTGATGGAAATGTTTTATACACAGGTTTCTCTTATTTCTGCCTAGTCTCCTTTTTTTTTTTTTTGCTGTTCATTCTCACATGCCTTTCATCTGCACCCCCCCCCTCCACACACACACACACACACACACACACACACACACACACACACACACACACACACACACACACACACACACACACACACACACACACACCACCACCCCCACCCCCAAGCCACCCTGCCCAGCTCTAACAATATCTTCTCTAACTATGTAGCTGCAGGGCTGCAGAAAGAGGGTATCGGGTCAGTCGGCGCGTTGATCTCACGTGTCAACGAAGGCTGCGTCAAGCCAGCCCTGCCACACACAAAAACACCCGCCAGCACACAGTGGAAGCAGACCTCCTTTTGACAAGTTAGGACACACCAAAATCCTCTTCTGTATCTAAATGTGGGAGGTTTTTCCATTCTCGCGGAACTTGGGAAGAGTCAGCAATCTGCTGCTTTGGGGTTTGATTTGGAGATCTGAAAGAGTGGCTGTAAAGAAAATAATTTTGTAACTTGATACTTTTTAAGTTGAGCTTTTGCACATCGGTCTCGGCACTTGGGTATCCGGTACGGAACAGAATCCTTGACGGCCCTTGAGCAAATGGTGGGCCGTCCTCAGCTCCCGCAGCGACCTCAGGGGACTCGGCGAGCGCTCAACTCTGCCAGAGGAAGAGGTCAACCCTCGCTGATGCTCTCCTGCAGTGTCACCGCTCACAGCAACAAGTCAACGCTTCTCCTTTCCTGCGAACACACTGAGCGAGTGACTGACAGAGAAGTGGAGTAACAAAGCCGCCATAAATGTTTTTAAATTTCTCTCCTGATCTGCTGTTTTTTTTCCTGGACATTTTGGAGCTGTGCTGCTGAAAACCCCTTCAGGAATGTAGTCAGTGCCACGTCTGGGATTAGCTTGGGGTATTTACAACAAAAAGCCAATGAGAGAGAGGGGAGACAACTGTGGAAAATCCTTCAATGCAGCCGAGACTTTAGTTGAAACGGCTGCTGTTCTGCTTCATCCTTCTGGAGACTAATTGAAAATAAAACTCCTGTCAACCCTGTCGAGGCTTGTCTGGGACCTCAGTGGAGGATCTCTGCAACATTTCGCAATGGTTTTCCCTGCATCCGGAGGCACTAAAGGTTAATCACTTCTGCTCTCTTTGTGATATCAGGTTGTTGTTTTTTTTCATTTCTGCCTCTCACCTGGAAACCTTTGGTGTTTTGGTTTACAAAACCACATGGAGTCCATCCAGAACCCCCTGGTGCTTCATGGGAGGAAAAACAGCTGAGTCGTGAAGTTCAAGAACTGCCGCAAGAGGCTCGGATCAGATGTGCAGTTTATTTTCATTACAGCCCAAATTGTCTCATATGAGTCAGGAGTTGAAGGGACAATGAACAAAGACCTCCGACTTACAAGGAAAGTGGCGCCGACTGGTTTCGGACACGGTCGGAGACACTCGTGCTTGGGGTACGTTCCTAAACTCTGCATCCTGCATCTTTTCACCACATGTTCACAAGAGGGAGTGTTTATCAGCTGCTGAGCACATGGCTCACAGACCACTGTTGACTATTCAGGCAATATCCATAGAAAGCAGAATGTAGGGGGTTATTTATCAACCAAACGCAAATGAAGCTCCAGTGATTTTACTTTAATAATAGTATAAAAAAAATATCTGTCACTGATAGCACAGAGATGGATAGCACATCAGCTGCAAACTGTACACAGACTTCTTCCCTGATGTTTAAAAGTGTAAATAAAATATAGTTTTGTGTCAGGACTGATTGCCAGCCTGCAGAATCAAAGTGCGAGTTTGTGATTGCAGGGTTGTGAGGTTTAAATGAACTGCATACTGAGTATGTGACTTCATATCGTTTAAATTTGCATTTAATTACCTTGAAATAATGACTTTGGCTGACACCAGGCAATCGGGTTTGTTTGGTTTCCAGGCTCTTGTTCCATGTTTCGGATAGATTACAGCTTCAGGAGAAAAATACGAGTTTCCCACTTTTAATTATGACTTGGATTTTGACAACAGCAGGAATTACAAGCCAGGAGCTGCAGCATGTGTTCAGAAATAGTCAAGGCAGGTGAATAGGATTCATCATGGAGTATTTTCACCAGAGTGAAGAAGATCTGGCAGGAAAATGTCATAATACTGAGTTTAGAGGTCTTGCTAATGAACGTCTGAGAGCTGTGTGATGGTTCGGTGGTTCGATGGTTTGATGCGTGCCGCTCAGCAGTTCTTGAGTTGCACTATTTTCAGTTTGCTGGCATTTTACCCGACAGCTTTTGAGAGGAAGCATGTTTTTGGTTTGTGGCAAGTTTCAGTTAACAGACTTCCTGTTTTTGCCAAAAGTTTCCCAGAGACATTTTTTTCAGCACAATGACCCCGATAAAAACTGAGCTCTGAAATGAGTGTTGGACCATCTGGAGATGTTTCTGCTCGAGCAGTTGAAAAACAGATGCACACGCAGCACAGTTTGCATTTATATAAATGTCAGTACAGCACTTTGTGAATAACAGTTCTTGTTGACACGAGCAGTGGGAGGGTATTTCGGATATCACTTGTTGCTGATGTCACAGTGACGGGCTGACTCATGTTACGCTGATGCTAATCGCACATTGCCCTCTGTGTGCTCGCACATGTGTTAAGTTATGAACACATCCAAGTTGGCTGCGCATGTTCTCGTCGTATACGCGTTTAAATTTGTCTCGGTGCATTCCACTGTGTTGTGTTTTGTGTGTGTTCTCGCTCCTGTGTTCATGTCTGTTCCTGTCTACCGTCTTGGTAAACATTAAACGGGGGTTGGATCGATAGGCACCGCCCAGCTCTCCACTATGCTGCCGGGTCAGTGTTTGACTCAGCCTCCCACACCTCATCCCGGAACGGCCACAAACACAATGCCACACCTTCGCTGCCATCGCCCGCGGCAAGAACCGAAGTTAAAGAGGCAGGAAACTAAGAATAATCGAACTGTCCTCACGCCTGATGAAGCTGAAGTAGATCTTATTTACTGTATATGTTTCCTCATATTGTTGCCTTAGTGTTTGTGAACTGAAATGTGCATTTTAGAAACATGATATTTGACACAAAAGTAATTACAGCTGCTTGTAATTGTACACTGAATATAATTTATAATGACAGCAAAAGTATGAATTTTAAAAAACATGAAGTATTTCTAATATAAAGTGTCTCTGTACCAGTAAAGCTTTTGGTGGCATGGCAGATTTATCAGGGAGCGTTTTTGCTATTTTCTGTGTTGTAATTATGTATTTGAGGGTAGCAGCCCCTACTTTATTCCCCCTGAATCCTACTCAGTGTTTTTAATCACTCCAAAATAAAGAGAACAGTTATCTTTTTAATATCAGAGACAGTCACAGGTTTGATTGTGCTCAAAAAACTGCCAAGTCAGGAGATTATTACGATCAAACAGTTGATAATTTGGTCTTGATTTCCCTCTAACTGTTAGAGCCAGTGATAAAGAGAAGTCCTTGTTCTTGTAGGAGAAGTGTGCTTCACAGCTGCGAGCGGACCCTCTCTCTTTTACTCTCTCTTCTGAAATCCTGTCTGAAGTGACACTAAGTGACCGACAGGGAACAGCAGCCACCTGAACCTTTTTCTTTTTCTTCAAGTGAGCAGCTTCGGGTTACCAGGTCACGCCGAAGAGATCCTGTGGCTGTGTGAAATGTTAACGTTATCTGGCAACTTTGCTCCTCTGCCAAAGACATAAAGTCTGTCTGTTGATGGGGAGCTGATTAAAATTCAGACAACTTTATTGAACAGGGACAAGTCATTTGCAGTTTACTGGCACCATGCACACAACTTTAAAAAGTCCCAGTCTAAGTAGTTCAGCCAAATGTCAGAGGCAACAGATTAATATAATCAACATACAGAGGCCGATACAACTGAAGGAGCCACAGTACCTAAAAAGGCTTTAAAAGTCAGGAATATTGGGGAAATTTGTTAATATTACTACGACATGCTTTGGCTAATTGTCAGAGTGACTTCCGCCGGCAAATAATAGAATCAGATTATTTACAGATTAAAAACGTGTGAACTCCCAGATCAACCTAATGAAGGCAGCCTGTTCAGTCCCATACCGGCCCCAGCTTTATCACCCAGTGGGCTCCCAGTAAGACTTGTTTCAGGCCCAGCGGAGTCCAGGCAGAGCAGCAGAGATTAGGGGTCGGGGGTTGGGGCAACAATAACACAACAGACCCCCAAAATAAAACCTTCGTGCCAGAAATAGTTCCCCAGCCCCGCCAGCTTGGCTGCACACCACACGTGAATGTGACACGTGTGTCTCATTTCTTGTGTGCACGCACGCACGCACACACACACACACACACACACACACACACACACACACACACACACACACACACACACACACACACACACACACACACACACACACACACACACACACACACACACACACACACACACACACACACACACACACAACCTGCAACAGCCACCCGTCCCAAAATCCATATTGATTGTTCCACCACAGAGTTGCAGTTGGTACTTTGGGGTCAAATGAGATGTTGTGTTTTACCAGGCAGCCCTGACAAAGCAACTGGGAGAGGTTTAGGCTTGTGTCACTTTAGGTCTTCGAGTGGAGATGTGATATTTGTTGAAGCTTTAATGCAGGAAAAGGAGAAGTCTGTGCAGGTTTCATTCTTTACAACTGAAACATTTCACTTTACTCAGCATCCCTTTCCTTCACCATCGTTTCAGAGCAGGGGTACAGTAGTTATCGTGACAGCGACCCTTTTAAATGATTGCAGTTTCTATGGTCAGCTGTGTTAATGAATGCCTTGTCCTCTTGCCTTGCATTGTTTTCATAGCTGTGTGTGTGTTTGTTTCTCTGCAGTGTGAAGCTCTGAGGCAGAGAGCGACCTCTGCTGGGCAGTCACCTCGACCGAATCAGTCGCACTCTGACTTCACCTGCATATTTCCTACATTTTCTGATTCATATTTATTCAGCACATGTTGAAAATGCTGCAATCCGGTCACCCTCTTGGTCAAGTGAAATTGAAATTAATAAAATGCCAACAAAATGAACAGACGGTGAAATAAGACATTCTGATACATGAATGTGAGTGAACTCGGCTGCAACCAGCATGGCTGACTTGAATGTAAAAGTAGCTTCAGATCATGATAGTTCCTCTTAAAGCCACGACATGCTGCCTCGAAACTACTGTAAGATTGCATCAGTCATTCTGCGGTATTAATGTAGTTCCTCCTGTCTTCTTAAATGTTATGTTAGGGTGTTGGCACTCAGCTTCGATGTGTCACCACACAGATTGTTCCACAAGGTGGCGCCAGACTCTGTAAGGCACTAACAGACATGTTTAGTGGAAGAGAAACTCCAGGATACATTCAGGACTTAATTATGAAGCATTATTAAAGGCACAGGCTCAATGTTTTCCAACCCCGACTGCAACAAAATGCTGTGTCTTTTATCTTTAGATAACCTTGTTTATTGTGATTTAAAAAGACCTTTTAGATCTTAAAAAGAGGATAGGTATAATATGCATTACCATAAAACTCCCAGTATCATTAAAAATGTCTTGTACTAAAAAAGGGTCAGAAGCAGTGTTTCCTGTCAGGCTTTATTGATGTTATTTTGCTTGATCAGCATGGCTCTGTTGAATCAGCCACGATAAGTAAAGTAAACAGGAAGTACAGTCAGCCTTATGTACAGAATCGTCTTCAAAATGAAGATCTCTCATGCCTTTTTAAGTCCAAGACCTGAAATCCTGTTGCCTCATTGAACTGTTTATGTTCAGTGATGAGCTGCAACAGACTGTTTATTGATGCTGAAGCCGGCTGTGGAGTTGTGTAATGCAGAACTATAAAGCACAGAAAACACTTACGCAAATAAGGCTGCGATGAAAAGCACAGAATGTATCAGTCAAATGAATTAATGACACTTCTGACCTGTGAACTCTCATCACATCACCGTCAGACTGACTTTATTCTGAAATTCTGTTGCATTATAAACTTGCAGACACACGCAAACACTTTATCACACTCCCAGACACACACGCACACACACACGCATACGCGCACACACACACACACACACACACACACACACACACACACACACACACACACACACCCTCCTCCCTCGCAGCTTATTCTCATTAGCAGACGTAATGTTGTCATCGGAGCCAGCAGCCAGCTGGGCCGCAGCAGTCATTTGGCCGGTGGATTTGGTTACACAGCGGCCGCACAAACACCTCATTCTCTAGCAAATGTCCACCCCGGCATCTGTTTCGAGGCCCAACCTGAGCACGTTGTACAAGGACGGAGGAGAGCATTGGCGGGAGGAGTCCGAAAGGTTTTAATTTAGCTACAAATACCTCATTTGGACCAGCAAAGGACAGCGCGATGAGCCAAAAAATATTGTTTATGTCGTGTTTCTGGGTATTAAAAATGTCTGCTAAGAGAGAGTGGCGTAGAGAGGTGTGACAGTGTGTGTTACTATCCACAAGGGTATCTCTGTGCTTTCTCTGTCTGTCTTTGAGAGGTTTAAACACCATGTTAGTTATTATCACTTGCATTTCCTTCTTCTCAACATAAATCTGGATGTTGAAAAATTGTGAGTCGCCACCTTTTTATGTTGGAAGAGTTTGCATTTGCTGTCAGGGCAGTAACACCTGTTAAGAGTCTGTCAAGTTAAAGTGATTTAAGATTATTTATACAGTATATCACCGCGATTTGAAAGTGTAAGGAAACATGGAGCCACACTGGGCCTGGTCTCCCTCATTCATATCAAACATTGGACGGTTGCCGGCGTGTGAGCTGCCATTCGGTGGAATGATTCAGTGGCAGACGGGAGGCAGGTGGAGAGGCCTTGGTGGTCCTGGGTTTTAAACTACACAAGCTCACAGGAATACTGTATGTCAGAAGTATTGAAGGGTTGAAATCTCAAAGTGGTAAATCTCAAAGTGGTAAATCTCATATTCTGCAGGAGCCATGCTGAATCTGGTGGACCTGCAAAGACACAGAATAGGATGGTGGATTGCCGTTCAGTCTGAACGGGTTGTATGGATTTGGAGAACCGTGGTTTTTGGTGTTGCAGGAATATAGGTGCTATTACAAAGAGCTTACCGAACGAAAGTGAAAGTTGTGGACGCGTTTTAAAAAGAAAGTCGAGCGTGTTCCTGGTGGGTGTTTGAATCTCCTAAAGCTGTACCTGGTCAGTGTTTCTGTTTGTGATTGTGTGGAGATTGAATGCATTTCACATGTAGCTCTGTCGTCTTCATTGACTTTTGACTGACAGCGTGCACAGAAGCTGACTGTGAAGTGTCTCAGGTGAGAATCAGCACCTGTAAGTGTAAAACTATCGATTGCCTCCTCGAAGATGAAAGCCACAGAGTGACGGCCGATCCTCTGCGTCTTGTTTATGAATGAGGGTAGTGCATCAAAGTGTGGACGTGACAGCAGACTGTTCTCGTTTAGAGGGAAAACATGATTTGCGGCTGACCCACTTCCACTGAAGGTAAGATGGAGGTCAGTCATGATTACAGTCACACAGTCTCGCTCAGGATAATACTTTAATAAGACGGAAAGTGAACCTCTCTTGTCTCCATAAACATGTTGCCACATGGCCGGGAATTTTTTTTCATATTTGTGAACATCTGAGGCATCACTGTAGTTCCAAGGCTGACACTCAGCTGACCGCAATATCGGTGTGGAAATTAGAGAAGCTGAGCCTAGTCTGTGATGTCACCCAGTTGATATAAAAATCAGTCAATAGCAGATTATAGTTGGAACAGCTCGCTTTTTAAATCAAATTGAGGCGAAGTCTATAAAAACGTTGTGCGGGAAATGAAATCAAATCCATGTGCTGAATGGAACGAAAGTACATGGACAAGAACTATATATACGATTCACATGAAAATCCAATCATTCATCAGTCTACATCATGACGAACAACTCCAGCAAGTTTCTGAAGATCAGACTTCCCGTAATCACCGTGTCACCACGTCTGGTTGGATCTTTGATCGACCATTTCTTACAAAATTGTCTCACATTTTAAAGCCCCCTGCTCCTCCACCTCCGGTCCCATGTGCCTGCTAGCACGTCCGACTCAGCCTCCGGCCCAGTGTCTCAAAAGACAAATATTTGCCTGTGATGTCGACAGCAGCGGGCCAGCCAGTCGGTGAGATCATCGGGCCCAGTGAGTCCATCAGTCCATGTGGTGAGACTGGCGGGTTCTCCTCTGCTGGAGCTACTGCAGGCTGAAGCTCAGACTGGACTCGAGGAATTATACAATTACACCTGCTCTTAAAAGCACAAGGTGATAATTTGTCAGGTTGGAATTCAATAGGATGAAAAGATCGTAAAGATTATTAACTAAGAAAAAACTTTAAAGAAACACAACAGAAGCATCAGTAAGAAGAAAGTTCTACAGTATACACAATAGTGTATAACTTTACAGCTATATATATACCCCTATCTGTCCGCCACTCTAACCCACACATACTGTACATGCACACGCACATGGCTCATTTCTTTTTTAAAGCCTCCATGTGCCCAGAAGGAGGAGACACACAGAAAGAGCCATAGAGAGACGGAGGGAGGGCGGGAGGAGTGCGTCTCCAGAAAAGAGTGGGAGTTCAGCACTGAGCTCCTCAATGTGGATTTGAAACCAGCAACTCACATTCAGCTCTCGGTGTTCCAGCGCATGAAACAGCAGCATGTCGCAAAGGAAATTACTCCTTAAAGCCCACACTCGGCTTTGATTCCCTTCCCCCCTCCCCCCGTCTTCACTCTCTCCTCGCGTTGGATTGGAGACATGGAGGACTTTCCTTCGTCCGGCCGCGCGTCAGTGGGAACCTGGTGCGGCATAAAGGGAGAGGAGAGAGCGCACAGGAGCCGAGGAGCAGAGGAGCGCCCGGGGGAGGAGAAGGAGGACAACTAGTGGAGAACAGATCAGAGAGAAGGGAGACAAACACGAGCCACAGACATGAGTTTACCGACCAACTGCGTGTACGTGAACTCCACGGTCCAGGACCGCTACTTCAAAGTGCGGAGCGGGAATATCTGCGGGTCACCGTGCGCCGTCAACCGGCCCATCGACATCGTACAGAAACGCAGGCGGTAGGCCAGATGTGGTTTCAATCCAGATGTTTTTGTTGCACAACTTCAAACACGCTGCTGTCTAATCTATTTATTTTTCTTAAAGTTTCCCAAGTTTCCCAGTTCTTCACTGACAAAACACTTTGGATTAAATCATATCACTTTACATTAATGTTATTATTCTGTTACAATTTAATAATGTTGATGATATAAAATTCAATAGGGACTCGTAGTTTGTGGCAAAAGAACAGATGGTTTATTGTGGTGATATTTCTATTCGATGGCAAACAAATGCAAACATTATTTATTTATAATAACATTTTATATCCAGTATGCATTTTTATATTTTAAAGGTCAGAGAAGCTTTTACTTATTTTTCGATCTTTGCTATACTAAAATATGTTTGCCTTCTGTAATAATTTGACATTATTTGTAAAAGAAAACTTAATTCCTCTTATCTCGTTATAAAGCACCCGCCATGAAGTTCTTATTATATATTAAGTTCTTCTTTATATTGTATACCACCCTCGGCGACTGCAGCACTGAATTTATGAGCAAAACAATGTTCTAGTAGTGATCCTCGTTCTGTGTGTGGTTGGAGAATTTTTTTTTGTATTTTGGGGGGGTATTTCTACCTCTAAAATATGTCTGTAATGAGATTCAAAGTAGTTTGTCCCTCAGTATATGACATTTTTAGCATCTTTGCTTTTGTATCTCCTCGTGATATTCCTATCATTCACACACTTTTAGTGCAGCGAGTCTGTTCTGTTCTAAGTTTAAAGTGACCTCAGTGTTTCCAGATATTGTGATATTTTCATTAAATCTCCTAAAATAGAATCTATTACCTTTACAGTCAACACTTGTGAGTTACTCTGTTGTGGGTTTATGTGAACTTATTACTTTATTTCATCACATATTTTCTATCACAATCCTGCAGAATTAATTTACACCATTAAATCTGAGTGATTTTGCCGTCATGCAGCCAGATTGATTTACAGCATTAAAATCAGTAAGAACAGTAAGGCGTAAGAAGGTGAAGATGTGTCTGCAAGGAACAGACTGGAAAATTTTGCTCTTCACTTTTCAGATCCAAATAATCTTAATCAAACATGTAATCAAGGATCTAAGTAACATCCACAGTCAGTGTCATGAATCTCATGTCATTTCATGTCATGAAGAAACAATGCAGTCAGTCAGTGGAGCCAAATCACCACAACATGACCACATCAGTTTGGTTGTTGGGTGCTGCTTTGTTTGTGTGATGGTGAGTCAGATGAACTGATGTGTTTTTCTTAGGATTTATGAATGAGTATCTTTTGAATCTGTATGTGATTTTTATCATGAGTTGCTGCTATTATTTGAAATATTACTAACCACCTCAAATACTCTTTATCTGTTGTGTATCTCTCTGCCTGGCCACCTCAACCCTTAAAATCTGACACTCTGTCGGATTGTTTGGACTCATTTATGCCGCACTTTTGTCGTGTGATGGATGACGCATTGCAGCGAGTCCATTCTTGACAAGACAAATGGCCCCTTGTTAACAAAGTATTGAAAGCATATGATAAGAGATTGAAACTGCACACACTTCAGTCTGACCAGATGAGCATACCTGAAAATTCCGACTTCTTTAAGAGTCACAGAAGGAAATACAACATTTTTGCAGCTGACCTTCCGGAGGGTAATGACGACATCATCCCGGCCAGGCGGGGAGGGGCATCAAAGTGTCTTTATAATGTCAACCCACTAATAAAAAGAATCCTTCAAAGGCAGATTGCTAACGAATGCCGAGTTAGACGTATTTATGGGTCTGATGGATCGACCACATGTGTGTAAAAAAGAAAACAGTCGAAGCTGAGAGGAGTAGAGCGTACGCCTCAGTAAAATCATCCAAATCTGTTTAACATGGAAACTTCCACCGTCATCATTTTACCTTGTAAAGTTTGAGGTTTTACAGCTGCTTTTGGCAAAACGGACTGTGCACTATCTGTGCAGATATTCACCTTCTGCTTTTAGAGTTATGACTGCGAGTGTGGAAAAGTGGAGTTAGTGACGTTTCAGTCACCTCCCTTCTGCTGACATCCTGAAACAGTTATATCATCTGCACTCGGTTATCTCATACGACTACACAGCTGCTCACAGCACCATGTTCCGTCTCGTCTTCTCTCTGTCTGTCATGTCTCGTCAGACTTTCTCCCAGATCTCCTAGTCTGTCATATATGTTTTCTCAAACCCCTGAACTCGCACTATTAATACTGTGGTAGAAAACACTTTCATGCCTATTTCTATGATTGACCATTGTGAGAAATATTTAGTGAAATCAGTTTAATTATTGATTTATGTTGTTGTTGTTTTTTCTATGATTATTCATTTAATCTATTAATCAGTGGAAAAATGCTCATCACAGTTTTCTGGAGCCAGAAGTCCTCAAATGTCCTGTTTTTTCTGACCAACAGTCAAAACTTCAAAATGATACAAAACTGAGAAAAGCAGTAAATCTTCACACCAGAGAAGCTTATGAGGATATTTAGCAATTCATAATAAATACATTATAATTGCAGTTAACTTTTTGTCGATAGACTGCTCCTCCGCGAATCGCCACCTTAACGTGGTGGAGGGGTTTGAGTGGCTCAGTGATCCTGGGAGCTATGTTGTCTGGGGCATCAGCCCCTGGTAGGGTCTCCCAAGGCAAACTGGTCTCAGGTGACAGCCCAGACTAAGAGCGGTTCAAAAAGACCCCCCCCCCCCCCCCCCCCCCCCGATGAATAGCAGTCTGAGGTCACCTCGCCCAGATCAGGGAAACCGGGGCACCCTCCCGGAGCCAGACCCAGGAGGGGAGCTCGCCGGCAAGCGTCTGGTGGCCGGGCCTTCATGGAGCAGCCACCCTGTGGACCCTCCACCCTGTGGACAAGCATCGGGGTCAGGTGCAATGTAGACCGGGCGGAGGGCTGGGCCGGGGGCCCGGGCGAGCCGATCGGCGGCGGCATAGACTAGCTCTAGGGACGTGGAACGTCACCTCGCTAGCGGGGAAAGAGCTGGAGCTGGTGCAGGAGGTGGAACAGTACCAGCTAGATATAGCTGGGCTCACCTCCACGCACAGCACTGGCTCTGGAACCAAGCCCCCGGAGAGGGGCGGGACTTTATCCTTTTCTGGAGTTGCCCAGGACGAGAGGCGCCGGGCGGGAGTGGAGATACTCACGAGCCCCCGGCTGAGCGCCGATGTGTTGGGGTTCTCCCTGGAGAACGAGAGGGTCGCCTCCATGCGCCTGCAGGTTGCAGGGAGGAAGACTCTGACTGTTGTTTGTACTTCTGCACCGAACAGCAGTCCGGAGTATCCGGCCTTCTTGGATTTGGTGGGGGGAGTTCTGGAAAGGGTGCCGCCTGCCGACTCCATAGTTCTCCTAGGAGACTTCAACGCTCATGATGGCAACGACGGAGAAACCTGGCAGGGGGTGATCGGGAGGAACGGCCTGCCCGATCTGAACCCGAGTGGTGTTTTGTTATTGGACTTCTGTGCTACCCACGGTTTGGCAATAACAAACACCATGTTCGAGCATAAGGTGGCTCATAGTGTACCTGGTACCAGAACACCTTAGGCCGGAGATCAATGATCGACTTTGTTGTCGTATCGTATGTCTTGGACACTCGCGTGAAGAGAGGAGCAGAGCTGTCAACTGATCACCACCTGGTGGTGAGTTGGATCAGATGGCGGGGGAGTCGGCTGGAAAGACCTGGCAAGCCCAAACATGTAGTGAAGGGGGGGGGGGGTCACACCCATATCCCTGGCAGAGGCCAGAGGTAGTCAAAAAGCTCCTCTGTGGCAATGCGCCGGGGAGGGGGGGGAGGGGGGGATATGAGATCCACCCTTAGATGCTGAAGGCGCTGGACATTGCTGGGCTGTCTTGGCTGACACGCCTCTTCAATGTCGCATGGGGGTCGGGAACAGTGCCCATGAACTCAGACTGGGGTGGTGGTTACCATTTTCAAAAAAGGGGACCGGAGAGTGTGCTCCAACTATCGGGGTATCACACTACTCAGCCTCCCGGGCAAAGCTTATGCCAGAGTGCTGGAAAGGAGGCTCCGACCGTATGTCAAACCTCAGATTCAAGAGGAGTAGTGCGGATTCCGTCCCGGTCGTGGAACAGTGGACCAGCTCTTTACCTTCGCAAGGCTACTGGGGGGGGGGGGGTCCTGGGAGTTTGCCCGTCCAGCCTACGTGTGCTTTGTGGACTTGGAGAAGGCTTTCGACTGGGTCCGTTCCGACCCTCACCTATGGTTACGAGCTCTGGGTCGTGACTGAAAGAACGAGGCGGCTGCAAGCGGCCAAAATGAGTTTCCTCCGTAGGGTGGCCGGGTTCAGCCATAGGGATAGGGTAAGGAGCTCGGACATCAGCAGGGAACTTGGAGTTAAGGCGCTACTCCTTCGCGTCGAAAAGAGTCAGCTGAGGTGGTTCGGGCATCTGATCAGGATGCCTCACGGGCGCCTCCCTCTGGAGGTTTTCCGGGCATAGCCAACTGGCAGGAGACCCCGGGGAAGACCCAGAACACACTGGAGGGATTATATATCCTGATTGGCCTGGGAACGCCTCGGGATCCCCCAGGATGAGCTGGAAGATCTTGCGGGGGAGAGGGAAGTCTGGGTCAGCTTGCTTGGCCTGCTGCCACCGTGACCCGACCCCGGATAAGCGGAAGATGATGGATGGATGGATGGACGGACGGACGGACTAATGAGTAATTGACGAATTGTTTCATATTTGCACTAAAAAATACTAGACAACTATTCTGATAATTTGTTCATCATAAAGTGACAAATGCTATTAGCTTCTCGAATGTGAGGATTTGCTGCTTTTCTTTGTTTCATATTATTGTAAACAAAATTTCTTTGGGTTTTGGGCTGTTTGTCAGACATGAGACATTTGAAAAACATTTTTAACTGTTTTTTGACAGAAACTGATCAGGAAAGGATCATTAGTCCGAGCTGTGGCTGAAACTAGAAATGTTGGCTTTAGAAATTATTTCAAATATTATTTTCAACTAATGAGTTATCTAATCGTTTAAGCTGCAACAAAGTGCCCTTACATGAACTGTTTTATGACTATTTTTTAAATATTTTTGTTGTGTAACTTGAATGATCAGGGATTGAATTGGCTGGATTCACACATTTCCTCTCTGTTTGTTTGTGTTCATATTTCAATTCAAATTTTCATTGTTGTTTCCATCATAAGACCTGTATCCTCAGCGATGATGGTGATGATGATGATGAAGGGTGAAATCAGACTCTGAGTTACTCATTATGTTTCACCTCCCAGCAGACATCACTGAAGTCAACAAGACACTGACTCACAGTGAGAGCGCGAACAGCTCATCAATCCATGGTAATGTCGGTGTTTGGATTTATTTAGCAGTCCTCAAAGACAAGAACCTCTAAACAATCACAGATATATATATATATTCAAAAAACTTTTTTTTCATTTATTTTTTTTCCATTTGAAGGACATCTGTTTATAACCAGTTCAGTGTTTTGACTTCATTGAAAGCTTTTCTTCACAGTCTTTCATGTGTGAATTAATATGATGCAATAAATATCAGAGCTCTGATGTCTCTTGGAGCTGATCGCAGACAGTTTTTAGTTGCTGAGGTCAGACGTTAGCATGTTACAGTCATGGGGAAATGTCTGGTGTGTGTGTGTGTGTGTGTGTGTGTGTGTGTGTGTGTGTGTGTGTGTGTGTGTGTGTGTGTGTGTGTGTGTGTGTGTGTGCGCGCACGCCGCCTTGTGCTCCTCTCTGCCTGGGAAACGACACACTTTTTTTTAATATCGCCACAGAACTTCCATTAGTTTGTGTTTCAGGAAAAGTCTGCTCAGTGTTTCAATAGTTAACACCTCAGTTCTTCCATGTGACAGCTTTGGTTTTTATGTGGTTGGAAAAGATCAGTCTGTTTGTGTTTTCATGCTTGTAGGGAGGTTTCCAGTTATGTTTTTGGACAGAAGCTGCTGATATCACATGTTTTTGGCTGCTGTTTAGTATCTTCACATTTAACACTTTTGTAGTCAGTGCACCACATTAATCTTTGCTCTCATTCTTGTCAAACTTTTCCTTTGCCTGATGGTCAACATACTGTTTTCAAATTGCTAAAAAATACAGCCTTTCCTCCAGCAGGTTAATATGTTTTCGTCAAAGTGGAATAGTACCTGAAACTACTTAACACAAAGGTCTGACTCAACTTAGATCTGCACTTATAGAAAAAGGAAGACTCCGGAAACCCTGATTGTATATTGATGGTCTGAGGTTTGAACACATTGAGAGAAGCATCTGCAGCTTTTTTTTTTATTCTGTTTGTTTTATCTGTTTGTACCAAACGTGGCAAATCCACAGTGAAAAATGTCAAACTGTCAGAACCTATCAAAAGTACACAAAGTTCATAGTGAAGGCCTGATATTTTGTTTTACTGTGATGCAGCTGCAGGTAGACATGAGTAGGAAAAAGAATGAAGTTTACCAATACTGTAAACAGGGCAGTGTTGATGTACATCTTTTCTGCTGCCGTTGACAACTGTGGTCATCTGCTTTAACTATTTAGCAGCCGTTTGTGTGTTCCTTGTGTGTGATGCGTTTGGCTCGTGCTTTCATGTAGAGAAACTCGCTTGTTGGGACACGTTTGTTGCAAGGACGACTTCTTGCTTCATCACCGTTTGCTGTCTGATTTTCTGCAGCTGTGGTCAGACAGAAGTGTCTTATCAGGTCAGGATGACAGTGACTGATATCTGATGTTAAAACGAAAAGACCAACGTCTCAGGATTATGAAAGCTGGTGGAGTTTCCATGCGGGTATCGACTGGCTTCATGTCTGCGTGCAGCGTGTCGCTTCCAGCAGCTCAGAAATGAGAGCTGACCTTTGGTGGTGTCGCAGCGGGATGGCTGGCCCCGCGGGCCTCAGCACACTGCGTCGTGACGCACAGCTCACTCTGTATGAGGTCGAAGGTCACTGTACGCTGCCAGTATGTTGACACATAATGTAAATAGGGAGTCGCTTTAGCTCTGGAGTCGTACTGACCATGAGTCAGCTCTGAGTGTCAGATGACGGTATCAGCGGCCTCATTATGCCGCTGCTGCTGTTTAGGCTTCACTCACCTGTACCGACACTGACACTGACAGTGCATCTGTTTAAGTCATACTTGTCTCTAACCTTGTGTGGGCCATTTCTCAGTGACAGATTCTGCTCGGTGACAAATCTCACACGTTCTGACAGAAAAATAATTCTGCAATAAATTGGGTCACGTCCTGACAGCCGTTTCCTCTTTGACTGAAGAGGAAATTTAGATGACATTTTCTACAATATTTTCCCTTTCGGTTTAAAAAAAATGGCACAGAATTAAGTTGTTTAGAAGGTCACTCGTAGTGCAGATAATTGTCAGTAAATTGGTAAAATCTGTATTTTAAGTGAAATTTGACACTCACCTGCCAACAGCCAGTAAAGGTCCACATATTTGCTTTTACCTGAGCTTTCAACCCCACGTCACAGTCCTCTTCAGAGGATGAGGATCGGTCAGTTGTTATCAGAAGTATATAGGTATGGAACTTTGTGGTGATGGGTGGTCGTATATCATCTCTCTGTTGAAAGATGTGAATGGCCACTTGAAGTGGCTGTCCACTGACCTTTGACCCCTTCCCAGTTGGTGCTGTCACTGACTTTAGTCTTTTGTCGTTGTTCATTTCCAGTGTACACTCAGTCTCTTGTCCAGATGTTGTGCTGCCATCAGCTGTTGCATGTGAGGTCATCAATGATGTCATACATCCCTTTTTGGATCTTCTGTTAGACCAGCAGAGGTCTGAAGAATCTTCAGTTCTTTACTTCTCATAGATTTTTCTCATGCGATCTATCATCTGCTCATTTTATATAAAAGATAATACGTAACAGATATGCTGTATTTAGATAATGCAGTCTAGCAGGTTGCCATCATTAATCTGAAATTTTGTGACGAAGAAATTTTGACCCGAGGTGAGGACTGACAGGGAATATTGATGTGACAATGGTTGTTCTCTGGACTTGATCCCAAATCATTTCCAATTCACAATTGACGGCTCCACCCGCTGAACCACAGGGCGCCTCTGCTCCGAGTCCCCGGAGTCGTCCCTCTCCGTTCCTACGACACAAACATCTCAGCAGAAGTCCCCCTGCGTCCACAAGTTCAGCCAGCTGGTTCCGTTTTACAGCGTCCTTCGTGTTGCAGTCTATCATTTGGTGGAAAAACAAACTGCAGTGAGCAGAGCGTTGGGCCGGGAATAATTGCCTGCGAGCTGGTCGATCGGCTTCGCAGCAACAGCAACGAAACCACAACTGACGTCAGCAGACAAGCGTGACTGTGTTTGTGTGACTGTGTGTGTACTTGTGTTGAATATCTTTGCCAGAATAGTGGACTGAGTGTTATCCTGACATCTCTGTGACTCCAGGAATGATAACCAACTCAGGGGCAGACAAACTCCCAACAGAGCGGCGGTCTTCCATTATTTTCTTGCAGGATTAGACAATGGTGTTGTTGGTGGACTTTTAACGAATGAGGAAAGAAGGCTTTCACATGCAGCCTGTCACAGGTGAACTTGATCACCTACATAGACTTCAGGGCTCCGCCTACACAGCGGGAGGCCAGGTAGGGGGTAGGGAAAGGCTGAGCTTTGGAGGGGACTTTTCGCAGCTTGTGTCGGTTTTAGAAATGACATAAAATTGGGGCTTGTTTGCCGAATTTTGCAGAAACTTGAACAATAATGTCAAAAAACAAATTACTGACACAGAAAAAAAGTGACTCGATGTCATGCTGCTTCGCTTCTTTCCTTTCAGCTTTTTTGGTAAACTACATCTGAGAAACAGCACGGATGCAAGTTTGGTGAATATGTAGTCACCTGAAATTGTATTGTATTGTTTTATTTGTGCTAAAAATATATTTATGCACAAATAAAACAGATCCGAATGCACAGGTTTTACTGTCCGAACACCTCAACTTCGGGTACATGCAGTGACCGAGAACCAAACTTATCCTCCTCACTGCTCAAACTCATCGGGATGATTTTTATGTAAAGTAACAGGAGACAGGACTTGTTGTGGCTTTTAAAACCGAGTCTGCAGCCTGTTGGGACTGAACGAATGTGACACACAGTGGATTTTATACTGACATTGGGAAGGATCGGTAATGTCGTGGCTGACACCCAGTCCGCTTGATAAGGTCAGTATCTGGTCTGATATATTGTATCAGTGCATGCCTGGTAAATAAATACATAGGAGGTAGAATTTTACTGTAAAATTTTTGTACTTCTTTTTTTTATCCATTGCTTTTCATTCTATTCAGTTACAATCTAACTCCTCTTACTGTTGTTATGGTAATGATAATTAGGTGTGATTCTCAGTTCTTGACATGACTTAAGCACGTAAAAACAATTGAGACACAAAAGGTGCGGAAAGACTTAAGGAACACACGCTCCCCCCGTCGTCTCCATCTTGTGTCCCGCTGATCAGCGATGTGATTGGCTGCTCCTGGGTTGCCCATGGCTAATTAGAGCAGGAAGTGGCAAACTCCTGGCTCACTGCCGGACTCAATTACTGTATACCGAAAGGCGCCAATTAGTGCAGTATGAACATGATTAGAGGAGCACTCAGCATGGCCTGTTGCTGGGCAAAGACTGTGTGTGTGTGTGTGTGTGTGTGTGTGTGTGTGTGTGTGTGTGTGTGTGTGTGTGTGTGTGTGTGTGTGTGTGTCTGTGTGTGTGTGTGTGTGTGTGTCTGTCTGTGTGTGTGTCTGTGCCCTGAACCAGCCTGTCCAGTTGTGCACCAGTGTGATATAAGGTTGTTCGATTTTTAGGTCGATGCTAGTGCCAAATGTAGATCTCTACTGCTGGGGCTGTAATCACACACTGCCTCTGTGTGTGTGTGTGTGTGTGTGTGTGTGTGTGTGTGTGTGTGTGTGTGTGTGTGTGTGTGTGTGTGTGTGTGTGTGTGTGGCCCCGGGTGGTTCTGGCCCAGTGTGTTACCCTCCTAACCAGTTTCTAATGATGTTAATACTGATCTGCCGCTGTATGGATTTCTGCCCGGCTGGGCGGACAGAGCTAATAACTGCACATAGACCCCGCGATCAATACCCGTCCAGAGGAGTGAATCAACCTCTGAGAGCCATGAACTCCAAAAATTTAACCACCTCAGCTCCACACCGGCTGAATTCATGTCTGACGGACCAGTCTGCTACAAAGGCCACCGTTGTTTTTGGTAATGTAGTGTTGATCAACTGCCTGGCGAAACTGTCTTTGACCAAACACAATTTTTTTTTTACCAACTTTGTCCAACCTCCAAACTTTCAGCACGTGCGTAAAGATTTTCTAACAAACAATCACCAAAAACATTTTGTCTTAAAAAAACAATAGCAATTGTCAGGTTTGTCCTCAACAGTTTTAGATCAAGTGCTACTCTTTAGAGTCACCAATTAGCACCGACGTTCAGCAATTATACAAACAGAAATCCATCAGAGCCTGGTTTCATGCTCCATGTAAGATTCAAAAAAATAAAAAGTTGGTGTCTGTTGTTGGAAGGTATGCTGGGAAATCACTATCAAAAACTAAAGTTCAAGGTCCCTTCATCACAAATTTGAGGATTCAATGTTTCACTCTTTATATAAATTTGAATTAGTGCTTGGAGAGGCAGAACAATGTAAAGGTGTCAACGTGGGCTACAGGAACTTGTGACTGACATTTTTCACTTTCTTCCTCAGTTTTATGGACTAAACAATGAACCTATTGTTGAAAAAAAATACTGCCAGATGAATGCATCATAAAAATAGTTTACTAATGGTGCAACAGAGATTATTGGTCCTTAGTCCCATGGTTTTATCTCAATTTTTTTTTTTTCGTTTTTTTTATTTCAGTGATGTGTTTTAGCGTATATTACACAGATATAGTAGACACATAAAAATTGCAGCAATATTTTCTACAATATTCATCATGTAATATTTTTGCTCCAATCTCAGATAGTGTCAGGTGTAGATTTAAGACCTTCGCGTTTTAGCCACCACCTTTTGTTCTTTGTTTCTTTGTTTCTTTGTTTGTTTGTTTGTTTCTTTCTTTATTTCTTTGTTTCTTTCTTTGTTTCTTTCTTTCTTTGTTTCTTTTTTTTTTTTTTTTTGCTGTGACAGCCATCAACATGGAGGTCTGCTGTTTTCAAAGGCAATAGTTCTTCCTGTGCCTGTAGGTCAGAGGTGACGGAGAAAAATAATAAACACAGCAGCTGGCTTGACTCGCCGCAACCTTCTCCTCCCCTTGGCTATATTTAGAGAGACATGAGCTGCTCTGAGATCAGATGTTGGTGTTGGACATGGAGCGGCGGCTCTGTTTGGACAGCGATCCACAGCGGCTGGTCAGGTGAATAGAAAGAGCAACTGGCTCTTCATGGAGGTGTGGCAGTCCAGTGCAGTCGCACACAAGAGTAGAAGGGGTGGTTTTATGAGAGGACTTCCAAAGACGGCGCTGTGTGGGTGATATATGTGGCAACAATTATATTTTATGGTAAAGAAAATTGCACTTTTCTGCACTTTAATGATAAAAACTCAGGTAAGACTGCAGTAAATCATCAGCTGTTCCTAAGACCAGTAATACTAGCTGGAATATAGAGATGCGCTTGTCTTAGCTACACTGAAAAAGAACATTTGAATTTACATGTCTAAAATTGTATTTTACATAGTTTTTACATTTTACCATTACATTTGTAGTTAATGACTAAATTACATAATCTAAAAAAAACAGTCTGTGTTTTGCCAATAAGGTCTTGTTGTACTTAACAAACAGGCAAAAAAAACCCGAGATATTAAACTATCATGTAGGACAAACAAAAAACACAGAGACAATTTTCTGTCTAGCTAACTGTTGAAGCTCCTTTTTCTTTTGCTTTGATCAAAGTTACCATATGATACCATGAACATAGAAGACCGTTTGCGCAGCAGCTTATCAACAGAGAAGTTGCCGGATTATCGTTTGTCATCTGAAGCAGAGAGCTTGGTCACTTGACTTTACAGTCAGGGAACGAAGACTTCGAAAAGAGGAGCCTCGTTTCTTTCCTTTCAGCGCACCAGTCTGATTCTGTCGAAAACGTTCTTCTCCCACCCTGTTGGCCAACCTCTCCTCCCTGTGCTGTCACAATGACATAAACAACACACACACACACACACACACACACACACACACACACACACACACACGCACACGCACACTCACTCTCAGTGCGAACAAATCACACACACTGACAGTGAAAGGAAAGATCTGTTTGTCAGGGTGCTGGACGAGGAGGAAGCGGCTTGTTTTTCTGCTGCTTCCAGATCAAATGTACAATAGGCTTGAGGTGTAAAGCAAACAAACCCTCTTCACTCCCTAAACTCTCTCTCTCTCTCTCTCTCTCAGTCGCGCATACACTCACTCACGCACACACACACACACACACACACACACACACACACACACACACACACACACGTTTTTCTATCTTTGTGAGGACGCTACCACCACAACCAAATAACCACTAAACCTAACTTCAACTCTTTAGAAGCTAAACACTCAGTCAGCTCTTTGAAGTTTTTACAGCAAAATGTCCTCAGTATGACAGTTTCTAACTAAAATTGGTCCACACACACACACACACACACACACACACACACACACACACACACACACACACACACACACACACACACACACTCTGATATTTACAAAGCGCTCCCTGGCCTGTTTCCCTCCTCTTCTCCTCACCTCTTGTCTCCTTCCTGGTGTGATGTTTGAGGCCCCTCGGCCAATTCCCACGCTATGAGTAAAAAAAACGGGAGGGAGCATGTGTGTATATGCGTGTGTTTTGACCTCTGACCACGGGCCTGTGTCATCCCCCATCAAATAACATCTGGCATTGACTGTTATTTTCTGTATCACTCTCGCATACGTAACAGAAAGCTCCTCAGATCCCTCCGCCCTGGTTCCCATGACCACGTCACAAACATGCATGTCGTCTTCCCAGGCTAATGTTTCCACTTTAATGTGCAGTTACAGAGATTTACCCTCAGAAAAAAACTTCATAAGGAGGACATAAGATCTGCTTTGGATGACAAGTGCTGTGAATGCCTCAAATAATGCAGATGGCTCAGGGCTTGGCCTAACATCAAAGGGAATGTAGCTCACTAACATCAACATCACTGCTGGTTGAGCAAGTCGATAAATGAGGAGCAGTGATATTTTTCCACTTTTAGATTTAGTGTCACATTAAAGGCTCAGTGTGACTGATAAAAATAGACACTGTTTTCATAAGAAATTTTTTGAAGGTTTTTTTTTTTTAATGAAAAATGTCCTTTACAATCTTCTTAACCACAAGGAGACTCTTGAAATGGATCATTTTGTTCAACCAACAGTTTAAAACCAAAAGATATTTAGTTTACTATTATATAATGATAATAATTATATGAGAAGTTAGAGTTGGAAAATGTTTTGACTGAATTGCTCAAAAACTGTTAAATGACGATTCAAATATTCTTGGCAATTAATTTTCTCTCAATCGACTAATTGATAATAAAACCTAAAGTATTAAACTTCAGTCTTTTATGAGCGTCCGTCCTCTGGTTATGGTGATGAGGTGCAAACTAAACATCCTGGGAACAAACGCAGAGGTTAGGATGTGGGTGTTAAAGGACGTGTTGTGTGTGTGTGTGTGTGTGTGTGTGTGTGTGTGTGTGTGTGTGTGTGTGTGTGTGTGTGAGAAAAGTTTGGTAAAACAGAGTTAAAGAGAGAAAAGGGAGCCGTAATGTACGTCAGAGAAACGGAGAACAATGCTGGAGGCAGGAGACAGATCAAGGTCAACTTGTACGCTGCAACTGAACAAGACGCCAGCCCGCCTGCCCGCCTGTCTGTCTGTTTGCCTGTCTGTCTGCCTGTCTGCCCGTCTGTCTCCCTCTCTGTCTGCCTGCCTGTCTGTCTGACTAAAGGGGGATGCTTGCAGAAGCAGTGGCAGTAGTTGACGTAAGAATAAAAAGTTCTCGTGCAACGATTTGTAGACATAAAAGCTGCTGCAAAATCAAAAATGAGCATTACCCTTAAAAAACCTTAACTGGTTGGCTCCATCTACAGAGCAGTATAAACTCTGTAGATTTAAACTGTCAAAACATTGTGATGCTATTTCGTCTACATGCAGATTTTGTAATTTGCATCTGTTTGAATAATAACTCCTGCATTTTTTTTTGCAACCTGCAAAGATGCCACATTATCAGAGTTGTCCACTGTCAGTCAAGTACTTCTCCGTTTTACTGGTGATGGGCGGTGATAAAATCACACAATGCAAATTACTTTACTTTATATTTTTATAGCACTCGCTGATTTACTGACCACCTGACATGGAAAGAAATGACTGAATGGAGAATGATTTAAAAAGAGCTCAGATAGATTTAATGAAGGTAGATCAGGATGCAAAAGACTAGATTTGAGCAGAGACCGATTATTTGAGTTTAAATAAATAATTGTCTGCTGCTGGATGAATACAGAACATATTCAGTGATAGTTGTTGCAATACTTCAAATTCCCCAGTAGTGGGAGCTGTGAACCTATCAGTGGCCTGTAGAGTAAACCTTCATATTCATTGTTGCAGCCTTAAACAGCAGTACAAAACATACATATTGGGGTTTGGTAAAATATCCCATATTCCAGCCCGTGTCACTCCCCACAGATGTGATGGAGATGTGACCACAGCTTAGACTTGTAAAGTAAGTCTTCATTTCCTGGCCACTTATCCTTAATAATAGGTTCTACGTCTGGATTTCAGTGGAGAGATTTATTGTCACATGATTGTTTAAATGCTGGTTTGTCTTTTCATCACTGATAATGAGAGGAAAATCTGAAAGCAACTCGAGTCATAAGAGAAATGTGACTTTAAATTCTGTGAGGGAATAAAAAAGTACGAGCAGATTTCTCTGCCATTCTGAAAGGCAGTTTGAATTCACATTTGCCGTGCAGCTGGAATGTAAACCAGTGATTTGCTTTGAGGACGTCTGACCATGTTCTCTGTTAAAGTGTCCTTGAGTGACATACTATACCACCATCATACCTGCTCACCCAAAAATTCAGCTGAACGGAAGATTAAAAAGGACTTTTGGAGTATAAGAATGGAGGAAGGAGACCTACATTTACTAGAAGTCACCTGGTTCAGTTTAAAATAGAATCCCTCATGAATGTATTCATGTCGGGGGAGAAATCATCTCCACCCTGCCCGGGGAGGGGAGGAGGAAGGAGGGAGGGGGGGGGTGCATCTACGTAAGCGCTGTCACTAGTCTCCCAGTTCCCCTCTTTCCTGTCAGCCAGATCTATTTATAGCTTCTGACATCACTGGTCTCCTCTGATGGTGCTTCGTCACGGCCGACTACACCGTGCCGGGGGGCGGGGGGGTGTGGGGAGTGGAGAGGGGTTGAACAAGGTGTGGTGGTGGATGGAGGCGGTGGGGTGTCATCATTGAGGTAAGCCCTGCTGCTGCAGCGGCCCCGCCCCCCTCCACCAAGTCCCACCAATCAGGTATGAGGTGCTGAACACATCACTGTGCGGGATACAGCCCCCCCCCCCCCTCCTCCACACACACACACACACACACACACACACACACACACACACACATCCTCCATCCCTCTTCCTCGCCCTCCTCCTCATCTCTCTGTCTCCCTCTGCTTCTGTGAATTGGCCCTGTTTCATTCAGCATCGATTGCATAATAGCCATCTTTCATTTATCAGGCACTATTACTGCTGGAGCACTGCAGGCAGGCTGAGCTAAAAATAGACGCAGAGGCAACCTTCCACTGCTCGCTTGGTGCTCTGCTTTCTATTGTTATGACCAGGGGAGGAGAGGGAGGCGGCTATCAGGAATGAGAATGGATCTTATTGATAAAGTCATACAGAAAAAAAAGCTTGTTCATTTTACCTCTCAAGTGTCCACATGATGGTGGTTTAAAATCAAATTTCAGTCCTGGACAATTAACTTCTTATAATTTAATAACGTAGACGATGTGTCGGAGAATTTAGGCCAGGGAAGAAGTTTAGGCAAAAAGGAGGCTGGATTCGATCTTTTATCGCAAACTCTTTACTCCTAGATCAGTGGAGTCAGAGTGTCCTTGAGCAAGGCACAGTTTGCTGAGGGAACGGGGAACATGGTGAGCTGGGAAATCCCGCGGAGATCAGTAGAGAATGATATGTTCCATGTTGATAAACTTGAACCCTCCACCACCCTCTCCTCCCCCGTTCACATCTCTGCTCTTGTGGTTGTAACTCTATAGTGGTTGCATTATGAAGAACCTGGTTTGGTTCAGAGAAGGTTTGGGGTAAAAGAGAGTTCACTGTGTATAGGTTTGCATTGCTGAACCCTGCAATAAGGAAGGACTCTGCTGACCGACCTCTTCTTCACTGGAAGTATTACAAAACGATTTATTCGGGCCAGGTGTCGCTGTGATGCTGTTTGGTGACAGGAGCTGAGTAGAATCAGAGATAAAAGTTTTGTAAAAAAAAAAAAATTAAAAAAAATGATATGGAAATAATACCATTTTGATCACACCAGTAACATCCAGCTTTAACACCGGGACATAATGTCACAGTGTCAACGACTCTTTGTTCGGTGCTCGGGGAGTGTTTCAGTGTTCAGCTATGGATGGGGTGATAGAGGGAGCGGCGGTGGAGGCGGGAGTTATGGGTAATCGCTGTGCTGACGTAGAATGCCTGTGTTGACGTCACCAGGAGATAGCGGAGGGAAAGATGTGCGTGAGTGTGCGTTTGATTACAAAAAAATAACAGCGATCACAAGGTCATTAAAGTCAGACGAGAAAATCGAAGTGCTGCTATTTTTAATTCTGCCATCAAGTAGAACTGTCTTTTTTATTCATTTTATTATTTTAACTTCTGACACAGTCACATGAATCCCCTGCTTGTGTCTCTCCTATAATTAAAGCTCCTTTGTTTCTGCCGTCAAAGACTTCATTGTGTCTGTTTGGGATACTTCTGGGACTTGATTTGGACTTGCAGCTTTCTGCGTACTGTACGTTCAGCTCCGTCCATCCTGAAGAGGTTTAATTGTACCTTATCTCAGCCTTGTCTGGTCCTTATCAAACCTGTCTCCTCTCTGTCTCTGTCTTAGTCTCTGCGTCCTCAGCAGCTGCAGGGTCCTAGAATATCAGAGTATTTGGGTGTCACAGGGTTTCAATGACATGCAGGTTCTTACTTATACTCTCCCTTATAAGGTGCATTTTGTCTTAATGTATTTTTGTGTCTTTTTTCATACTCGGTTCTTCTTTCTTGTTTTGATTTTGTAGCCTTTGTTGTTCCGTCATATAACAGAACAAGCTTTCTTTTAATATCGTGGTATGCAAACTAAATGTGTTACTACTGGTAACAGTAGATTATGTAAAATATGTCATAACATTAACAGGTGACAGAAGTAGCAGCAGCACATATGGTAATTCTAGCAGTAGGAGTAAATATAAAGATGTTGGTCAGTGCACATATTTTTTAATCATGTCATCATTTTACATAATGGAATAAAACAAATAAAGATATGAAATGGCAGTTCAGTCTGATTGTCAGGTTAATTAGCTGATACAAATAATCCAATTTGTTTCTTTCCTCTCCCTCCCTGTAGTTTTGACGTGGAGAATGGCCTGTCGGTGGGTCGCAGTCCACTGGACTCTCAGACTAGCCCCAGCTCTGGTCTGGTTCTTCAGGCCAACTTCCCCCACAGTCAGCGCCGCGAGTCCTTCCTCTACCGCTCCGACTCCGACTTCGACCTTTCGCCCAAAACCATGTCCCGCAACTCGTCCACTGCCAGCGACCTGTGAGTATTTAAAGATGCTCTCAGCAGAAAACCGATCAGCCTGTGGCCTCAGCTTTCACATTGTTGGTGTTGCAGAGCTGGATGTGGAGGGAAAGTTCCTCCGAGGGGACGTTCTTCCAGAGAAAACACCCAAATGGTTTCTCATGACAGCTGATGATTGAAGGAAAGGACTATTAACTAGACAATTAAGGATCTGAGGTGCCAAATATTCACAAATGATATAATTTCCATGTTTCCCCTGTCAAACATTCGTAGTGAACCTGTAAAGTGAAATGTTACCATTCATAATGCTGTGTCAGTATCAGGGTAACGTTTTACTTCGCCTAGACATGACAAGTAAGATGCCGTAGGTTTAATCACCAAAAAACACGTAATGAGGTTGAGAAAAAGATCACGGTTTAGGTTAGAAAAAGTAAATTTAACGCAAGTAATGTTTGATATTTCACAAAAGTTAAATATGTTGCGTTATTTCATCCACGCTGACTAATGCTTTCTCATGGAAGTCCTGCCTTCTTCCTAAGCAAATTTGATCACTCTTTGTACTTTGTCACATGACACACGTGCATACTTTCAACGCTATCTTCCTCCGGACTGACAGGTGTATTGCAGGATTTGGAATTATACTGGGCTAAAAATAAAATAAATTGTAGTGTCTAAATTTAGGATTTTACGTTTTTAAAATGGGATGCATGTAGTAAACTTTTTAGAAAGTTATGAAACTCTAAATTCAGGGTGTTTTGTTTTGTTTGGTATTTCATTCCACCATTTGTTCACATATACTGCACAGCATCAGATCACATGGACCGTATCAGTAAAACACCTGAGTTTATTGTCAATCATTATTATTTTTTTTTGTAAGTCCGTCTTGTTTACACTCTTAAGAATTTTTTGGTATCTGGCTTTAAAGAGGCTTTTGGCAGCACATCTGGAGTTACTAAGCAGCAGAGCAGTAGTTGTACGTACAGTAGTTCTACTTCTGGGACCTCCTGAAACCAATGTTCTTCGCTCTAAACTAATTTTGCATCCAGGTTCTGTTTCTACAGCTAAAGATTTGTGTGCGCAGCTAGCAGTCTGTTTGAAGCCAGAGTGTAAATGTGGCCTCGCCCACCAATAGCTGTCGCTGCTTTGTTTTGAAGGGAGGAGGGATTGAAGCATTGGGAAGTCAATTGGCTACCTCGGTGAGAAAAAGTGTGAAGATTGCTGTGTTTTGTGTTTTCTTTCTATCTCTTTGGGCTGTACCATGTTGTCACGAGTCACCTCTCCTCACCCTCCTGCTCACCTGTCACCTTTTCCCGAGCACAACCTGAAAAACCTCAGTGCTCCACTCCAAAAGCATGACCAGCGCAAAGTTTTAGAAGCAGTCCCAGCAAGCATTTGACAGATGATGATATCCCGTGTTTGCAGTTTGAAAATGTCCTTTTATATATTTCGGCACTGATTTATAACCAATTCAGTCTTCATAGGTCATATTACAGTTATTTGGTGTCAAAATGTTTGCTGGACTTTGTACTTTTCAATGCCAGCATGGTTTTACCCTGAAGTCTGGAGGTGTCTGAGCTGCATGCTGTGACCCGGAACCTTCCAGAGAGCTCCACCTTTTCTGCAGTCAGCTCTCCCAGCAGCCAGAGCATGAACACTGATCCTCACCTGCACACACCTGTAGTCATACAAACCTGTCTTGTGGTTTTTGACCCTTATAGAAACAGATCTGACGGTAAAAGCAATGTCAGTATTCGGCTGCCTTTTAGCTCCACCGACTCTTGAGACACAACTCAGAATCTTTAGCTTCTAAATGCTAAAGAAAAATGTTATCGCTCACTTTGATTCATTAGCCTTTTTTCACATTTACTTCGACAGCAGAACAGTTTTACATGGTGGAACTGATCAAAAAAGATTAAGTCATACAGTTTACATTTGGGCCAGAGAACTGAGTCAGTGAGCTTAAATTTGTCCATTGAATTATTTGATGCAAAGCTAAATGAAATATAAATGAATGCAATGTTTAGATGCATTTAGTATATTTTTGTCCAGTATTTTTATAAAGTTACCCTTCTCTCTTTCCATGCAGCTCATATTTATTCCATAGTCACAAAAACAATGGTTGTCTGAGGTTCAGCACCAGCCTGTGTACCTTTTCCTTTGTGCAACTAATACAATCTGCCGTCCTCACCCTTTATCCACTGTGCTACTCAGACCAGGCATGGTCCCAGCCAACTGCAGCCTTCCTGTACAGACAGATATCCCAATAACAAAAGCCTTATGTGTTGTCATTATTTGTGTTTTTAAAATTTTGACTCGCAAGATATTTGCTGAACCAGTCTGTCTCTTCTCGTGGGGCCTTTTCTCTAAATCACTTTGGTTTTTGCAGGCATGGAGAAGACATGATCGTAACTCCATTTGCACAGGTTAGTCACAGTTACACGTGTGCTTCACCTCACAGTGTCCTTTGTTGCTGGTTCTGTACGAGTTTTCAAATTTGACTGGTTACTTTGATTAAACCCAACAAGTCCAAATAAAATGGCAGCAGCTGACCGGCCATTTACCAGCACTGATTTGATGACAGGTGGAAGCAGACAACCTGTAAAGCAACAGTACAAAAACAGTTTTACAGATGTAATGGAGACACAGTAATTATTCTTTTTAATATTTTAGTTGGTGTCAATACCTATAATCATAATAATCAAAATGGATTTAGTTTGAAGATGTTCCGACTTCTAACCGTTAGTCCAACCGTTCTTAGGACGCATATTAGCAGCTTCTCGATAAAAAGTTTGACTATTAAAACTGAATCTAAAAAAAGGAAAATTTTTGGTGCAATATGTGTGTCACATTTGACCATTAAAACTGAATCTGAAAAAGGAACATTTTTGGTGCAATATGTGTGTCACATCTCGAGCTGTTGCAAAGGACGTTGAAATAGCCGAGAGAATAGCTCTTTATTTTTAGGGGAAAGTCGTGTCTTTGCTTGTAAGCTAAGTAAGAGAGCTGCAGCAGAAGTAGTTAGGGTGGCAGACTGGGCTCTTCGTTTTCCTGATATTTAAGGACCGCATGTCTCAGGTGTTTCCATCCAGCTTTATTCATGCACCTCCTCTTTTTTCCCCTTCTTTAGGTTCTTGCCAGTCTTCGAACAGTGAGGAGTAACTTTGCTGTTCTGACACATCTGCAAGATCGTGTGGGAAACAAGTAAGAACATGCAAACACACCGGAGGACTAACTGCTCGCTGTCTTTTTTATTCTACCAACACCTCATCTGCCTCTTGTTCCAGGCGGCCGCCAAGCAGCAACCAGCCACCCATGTGTAAACCATGTCTGACAGGTCAGTGTTGATACACCTATATGATGAAGCTCTTTCTCTTGAATCACCATTAATGCTTTCTTGTTCTTGTCTTTTCATTAAAATGATTATTGTTTTACTTGATTCAGACCTGTTGCTTAACATACGAGTTTCTTAGTCCTTGATTTTATTGCATGAGAGTATAAACATGGTCGTTTTCAGTAGCTCCATTTTGAGGTACAGGAGCTTTTCCTCTCAATCCTAGAACTTTGAATCACTCGGCACATTTGAGATGTGGATGTTTTCATTGCAGTCCTACTTCTGACCTGCAACATGTGTTTGTGTGACCTCTGGCCTTTCAGAGGAGCCTTACCAGAAGATGGCGGTGGAGACACTGGAGGAGCTGGACTGGTGTCTGGACCAGCTGGAGACGCTGCAGACGAGAAACTCAGTCAGCGAGATGGCATCCAATAAGGTGAGGTGACATCTGACTCAGGTTCACACAGACCATGTAAACTCACTGGGACGCTGAAGTCTTCGATTGTGTCCAGATATTTCAATAGTGGTCTTTAGAGCTGAATGTCGGCAGTTTTTATTATCAAAACACAAAAGTACCCAATTAAACTCGTGTATCAACCCTGGACACAACAAGTTTAGCATTTGTGGGATTTGCACATTTAACTTATTTCAGGGCAAATTTTCTTTGCTTGATCTGAGTGGTGCATCATTAAATATGTGAATCTTTGCAGACATTTCCTGTAATCAATGTTCAGACAACACTGATGTGTGAAAGAATATGATTTTAGCGGTGTGAACAAAAACAGCAGGGTTCATGAATGGCGCCTCCCTCCTCCGAAAGAGTTAATTAGCATCTCTGCTTTCTGCTTCTCTCTCCTCTGTCTGGCTGCTACACTCAAAGCCCCTCTAGCCCCCAGTCAGCCAATCAGATCCCTCTCCTCCACCCAGCCCCTGAAGTCAGACAAATGTGATTGGACAGAGGGGTGGGGGGGGGGTGAGGGGTGGGTGGGTGGGGAGCACGCAGGGCGGGGGAGAGGGGTTCCTCGCAGCCTCTTCATGCTTCTCAATGACAGTGTGTGACAGTAGTTCGATGAGCGACTGCAGTCACACCCTTTCTCCCCTGATGGTCGACCACATCTCCAGCCTCCCCCACCTCAGCCCACCCCCGCCCTACCCCTCCGACCCCCCTCATCACTGCACCTGGGACTGTGGGAACTTACATTTTTCCAAACGGACTTCTTTTCATGCTCAGACTGTCCCCCGCTGAGCATGGAGCAGAGCTGACTGGGCAAATTACTGCAGATCACTAAGCAAGCAAACTTGGATTTTTAGCCGCCGCGAACATCAACATGCGCGGGTCGACATGCCCGCGTCGGCGCTCTGGGTTTGTCTGTGCTGGAGACTCAGACAGGTGAGCGACGGGGAGCGCTGCTGGCTTCCCTTGTTTACAATGGGATCTATTGATCGTCAGTGCAGGCGTTGCAGGGGGCTGAATGCTGAGCCTGTCGGGTCTGTCTCAGGACTACAAATGATTTTGTGATACGTAAACTGGATCTTGAGCTCTGTGGTTTATAGACATAAGAATGTGTTGCATGAAAACGTGTTTGCGTGTGTGTGTGAAAAGAAGAAAGCGCCGTGTCATCGAGTTATGTTGAGTGACATCAGAAGAGCTAAACGACGCAGTGAGCAGACACATTTTGGCTTTAACTACGTGATGATGTATGTGTGTGTGTTTGTTTGTTTGTTTGTTTGTTTGCGTCCATATGTGTGTCACATAGTAGCCATGCAGCCACTGCAGCATCACTCTCACCCAGATCCCCTCCCTCCTCCTTGTGCCACCACGTGCCGAAGCTGTTACATAATCGCTGTGGAAACTACCGTTGCAATAAAATTAAGGGGGAAACACTGAACACTTTTGTTTTCAAAAAAAAACTTTTGAATGTGTTTTTTTTTTTTCTACCAAAAGTGCACATTTCTCTCTGGCTTTGCAGCTTGTTGTCTTGTGTTTTAAAAGCGTAACAATATATCCGTATGTAAAACATTCAGGCATTTCAAAAGGGGTACTCACGACAGACATTCACAGAAGTAAATGTGATGAAATTACACCAATTAGGAGAGCGTCTTTCTACTGCAGCGCCAGTCTTCTCCTACATGTTGTGTCACTTTGAAACCACAGCAAAGACAGTGGAGCATCTTGTGTTTTTATGTACGTTGTTCGAACTTTAACTGTAAAACTTTACCAGCCAACGAGGCCGCATGATGGTAAATGCATTATTTATTAAATTATCTAAGTTGAGTTAGGTGCAGCGAAACATACTTTTATGTTTGCCCGTACTTCCATCCATTTCATTGCACATATGGAGATTTTGTTTTATAGTTATCTGATGCTGCATCTGACATCTGCACTTTTCTTCCATATTGAATCATAAATTAACCCCCCAAAAAAAACAATCGAATGATGGGGAATTTTCAGAAAAAAATCATGTACTGCCAATTCCTGCCAAAGTGAGCTTTATTACCTAATTTCTCCAGTGATGGTCGGTAGAAGGTAGATGGTGAAAAGACAACAACGTATTTACCCTCTTCTAGGAGGGGGGAAGGGGCACGGGAACATTTTAGAAATGTTTTGCCTTTAAAACATGAAACTTTCTTGTGGAAAAAAACATGAGGGTGTTGCATTTAAATTTGTTGCATTACCGATGTTTGAAAACACTTTGTCTCTGTGCAGTCTGCTGGGAGTGATCACATTTTGGTTTGCTTGTGGTCTCGTTGTGTCTACACAGTTTAAGAGGATGCTGAACCGCGAGCTGACGCAGCTGTCGGAGACGAGCCGCTCGGGGAATCAGGTGTCAGAGTTCATCGCCAGCACCTTCCTAGGTGAGTTTACAGAAAAGGGTTAATGGATACTGAGAGGAGAGTGCCACAACACACAAAAGATCACTTGATATTAAAACAAGTGTGTTGATGGAAACATACACTCACCTGCCAGATTATTAGGCACATCTGACCTAATGAGGTGTAATAACTCTGCAGTAAATCCTTCATGAAGGTTCCGTTTCTGTTTTATGTTGAGCAAACATTTTGGAGATTGTAGTTTGTTGTGTTGTTGGACTGCACAGAGGAAGACAACACACTGTGGCACAGACAAACACAAAAATATTACCTTTTGGTAAATCGCATTTTGTACCATCCCAGACACATCAGTGTGCTGTTTGTTGTGCTGCCTGGGTATTTAACACACTCATTTGCATAATTACATCGCCTGGTGTTGTGCTGTCAGTTGTATTATGTGAGCGTTAGACTAGACTGCCATTCAACGTACAGTATGTGAATGTTAACATGTCATCCAGCATGGTATATACGAGAAAGTAGGGGAGGAAAAGGGTGTTTTTAAAGGATGAGATATAGTTTTCTTGTGTTTGATTTGAGTCGAGAAACTTTTGTTTGGAGAGGATTATTTAGAAAAGGCAGGAAAAAAGAGAGCAGAGAAGGAAAAAGGGACCAAAAAGAGAGAGGGATTTTTAAATAAAGATAAAAAGAAGAAAGAAAAATGTAAGGAATAAAAACAGTTGAGATGGAAGAAGAAATTTGAAAGGAAGACAAAAAAGTATAAAAGATATTTAAAAGAGGGAGAAGAAGAAAGATACAAAATACAAAAAAATACAAAAAAACATGTTTTAAAAGGAGGTTGGTTTTGAAGGAAAGGAAGTGAATGATGAGGCTTTACAGAGAAACAGGGAGAGGAGAATTATATTATTTTAATGGAAATGAAAGAGAGAAGGAAGAATTGTAAAGGGAAGAATAAAAAAAAATGTAAACTGAGGGAATGAAAACCATGTTTCCAAAAGAGAGAAAGAGCAGAGAACTGTATGTTATTAGGTGCAGATGGAGAAGGTGAGTATTTTTCCCTCTCTAAAACAGAAGGAGGCGCAGCAACAGACAGCATTCCCGGACACACTGTGTGGCGTTGTCGTAGCAACAGGGTGCAATATTATTCAACGGCGTGTTGCATCAATAGGAGGCTCAGTCTTCAGCAGCCTTCCGGCAGGATGGTCCGGTCAAACGAGGATGGAGCTGTCATTCGGATGCCGTTTTGATATGAGCGCCTCGGCGTCAAGCCTGGCTGCGTTTGGAGATGAATGCCGTTGTTATGGGTGCGAGGAAGAGGAGGCACTGTGAGAGAGGTGAGAGAGGCCAGACAGCGCCTCGTGTGAGGCTGCCACTCAGGTCGCTGTGCATCCTTACGGTGGCGTGTGCTTGGAGCTGGGCTCAGATGTGGATATAGTTCAAGCTGTCACTGCTGCCGTGCCAATAAAAAAAACAAAAACGCGGATGGAAAATACTGCGGATGATAGGTGGACGTGAGGTAAAGCAGGCTGTCTGTGATGTCAAACGGGATCATTATTTCCTTGGTTTGTTCAAAAATTGGATGAGTCATTTTGAACACAACCGTGCCTGCTGGAACAGCACCTTTGTGCCAACAACTCACGTTGAGATCACGCCGGTGCTGCTGCTGGGAACCCTGTGTTGGTGATTTCCATGTTTTTGGCTGAAGGATTTCTCTCTCCTCTGGGTTAGAAAAAAAAAAATCTCTAACCTGTAAATGTGATGAAGCCTTTTCAGACCTACATTTGGAAAAAAAAACACGAGAAGCACTTTGTCATCAAGCTTAAAACAATACTGAGCTCCTGAGAAGCTGATGGTTTTTACCCATCATCCTTAGCTCTCTGCTGCATCGAACATTTAAATCCATTTACATGGCGAGAGATTTTATGTACATTATGTACGACTTTGAGCCTTTTTATTTGAAATTTGTTTGCATTTTAAGATTTGTGTTTTTTTATTCGAATTGTGCTGTAGGAGCAAAGCAAAGTCCAGTTGTTCACAAGGTCACCGACACAGATTCTGACTGTCGTGTTGAAAATAATCACCAATTCATGCTCACCTCAACAAAACTGAGACCTATCTTACTGATTTTGTCGGTGATGTACAGGTGAATTTGTTTTTGGTTGGCAGGAGCTTTATATGAGGCCAGCGCAGTTTAGCAAGGTGACACACAGAGCTGTTTGTAATACTCTGGAAAGGCAGACCGGAGAACAGATCTCCTCTTTGCCTGTTTTTATTGCCTTCACTGAAAAAAAAAAAGGAATGGACTGGTTTCTGATCAGCCCGGTGTGAAAGCAGTCCAGCTGCGCTGGAGAAGAAGGCAGCTTTCATGTTGATGTAGTGTTTACAAACTACATATCTAAAGGCATAAAATGAACTTAGTTCTAGGTAGAGGTGTTGCTACGTATTTCTGTCTGTCAGCAGCAGTTGTAGTGACAGCCAGTGTCCCTCATGTGTCTGGTAAAGTTATACAGCACAAGTACAATGCTAAATTTGTAGAGTACTCTTTAAGAATAGCTGCTTTACTGTTTGCAGCAGCAGTATTAGTGAAGTATGAGCAGTGGCAGCGGTAGTGCTAGCAGTTCAGCTTGTGTTAACTGATGCAGTCACTACTAGAACATTTAGTGTTAGCATAGTTACTTGCACCAGCAGCAATATGACTACTAATATGTTGACAGTATCAAAGAAACGTAGTTGTAGTTGTATCAGCAGTAGTGATAATAATATTTGTAGCACTGGTGGTTGTAATATTAATATTTAACAGTCGCAGAATTGTTAGTTGCAGTTGCAGGAGAGGAGCAGTGAGGTGGCAGTCATAGTAGCAGTAGCACTAATAGTAACTAACGTACAGTGTATCAGACATATTGGAGAGGAACAGTTCCTACAGCAGTAGACAAGTCAGACATTGTGCATCCTGCTACTATCTTGTTAGCTGAATCTACCGATTTTGCACTTACAATATAACAGTATGACACTTGTTCATCTCGTTAAAGACGGCTCGCTCCGAAGACAGTTATGATAGGAGTTAACGAAAAGATTGTGACAAGATGAGAGACCGTGTGACGCTGGAGAAGGTTGAGGTGAGGCTTTGTTTCAGGTAGTCATTGGTTGCAAACAGAATATGAGGCACAGTGCGAATCACAACGTGTCCACTGAAACAGGCTTTCTTCCAAGACAGAGATACACTGTGGTCTAATCAAGAGATCAACCTCTACAGCTCTGGAAGAACGTGGGATTTGATTTTGTTTTAAGGGGATAGAAATCCCATCTTAAGATCTCTCCCTCTCATAAGGCGGATAAAATGTGACAGTCAACTAAAGTCTGCGCATTTTACATTTCGTGAAGACAGAAGAGGGAGCCTTGAGCGCTCTCACTTTCATGGCTCAGTTTTTCATCAGTTTTGATGAACGTACCTTGTTAGGTAATCAGCACCTCCTGAGTCACATATGAGTCTGACTTTAACTTAATGTGTCTGTGTGTTCACGTTGCAGAGAAACAACATGACGTGGAGATCCTGTCTCCACCTCCCAAGGAGAAGGAGAAGAAGAAGAGGCCGATGTCACAGATCAGTGGTGTGAAAAAGGCTACACAAAGCCCGAGCTTAGCGGTCGCCTGCATCCCTCGTTTTGGAGTCAACGCGCCGCACGAGAGCCTGCTGGCCAAGGTGAGCTCACACACACGCTGACATGACACGCCAGAAACACGTACAAATACATTGTGTCATTTACGAGCCCTGTTTTATTTCTCCAGGAAATCGAGGAGATCAATCGTTGGGGCCTGGACGTATTCAAAATAGCAGAATTTTCTGGAAACCGGCCGCTGACGGTGATCATGTACTCCATCTTCCAGGTAGGACGATCCCTCAGCTCCACAGACGAGGAGAAAAACACACGAAACATGAAAATGCGATATAACGTTAGAGATTCACTTTTTCACACGAGGATCAATATAACTGATTTGAAAGGTGCTCGATTGAATTTAACATCAAGAAATCACAGGTTAAAATATCGTGGCTTTTTTTTCACATTTTACTCTTGTTCCTCCTCACCCCGACAGGAGCGAGACCTTCTGAAAACCTTTAAAATCCCGACTGACACCTTCATCACCTTAATGATGACGTTAGAGGACCACTACCACGCAGACGTAGCTTATCACAACAACATCCACGCAGCTGACGTGGTGCAGTCCACTCACGTCCTCCTGTCCACCCCGGCTTTAGAGGTGAGCTGAGGGAGCTGCTGTTGTAGCTTCTAGTCACGCATACGTAAAACACCTTCCGGCTACAGGCCTCTGATCTCCCTGGAGACACAACACTTTTTGTTCCGAATGAACCGTTGTTTTTTTCTTCGTTGTTCATCCCAGGCGGTGTTCACAGACCTGGAGATCGTGGCCGCTCTGTTTGCAAGTGCCATCCATGATGTCGACCACCCTGGAGTCACCAACCAGTTCCTCATAAACACCAGTAGGTTCCTCTCGGTCTCTGTGCACACAATAACAACAGGCTTGGTGATGAAGAAGCAGCACATTTTAAAAGAAGAGAAAAATGGTGTAACTAAAGGATCAAAACAGACCTTGAAATAAATTTCAAAATATTGCAGAATATTTTAAGATTCTAACATCCAAAATACTTGATAACTTGAAATATTTTAAATATTGCAAAAGTTGAAACATTAAACAACAGGATACAAAAAAATATAATGCTCCTAAAAGCTTCGCAGTTTTTTCTGATATCAGTCATCAGTAACAAGGTCATTTACTGACATATTATTAATACATTAGGTTCCTTTGTACTTAAGCAGACATATTCAGGATTGTGCTGTACCTGTTCTGGTTTTACACATACAGCACAGGATCAGGACCATGAACACTGACTTAGAAGTAAATGAAGTAGAAGTTGGTGCCCTGTTCTACGATTTGACTAATTTCAACCGACACCTCCGCAGGTTCGGAGCTGGCCCTCATGTACAACGATGCATCCGTGCTGGAGAACCATCACCTCGCTGTGGGCTTCAAACTGCTCCAAGAGGACAACTGTGACATCTTTCAGAACCTCCCCAAGAAACAGAGAGACTCCCTCCGCAAGATGGTCATTGACATGGTGAGAGCGCTGCTCCTCTTACGCGAGGCGCCGGCATAACTTTTAGTTCAACTGTCACCCACGTGTGAAGCATGAACACACGTCAGTGAAGCAGAGCAGCTGAAGATGGTGGTGTTTGTGCGTGTCGGTGTCGTCGTCCTCGTCTGTAGGTGCTGGCTACAGATATGTCCAAACACATGAACTTCTTGGCGGACATGAAGACGATGGTGGAGACCAAGAAGGTGACGAGTTTGGGAGTCCTGCTGCTCGACAACTACTCTGACCGCATCCAGGTTAGAGCAACTCCTGTTGACATCACATCACAACACCGCACACACTGTAGTGCTCCTGACATGACACTGTAACAGCATACTAAGCAAGTAAATGCATGTGCGATAGTGTGATTATAATCAACAGCGGAGATTATGTTTGTGTACACTACGAGTTCTATAATAGAAATGATTGAAATACATTTTTCAGCATCAGTGAAAATATGACTCTACTCAAGTCAGTTTATTAATTTATCACGTTCATACACAACAGAAGTTAAACAAATGAGATAGACGTGAAACAATGAAGACAGTAAAAACAAAAAGCCATAAAAGAATATTAAAAAACAATTATTACAAAACAACATGAGGATACACAAACAGTAACAAATACTGAAAAAAAGAAAAAGCAATTATATTGGGCCTAATCTGGAAATGTCAGTGAAATTTCTGTCGGTTTAATGTCTTAAATTGACATTTGAATGCTGATGGTTGGCGACCTGATCGATGAATTGAAAAGTCATATCCTGTATATTCTATTAAAGAGTCATTAATCTGACATTTTATAGAAACTTGAGATCATCAATAATAAAAAGTGAGGACTGAACAATGCGCAGTAACTCTCAGACAGTCAGCAGCCAGTTTCTATATGAACCGGAGAACACGAGGCTGAGTCGATGTTATGGTGCTGCTGCCCCCTTCTGGACATTTACTCGTCATTACATCTGCACAGTGAATGTTGCGCTGATGACAGAATGAGAGAAAAATGATTATTCTTTAGCCAGTGAAAACCAAAGAAGTAAAACTAAGATGATAAAGTCATTGTGGTATTTATCTTCTCAGTTCAATTAATGCAAATTGGTATTGTTTTGTTGTTGTTGTTGTTGTTGTTGTATCTATTTAGTTTCTCAGTAACACAGTGTGTAATTTCTATTATCTTTGCTGTTTCACAGAAAGTGTTTTCCCTTTCTTTAGATAAGCAGTAGATGAACTGGGTTTTTATTGTGACAGCTGCTGTGGCTCAACAGACAAATAAAACAGCCCCACTTTTAGAGGCACAAAAACATCACAGTCCCACCCAGTCAGACCCACAGGTGATCGTCCCTGAAGCTCCGTGGAGGACTGTAACTGCATATTTCTGGGTTATTCTTCGTAATGAGATTGTCTGGTTGATCTTTGTCTGACTGTTGTTTCTCCTCCAGGTTCTGCAGAACATGGTCCACTGTGCCGACCTGAGCAACCCAACCAAACCGCTGGAGCTCTACCGCCGGTGGACGGACCGCATCATGGTGGAGTTCTTCACCCAGGGAGACAGAGAGCGGGACAAGGGCATGGAGATCAGTCCCATGTGTGACAAACACAACGCCTCCATAGAGAAGAACCAGGTAACACCTGACAGACAGGAAACGCCGATTTTTGTTTTCTTTATACTTCGATAATATCATGCCAGTTATTTCCTCACTTAACAGATTAATTGATGGAGTTAAAAAAAATGAACTTTTTGATATGTTAAGAAATGTTGGCAATATGCGGATATATTAACACTTTCATATGTAGTGTGACATCCTGTGTTAAAAAATATAATACTTATAATTGAACCCTCTGTCCAATGAAATTCATCCAAAATGTTTTCTGTCCCCCCCCCCCTGTTATGTTTGTTTTTGTTATTATTACTTTTATAACTAGGTGGTCTTTATCGACTACATCGTGCACCCTCTGTGGGAGACCTGGGCGGACTTGGTGCACCCTGACGCCCAGGACATCCTGGACACGCTGGAGGACAACAGGGAGTGGTACCAGAGCATGATCCCCCGCAGTCCCTCGCCCTCCAGCCCCGAGGAGCACCATGCTGAGGTGGAGCCCGGAGGAGGAGGAGGAGGAGGAGCTGCGGGAGCAGGAGGGGCCATCACTTCTGGGGGAGGCGGGGAGGGAGGCGGGGGAGGAGGGGACAAGTTCCAGTTTGAACTTACACTGGAGGAAGAGGAGGAGGACGAGGAGGAGCTGGAGTCTGACCTGGAGAGCCCCCTGGAGGAGGAGTCCCAGTCGGGCGGGGAGAGGCATCGCGACTCCTCCTCCCCCTCTCTGTCCCCAGACCCCCGCGCCAGCAGCAGGTACCGCCCCCCCTCGCCTCACCCGTCCCGGAACCTGAATCTGGCTGCCATGACGGTGCGGAGCCCCCTTCCCCACAGGACGCTGGCCTCCCCGGGGCGGGAAGGTGCCGACAAGGACAGAGAACTGAGCCAGGAGGGCGACGGCGTAGCCTGCCTGCGCATGGGCACGTAACAACCAGCACAACCTGCCCCGCCCGAGAGACACGGGTGCCGGGTGTACGGAGACGGCGGCAGGGCAAGCCTTTACCAATAATGTCTGTAAAATCACCACGGTCCCTTTACACTGGAGACACCCTCTCTGGAGAACAGAGGGAGTTTCCCCCTCTGATTTATTTTTATTTTTCAGCAAGAAGAATAGTTTTAGCCTCTCTTCGGGTGCCTGATAGGCCTTTGTGTCCTGTCCTGGTTTGTTGTAGCTTCAGTTTGGAGTGTCCCAGACAAAAACTGCCGCATTTAAACCGGGAAGAAGTGGAGCCGAGGCCTGCACTCTTAACAGGAGGTGACAAAGGTAAAGGAAACGTCTTCCTCCAAAACAACTGTGACATTCGGACATGAGCAGTGGATGAGGGTCACAGAGGTGTGACAGGGTCTTGGACATTATTTTGCACCATAGTTTTAGTTTAGGATTTAAAATTATTGAGTCCTCGTCGGAATAAGTGAGTATGATTTTATTTGCGAGAATGGTGTGAGAGATGAATCATTTTACCAAATACAGGATGTAGATGAGAGCGAGAATATCGATGGACTTAAACCTCAGGGTATGAAGAGAAACATAAATCTAATGTAGCACAGCTGTACTGGGTACCCCGAACCTGACCCCTGACCCCTGACCCCCACCTGTCTTTCCTGTTTGATTTACCTCCAAGCCAGAGACAAATGAGACTCTGTTTCACCTGCGTGTCTCTCCATTTAATTAAAACCCTTTAATAGACAATTTGGCAACTGAAGCAGTCAAATGATATAAACTAAAAACCAGCTTGTAGCACCACAGAAACGGAAGACTGAAGGAGACTGCGCCCCAGTCTCACCTGTTGAAAAGACAAATGACACCACCTGTATAATTCGTTTGAGCTTTATTTTATTTTTTTTTTTTACCTGAGATGGTCTGAAATTGTTTCTGTCGTTGTTTTGATTTTGGAATCCGTTGTACATTTGCTGGTCTCGTCTGTGTTTATGTGCCGCAGAAGCATTTTTGTAATCAGGGTGCCTCCGGTCAGCAGTAACACTTTGCCGTCTCTGCCGTTCAGCTCTTGGAATTCAGTCACACTAAGGGCTTCACCCACTGTAGGCCTACTGATCACACAAACACAGTGCGGGACATTTGACCAGAGTCACCTGGAGGCAGGGCCGGAAACAAACCAACGGACATCTCAGCAGAGCAGTCGCTGAGCATTAAAGTTCCCAGCCCTCTGGAGGATCGTCCAGAAACGATTAAAGCACATCAGCGAACCGCAGTGTTGCACATGTGACATGTTCTCCGGGAACATGGGCACTGTAGTTTATTTTTTACACCGTCCTGCTGATATAGCGACTGCCGCTCAACTGATGTGTGACTGAAAATAGTCCCAACAAATGAACTTTTTACTACGATTTAAAGAACATTTGCCAAAATCTACAGTGGCCAGTTATTTAATTGAATTACTTTACGGTTTTTAAAAAGAAAATAGTACATTTATAACCTGTATTTATTTTTTTTTATTTTTTTTTAGATTTAATGGTTTTAAATGTATAGAACAAACATATTGTTTATTTGATTCATTTCAGAAGTTTTTTTTTTTTTTCAAAATAAGAAGAGCAAAGAAGGATGCCAGCCTTATTCTTTACAGTGGAGGTTTTAGCTATTTGAAATGGCAGAAAATGACATTTTAAATACCAAACCTCAGCCACAGCTAAACGGTGATCTCTTATCGGAACAAAATAATCTGCTTCAAAGGGTTATATTTTCCCCAAATCAATAATGAAATCACAGTGGTGTGTTTTCCCGCCCTGCCGACAGGTACCGATGTAGAAAAAGACCTTCAAAGGAGCTCATTTTCCGGAGCCGCTGACAAACATGAATCGCCTGTATTTCAAACTAAACCGATTGTGTTCATCAGGTTTTCCGTCTTATTTGGTAGATAAAGTGCTCGACTGGGATGAACGTGTGCCACAAGTGTTGAAAACACGCAAACACCTGCCAGCCTCCGATGCTGTACATTTTTACATTAGAGATTTTAACTTGATGATTGTATCGAAGTCATTAACTTTATAGTATTAGTTTTTACAAATGATTCATGTTAACAGTATTTAAAGCAGACAATTTACTAGACTTTGTGCAGCTTAGGATCAGTCTGTTCAGCCCTTTCCTAATCAGATAGCTGAGACCTCAGAATGTGTGTAGTTTCAGGTGTTTTATGACCTTCATGTCTTTCTGTACCAAGTACACGTTCAATCTAGAGCAGTGTTTGTCGCCGTCACTGAGGTAGAAAGACCAGGAAGTGAGCCAGCACTACACAAGACATGATGCACTCCCTGGTCAGGCAGTAGTAGAAAACACTAGTCAAACAGTATTTCATGAACTCAGCTAGTAAGCTTTATTGATCAGCCTTATGTGTGTTAGGAGAGGTTCGAGCTTCGTGACAAAGGACCATTGTGCTGGTTTTTAAATGCCGACTCTCAGATCGTTGTTTGACAAAAAAAAATTCTGAAGATTTCTCCACAGTCTTAAAAAAGGGAGAAATTTTCCTCATGTTCACAATTTATTTAATTTTTGTTATGCAACTATTCTTTTTTTTTTTTTTTTTTAAAGATTTACAGCTTCAGCCAACAGAAATGACCTTCAGACTGAGTACCACGGATAGTAGAGTCACATAGAACTGAAGTGCGATGAACATATTTTATTTTATTTTATTTTGATAGAATAATGCTAGCCATATCCTGAAGTGAAAATGACCAGTGCTCAGCTTTGACGTTAGCTGCGTGGAGAGCAGTCGTTTTGAGTTGATCCAAAGAGTTTCTGAAGAATGTCTTCACACGTGTTCTGAGTAGATTTGCTGTCATTTCACAGAATTAATATATTAATTTAAAGCAGTCAAATGACAGAGAAATTCAGCCAGCTTGTTTATTATTATTTTTCAGGTTGTACTCATGTTGCACTTTAACCTTCCAGTGTACAAATAAACCCCCAAAATCCCCTCACATGATGAAAATGCCGTGAAAACCTCTGCAGCTTCTGTTTTTTTTTTGTTTAATTCCCCAGACCTCCCCTCCAGCAAGCACCATCAGTACACCAGAGTTTCTAGCTGTACATGAGAAGAGTCAGGATCTAAACGGGCTGATTGTAAAGAAAGGTGAACCTCGCTTTCATAATGTATTGCGTCACAAAGATTGCAGCCTCTTTGGTCTCTGCTTTAAAAGGTGCTCTGTGATCTGTAACCTTTCAATAAGCTTACTCTTCCCTTCCCGAGCTTTGACTCTCGGTTCCACTAAACATCTCTAAATCTTTCTTTACCCGGGCAGTTTAAACCTCAATCGCTATTAAGCCAGAGAACCTTTTTAGGGAACCGGTTAGTGTTGATCCGATAATTCAGACGACTGAACAAACAGCTTTCTCTCTTTAAAGGGAGAAAACAAAGTTGAGCAAACCTTTGATGTTTTCATGTTCAATATGACGGAAAAAGGAGTTAAAAGACCAGAAAGTCAGACCTCAAACCTCAAAATATAAATTGTATGTGCACTATAAAAACTATTTGCAGCACCATCGCAGAATTATAAAACTAAGAGAAATAAAATATCTGCTTTAGATTTGTTCTTTTTCCTGAAAGATAATGTTTATATTTATACCTTAATATGTAAAAAATGTCACCTCTAAAATTCTCTGCTTCCCTCCATGTGGCTGGAGCAAAGACCCATTCTGCTGTAAACACCATCTGTAGACTGTCTGCAGCTCTCCTGCAGCTCAGCAAGTGACTGGTTTCTATATTTCCAGTCAGTGTGAAGGAAACTGAATCACTGACTTCAAACATCATGAAATCACTAAAATCAGAAGCACTTCATTTGGATACAAAGAGAAATTGGGCACTTTTTTTTTTTTATTTTTTTTTTTTTAGGAAAACCATCACGTACGAGTTGCGCATGGCATTTTCATAATGTGGGATGCTTTTAAACATTTTCAGATGAACCAACAGTTTGTCAGCTGAAGGATTTTTTTTTATTTTTTTTTATTTTTGCAACGCGATCAACAACAATCTGAGGACTTGTGTCGGCGTGTTAAATTCCACTCTGTGGCTCTTTACAGGAAGACATCAGTGCCATACAGTGTTAGATGTTGACGAGCAGGAGCGTCTCTGCTTCCTCTCCGTTATTGTGTCGCGCTGATGCTGCCTCCATTAATGTTCATGCTGTCTCGTTTCCTCAGCCTCTGTGTCGTGCAAACTTCTATACGAGATATTTATTCTTTGAATGTGTCCATCGAGACAAAAGTACTGTAACATAGGACATTTGATTTTATGTTCTGGAGCCTAAAAATCAAGTCGACTTTACAAAAACGTATACACCTGCCACTCCGATGTTTTTGTCAAAGAAATGAACTATATTTTTGTTTCGCATTTTAAGCCAAAAGAGTCTCGGGAGTTCAGGGTGTTTCAAGTGGAAAATGCCAATAAATTCTATGGAAATCTACACCTGTTTGGCTGTTTTCAGTTTCTTTGTTCTTTAGGTTGACGCTATGAAACAGGTCTTTCACATGGAAACAATGTCAGCCAAGAGTTAAATGTAGGAGCTCAGATTTAATGCGATTTTATATCCAAACACAAAACAAGAGCGATTAAATGATCTGCCTTGTGACAGGAAAAACTCATTATATTCCCCCATTTACATGGGTATTAACAATAATTTTTAAAAAAAACATTCCGTAATTAACAATAAACATAGGAGTGTAAATTTAACATGTTACACTTGGCAGTTTTCCTGCAGGACGCAGACATTTTAAAGTTCAGCAGAAGCTTCTGTTGAGCCGGACCGGAGCTCCAGTGCAGGCTGGAGGCTTCACCCCCTGTAGGGACAAACCACACAAGAACGGTCACAGCTCGTCACAAGTAGGAAACTAATCACCATGTTCACCAAGGAGATAAGAGACTTCTGTACTTTAGTATTGAAAGGCATGACAGGGTTCTCCAGTAAACTTGTAAGTTATGTTGAGGCTTATTAAAAAAAAAAACAACCTTGTTGTCCCTGAAGTTCTGAATATGAATTTCTAACAGAACTGATGATACTCATCTCAAAGTGGACTGACAGTAACAAAAGTTAATTGAGTCCTTACCTTGTAGAGGTCACAAACCAAACTGAAGAGAGACGACATCGCCTTGTCTTCATTCTCTTCCGTATGTTTCTGTAACAAGTCATAACCTTTTAGTTTGAATTGCATTTCTTCCATCATCCCAACTGAGATAATATATATATATTTTTTTAGGCAGCTGACCGCTCTAACAAGTGGACACCTCAGAGCAGATAACAGCTTCAAAATCATACAACTTTTTACCCCGTTGAAGGTGACCCAAGGGACGCGTGTGTGGGCAGGGTTCAGAGCTCGGGTCATGACAGCGTTGACGTGCATTAGATGCTTTCCCAGATCTCCTGTCACACAGGAGTCCACGCTGGACCAAGAGACAGAGGGAGCGTGCATCTGGAGACACTGAGATGACAAGACGGAGTCAGAAACAAAGGAAGATAGTTCTTTATGGCAATACAGTACGTTTATGGATGTATAGTCATATTGCAGAAGGAGTTTGACTCTAATCCAACTCCTTTTTGATGTTTTTGTCTGGATGCTCATGTTTTGTCTGACGCTTTCAACATTCGAATCCTGAAGATTTAAATGCATTCGACTTGAATTTCCTTTTTAATTACAATCCGGCCAGATGAACAGAATCGTTACATACTGAGACGAAGGGCACAGTGATGTCAGTAATGTGTGGCATCTCCAAGAAGACTGGACTGGAAATCTTATCCGATAACTTGCGCCGCCTTCACTAAAGGACTGTGTTGTAAAGCTGTGACCAGCAGATGTTGCATTTCATTGAATCTACGTTAAGCTTGTGTGGAAAGAAATGATAAAAAAAAAAAAAAAAAATTGGAGTTGTGACCAAAACTATGCAAATAAGACTCCAGAAAAGGAAAGCTGTTTTTTTTTTTTTTGTTTTTTCTGCGGATACTCACATGATCTGCTGCACCGAGAACATCTGCAGCCGACTCCATGCAGCGGATGACGTGAAATGCAAGCGCATGTCCCGTTATATGGATGACACAGGCCTGGGGAAGAGATCGATTAATCTAAAAATCTTTCAATGTCTCAAATGAGAAAAGGCTAAAGGAGTTCCCTCACGGACCTCAATCATGTTTGCTCTGCATTCGGGCTCTCCGTGCTGACAGATGAAGGGAGAATTCGCCGACAGGTGCTCCTGCAAGAGATGAAGCGTCAGTTCTTACTGGGCGTGTGCACGTGTTTACTGGCTTATTGGAGGTCGAAACTGCCAGTAGGACTTCCTACGACATCGTCACATCTTCTCTCCATTTCAGAGCTGCGTTGCATCAACGGAGGGAGGTTGAGAGTACCTGAGCGTTCCCGTAGGGCACCAGTTTCACGGCCATGATGTCGCGCAGCATCGTCCAGGTGGGGAACAGCTGCTCGGTGATGAAGAGTCTACATTGTGGACACAGAGTCTCGTAGTACAGAGTGACAGATACTGGAGGAACAGCCTGGTTTGGCCTGGTGGCATTGTTCTCCATACACTGTTTCTGAACCTGCACAAGTAAAAAAAAAAAAATTAAAATACAAGGGACGCAAGTTTGTATTATTGACCATGAAGATGGAGAAACAAGCTTCTACCAAAAAATTAAAATAAAAAAATAAAATTGTATCAATTAAAATGATCAAATGAGAAGATTTCCTTCTTTTCCACTGAAAACTCGCAATGGGCTTTTAATGACAGCAGTTTTTACGTTGCAGAATATTCTGCATGAATATATTAGGCAATCTTTAATCTGATCAAGTTTGTGTGATCTGACCCGGAGCTGCTCTGCCGGTCACATGAAGAACCTCTGGTGTTCAATTTCTGAGGCATGACTCTTATTCAAGCCCAGACCAGGGCCAAACTTTTTTTTTTTTTTTTTTTTTTTTTTTTTTTAAGTCTTCAGCAATCAGGGATAACAGTGCTCAGTGTTGTATCCCCTTATGAGCAGCTGAACTAAGCTTCAGAGAGTTTACAGTTTCCTTATACATGCAAATATTTGCAAGCCGTCAAATATTCACAAAAACAAGAGATGATGACTTCAGGTTCGAACAATTCTAATAATAACAACAGCAACAATACCCTGTGTTTAGACCAAGAAATAACACGGAGAAAACAAATGTTCACATTAAACGTGAACATTTATGCATGTTCAGCTGCAACGAATTACTTTTGTCAGGTTAATTGATTTTAAGCTAAATTTCTTATAAGAAAATAAACACCACTGACCCTCAATACAATAGACTCCAGTGTTGTTGTTGTTGTTGTTGTTTTACTCACCTTACATTCTATAGCAATTTCCAATGATCGACACCACTGAGATGGAGGGTGTCGACAGCCCGGTTTGGGATGAGACGTCCCAAAACCTGTCCGGGCACTGCAGAGCAGTAAAAACGCGGCCAGCAGTCCTGAACGCTTCATGTCTGTCATCGGCAGTAGAGTTCACTTCGCACTGCTGAAGAACCAGGACGGGGAGGCCGAAGCGATATATGGTCAGCAGGGATGATTGACTGCTGCTGCCTTCAAGAATCCTCGGACATTTCTGTTTCGGCATTCGTGAGCGTGACAAAAACAACAACAAAACCACGTTTAACTGATCGAAAACTGAGATTAACTGGAGTATTTCAAACACGCGGGACGAAGTCTAAGAAATTGAGACATATTTTAATGCTGAAAAGGAAACAGAAACGACATAAATACTACTGAGGGCTTTAATTGAAGAACCTAAAACATTGTTAGGCTACCCTCTAGTGGTCGCACACGAGCAGAACAGGGTTTATCAGCATCGTCTCATTTGTAATTAGGGCCCGAGCACCGATGGTGCGAAAGCCCTATTGTTTTTCGTAAAAATTCTTCTTTTTCTTTTTACGTAAAGTGATTTGCCTTTTTTTTTGGAGGCTTTATCATATTCAAAAACTCATGAAAGTGGATACGCGTGTCTCTCCCGGCGAAAAATTTCGTATTCTAGTGGAGTCGCGAGTGGGCGTGGCCAAATGGCTCGAGAGCGCCCCCTAAAGAGATGCCCCGGCGGCCACGTTTACCTAAATTCACGAAACGAGACAAAAAAATAGCAACTTTAAGGCGGGGATATGCGGTCCCTCGCGCACTGCACGTCGGGGAGACGGCTTCGGGGAGGCGGCGCGCGGGAGTGCGAGGGCCCGTATATCACTGCTTGCAGTTTTAATTATTATTTATACTTGGTAGAAAAATAATGAAAAAATAAATACAATAGCAATTACAATAAAAAAAAATTAAAAATTTTTTTAAAAAAAAGCGTTTTACTTGTAAGTCTTAATTGTACAGACATGTAATTTATTGATCTGCTCCTTCTGCAGCTCAGGTTTTACATCTGAACACAGACACTATAGTTTTACATCTGGACACAGACACACTGCAGTTTTATTTCCAGCAAGAAAGCTGGGAAATTGTGTTTTTTTCTATTGAACTTACTTTAACTACATTCGTAGACCTTGGATTATGATCAGCTTGACCCAGCTAGTTGAAGATGAGGTCCAGGCACCTTCACATCCAGATGGAAGAAGCACTACTCAAGGTAAGACTCTGTTGACACTGTGATTGGGTTTGTGTTTCTGTTGCGAGCTTCTTCTTTTTTTTAAACCAGCTGCTGGACTTGAATAGCTTCCACCTCTATGATACTGTGTCCATATTGTTTACTTGGTTATATTTCTAATATTCTGCTGCTCCAGACTATGAATAGCCAACACAGTAAACCTACGGTGTAAACCATGGTGTTATATTATACTTGTTTTCCAACAAGCAAGTCTCATTGAGGTTGTAAACCTTTTCTTTTTTTCTTGCAAGTCTGGCGTACTAATACTGCACAGAACAATTCTATGTGTAGTAAATGACTTCAACCTACCTCTAGATGCTTGTAAAGACACTGAATGTGGTCTTGTGGTGGAGTACATTGTGTTTTCAGTCTTTGTAGAGTTTAACCTTGCAGTTTTGCTCTTACACAGGCTTATTATGTAAATGGTATTTGTGGTGTCAGCTGGCTTGTACTTTGTGAAGACCTGTGTTTTTGGATCAAACACTGTCTTCTACCTTATATAAAAAGTACTTAAGTAATTATATTCAAATAATACTCACAACAACTCATTAGACCGTAATTTCAAATTTATTTGGGATCTGAAAGTGCATACATGAACAGTTTTGTTCTGAAGTAGGTAAAGTCAGGTTTTACACCAACATAAATGTTTGAAACCAGTTTTTCTTCAGATATGACTCCTAAAAGGAAACACGAGCTATTTCTGATTGAAGACAACACGCTGAATGTCATTGCATAATCAATACAGTAAATAAACATTTACAGTAACTGCATTTTCTCACAGCAATAGGTTATTGACTAAGGGCAACTAAATTGTTAAGATAAAATTAAAAAGACTAGTCCATACAGCCACAATGGGAAAAAAATTAAAGTCAAAGTTACAGAAAACACTATGTTGAATGTGATTCAGAGACACATAGAGGTATTTGATTGCACAGCTCAAAGTCCCTGGATTTCAAATGTTTACAAAAGTTGATCATGATCCTCTCATTTAATTCAGGACAAAAAGGATAACAAACTCCCAAAGTAGTTTGTTACTCAACTACTAGATCCCATCATATTATGGCATGGAAGAAAATTCAAGGCGATAGCCCATCTAGTGAATAGCACCCTAGCACTGTGTTAATGTAAATATATTCTGACCAACCTCTCTCCTCTTAATCAATAATCACTTCAAACCCATAATAGACACCATTTCAGTACTTGCTAATCTTCAACATCATACCTTCCCACATACCACACTAAACCTACCGACAGCTCCCAGGCTCTGTTCATACTGTCAGTTAAAATCTGATTTATATGCATATCTGACTGAAATCTGCTCATATGTTGCAAGTCTTAACAGCCAAAAATTACATGAGATCTGAGATTAACCAAAGTGATTCAAACCACATTTGTCTGTAGTTTGAAATATGACTCAAATGATTTTTCTTTTTGCAAATTTGTTTAGGTCTGGCAGCTTTGATAAGGTTTCAGGTGTTGGTTTTTTTTTTTATTCTTTGACTTTTGCGGCCATGTAAAGTTTACATGTATCAAATGTACAGGAAACATACTAGCTGGTGGCAGAGATTCAGTGACAGCTGTCTGTCTGGACCCCTGGACAGTGATAACAGCGTTGACAGCTGCATGAAATACAGCAGAGCAGGCAAATCTCATCCGCGTCCGATGCCTCCCCTTTTTTTTTTTTTTTAATAAAGGCTGAGTTGTAGCTGCTCTTCCAGTAATGTTATACGTTCACATTACTATAGGAATGGATGGGGATAACATAAAAAAAAATTAGGATTACCACTTGGACACACTGATCTGATCTGATCACTTGCAGGATGTTATGCAGACAGTCAAGCAGGATGATCCGATATGCAAAACAAATTGATTTGGACTGACAGCCTTGGCATTGCTTTAGACTCTATGTACTGCACATAACTAGTTCCTTCACTTAACAATCTTTAACCCCGGACCTAAACATTTGTACAACAACCTGTTCACCACACTGAATATTGATCTTATTAATGCTTCAAAAATCCGTAAATTGTTTGTGTTGAAAACTGCATTAAGTTATTTTTATTTAATTTGTTTTACCAGTTATTGCAGGCAGTTTATATTTGTGTCATTTCTACAGAATCTGTGCCGGGCAATCACTTCATGATTAAGGTTAGGCAACTAGAATTGCTTAATTAAGGTTTGGGAATGATTGCCATTATAATTGAATATATAAAAAAAAGAAGCAAATATCGATTATTGATCTAAGGCGACAAACCGTAGTCATCGACCCCCGAGCTTCCACAAAACCTCCCTTTTGTTCTCTACCTTAAACAATACACCACGTCCTGAATTTTCGTTAAGTGACATTGGATAAAAAAATCTTATCCAGAATCGTCAAATGTTAACACAATTCTTTCGGCGGAAAAAAGAAAATCCCTCTCTGAATTAAACTTCCACTAAAGCCATCGTTACACCACTTCAACGCAGACCAACAAAGTTATCTTTTTTTACACACATACTAATGGCTTCATTCAGTCTTTCCTGCATCCTGCAATATCAAGCCCTTCAGGTATCTCGTAAAGATACGTACACAGACTTAATCAACAAGAGAAGCAGCTAGAAAGTCCTTCCTAAAGGCGTCCGACTGTTTGAAGCCAAACCAACGTTTTTGTCACTACACCACAGACCAGTTCAGCTGATTCTCTCTTCCATGCCATAAATCCATGGTATCTAACTCAAATTTTCAACAAACCTTTGAGAGCCAATCAACTACAAGAACAAATCTTGTGGCAAATTCAGATATAGAATACAGACGTGTAAAAGTCAAAATCTAAATGGCATTAATTTGTTCTTCTTATCATTTTAGTCATAAACACTGTATTTGTGAATAATCTGCTGATAAGAGTTTTCCCTTCAACAGTATTTTCTGTAGCTGTGCATAATTGTATTATCATCATAGTTGGTAAAACACTGGGTAGTAGTTCATGAAAAATTTGAGAACAGATGAACAAGATTGCTGATGGAATTACATCATGGCACACGTTGCATGATCTGTGAAGCCAGTTATTCCCTGCGAAACAGTAAACATTTTTAAATGTGCTTTCAGTATCTATTTTGTTTTTGTTTGCACAGTGATAAAACATTAAATTTACAAAAAGAGACAACGACAACAGAAAAAGACCAAATTGTGCACACGTAATTACAAAGATATCTGACTTTACAGAACTAAATATTGTATCAAGTGGTCTGCTGATTAAAGGTGCCACAGACTAGAAGTACGTTTATTTATTTTTTTATCAGAGCTACGACACATCAATCTCATGAGCAACTTGTCTATATTTACAACCACCACATGTCCACCTGCTTTGATAACAGGGTGAATGTACATAAAGACAGTCACAGTATCTCCACCTCACACGAGATACTTGTGTGCAAATGCTATGCCTTGAATCTAAACCCCACAGAGCAGTGGTCTTGTCTGTTTTTGTGCACATGTAACCTGCATACCCTTTCTATATTCCTGCAACAGAATTTACTGATAAGTAATGTTCTTTTTTTTTTTTTTTTTAAAGTTACAACATTAAATATATTTTTACTTAAATTTTAGACTTATTTAGCTCTCAATCTATTCAGTGTGCAAAAAGTACAAAAAAAAGACGGATAACCCGGATGACGAGGGACAGATACCTACATTTTGGTTTCGCTCAGGTTAGAAGTCATACTTGCACTGCCATGTGGTGGTTGTGGCACACTGTCCACAACCTGTGCAATGCAGCACTTGACATTTTACTACCGTGCAACACTATTGTAGACTGATGTGGTTACAAGCACAACAGACCACAACCAACATGAAAGCTCTTCCATTTGCTTGGCTAAAGCAGATATCACAGTTGGACTCTGTACAGGTGATCTCAGAGAAGTGCATTCAAGGAAAACTACAGCAATGAGTGCCTAGCACCGTAGATGGAGATAATGGAAAAGATAATAATAATAACTGAGAATTTCACAGAATACAGGTAACCCATTGAAGTAAGGTAACAACATTTTTTTTTTTGTTTTATAGCTGGTGGTGTGATTATAGTACCAAAACTGGTATCAAAACAGTACCCGCAGCCATAATGTTCATATTTGAATCACCAATATGTATTATACCTAGGAAGTCTTTTACACAAGATGGCATGCAAGAATCTAACATTTACACCTTTTCACTGCCACAAAGCAGGAATCTGACACCATATGTTCATCTCCCTTCATGGCAATAAACAGTCTGACAAAACTGATAACTTCAAGTTTACGTACACAATGACAATCGAGCACGTGTTTGACCATAAAGAGAGAAGTGCATTTAAAGTGGCACACAAACACATACAGAAAAAAAAAACGTTAATCAGTCACAAAATGTAAAGTCAGCTATTCTTTTACATTTTGTATTTCTTTAGAAATTCTATCTTTATGGGCAACCCAAACTGACAATGCTATATTTTTTTGACAACTGTATTTCCCCCTATAAAAATAGTTTGATTGATTCACTGATTGATTAATCCACAAGCACCACTTCATCTCCACTCACAAACTACACAATCAAAGGAGTCCCTGGGTCGCAAACCTGTTACCTATCCAGGACTGGAGGCACCTGGACACGTCTAAAATGTAAACAGTCTCAATTTGAAATCAATATAGACACAGTGTTCCATCAGCGTTCGAATATACCTCACATATAAGGAGAAAAAAAAAATCATCCTATATATGGTCTGCTGACGTGCACCCTTTAAAAAAAAAAAAAAATCTAGTATTTATGATTTCATCAATTTTATGGTAATATTCTCTATTTGGTCCACCATAGCTGGAATCCTACCTTGTTAGCTTGTATCTAACTAGCTAGCTACCTAACATGCCGTAACAAGCAGCACTGATGATAATTTTATTGGTCAATCATATTTAACACGAATTCTTTGCAACTTCTTTTAAACATAGTGTATAATTTTAACAAAGATGTTTTGCCTTTCTGGCTTCTAGCTGTAGAAAACCTGGGGTGATGGCTAAAATTGAACAGTTACTTAAGTTCAGGGCCGCTAAAATTATGAACCTTTGTTTTCGTAATCGTTGTTTTTCTTAAAAGCTGCTATATAAGTCCAAAGGTTCACGTGCAAAATGTGAACTAAATTCAGTATGGCAATTAGGGGATTAAGGTCTATTTGGCTCTCATTTTATCAAAATGATTAAATGTAATTTAGATATAATTCTTAAAAGCAATCAGTTGCAGGAAAGCAACTACCTTTTATAATAACTCTCCATTTGTGGATTCAGGGGCTGTTATATTTACCTTCTACTGAGCTACACACAACCTGTTAATGTCATCAGGCCATTGCCGTTCGCAGGGGGAGTAAAATGGCTGGAATGAAGCACGTAAAGGCACTATTCAACAATTTCCTACAGAACTGGAAACCTACAGTGCAAGCCTGTATTATGTCACTCCGCATCAGGCTCCAGACACTTATCGAGGGTCCCGGATCACTGACACCAACCAAAATACTCACAATCAAAACCAGAAATCCAACTAATCAGTTATAAATCTGAATCAGATCGATAACTCACATTTACTTAAGTAACTTTCTGTTTTAAATTGATATCCCAAGACTTGCACAACAATCGCCTCATGTCTGCTTCGCTTTATATCACAATTGTAATGCCCTGATGATGATGATGATGATGATGATGATGATGATGATGATGATAGTGTGGAAATGTGCAGAATGAAGGACAGCATTGACTTAAAACTGACTGCTTTCACTTCTGAAAACCACTGTGAAAACTTAAAGATTTGAAGATATTAGTAAGAAAATAACTTCTCTATTTCTAATCACCAAAATATAATCTTTCCAACCAACAACATCAATATGCGAGATCAGTGGTAGCATGCATACTCACATTTTTTTTAAATTTTTTTTTTAAGCTCTGTTCGCTGTGTCTGTGTAGGGTTGAGGTTCAATAGCACTTTTATCAAATCTCTAATTGAATGCCATTAAATTTAGCTTTCATCATTTGGAAGTGACAAAACGTTTGCGTAATCGTCACCTAAAATGTCACTTTAGATCTGTGCACTCCTGTTATTAGGCAATGATCCAGAAATATTACAGCTTTTATTAGTTGCTACTAAATTGTGAATGCCACCTGAATACCACAAGATGTTCATGTTATACTTGTTTGTTTTTTAACATTGAGCTTTGCTAGCGAACCGTAACGAGGAGAGATAAAATGCTTTATAAGAGCTGTGTTAGTATCAGAGCTAAAGCGAGGTATTCCGCCAACCAGGGACAGGATTCAAAATGGAACCAGCTAAAGGAACCCAACCCTTGCCTGTGTATTCAGGTGTCTTGTTTTGGATAAAGTGCTTATGTGTCTCCTCGATATCTACAATACCCATAATGCACATGTGCGGGGTAGTGTAGAGTTCCATCCTGAGCTCAGTTTCCCAGAAGCATCTTTAACAAGATGCTGCATTGAGTGAATTTGATTAAATGGAACATGCATATCACGGAAGTATGGAACAAATTATTATTTTCAAAGCTTAAAAAGTGAATGAGGCTGCGAGGGACATGAACTCGTTTTTGTTGACTTTGTTGGACAGAAATATTTTAGAAAATTTACACCATGAGGTACAGTATTGATCAAGAGTGGCCAAATCTAGAGACAAAGACTTGGAAGCCTTTTACTTTTTTAGATTCTTCATGATGATTTCTGGTGCTAGATTTTATGGAAAAAGTAGAAAGATTTGTGCTAGAACATTTGGCTGGAATAGTGGATACATTTAATTAACATTGCTCCACCAGAAAAATATATTGTCTTCTTATGCAAGAAAAACAGATAGCCATATTATATCTCTCTGCTCTGATAGTTCTTGTTATAAAAAGTTTGTATTTTGTATTCTGAAAGGTCGTTTCAAAACATGTTTTGGGAAACTTGCTGAGTGTTGACTTGTGTCAGCAGACTAATATACTGCTGATTGCATTGGTCAGCGCTGTGTCAGTTACAACAGCGTGAAACAAGCCCCAGAATCTCAAACCGGATGCCTGTTTGAATTAGCTGACCAGCTGATACTGTGGATATAAGTGTGATTGTTGGTCAGTGATGTTTTTGTTTGCTGTGACATCATAGCATTTTTGGATTATTAGTTAATTAAAATTTTAACACTGAAGCTTGTGATTGAAATTTGTTTGTATGGTGACAACACTAACCGGTGCTCTGTTTGAGCCTGGTAACAGTGTCCATTTGGGTGTGTCCTCAGTGTGAATTCTGTGAAGCTTTGGGAAAGCGCCATCTGGGTGGTGTGCTGGTGTGTCTCAGCTGGGCTGCTGGCTGAGAGCGGGCCAGGCCAGGGTTACATTCAGCTGCTGGTTGTGTTGGATCAGGGACGTGTGTCGATAATGGAGGACGAGCTCTCTCAGCGATGAATACAAGTTGTAGGGTTCAGCAAAGCCGTATCCCGTTTCTGTCCTATAGATCACACAGTGTTTCACGTCCCCGTCCACGCTGCATGAAATAATGATGTTAGAAATCCCAAATTACAGCAGAGGGGTCAGGCATTTATTTACATTAGAGTAAAATATTGTAAACTATACGTTTAAATACTTAAAGTATACCAATGTGGAAGTACTCACACAACAGAGCAGGCAAAGGAGCCTCTCTGAGTCTGACTGTCTCTGATTAAGAAGGTTCCGTCCCGCTTCCCTTTCAGTAGCTCCTCCGCCTCTTTTCGTCTCATACCACCGACATACCAGCTCCTCTCCTCTTGGTGGGTGTCATCTGCAAGGGTGTATGGGCTGGATGGTGGAAGGATTGGGGAAGTTGTTAATTTAGATAGAAGAGAAATATTTGAAGTATAGAGTGCTTTGTCATTAGGGATGTAGACTGTGGGAAACATTTATTTAAACACATTTAGCATAAAAATGGAACATAGCCAAATGTAAAAAGAAATGAAGGGCTCTGACTACTTCTTGAATGTACTTTATAAGTAGCCTTGCTGGCACAATTTGCAAACAAATGCAGCTTATGTTTAAAGTATTAATGACATTTTACAATCCTTTGACATAATACAACATTTGACTGTTCTTGTATTTTCCATCCCACACTGCTGTACATAGCACAGATGCACTTGTTCCAGTGTATGTTGACAAGAGCAGCACACCCAGTGAATGCATGTTTCAGGGTTTAGAAAGTGGCAGAGTATATGAAATACCTAAGATTGAATACAAGAAACAAAAGCAATTTATATAAATTCTGCACTTTTCTGTTTGATGAAAAATCCATCAGTTTAGTTGACTAGGACAAGAGAAAGATGCTTACTCTTCTTCAGTCCTGATACCCAGCCAGTCATTGATCTGGCTCTGCCTCGTGCCTTGCTGGGTGAGCCAGCTGAAATGTGGAAGAACAGTTAGAAGGCTGCAAAAAGTGGATTATTAGCAGAACTTGTTTTAATGTATTCAACTTCAACTTTGTTATTCTTGAAGTTCTTCTGTTTACTATAAATAGGTGACAAAATGTGAGATTGTACAGAATGCAATGTAAAAAAGTTGGAGAAAAAGGCATTCATTTCTATGGCAGTCACCATGTTTTGAATATACAGCGGTGGCAAATGCATTTTCCAAAGAAGGTAGATGTTTTCCATGGGTAACAATAAAATCATCAACTCTGTCAGACCATGAGTTTTGTCTTATATGCTGTAAAGTAACTGTAGTTGTTTATGTGAAGAAATGAGGCCGAGCATTTAATCTCATCACTCACAACCAATCAAAACCTGAATAGACCAGATCTGCTTGTTTGAATTTACTGAGGACCAAAAAGGGCAAGAATCAGCTAGAATCACACAGTCCTCCCAACAGGCATTTAATAAAGCCGTACCAGAGAGATCCACAGCTGTGGCAGCATGGAGGAGAACAGCTGATTGTGTTTTCTATGTTTATAACTCAGCTGTGTCATTGGTATGTGATGGACAGTTTTTGAATTCAAAATTTTATCAGTCAGATCTCAGATCTGGTGGATCTCTTAGAGTCATGTTACAAATTTGATTTGCACTATGATGGAGCTGTAGTGGAGATGAAGCACATGTATGTGCGAAAATAGATTTTCAGTGCTCACCAAGCACGCCCTGCGTAAGGTTTCTATATTATCCAAGTACATAGCCTACCGTATAATGCATTTGTGTACAGTAAAGAGAAGGTAAATGTCTTTCTAGACAACATATGAGGTATCTCAAGATATAGGTAAATACACTTTTCTTAAACATGATAAAAATATAATCTGTGCAGCAAATAATGACCTATATTGAACAATAAATATATATCCGTAACTACCTATATACAGTGAAATCTAAAATTTCAAACATAATTTGACTAAAAAGCTATTCGTTTTTTGCTTGATCCATATCACCCAGTGGGTGATGTAAGTGGTTACATCCACTTGGCTTTTAGTACTTTTTGTTTACTTGATTCATGTATAATATGCACAGAAGAGAATACTTTGGGATTAAAAAAATTCAACCACAGTTCAAAAAACATTTTTCTGCTAGTACACAAACAAGATCATTGGATGCTGTCGGGTTAAACTTACAGCAGGTATTGATCTCTGATTTTCCGGAGCTGCACAAGGTCGGGCTTTAAACTGTTAATTTTCCTGTCGACCTCCACATGAGCCAGCACCTTCTTCCTCAGCTCTTCCTCCAACTTCTTCTTGCTGTTGTGGATCTCTTCCACCCTTGACTGCAGTTCATCTGAATTGCTTTGAATCCTGTAGTTGAAGAAATAACGTCAGTGTGAGCATGCTGGATGAGAATGGCCTGAATGAGTATTAATTATTTAAACTTTTTTGTAGGGATGCATGATATTGGATTTTTTTTTTGTGGAAATTTGATATGATTCCTGTACAGGAATTAACATATGTACACATTCACTACTTCAATTTAGGTTATGAAAAACACTCCATCTTTATTTTTACGTGATATTTTCTTTGAAACAAAACTGATCTAACAGGCCTGGATGATGCTATCTTTGAGACACTCATTGCAATTAATAACTTTTACAGGTATATAGTTGTACTCTTTCATGCTCATCGCAAGACACTTGATAATCTCATGCTGCACATGATCTCTCATACACCCTTGTGCTGAGGACATGGCATTGAGCATTTAGTCAAGCATAGAGTATTTAGGCATAATTAAAGCATCAATTTATCGGTCTGTCATATCAGTAGAAAATGTTCATTTCGGGCTGATATAAAATGTACCCATTACATTATCAAGCATTCCTTTTTTTTACTTCAAAAAAATAAATAAAATGGAATGAATGAAAACGTGACAAGATAAGAGGTGTGTACTTGGAAACATACTTGTCGGTCTCTGTACTGCTATCTAACGTGAGGAACATGTCGATGTATTCCTTGCTGTAGCGTTCCTGGGTTTCACATTCCTCCTCAAAGATCCGAATGATTTCGCTGAAAGCCTCAATGGCCGTCCGCTTGCTCTGCAGTTCCTGTGAAGGAGAGGAAACAAATCTTTTCTTTAATATTCCAGGCCTTACAGTCAAAGCTTTTTTTGTGGTAAAGCTGTCAGGACTAAAACATTTTAGTGCAAAGATGTTGCTTTTAGCAAAGAAAACCACAGATTTACTTGGCAAATAGGAGTCTCAGTGATGAGGATGCTGTTGTACCTGGGAGGTTAGGTTCAGTTCCTCAAACAGACGGTCGTACTCTTTGCTCTTCTCTTTGTATTGATCCTGAAATATCCTTAGCTGTTCTACGGCTGCATCAATGTCAACTTCCATCACAACCTGATGCTATGCAGACAATAATATAGAAGATATTTAGAACCAAGTCCACTTTAAAAATTTCCTGTGTTACATTTAGTCGAATATAAACTAACATTACAGAAGGTCTGGTACTGCCATATTAACATTGAATTGCTTCCTTTTTTGTTATCTACTAGCTCTGAACTAAGCAAAACCACAAATAGGTAATCAGAATTTCAAGAAAAACAGCACCAATAACAATTAAACCTCTACAAGTTATTTATACTATAATTAAACATGTAAGGAGTGCAAAATGTTTTGTTTTTGTAATGTAACAGCACACATTCACTGTTCTAAGTCCCTATAAACCTACCTGCTGGTACCTGGATATTGGGTAGAGTAACCTCGTATCCAGTTTCAAGTTGTACTGGGCCAATGACTTCTTCTGGTAATATTGGATCAGGTCCACCACAGAGGGAAAGGCCAGTGGCTCAGAAAAGCCATACTTTCCACCATTATGGAAGATTTTTATTAGGCGGTTGTAGCCATCTTTTCTGCAAAAGTCAAAGAATAACTGTTGCAAAATAGCTGCCACAAATATGTAAAACATACAATGAGCAGTCAAAGAATTCAGATATTATCCTTGTTGCGTACCAACTAAGTGCAGTAGCGTGATTTCCACAGAGCAGGGGGAAGCTTCAGCCCTCACGAGAAAATATTCCAAGTTACATTACTTGACAAGTATCAACAGCTGAGTTACACAATCTTTTTGTGACCACTGGCATGTATGCACTGCTGATTTTATGTGTGCATGGACCTAAAACTTAAGCAGAGAGCGCACTTCTAATTTTGTGTCAAAATTTTTGGAGTAAAGAAAGAAATTGCAGGGAGCTGAATCCGGTGAGTAAGATTTGTGGGGAGGTATGATTGTCAAGAAACTTGCATGTTTTCAACTTGCTGTGTGAGGGTGTGTAGTCATGTTGAAGAACCAAAGTGCCACAGCTCAGGTTGTTTGTACAAAATGTTTACCCTCAGTAGAACTCAGTTTTGACAGTCTGACCCTGTGGGAAGAATACATGGTGCGCCACCCCAGACTCGCGCTATTGACTGATGCGCAACAGGAGCGGTCTCTGAACATTTTAATTGTCTGTAGTATAGAACAAGAATATACATTTTCCCCTCACTACTGTGTTTTTTTAGAGTGACACCAATTAAAAGGGAAAAGTCAGTTGCCCTGCCTATGCTAGATCTGTCTAGCCACAGTGCGTCTGCACTTTCAGAGAGGAGAGTTTTTTTTAACTTTCACAGCACAATATGCAGTTTATGGACTTAACACCTGTAAATTGGAAGAATCTCAAAGACTATAAAGAGCTCTGGGTCACAGTTATACAAAGCAAAAGCCAAATGTAAGAGGTAAGAAAGACAGTCTAGACAGTATCGATTTAAGTTGGAGTGCGTCTGTTCCTTCAGACAAATGTGAGATGGATGACTGGAAAAACATGAGTGAAACACATCTTGTGTAGACAGGGTGTTATGTTGCTGACCGCATGGAGTCTGCGCCAAACGCTAATCAACAAAGCTTTATATCTGAAACCGAGTCTGACCTGATTCAACTAAAATTAGACAGAAACCACCAAATGTATAAAGTTACACTTAAAAAGCAGTTAAACTAAATTTGGACTTTGAACGCAGGAAATAATAACTGACCGATGATTAAAGATGTATTTGATTTGCAAATGTAGCATTTACTACTGATAATTACAATATTACCAACTCAGAGACTAAAAACTGCATACATAGTCTTATAATACCCTTAACTAGTTGTATACACTGTATGTGCACTTGTCAAAAAGTCCTGATGGAGAAATTCAGTTTTTGAAGCAGTTGTGTCCACAACTCATAAGACCAGAAAAGTAGTCACCTTAGTGTCAGGGTGTATTCCTTCTTAATCCCAGTGGAAGCATCTCGGATCAGGAATGTTCCATCAGGAGTGTTTCTCATCATTTCATTAACTTCCTCTCTGGACAATACAAAAGGACGTAAAGGTCTGAATACAGCTCATAAACAAAATACAGGTGCAAAAGCAACAAAAATTTATATTGTGTACAAATTTGAATGGCTCTTAGTGTATGAGAAAATTTGAAAGAAATTTGCATGAAAGCAATAACATTGTTGTTATGTATGATATTAGCAGGTGGTTTGAGCATTCAATACCTCGAGATGTTGCCCCAGTACCACTCTGCTTCGGACAGCTGGTGATCATCAGCGCTGCAGTCACACGCTGCCATAGCTTTGGTTGTATTGTTTTCTGGTTGAAGTTCTGACAACAAAGACAATAATATTTTAGGTCACCGGAAAAAAAAAAGAAAAAAGACACCAAAAAAAAGAAATTACGAAGGTTTAATTTTTTTTTTTAAGTGTTTCTCATACGTTTGTTTTTTTTTAATTTAATGGGACTTTTATGTTGCATTGCTCTGGACTCATTGTTTTTGTAATGAACAAATCTTTTACTCGTATTAATTTTTGTTCAGTATAAGTATTTCAGCAGAGCAATATAATCCACTAGTCACCATCATTCATCCTTTTTTTTCACACATTATTATAGCTCTTCTCTTATTATCGTCAAACTTACACTAATTGGAAGATATTTAAACATCGACACATAAAAATCCATCAAAGCAGTTAATTTATATGGTTTAGATTTTCTAAAATTGCAAACTGTGAAGGAAATAACGTAAATGAGCCAGAAAGCCAAAGGATTATTGGTATTTCATTTTAAAACAGACAACATTTACAATCATTTTCTATAGCAGATCTTCAGAATAGAACTGATATGCATCAAAGGATCTGTTGCAAACAAGGCAAAGAGATGTTGGCGCATACCTCCTTCCTGAGTGATGTTGGTTTTAAGTGCAGGGAACACATCATCAACATGGGAGGAAAGGTCCTGCAGGAACGCTGTCAGTTTATGAGACTGCGCCTCACTGTCGTTTTGACCCATCTCAGTCTCCAAGAACTCTGAAACATCGACCGTACAACAACCCAGTGTCACCCCCGATGTCAGGTCAGGCAAGTCTGTGTGTGACGATCTGCACTTTGTGGCTGTCCTGCGCACACTGCTCTTGACAAGACTCAAGAGGGAGATATCGTTTGTGTTGCTTAGTCTTGCACCATGTGGGAGACCCTGTCCAGACTAGTCTGCTGACAGGTGACACTGTCTGACTGCCTAAAATACCAGAACTGGCACTCCTCAACGCTCAGGCACACTCGGCTAGACCCAGTGCTGCTTAGTGCTCGACCTCGCCTTGCCTCGCCTAACAAACAACAGCTGTCTGCAGCGAGATGCCATGTCGGCCTGAAGGACTGGACCTGATGTGCCACTGTGTCTGTTTGTGTTTATTGACCCTCTTTATGTTAATGTGACATTAGGGAAGCAGGGAAAGGTGAGAACTTTTACGTCAGATATTTCCTGATTCATTAGGTTTATGTGTGAATTGTTTGTGTTTACCAGTATGTAAACAGGCACACGTGCTGGTACATTTGTGTAGTGAGTTGTGTTGTTAGCAGTTGATATAAATCTTGCCTTCAGCACTTGTGATGGCATGCCTGGAGATGCTTGAAATCGCTGCTGCAGATCGCTGTTGGAGGAATCATACTTATGCTGTTGTAAAATTAGAAAGGGCGTGAACTCATTAACCCAGAGCCTACAAACAGTGATGCTCTGTCAAAACTTGCCTGCTATAAAAACCCAATAGAAGCTCTGCATGTAATAAACCCTGAATCGATGTTTCTTGTTCTCTACAGCTGAAACAAACATTTAATTCACGAATTACTTCACAGAAACTAGATCAGCGATTAAATTGGATAATTTTTCAAACAAAAATGACGAACATTGACTAGTTCTATTTCACTTATGAGGATCTGTCGCTGTAAACTGAATATGTTTGACTTTTGGACTTGATCATACAAAACAATTTCAGTTTGGCGATGTCAGCTTGGGCTCCGGGAAATTGTATCGGGTGTTGCAGACTCCTTGATTGATTGAAAGTTTGTTTATCTTAAGTTGTTTCTCTACACAGCAGCATGGAAGTCTCCAAGGTAATTGTAGCAGTAGTAGTTATAAAGGTTTTACCATGTTTTCACCAAGTGCCTTCAAGAGGTGCCAGTCAGACTCAAAGCTAAATGTATTCAAAACTAAGCGAAAATCAGAAATTGAAGTGAATTTATTAATTGAGTTCTAATCTAATGTATTGTTTCATGTCCATCCAGGTTTTTTTGGTTTGTGCTCTCTTGTTGTTTTAACAGACCTTAGCATACAGTCTCTGACATTATCTCAGCATTGGTAAACAGACTGAGGCCCTGTGTCTGATATCTTGTAGAGCTTCTTAGTCTCACTGACCCTGGCACGCTAACTGTCCTGAACAACTGCTTATATGATGTTAAACCTGGATATCAAATAATATCTTCACCTCTACTCAAGCAAAAAAAGACATCCTTGTCACTGGCTTGCAAATGTTAGACAACTTCTGCCACCTGCTGGTTCCTTATAGGAACAAAATACACCTGTTGCAAAGGAATCTTGACATTTGGTTTAAGTGTAGTTTAACTTTTCAACAGCATACCTCAAAACTTGTGCGGTCTATTGAAAGATCTGTTAAGGCCTCCTTTCGCTGACTATAATTATATTTGAGAATTAATGTTCAGATATCTTTGTTTCCTATTAAGGCTCTTCACAGCCGGTCTGCCTGCTAATTCTGAACCCTTAGTACCATGGGACCCTGTACGTAGTTTAAGATCACTGGAAAGAGGTCTTTCTATCCGTTTCAGATTCCTGGCTTAGAGAGACAGAACTTACAGGCGAGGGCCCAAAGCTCTAGAAATACCTGCCTGAGGAAATCAGGTTGACCTTAACATCTTTTAAACCTATTTTCCTGAACATCTCCTGATTTTACTTGACTGTCATCACAGACAGAAAGGCTTTCTAACAGCAAATAAAATGCTGGAGTGGTTTGGTTTTTTGCACAAAAAAGCAAGAGAAGACACCTTAGCAAAGCCTGCACCTTTGTTGTGGCATTTGTTTTCTTCATTCTCTTATCTGTTTGTATAATTGCTAAAAATGCATCACAGTTTATATTAAATGCATCCCTTTATTGAGCATTAAAAACGTTAGCACTTCTAGTCTTACCTTGATCTGCTGGTGGACGCTCAGGCCTACTAGTCGTGGTTATATCTGCCTGCTGTCGTGCTTGGTCAAGAAGTGATGACATCATCACGGGAAATACAGGGTGGGGCTCAAGATTATCTCCCATATGGTTGGTGTTCTCATTGATGACCGCAGCCTCGTCCCTGAGATGGAGGGATGCTAGGGATGACGTTGGGAAATCAGCCGGCTGGAGCTCGCTGTCCTCTGTCCAGAGCTGGAAACGCTCAGCTGCCATTTTCACAACATTGACTGTATAGTCCAGCTAGGTTTTTATTGAGGATGTGAAGCAGCACAATGTCAGGTTCCACGGTGCAGTTGATCTCATACTATCAGCTTACAGTTACACTCATGGCCAAGGATAGAGAGGGGGGCAGTGCGGAGTTCATGGCTGCCCAGTGTTGTGGAGGTAGAGCGTGTTCTTCGGCCTGAACCGCCATTTTAAATTCATCATACAGCAGAGCAATGGCACTGCACGTATATCCTGTGTCTTCACTTTCTTATAGACAGGGGAGTTTTCTATATTCCAGCACTGTTCTACTTCACAGTCATTTGCTTAAAGGGATTCATACCTGGGAGCTACCCAGAACAACCGAGTGCCTGGTTCATATACGCTTTGAATCTAGCTGTTAAGCTGTAAACCCACTGGAGAGTGATGGGCTGCCTGATTCCTTCTTCAAGGACCCATGCATCACCTCATATCAGGAAACCTAAACCAGAAAAGGCACAAATAGTCCAGAGATCAACAAAAAAAAAAGGGCTGCAAACATCTGGCCAAATAATGGTTCAATACTCTTAACAACTTAATCCCCTTTACTAAATTACAATTTTCTACTTTGTACAGTTCAAATCTTATCCATTGGCCCTCCATGCTCCAGACTCGCTGCCCAAAACGTTTGATAAGGGATTCAGATATTATAAGTGGTTATGAAGCTGGATTCATTTCAGACATAATAAAAGGCTGTCGAACCTCATCTCTAATCACTGCCGTTACTGACATTTTTATTGGCACTGAAATGTTCCATAACTTTTTGTTGGAATGAAAAAAATTCAAAGATCGGTATCAGGGCTGATCAAGGCATTTTCCAATGAATCGGTATCGGCTATACTGAGCTATATTTAGCCCTGCTCCTTTGTGTTATGTCAACTGTCGCACAGGTCTCATAAACAGACAGCACAATTTGTGGCAGAAGGCAGTTAAAGCAGAAGTACAGAGAATTGTTACTGCGAGTGTTTGCTGCAGAGATGTTTGAACTCCAAACAATGGTGCAGATTAAAAAAAAAAAAAAGGAGGAATGCTTTACAACACTATTCGATTTGTGTAGTCTTTGAAATCCTCAAGTATTTAATTCACTTGGTTAAACAATGACAGCAATTTCTCTCTGGTTCAATTTTCCAAAATCAGTCTTTCAGCTGATATGCCAGAAAAAAATAATCACAATTTACAGTTGATTATTGATGAATTATTTAACATGCAAAATATGCGGCAACCTCTCTGATTACAGCTTTTTAAATGTTAAAATTGCTTTTATTACTGTTAGACTATTGTAAACAAATTATTGTATTTTGGGGTTTTTGATGATGGTCGGGCAAATCAAGACGTCACTTTGGGCTGGGGGTATATTTCGGTGCCTGTTTTACAGAATTTTCGGACATCTTACGGACCAAACATGTAATTTATTAATCGAGAGAAAAATCGGTAGGTGGATCGAAGATTAAAATAGTCGCTAGTTACAGCCCTAACTGCAATATCAAATTATATATACGAAGATCAAACACTTTATCAGTGTCACCCACTCATACTGCTTACTGAGATGGTCAGATCAGGAGGAGCAGAGTAAATATAGACCAAGCTGTAGACTGTAGAATTCAGACTGAGGTAATAATAAAGAGACATTCACAGGCCATTTTGTATGTTTTTGGTGCAATTGATGAGAAATTCCCAGCCCCAAGTAAAATCATTGTAAAGAAAGTCCAATAAAGTAGTGAAAAAAATAGAAAGGACAATTTGTTACAGACAAGATCTGCTCTCACTGAATAACTGGCAACATGTAAAAACAGATAAGCATTTTTTTTTCCCCTCATCAAAAACATGTACCAACATCATTGTGGGATGCAGTGGATGATGACGTGGAGATCTGCATTTCTAAAAGGATTTATTTCACAAGAATTGTTTTCCTTTTCAAAATCAATATTAAAAAATGTACACTTCAAGTATATATTGGCCCAAAACATATACATTTTTACTCCTCGAGTGTCACCCTTAAAACTAAAATGACGCAAAGTCCTGAATGTCAGACCACATACAATATTGCCCTTTGGGGTTTCTGGGATTTCACAGGATTTTGCTATTTGGGAAGTCCGGGTGAACAATTTTTTTTACATAATGAGTATACAGTATTATATCATGAAACCTATTACATGGTAAAGAATAAAAGGGGCTAAAGCTAAATCCTCCTCTCCCAAGCATCTGGGATTATTCAGCGGTTTATTAGTCTGCTATATTCTCCACAATGTGGCATCATATTGTAGGGATTTTAGGTGAGGATATCGGGCTGTACAAGAGAAAGATTCCATTTCCATAACTTTATATAAATCAAAGTTCATTTGTTTGTAAACATGATTTATCGGACCCTATCCTAATGGAGGTCTTAACAGACACTGCAGAGATCATTGGAGCTGTTCCTCTAAACTGCATCTTAAAAAAAAACAGGTCGCATCATCCTCATTCAACTTGAACTTAACATGATTTTCTTTTTCTGTTTCTAAATCTGGACAACTAGTACGTTTTATCATCAATTGAAGGTTAATGGAGGTATCAAAAAGCTTTAAAATATAAATGTTATGATTATATGTTAATTCAGATCTGGTTTATTTGTGCTGGTGATTTCTTTGGATTACTAATATGCGTTCTCTTTCAGCAAAACAAACGTTTGGCAATCGCTAAATTCACTGTGCGATGCAACGTTACAGATCGAAAATCAAAGTGTTTGAAATGGCGTCCGTATCTTAGTTCCAATGGTACGCAGTCGGTGTTCATGGTACAGTGTTGAGTTCCCGTTGAGATGACGTGGGACAAACATGATTTCAACCAAAGTCACATTATCATGTTAGTCAGTTTTATGTGTCCGCAAATAAATTCCATTACATATCCAATCGGGACAACAAAGCTGCGTTACTTTTCAACACGAGTCAATAATAACCTTTTTTTTTTTTGTGTCAATATACTGTGACGTTTAAGTTGCTGAGTCAGAAAAAAATGCCGCCCAAAAAACAAGGATGTTTTAATGGTGAACTAATCAAAATAATGTAAATACCGTTTGCTTCGTTCATGTTGCTCCACAAGGAAAAGCATTGGTGAGGATGCGAAGTTGGGGTCAGGAAAATTATTACGCAACAACGCTCTACTGAAAATGTCATCTACTTTCACAGAGTCTACGGCAATTAAAGTCGTCAATCCAACAGCCGTCGGATAATGCTGAAGGTACTGAATAGACGCTGACTGTCCTCTGTTTGTTTTTTTTTAGATTGGTTTGCTTTTGTTTTTTGTTTTTTTAGTCTCATCATTCAGTGTGGTATCCCAAACCAAAAACATGACGGCCGATGTACGCCATATTTTCCCAACGCTCTCAAGCTTCCCATCATCATGTACCTAAGCTTCGAATGACGAAGAGATATGAAGGCTGAACATGCACAGAACTTTCAAAATGGCAACTTCTGATGTAACATCCGGACAGCCTGAAAAAATGAAACATTATCGGGAAACTTAGCTGTACAGGATAGTGCGTACCTACCTGGCCCAAGACAGGAGGAATCGAGCGGCACGGGAAGCCAACATTTCATCGACATCCATGAAGCGGCGAAGAGACGTGGCTGGACGCACACGTGGCTCAGATCAAACCAACCACCGGCCCTGGTCCTCACGCCATTCTGTGTCCCGCCACCCCCACCCCCTCCCTCCTCCTATCCCGTACAGCCTCTCCTCCCGTGTCCTCCATTTTTTTAAAGATCCAATCCACTTGGTTGTTGTCTGTCCCCTCTGAGTGCCGCCTTTTCCCACGCTGCCATTCCTCTGTGTTGTTCCTTTCCTCTTCACTAATACATCTTATGTCCTCTTGAAAAGCCTTTTCTGAGATATTTTCCAATTTGTTTGTACTTTTACGTGGCGTGCACAGGGAAAAAAAAAACTCCACTGATTTTTGGGGTGCAGTTTAAAAAAAAAAAGTCCATATAGTCCAATATATATCTAAATATGAAAAACCTAAATACTTTGTAGCTTTCAGAGCTTGTGCAGGTAAAGTAAAGGCAAAAGTAAAAGAGCAGCACTACTCGTCGCACCGTAACTCTTTTCACAGTTTGAGAGCACAGTGTGGATGCACAGTGGGGGAACAGAAGCATGAGAATGAGTCGGTGGGAAAAAAAAAAAAAAAACTCCTATATAAATAAATAAGGGAAGGATGCCACTGTTGCTATACAGAGTGAGGGGCTTAGCAGACTCCTGAAATCCTATTGGACGGCCTGTTGCCATGTGCTCAGCAGTCAGCAGAGATGCTGCTAACAAATCAAGGAAATGTTCTAATATTAGACTGTATGTATCTAGGCAGCAGGAGCCGCTGACCTCTCAACTCCGCCAGCGTTACGTTCCACTTCACAGATCAGCATAATGGAAGAAGTGGTGTGGAAGTAACTGGTTAAAAAAAAAAAAAAAAATTACGACACTGTAGACAAAACAGCAGAGACCAACCCCCCTCTCTCCACTCCACCTCCCTCCATGATATCTCAGCCAGTACAGTTACAGTATCAGAGAAGAAGAAAACAGATTAATCTGCTCTGCAGATTTTTTTTTTTACATATAGATAACATGTTGGCATTTTACTGTGCTTTGGTTCTCCTGACAATTTGTGGAGCATATAGTTTGTATGTAAAATATTGTTTGGTAATTTAGGTGATATTTAGCTCGTGAAAATAGCCAAACTAGGTCCGTGCATTAAAAATTAATCTGTGACTGGTTAGAAAAAAAAAAGGCATACATTTTTAAATCATACTGGTTAATCTTCTAGTAATGTATGGTATTTTACTATATACCCTTCATTTGTTCTATATTTCACGACTAATATCCTTTCAGACATCAACTTCTCTGTTATCGTTACGATGTCTTACACGGTCTTTATAACTAATTCCTCTGATTAACTGATTTTCCATGAATTTATTTCTCTGCTTTGAGGCCAGGGCTTAGCAGTGCATCCAAAATCATTCAGCAGAACAGAAGTGATATTCCCATGTTCTCTATCAATTTGTTTATTGATTCTTTATGATGTTTACTCTGTTAGGCTTGTTGAGCAATGCAGATTATGTACACGAGTTCTTTCCTGTCAGTAACAGGGTCAGGATGGTTGGGATTTTACTGTATCTTCACTTTGATACATTTGTATGGATGACTTGCATTACATGCACGCAAAATAAATCGTATTATGTGACTATTCAGACATTAATCAGTAACAAATGAAAACCTCATGCATACTGTATAACCACCAACAGCAATAAGCAATAGAGTAGATAAAGAAATATATTTATATTCCAGCTTATTAAACTCACAATATATTTAAATTCCCTTTCATTTCATTCAGATCTATTCTTCTCTATCATACGATTTCAATAAATAGTGCAAATGTCCCCAGTCTTATATGTGCAGAGAGTACTTACTTTTAGAAAGATTAAACATCTTTTTTCTTACATTTACAGCAGATTCTGCCATTGGTAGTCTTATTGTTAGTCTTTTTTTTCTTCTTTTTTTTTTACAGATGCAGAGCCAGTCTTCAACAGCTGTAGTGAATACTCCCGGTGCAGTGCTGACCTCGGCATTAACTTTAATGGCATGATGATTAAATGTAAAGAGGTGAGAAATATTGTGTTTCCCCAATTTTGCTTAGCATGTAACTAAATTGTGACATATTCAGCTGATGTAAAAGTCTGTTCAGGGTTTTTTTTCCTGCACATGTTCAGACATACAAGACTTTGACCCCTTTACATCATGATACCTTATGTGGCCGGATTTCATAATGCTAGTCATAGTATGTATTTATCAAAATGATTATACGCGCATGATGCACAATTTCAGGTTCACCCTCTTCTTCAGAGAGTTCGGGAAACAGCCAGTTAACAGGGAAGTGTTGATGAGATGGCTGAGAAAAGGAAGAAGATCAGGAGCAATAAACTGGAGAATATGAGATGGGATGGGGTCAAGGGGGCAGGTGGTTGGGCGGGCGGAGGTTACCAAGGTGAGAACTTGATTGGGAGACAGGGGGGGTGAAAGAGGAAAGCGAAGGGGATGAAGATGAAGTTGATGGAAATGTAGTTACAGAAGCTGGGTTTGAAAATGAGGAGCGTATGTCATCTATCTTTTTAGTAAAGTAGTTGACAAAGTGGCTTGGTAGAAGGATGGAGGGGAGGTGGGGGCGTCGAGGAGGTTGGAAAAGATGGAGAAGAGCTTTTTGGGATTGGAAAATGAGGATTGAATTCTGGTTAGGTAGAAAGAGCTTTTGGCTGCAGAAATTGAGGCAGAGAAAGAGGAGAGGAGAGATTGATAAGTGAGCAGGTCATCAGGGTGGTTCGATTTTCCCCATTTCCTTTCTGCTGCTTTGACATCAAAAAGACGTAATATTGCCGTTAACCCCAAATTAGTTTTTATCGTATTAAAAATTACACCAATATTATTGTGAATGATGCAATAAAAACCCGAGTACCTGGCAATATAAAAGTATCCATGACATAGTAAAAGAGATAAATTGCCAATACTCACGCTGCCTCAATCACCACCGACACTCCAGCAGGATCCATCGCCTCAGTGATGGCCAAAGCAATCTGTTGGTTAAACGCTCCTGAACTGTAGAGAGAGTGACGCTTAACATATAATGAAGGAAACATGAAAAGATAAAAACACAAAGGGACAAATAAAAGTGAAATACAAGTTACTTTTACCTTGAAGCCTTCTGCTGTAGCTCTTAACATTCCTAAAAATAATTACGTTGAATGAAATGTGTGTGTGTGTGTGTGTGTGTGTGTGTGTGTGTGTGTGTGTGTGTGTGTGTGTGTGAGATAAATATCAGTTATGAGTAAATGTCAGTTGCTAAGAACGTTGAGTAACTTTATTATTGGGCTAAATTACCTTGCCGAAGAAGGGTATCAGATGATGTTCACAGAGAGAGAACAAATCGATGTCCTTGACAATCGCTATCTCTCTGTGGTTCATCAAAGATGGCATCGTTCAGGATATCTGTGTGGAGAGTAAATGTTAGCATTTTGCAGAATTCAATTTAAACAACCTTTCAAAGGTTCATAAATCTGAAAAGAGAGCTTACCATGTTCTTGTTTTTCAAAACTAATACTGAATATCTATACATGTGTAAGCATTGACATTTTAATCAAGTTGGAACTATTATCATCAATATGATGAAGGAAAAAAATCTTTCCTCACCTTGGGTTGTCTCCTTGTAGCCGTTGGTGAGGAACTGCATGGCTTTGGCTGCACGTAGAGGTGTGCGTAGAAGTCCCTCCCGGTCCACGTCCTCTCCGAGCTCACTCAGCATGGTGGTGTAGGCTTTCTCAATGCTGGACAGCTTGTTCGCATCTGCAGCGTCCCTTGACTCGTCTTCTCTGTCTAAACCATTAGACTCGATGTGCACATTCAGGTAATCGCCAGCAACACTATTTATCTCTGAAGCGTGGTGATACTTCATTCTGGATCTTAGCACAACTTTTACTGAAAGACACTGCAGATACAACGAAAGAGACCCAATGGTCTCAAAAAGGACATCCCCCGTTTTTTATACCCCGATGGAGGCCCCGAAACTTAAACGTCACTGACTCTTTAAGACACACCATGCAGGAGAAAATGACCTATAAATTACATATATGCTCTGATCACGCTTAAACTTTCCACACAGACAAGATATCTAACCAAACTAATCAGTTCAAAAATCCTCATGCATCAAATGTTATGGAGCAGCATTTGACTGATCCTGTGATGTGAGGTTAAACTTAGTCTCATGCTTTGGTTTTTAGTATGTGGAACATTTACCACCTCCATGTAATTCCTAACATTCTTCTGTAGCCTTTACATTAGACGGGACAGTGACATGGAGTTGAATGAGATTTAGAATAAGCTCTGAAAATATAACCCTGGCTATCCTATGTGTGGGGAGAGCCACCTGTAAAAGTCTTCTGTTATTGGATACAATAGTAAAGGGAGAGTTTAAAGAAAATAAGCTTCGGAAAATGTCGCCAACATAAAAGTAGTGGACCTTTATCGCAGTACTTTATTGGGGATGAGACGTGACATTCCAATATTCCAATAGTCGTTAAAATATAAAATATCGATTAGTATTTGTGACTATCGTTCTTCCTTATTTCCCATGTTTTTACTGGCTCCTGGTTGTAATGCGTTACTCCAGTCAGAAGGTGGCAGCAATACGCCTAAAAACTGAATAGCCGATTAATAATGGAACAGTTATGATATATTAGTGTATATGTTGAGTAATGAATGTTGAGTAATAAGTGACAAAGAAAATGACATGTTTGAGGTAATTTTGTATTTATGTCAAACTCCTGTATCTGCATAAGAATTTCATTAAGGACTTGATAAGCACATGAGGTCCAGCTAGGACAGTAAAGTTACTTTTTTGTAAATTATATTTTAATTAATTTGTTAATACAATCTATTAATTCCTTTTATTTGCTGTCCAGTTAAGAAATGTTTCAAATCTTCCAGAAAAACACTAATATCCATAAACGTTAATGTAAATATGTTTATTTCAGAAATGAATATATATGTATATATGTAAATATTTATATGAACATATAATGCACAGACAGTTAGTGCAGAGTATGAGGTGAAGAGTTTTAAACATCAGTTACTTAGGCAGGACAGAAAGGGAAGACAACAGAGCAACACACACCAGCCATGTCGCAGTTTATGGCGTCTGCAGTAGATGTTCTATCTACAAGCAGCGAGGATGTGTCAACCCAGGCAGCCATTCTGATCATCTCTGTGGAGCCTGGAGATTTGGGTTTATATGGAAAGCAATTGGTGAATCACATCATGTGCTCCTGGCGCGTGTTGCCCTTAATAGTAAAATATTAGTGGTGTGCAAATAATAAATGTAAGGTCTCATCTCGTCACAGAAAACAAACGAGTGCTGGAGACCGAATTCAAACAGCTCACACGCATATAATATAACCATTCACGACTTTTATGGAAAAATAATATTTTCATATTAACAATGCTTATAAATGTAAGACATGTGGCAACATATAAATACATATATATTTAAGTAAATTCCAGTGGAGCTTTTCATAGCTCAGACCCAGTTACGTTTGCTGGTCAGTCCGTTTCAGTGAGCGGCCTTGATAGTGTCAGTCAGTCGGCCAAGGCTTTTGGGGGCTTGTGGGGCTCCTTTGCTGGGCCTTTGGACTTCCCTACAAGCACAACGTAAGGGACAGGCTCAAGCTTTAAAAGAGGAATTCATAATTATGCTAGTAAATATACATACTTTATGTATTTAATATACAGTTATACATTAATTACTATTTCATCCCTATTTACTGTTCTTCATTGTGTGTTAATCTAAACATGTATTTAACATTGTAATGTTGGATTCATTTAATAAAATTAAAACTATTATTTGTTTTTACTAATTAACTGATACTATTTTAGCGTGATGATAAAGAAATTATTCAGTTTAATGCTTTCAAAGAGAGACCACAATCAAAAGGAGCTTGGTAATGCCTAAAGGGGGCAGCAGTGCACCTCCAGTCAGTGCTGCCCACACCCAAACTACAGCTCGGACTGCTGCTGTGGAACTCATTTTACCCACTTTAAATACAGGACACATTGCTCACTGTACAGTGATGTTGTGAATGCGGCCTGCACCAACTTCAGCCTGCATGCATGCTATTTTCACAGCGGTTTAAAACTGCTCACTTGCAGTTTATGACCATAAAAATGAACCATGGCCAGCTAAAAAGTCAACTCTTAACTTCCAACATTGATATTTGTTTTTTCTTTTAGGCTGGTAAACCTGATCAAATCTACCCTTAAACATCATTTTGATTTAAGGAAGGCCAACATTTTTCCTTTTTGTGTTATTAATAAGTGTATGTGACATTAAATCACAATCTTATGCAAAATAACATTCATCTGAAAGTCGAATTATTCACGGAGTATGACTACATCCGCTCAGATTATGTAGATTTTATGTAGAAGTTACTGTATCTGGAGGAGGAGTTAGGTTGGAGAATGGCCTCACCATAGCAGTCTGGGTCTTGGCATAGTTCATATGGGCGTAGAGAAGCACAGCTGTGTCATTGTGGGCTGCCTCCAACGCGATGGACAGAGCGTTGCTGCCATCCTGCAGAGAAGAGAGGAAAGGCAGAGGGAGAAAGAGATATATAGAAGGAGGTAGAGCAAGAGTTAAAGTCAGTTCATTGACCCGGAAGACCTGAGAGTGTTTCTAACTCGATGGTCTGAGATGGACATCGTGATCGACATTATACACGCTTGTTCTGTTTTCAAGTTGTTTCATCTTCTTAGATGAGGCACTTTTTTTTTTTTTATTCCTATCAGATACTGTTATACATCTGTGATTAGCCGGTAAACAACCAAGACATTCCTCCATCCTGCATCCTATACATTTCTTTACAGCATCATCATCGAAAATGTTTGTTCAACCTATGTGTTCATATAGTATCAGTATTGGTGGTTGTAACAAATCTATAACTTTACAATTCTAGTCAATAAAATGCATGAACTGTAAGTGAGACTCAAAGAGGGTTCAGTACTGTGCTGTTTTGTGCATACTGTTTAACTCCACTCAGCCTTACAGTCATGGTTCGTCATGCACTTCTGTGTTTTTTGTGGACTGAGGAGGTGGGGGCTTTTCCAAATGCCCTCCCCTCTCAGTCCAGCTGTGCTGCACTGAAACACAATCCAGGGACTGCCTCCACCAAATGGCTAGCTCATTCTGGCACAGATGTGAACACTCAAATATCAGTCTGCCTGGCTTCCCTTCAAGCATCCAGGCCAATCCACTGTAAAATCACTTTAAAAATCACAAAGCTGTGCAGATTCAAAAACAATAACAACAACAAAAGGAGCAGGAGTGTCAGAAGCCGTGATGAGAGGAGTTTTGTTCTATAGTCATATTTTCGCTCCTGAGAATTTGTATATATATATATATATATAATTTGGCTGTGAATTTTTCTGACAAATGGACAAAGTTTTCTGTAAATGAGCAGCTCCTGCTGATTCATATGGGTCATGTGGTGAAGTATGGAGAGGACTGGTGCAAGAGCCCACAGGGCATTGTGTCTGAAATCTGCAAGTCACTGAGCACAGGGGTTATGGTAGTTTTGTTTTGTTTTGTCTTCCCCAGGGACCTGTGAGCAGCGCAGTGATTGTGTTTCCTGTATACAGCACTGATTTGAGTCAAAGGCAGATACAACTAAATTGATTGTGGTTTTCAACCTTCCAGCTAATCTTATTAACCGAGAAAAACAACAAAAAAGGAAAGAAAGGTGACCAGAACAGGAAACTGTGTAGACCACTTTCCCATGAGGAACCATTTCCGGAGCACAGATTGAGCTGAATCCCAGACATGAAAGCATGCAGCTGTTTTCAGCAATCACAGATCCAACAACAGGCTTGGACTTTAAGGCACTGAAAGTCATTAGGTGCATCAGCGAAATGGCTGAAACTGTAAAGGCCTTACATTATCCACAATGGATATGTCGCACCCAGACTGTTCCAGGAGCAGTCTGACGATCTCAGCTCGGCCGTGCTCGCTGGCACACATCAGAGCTGTAGATCCCTCATCGTCCTGCACGTTGACGTCAGCGCCGCACTCGAGCAGCGCCCGCACCATCTCCTGCCGCCCGTGGCTAACTGCTAACATCAACGCCGTCTGGCCCGCCTGCAAAGGTAAACAATTATAAATGTTATTTCTCTTGAAAACAGGCCAATTTTTAAATGTTATGTTGGATAGATTTGCCAGTAGGTGATAAGATATAAAAACAAAATTTTACATTTAAACTTACTGATAATAATTCTGTTATTCTACTATCTGAATGAGTGATGAATTCAACTTTAGATTATTTTGAAAAAAGGGATAGCGGTTTTACTTTTGTTTAAACACAGAAAGGCACATACGCCTCCTCTCTTTAAGCACAGCCCCACTTTATTTATTTTTAGCTGAATACACCAGCACTTAAGCCAGTCTTTTACAGAGCTTTCTGAAAACTGTAGTGGTTCAAGTGCCTTGCTTAAGAGCATTTTTCAGCTGTTATACAGCCACCATTTATTTACTCAACACAGATTTTGCTTGTGACTTCAGGGTTGACCTTCCCAGTACGAGCCTTTCGCTGCTGCTTCGCAAAACGCTGTCCACATTTGGCCCTCAACACACAAGGCTGTGTCAGAAATCACCACCTCATTCACTGATTCATCACTCTCTATAATGGACGGTAGTTTAATCAGTAGTAGGCAGCAAATTAAATTTCAGACACTTTTCATTGGATTTTGCATCATCATTTACAAGGTTAGAGCCTAATGGTAATTTTTGCATCCATAAATCTAAATGCCTTTCAGAAAAAAGTGAACAAACTATGGACACATTTGTAAACAGTGAATATATAATGCATTAAGAGTGAAGTTGAACTAAAAGCCGAAACCAAACAAATAGTTTCGCCTATGTAATTCATCACATCTCTCCCATCCATAAGCTAAAACAAAGCAGCATGTGTGGCATTAAGGTGCCATCTGTAAACTAAAGATTTGTACAATAATGTAGTTTTATTGTTGTTAATATTTGTACAGAAATGTTTTTGAACAATAGCTAGCCCTGGTCGTGACTGCAGTAAAACGTCTGTGGAAACATGAAAGGCTACAAGTTGAAAAGAAAAGAGTAAAAAAAGCACATGAGTGGTGCGTCCACTAAGAGCTGTGTGATGAGGACGACCTACCTGGCTGGCCTTGGCGTTGACGTTGCCTTGACTGAAGAGTTTCTTGACCACAGTCATGTCCTCTTCCTCCTTCACAGTCGAGAGAGCAGCCAGCATGATGGCCGTGTAGCCCGCCTTGTTCTGCTTATCCACCGAGCACACACCTGTTGGAAACACACTTTATTAACATGTATTTAAGCATAGGAATTAGCACCGTCAGTCAATATTAGCTTATGGCAGATTTATCAGGGCAGATGTATCAGTATGTGTGCAGGCCAATAAATAACAAGCAGTTGCAGTTCAAAAATGTGCATGTTTGAAAACCTGTCAACTTTATATTCCTTTTATACAGTGAAATGTCCTCTAACTATTTTGGTCAGAATTAAGAAAGAAAGATTCTTTATGTTGTGTTTGTTTACAAAAACAAACAAATGTTTCTTCAGGAGAAACCAAGAAGACACGTTTTCTCACTGAAACAAAATGGTTTTAGTTGATTGTTTACGTTTTCTGGCTGCACATAGACTGTAGTTGGTTTTCATCATCATCACAAGCCTGCCACATGAAAATATAAACCGCCATTTTTGTTGAAATGTTGAGTCATTACTTTCTCCTCAACACAAAACAGCTGTAGAACGACATTAAAATATTGTTTGGTCTTGTCCAACAACATTAATCAAGCGTAGTAATTACTTGGATTACTGTTTTCTCACTGCATGCTAACATTTTAAAAAGTCTAAATTATCCTTTTCAGGAGACTGCTGCCCACTGACCCGTGTCCAGCAGCAGACCGACCACACCAAAGTTGGAGTGGGAGACGCTGTAGTGAAGAGCCGTGTTGCCGTTGCCATCGGTCATGTTGATGACGTGCTGCAGCAGCACTGACGACACCTCGGAGAACGCCATCAGGTAGTCGGACACCCGCGACGGCTGAGCCATCTTGGCGCTGGAGATACGGAACCACTCGAGCTGGACAGTGTGGGAGCTGGAGAGCTGAAGGTGACCATTGGAAGCAATATATAGTTTACACTGAAAACAGGTGAGCAAAACAGCACCCGAAGCAGATCTGACTCGTCTGACTTTCACTAGTGCGAGTCTCTCGTTCACATTTTCTCATAATAGTGGAGTTAAAGACGGGTGTATACGGTCAAACTGTATTTGTCTCAGGTTTATTGTAGGCTGATATGTCGCTGAATGTTAACGGGAAATCCTTCTACCATCTGTTGCGTAAGTCAAATGGAGCTCACTTCCTGAGCCTTTTCTTTGTACGACTCCTCTGTTATTGTTACATGAAGCTCGTATTGTTTCTAATTGATGTTTACTGGTGTCAAAAATATCCCTTCACAGAAACATACAGTCCCACAGCTTTCAACAACCTAAACTCATGAGGACATGAATTTCCTATTACTTGTTGCGTGTTACTTTGCATTATTCGAGGTGATGAACTGAGTAAGTTAACTGAGTCACTGATGATGGCTGGTGATAAAGTGATGTGAAGAAGACTGCAGGGACGCACCACTTCCTTACTCTTCAGTGTTTTGATGTCATCGTTCAGGTGGTTCTTCACAATGAGGCAGGCTTCACGCATCTTTGAGCTCAGATCAAACCTGCGACAGACATGCAAATGTTTGAAGTTTAAACACAAAACAATTTACTGTTTTCTGTATGTGGATTGGGTATGTATATTATGAGAAGACGTTCTCTTTGTTATACACTACAATATTTCTGGAGCCCCCAGACAGCTGAAACTCTATTAATCAACGTGGAAACAAAAGGTATTCTTCCTACTTTTCTTTCACAGCGTCAGATGAATAATTTGCAGCTCTCAGCGTTTCCTCATCAGTGTCGCTCTCATCCAGGTTGACATTTCTCTCCTCCTCAGATGTTTCTTCCTCCAAAGCGGCTTCATCCTCCTCTGTGCTGTCGTTGCACTCGCCTTCTCCACTTTCTCCAGAGGAACTTCCATCTTCCTCCTCCTCGTCGTCTTCACTGGATGTAGATTCATACCTGAAAGAAAATTTTTGTTCTCAAATACAGAGCAACTTGTGTAGTTCACATTTTACATAACCAGCTCCAATAGAAAGATGTTTTTGTTTGTTATTAGTCGAACCTGTGACCCGGTCAAAATGTTCTTTCCGACCTTGAGACTATCTGTCGCTCCTATTTTATTTCTGCTGAGGTAAAAATAAAGATTAGGTTTCATGTTACTGTTACTCACCCTCCATTTAGGATACCAACAAACTGCAGGCTCTTCTTTCCAGCAATGCGATTCTCACCCGAGTTACTCCCATCCTTCCTCTTCATGATTGATTTCAGCATGCCTGTTGCCATAAGGGAGGCAGTTGGGTCAAACAACAGTTCGAAGTCCAGCAGAGAAACAAAAACAAATAATGTCCCTCAAACACAAGCCATGATATAAACAAAATTATGTCGGGGGGGGGGGGGGGGGGTAATGCCATTTTAATGTCTAAGCACCACATTTTCTTTTATGATTTGCAAATAACTCTAAAGTTTCATGGGACAAGAGTAATTTGTAACCAATTCTGTTTTAATAATAGACAGAATAGAATTCCTCTGGTACAAAAATTAACAAAAAGTGGTCTTTTATCCAGTGCTGAAAGGTCCTCACCATGTACCTTTATGTTATGTACAAGTATGTTATTTCAAAGCACTTAACATAGTAAATTCCTTATATCAGAGCCTTACAAAGGGAATAATATATAAAGTAACACTAAAACAGGATTAATAATTTAACATTTAGTTTTAAAAGAGGCTGTTCTTTAGAGGGAATTCTTATTGTGCCCATAAATTAGCGCCACATTTCAAAGTTACAGTCGAAATGGACCATGAAGTAAAGCGTATAGCCGCTCCATTGGCCCCTACTTGTTGTAAATCAGTTCATATTCTCTCTACATTACAATGTGGACCTTTATGCCCCTAATTTACAAAATATGCATTGTGTTTTTTTTGAACGAATGTTAAAGACTTATAATTCTACGCATATATTCGTAAAGAAAAACATCAGAAGCCATGAATCATTTGGTCTGATCCCAGCTCGTCTGCAGTGGAAAAAAAAACTCTGTACTCACCTGTCTTGGTGTTGCTGGCTGCAGTCTTCTCTCCTTGGTCTCCCCCTTTCTTTAAATCCATGCTGACTACCTCTTCTTCCAGTGAGACCTTGTACTCAGCGATGGTCAGCTGTCTCTTCTTTGGCACGTTAACTTTCTGCTCCTCAGTCTTTTCCTCGCACAAGTTCTCCCACTGGCACCCGGTGCTGACCAAAGCAACAGGAGCTGGTTCTGCTGGTGTCACTACGGCATCAGTCTGGGTGCCCTGTTCAGTCTGATCTGCTGCTGAGCATTCGCCCACACATGCATCAGCCACCTCGGGACGACACAAAACTGCAGCGTGCTTTAATTCATAGGTTAACGTCTCAACCTGGACATTTGTCATGTCTGGTTTGACAAGAACGCCTTTCTCAAACGTGACTTTGGAGGTTTTCTCCTCCACCTGGGCTCTAAGGATTCCCATGTCTTTGTCGGCTACACTTAAGCGATCCTCAAGAGCCACGATGGACTCCTGCTGGAATTTAATGGTGTCCTGTAAGGTGTCTATCTCCCGCTGTGCCTCGGTGGTCAGCCCAAGCAGGGACTCCATGACCCAAACCTCGGCCTCCTCTGTCTCTGCTCTGACTTGTGTTCCCTCCTCATGAACCAGAGGGGCCTCTGTTCCTGTGCATTTCTCACAAACATTCACCTCGGTGCCCTCAGAAGCATCTTTAACTCCGTGGCTGTAGTAGAAAACAACAGACTCCATGGGCACGTCGTCCCCGACGGCCACTGATTTCTTCTGTACAACTACTTTTTCTGGAGTGTTTACTTGAACTTTAGATGACCCTTCTGGAGCTTTCTCTTCCTTCCCCTCAAATTTCTCCGTCAGCCTTTTTAACTCTCCACATTTTCCGAGGCCTTTGTGTCCGGGTGATGTTGGTGAAGTCAGTCGACTCTGGTCACTCTGGAGGGTCTCTGCGGTTTGGGTGGAAGTCTCTGTGGAGTTTTGCTTCCGCTCCTCCGTGGCTACTTTCTTCTCCTGCAATGCTAACAGAAGCATGTCTTTCTCTGCACGCAGCTTGGCCACCTCTTTCTCAAGCGCAGGAACGCCCTTCACCCTCTCCTCCATCTCCTTCAACTGCTTCAGGGCCGTAGCCATCTGCTCTCTAACTGTCTGCAGCTGGCTGGGTGGGATTGGGGTCATTGTGGTGCCAGTAGCTGGAGTGCTGCGCCCAGAGGTCTGAGGACTGGGTTTAATCCAGCTACTCTGAATGGGCTGAGGGGATGGAGAGGCTAAGAGCTTTTTGGGAGGATCTGCGAGCTGGAAGCGCCCGCCATTCTGGTGCTGATGGGTTTGTTCCTGCTGTAGCCGCCGGCTGGTTTCCAGAAGAGTCCGCTCAACTCTGGGGTTGCGTAGTGGTGGTGGCGGGGGCACTTTGGCAACAGCAGACAGGGGAGGGACGCTGAGGAAGGTCACAGGGGAAAGAGAGAGTCCCTCACAGGGTGCTGAGCCGAGGCGGTTACGTGGTGGCGGTGGAGGCGGAGCTCTGCCATCCTCACTGGCCGGGGATGCAAGTGACTCTGTGGATGTCCAGCCACTGGTACGCCCCCCCACACCTGGACTCCTCTGGGAGAGTTTGAGCCCCCGTCCAGGCCGCCGGGAGCTGACAGGTGCCCGACGGATGTTGTGCCCACTCTCTATCTCTTCTACATATTTAAGGAAGTCCAGATCCAGCTGGAAACCATACGGAGTCTGGACAGAGTAAGAGGCAGGCTGGTCGGCCTCCTCCTGCCTGGAGTAAATGAATGGAGAGCCCAGATCTGAAGGGAAAGGACATGTCAGAGGACAGACATCAATGGTACTGAAAGATGCTTCTGCTGTGTTTACAACCATCTTTACCAGCTTCTTCTTCACTTCACATGCTTCTTTACTCATTACCTGTCTGTGTTTCTGTGTGTGTGCACACGATACAAACGAAAAAGGCAAGCTCTCAACAAAGATTGTTCCACGACAACTAATAGACAAAAAACTCCTCACCAAATATTACTGCTTCACACGAGAGTTGAGACAATAGCAGCCATGTTTTAACATAAACCAATAGAACAATTTATAACATTTGCTTTAGTCTTGACAAAGTACACATAATACAGTCAATACCGTAGATAGCTGCAATAAATTATGATATATTGAAACCAGTTTCTGTTTCTGCAACAATGTCAAACATCCTTTTTTTCCTGATGATATCAGCATTTCTGAAACCAGCTGAATTATTTCAGTGTGATAAATTACACTAAACTGCCATTGGCAGGTTAAAACAAATCTACAATAATAAATATTAAAACTACACATTGCAACACCTAAACCTCAAATATTTATATTTCAACTGTATCATAAAAATGCATTTGACAAAAACAGTGGCGTCTGCATGTAGTTTTCTTACCAGGCAGCTTCGGGTTAACTTGCACCGACTGAGTCATTTTTCAGGGCTGGACCTTTCAGCACGCACAGCTTCAAATCAACACCAGGCTACAGAAAACATAAATCCCATGAGTGCATTTGTCATGGAATTTTTTGGGATCCAGAAACAAAAAATAATGAATTGACAGCTTTACACGACAAACAACAACACGGAAAACTTTGCAAAAACCCCACCGGCTCCGTGCGCTCACTTTAAAAGGCGAACGAACATGGAGGTGCTTCTTTAGAGGAGCTGTAAACCAAGTGCAGAGGGGCCTGAAGAAGTTAGTTTTTTTTTTTTTTTTTATGGCTCGTTAGCACGTGACAGCCTGTGACTGTTTTCAAAAGAAGGTGGATCCTCTTCTTTCAGAGATTAAAAGGTTTAGTTAACATCTGATGTTGGCTTTTCTTCCTCGTAGGTGTTGAGGGACATTTGGCCCGACATCATCTACACATGTCAGGGCGAACACCTCAGAGCAAAGTCAACAACAAAACGCTGAACTGCGTCCAGAAATTAAAACCACAAGGCAGCCGCTCCATCAACAACAGCATCACACTACTGTATCCAACTCTGCTGAAAAACCACAGGATTATCCGCAACACGAGACCTGCCACACGCTGTTCACTGGGAAATCAATCGGTTTCTTCCCGTCTTAATCTGTTTATTCAGACGCATGTGTAACATCTTAATACGGTATACTAAAAGTTATATCTAAAAAAAGAAAACTTTGGAAATTAAGAAGTCAGGTAACATTTATAAAACAAAGAAGATATTGACTAAAAAGTCTGAGCTGAAGAAAGACTCAAGCTGTCTGAGATTTTTTTTCTCTGTCATTCGTCATCTTTTGGAGACAAACATGATCTGTTTAAAATGTCTCTAATAATCACAGGTTGAAGATGTCTCTTCGTTCGGCGACAGCAGCTTTCCCTGCTCCTGTTAACGACCTGGTTCTTCTTCAGGAAATATAAAAGACTTCCTTTGCCACCAGTTAGCGCCAGTTTACAACAGCAAGTGCAAAACTTTAGATAAGTGTGTTGAGGAGCAGCTTACCTCTCAGCCGCTCAGTGAGCAGTTCAGGCTGGTTCTCTCCTCCCTGCTCCACTCAGCCCTGAGGAAGAGACACACGGGGGACAGTCAGAACAGTCAACAACATAAATCGGCCGTTGCAACGCTGTCAGACCACAAATTAGAGGGAAAACCCTGAAAATATTCATCGAGAAACACGAGAAATGCAGATACCTCATACCAGATGCATGGTTTGATGTGAATCATGTGCTAAGGCCTTTACAGCCACCATATGTCGACCAACAGTGAGGCCTTGTTCACACCGCCAGCACAAATCGGATTCTTGTCATATCCAGATTGTGTGCGGATTCATTTTTGAAAGTCTGGACGGCAAAAGAAAACACATGAAATGTGATTTTTGCAAATAAGATCCAAACCGCGTGTGGAGGTGGCTTGATGACCTCAATAACTAAGGTCATTTTTATGGAAAGCCTGGTCGCCAGCATAGCTACGTGTACGTCGTTACCACAGCAACCACGACACACCAAATTTGATCTGCTCACTTAGAAATAACAGTGCAGACAGCCTGTACTAAAGACCTGATATGAGAAACAAATGTGATTTACCTGCGGCCCGAACAGAGACATTTTCAGTGAAAACTGTGTTCGTCCCCTCAGCAGTCGATGCTGAGGAGCACTGAAGCCGTTCTGGAGGTTTGTGGTGGTCCAGCACCTCATTAATACTTTAATCACTTTAATGTTGTTTTTCTGTTAAGTCGTCACCCGCACTGCATGTTTGCACCATGTAGAATAAATCTGGAGACGACTCACAAGTCTTTTGCGTGTTATTTTTCTTGTTTCCAAAACTGAAATCTCTACAGCAACAGCAATTTTGGAAATATACTTTCGTGCCGAGTTTTTCCAGCCTCAAGTCTCGCTGGTTGTTTGGCACGGTCACTACAAGACTTTAGGAAGTTACAGCTTCCCAACAAGAAATGGTTCCAGCATGTAACCCTGCATATTTGTACTGATTAAACAAAGAGACATAATCTTATCAGGTGAAGTGACGGTAGGAAATTTATTTTACCTTTGGACAGACCCAGGTTAACTACGCTCCGCCTGCCTCTGCCTCCAGTCTTTATGCTAAACTAAGCTCACCACCTCCTGGCTTAAACTCAGTATATTCCATTCAGACAAGATGCAGATGTCTAATAAAGACAGAGTTCAAGAGCAAGTAGAGTTAAAAGACTAAAAAAAAATCTGTGCAACTCAAAAACACAAATGTTAGAAATATGATAACAGGCTTCAGCTACAGTAAAATACCCCCCCCCCCCTCAAAAAAAAAACCACACACACACACACACGTAAAACCTCAGATACATGCACTCATTCATTTAGTTTCAAACACACACACACACACACACACACACACACACACACACACACACACACACACACACTTTCCGTCAGCCTCGAGCACATTCCTGGCACATGCTGTTGAAACACGCCAGTCGTCCTGCCAGCTGACAGACTACTGATAACCTTATTACACACACACACACACACACACACACACACACACACACACACACATCATTTGTCACCTACAGTAGACACATGGTTTATTGTCAAAGAAAATCCCACGAACAATCGAACAAGCAGACAACTAATTATCACAAATCCTGTTAAAGGTTCTGTTAGACAACGTCTTCATTAGAACATGAAATCCTCCGTAAAAAGGACTCTTATCTGACTGATAACAGAGTTTCTGCTCTGTGTCATCTTATCAGCCTCTGCTCTGGCTCTCCTCAGTGTTTCAGTCAGCTGCTGCTCTCAGGTCCGACCGCAGTAAACAAGCAGCGTCCAGGCAAGTCACACACACGCTGTACCAAAGCCTTTCAAATACATGGCCTCAACCAAACCAGAGAGGTACTTTGATTTTTGTATTTGGTTCGTTTAAAACTGAACAAGCAAACCAGAGCTTATAAACACGTCTCATGATTCTCTTGTAGCTAGTTCAATAGACAGCTTTAGTAACATGTAATCCTGCTGTGATTACAGTTTGTGAACTGTGTCTGACCTCATGTCTGGAGTTCAGAAATTAAGTCTCCGTGTCATTTGCTGTAGATAGCTTTAAATACACTGATGTTTGTTCTTTTTTTTTTGTCAAATTGTTAGAATCTCAATTTCATTTTATTTCCTACTTGCAGACAGGGGTTTCCAAGAGATTCATAGTTTGTATGCGTGATAACAAAGTACGTGTCTTTAAACATAAATCTACATGTCTTTCTGGGGCATGTTTTGATGTGATGTCATTATTACATAAGGTGCCATGTTTTCTGCACATCAAGAATTTTGACTGTGTTCAATAGTGACACCAGATTTATCATTACAAAGAAGGCCAATAATGGTAAGAGATTTAACCCAGACAAACTGTGGCTGGTCAGAACTATAGCAAATACGACCAGCCGGAGGGTTGGCAACAATAATACTCACTGCATTTTCATGCATCTCTGTACTATTTAGTACTTTTTTTTTTCTGCCACAGTTCAGGCAGCATCTATTAAACCTAAAAACCTCATAAGATCGACAAGTCACACAAAGACACCTTAAATACGAGCTGCACAGAGAAGACGAACATAGAATAAGAAGTCCAGTTTAATGCTGCGTTCAAATGGGGTCGTATTTACCGTGTACACGAGAAGGGTCCTTAGGAATGCCGTCCTCTGGTATTCATGACGTCGGACCTCAACATTTTCTGTGAACCCCAAATTCACGAGTTGTTTTTTGCTGATGTTCATGGAAATGGCGGAGGAAGTTCATTTATTGTTGGATGTTAAGCTAATATACTGCTATTTTAGTCATGTAGTTTTTTTTTTTTTTTTATATAACTTCGATTGAAGAAAATGTTGATCTTCCCAACAGCCTCATCTCTTCCCTCTGCACCTTTACATTTCCTGCATTATGTTAGCTGCCTGTTAGCTCGCCAAATTGTGAGGCTGTGCGGCTTCTAGAGTCCGTCCACGTTGCCGTTGCTTCGAAACTGTATTATGACTTAACCACTTAAACGCCGAGGATACGGTGCACACAACTTCCCATGTCGAATCCACGAGCTCCATTTGAACGCAACATAAGCTTGATGCTTTTTCTTTTTTTTTTTTAATCACAGAAACTTAACAGCCCCTAACTTCCTTGTCACAGTCGGCTTTTGTTTCCATTGTATCAAAGACATGCAGGTTCCTGACAGTCCAGGTTACGTGACGCTCCACACTCCAGATGGTTAAAAGAAGTTTGAGTTTGCTAAATGAGTCACTATAAAAACATTGAGTTTTACATGATTCATTATTGGTTAAACAGCTGTAGGCTGACGACCTTGATGAAAAATCAATTCGAAAAGTCTTCAGAGCCATTATTTGCCTTTCACAACAACATAAAAAAAAAAAACAAAGAAACTCAAGACAAAACTAGAAAAACAAACAGCTGCTGCAAGAGGCGCCGTGCTGAAAAAAAATGCAGACTTTTACCACTGAAAACTAACTGCACAGTTGCATAATGTGTTGCAAAGTTCATTAGATTGCTCAACAAACGATAATTAACACCACAAATCTCCTCTTCTCTTCTTCCTCGTTTCAGGCATTCTTCATTTTGTCACCTCTTCCTCTATAGTTTTTTTCTGCCCTCATCAGCTCCCTTCAATTCCTTCCTTTTCCTTTCTCTCTCATCTCCTCTTTGCCTCAACCCTCCTCTCCTCACATGACTTATTTCTCTTCTCACCCCCAGCTACACTCAACACACACACACTCAACACACACACACACACACACACACACACACACACACACACACACACACACACACACGTTTCCCTCAGCTTCTCTCAAGTGTTGCTGTTTTTCTCTGATTTGATGACGGCAAATTACAGACTGCAGGGAGAAGCTGCATTCCTTCTCTCTGCACCCCGAGTCCCGACCAGCTGAGAGCCACGCTGTCGAGTTTCTCACACACACACACACACACACACACACACACACACACACAATTAGAAAAACAACTAATAAACACAACATTTCAACAGAAGCCCAGTCTAAACTTGTGAAACCTTCATGAACACAAACAAACAGCTGTGCAAATATTTCAGGCACTACGAGTATGAGGATGATTTCATGCCACGAATGTTTTTTGAGTTGTTAATTAACTGGTGAAAACAATTTGCTTTGTCCCCCGTTTCAGTATCTTCGAGAACCTGCCACACTTCTTTAGATTTATTCTGTCTCTTCTCGTCATCCCAGACTGACTCTGTGAGGTTGGGATCAGGGCTCTGAGGGGGCCCAACATCAACTGTTGCAGGACTTGTTCTACTTGTCTCTGAAGGTAGACTTCTTTATGACAGGCTGTATGTTTGAAGTTGTTGTCATCATGCTGCAGGACAAATCTGTAACTAAATGGTAAGAATTCAAACATCTGAAGTGCCTCAGGACATCTGCAAAGCGCTGCATGTTCACATATTCACACAAACACCTAAATTACTCTTCTGAGAGTCGCATGCAGACAAAGACAAAGTTCGCACCAGAGGTTTTAGTGAACAGACTGGGGGCATATTGTGAACAGTTAAACCACACTGAGTTAACATGAATTTTTTTTTTTTTTTAATTAAGTTTTAATGCAACATTGCAGTCATAACTGCAGCACCGGTGTGCTTCTTCACAGAAATCCAACACTGCAGTACACGTACTCTGCAGTGAGTGTAGTCATTGTGTCATTTTCAAGTTTTGTCATCATTGTCAGCAACCAAAAGTCAAAAATGAATTCTACAGCAGCCTGTATCTCAGATATTACAATACAAAGACAGTGATGAATGTTTTCAGCAGGTGGTTGTTGTGTTTGTTTCTTTTTCTTAAACTGGAGGTTCATTTAAAAGCTGAATGTCTGACCGCACATGTACAAAGTTCTTATTACTAATACGCAGGTGGATCAGTAAGTTCTGAGGCCGCTGCTGCTGTGCTTGAATGACGTGCAGCACTGTGACGTGCACAGAGCGGGAGGAAGGTAAAACCATGAGTAGGTGTTACACATTTTAGGACCACTGCTCACACAAGCATGTGTAACTCGGGTGCTGATTTTGATCACGTGACGAAACTTGGGAGTACTTCCTCACAAAGGGTACAGCTTCTATGTGCTCCTTGAACATCACGGTGCTGTGTACTGTTCACGCGCAACAGGAGCAGTCTCAGAACTCCACCCTCGTAGGACTACGGTCAAGACAACAAAACCAGCACTGAACTTGTAAATCAATAAGGGGAATCGTGATCAGACCAAAACTGCTTTCGTAATGAGAGGATCAGGATTTGAGCAGCTCACTCTACGCCGAGATAATCGTAGTGCTGCATGTTTCCGTCGTCTGGGCTTCAAATAACCAAATCTGTTGGAAAATAAATATATTTATCGAAAAGAAAACTTTTTAGTGCTGTTAGTTTTCACAAAAAAAAAAAAAAAAAAGGCAGCTCCAGAACAATTTGTCATTGATGCATTTTTTCCCCTCCGGGCTGAACAGCAGGAACATGTGACGATGAGCAAAGAAGCACTCTGTCGCCCTGCAGACTCGAGGACGTGTCATTAATGAATAAGAGAATATTGGTTTGTCCTGCATAAGGCCCGATTCACGGAAGAGGAAATATTGTGCCGATTCGAGGCTCGGGGCCATGTTTTTAAAAACAGTGACTTCGTCCCAACACCACCCTTTTCCCCGAGAAGAGAGGCCAGAGAGAGAGAGGGGAGGGAGACACCATCTGACTGACAAGGAGGGGAGGGAGTGAAAGCCAACATCCTCCTTCTGACAGAAACTGTTACAATCTGACTGTTTTACATGAGAAAAAAACCCATTCACAAATCAGCACACACACACGCACAGAAACAGAGACACAAACCACAAACACACGCCTCCATTCCAATATGCATACCATGCACACATACACTTGGATTACTATACTTGTAAGGACTTTCACTGCTTCTGGTCTTCTGAAATTTTACTATTATTTACTTTCATATATTTTAATTCAACCCAAATAGCTTTTTAGGATTCATTTTTGACAATGTATAAATACATTTTCCATCCTTTGACTAGGGATGGGTCATTCAATTTAATGACAACTCTGCAAACTTCATCTGTTGATTGAAAACTCCAGAGCAGCTACTGAAACGGATCTGGCGATGAGTGATTTCTGTAAACACGACAACATCATCTCAAGTGTTGCTTTCTGAGAAAGGAAATTGTCTCAGTTCAAATGGTAATTTTCAAAACCTTATATTCTAATCTCACTTAATCTTGAACCTAAAACCAGATACTAATCCTGAACTTAATCTGTTTAACAGACAAAGATATTTCTTTCGTGTTTTCATCCTCGTGAACGCTGAAGAGACACTAAAACACACACACACACACACGCACACGCGTGCACGCGCACACACACACACACACACAAACACTGCAGGGCCTCTCTGCTGCTGGGATAAATCTGCAGTTTCCTGAAGGGAAGCCCAATACTCCCCTAATAAATCCCCCCCATCACCACACACACACACATACACATCTCCGTGCCCCCGTGGGAGACCTCCCATTGTTTCCCAGTAGGAACTGGGGGGGAGGAGGGCTCTGCCAGGAAACCCATCGAGCCGTCCTGAAAGCTGCTTCCTGAAGGCAGCAGGAAAACAGCAAAGAGAAGACAAGCAAAAACTGAGAGCTGAACAAACAGTGACATGCAAACACACACACACACACACACACACACACACACACACACACACACACACACAGCGCGCGCGCATCCTGCATCCGACAACAGCACCAAGTCCAGCATCACATGATGTACCACTCTGAGGTTAGATAACATGTTATCACATTTGGAGAGGACTCAAGTGTTTGTGAACACTGACACTTTCATTCACACGGTCACCTCTGTATACAGGATTTTACCACTGGATGCCATTTCCTGTCGCCCATCCCTTAATTATGAATCACACACTTACGTCACATCACCCAAATCTCTTGTGTTTCGCTGTATATCTTTCTCTTTTTTTTTTTTCCAACACAAATCAGGTTGACTTCAAACATCACATGTGTCCTGCCTCCCCTCCCTCTTCCTTCCAGATTCTCCTGCAAACACAATCGGGCACATTCAGAATCCACAATGAGGCTTTATGCCTCTTTGGTGGCGACGCTGTTTTCGAAAAGTTTTGTGAGGCCTCGTTGTTTTCTCCAAACCACAACCCACCCTCGTGCTCCCGGCCTCTTCCAGACTGTTTCCAGGTTCAAAATGTCACAAAGTGAATTCAATAAAATTGCAGTGGATAAAGACACCATGTTGGGAGTTAAATTGGCTCTCGGGAGGATCTGAAGCTGTCAAGAACCAGCTGAATGAAGGATAAAGGGAGGCCACTGTCCACAGACAGCGACTTGCAGTGAAGACTTATATTGACAACAGCATTTACAAAAAAGTGGGACGCTGTGTAAAATGTAAATGATTTGCAAATGATGTAAACCAATATTTAATTGCAAACAGACCAAAGACAACATACGTTGAAACTGAGAAATGTTATTGTTCTGTGAAATGTCAATGCGCATTTTGAATTTGATGACAGCAACAGGTTTTAAAAAAAAATTGCGACAGTCTCAACAAAAGGCTGGAAAAGTTGAGTAATGCTAAAAGAAACACCTGGTCGAACAACTAATTAAGTTAATTAGTAACAGATCAGTAACATGATTGGGTATATAAAAAAAAAAAAAGAGCATCCCAGAGAGGCAGTCTCTCAGGAGTGAAAATGATGAGACGGTTCACCAATCTGTGAAAGACTGCGTGGGAAAATAACACAACAATTTAAGAATAATCTTCCTCAATGTAAAACTGCAAATAATTTTGGGATTTCATCATTTACGGTTCATAATGTAATTAAAAGATTGAGTGAATCTGAAAAAAAAAATCTCTTTATGCAGGTGACAAAGCTAAAAACTAGCTATATTGGATGGCTGTAATCTTCAGCCCCTCAGGCGGCACGGCATTAAAAACATACACAATTCTATGGTGGAAATCACTGCATGGGCTCAGGAACACTTCAGAAAACTCTTGTTCACTGTTCATCCAACCAGAAAACTTACCCAAACTACAGTTCCAGTTTTGTTCTAACTAAAGTTAAAACTGTCTGAGTCTGTATTTGTTTGAACTTCCTCCAGTAAAACTTTGCATCTCTTCGGGGGGGGGGGGGGGGGGGGGGGGGGTGACCTGAACTCCCATGAGCAACATTACAAGTTTCTCTCTGTAGACGATGATGTTGGCATCTTCACAGCTGCAAAAGCCTCCTGAACACAAAAGTTTGTATCCCAGCAGCAGCAGCTCGCAGTCAGGCGTCCGACCAGAGCCCCTCCCTGGAACAAAGCACAGCTCACAAATTGAGTTTTCCCCAATTAGACAGCTTCCACGTCACGTTGCATTTTGGACCAGGCACAGCTTGTTTTCCCTCCGTAGTGAGACACAAGCTCTCCGAGCCTGTTTTCCCAACATGAACTACACCTCTGTAGAGAGTTTGTATTTGGCTCCAATATCAATAGGAATATTACCATCTAAACTATGCAGGTTTGTCTCTTTCGCTTTCTCGAATCACTTCAGCTTTGTGTTGTCTAGCCAAGCAAATCATGAAAATAAACCAGCTCAGGGCATCTCTGAAAGTCCTTTGACATTGACCCACATTTGTGTTTAAGAGGGGACCGTGACCCACTTGTCTCCTCCACAACAGTAGCAACCGGGGCCTCCAGATGTTTGATTCACATAACTCCAGAATAAGACCAGATGTCAGCCTCTGCTGCTTTATGCCCTGAAATAACTGAAATATGGGTCGACTATCATGTTATTTCATTCACTGGTGGAAATTACACCGGTTCTGTGTCTCTTTGATGGAGAGGGTCGGGGTAATGACAAGGCCCAGGATGTGTGGAGGTCTTTGAAACACTTTGAAATGAGCCCCTAAGAACACACCTTCATCTCCATGGAGCTGCTCCTGTGGAAAATACATGTTCGTGGGCTCTAATTCAGTTTCCCATAATGTAGTGATTCAGTTAGATTCTCAGATTTGGGCCATCCATTACTCCTACAGTCTCACTGGCATGCTGTTTGATGTCTGCCAGGCATTACCAAATTTAATTGGACATATCGACGCCCTTCAGTCGACTCCGATGATTTTACCCCAACTGCAAAAGAAACTCCCCTTTATAAAGTCTTTTAGTGCCTTATTTACTTACTGAACTGATTCTGTTTTTACAGTTTATTATTTAACCGTTTATCGTCCTCAATTTTGTTCAATATTTTGCTTGCTACAATTCTCTGGTGATGAACCATTTTTATTAAAGTAATAATAACTTAAAACTAATGATTTTATCAAGTCACTGATTAACACTTTACTTATAAGATATAAACCATTTATAGGAATATCTTTAAAGTTGCCTGGTTGTGTAAAACCTTCTGGGCGATGTTCATCCTCATGAGAGTGAATTTGGCTTTTAATTGAACTGAGAGGATTACCTTGAGTGGGGCTCGAACCCACGACCTCATGAGGTTGTTTCCAGCCCTGAAGCGTCGTCGTAGACCGCTGGAATATCTTCAGCGCTGAAGATCAAGTCGCGGTGGAGGAATTGTTTCACGGAGTTCACTCAGAGCTTCCAGCAACTCAACCGACAGTCTGGTTAAATCAACGGGTAAAAGATTCTACTTCACCAAAGTTGCTATTAATGGTTCAGATTCCACCTTGGCCTGTTGATGGTGATTCAACTTTTAGTGAAGTTGAAACGTTTGGAGAAATTGAAAAAGTTTTGCATACACTACACATTACAGGAAGATATTTAATGCTTTAAAACATGTATATCTACTATCCAAAGAATGTCTGCAGCAATGTTGGTCACATTTGAATGAATATTTGTGGACGGTGGAGTTATAGGTTACAGTGAGCTAAAGATCTGTCACAATGCAGACCCTTTCCTGGGAAGATTGGTGGTGCAGTGGTTAGTGCTGTTGCCTCTCAGTAAGACATTTGGACGACATGCTATAGTGTGACTTTTTTATCACATTTTGGACGACATGCCACGGGCACACCGATCGACGAAAACAAATTATTATGATAACTTTTAATTCCAAACATGTTAAGAGGGCACAGACTAAATTTCAGGTCGGTCCAACAAAATCAGGAGGAGTTCGTTAAAGTACAACATGTGTGAATTGCCAAAAATGGCAACTAAATAAAAAATGGCGGACTTCCTGTTGAGTTGACGTAATGGTGCATGGGAACTTTTTTGTACATCTCGGTGTGATACACATGTCCACCGAATTTCGTGCATGTGGGTAAATTTAGCCGGCGGGGCATCCCTTTAGGGGGTGCCAGTGAGCCATTAGGGCATGCCCACTTGCGACTCCACTAAAACACGAAATGTTTCGCCGGGACAGATGTGTGTACCAACTTTCATGAGTTTTTGAGTATGATAAAGCTGCCGAAAATGCAGTTGTTTACGAAGAATAATAATAATCGCTTGAATAACAATCGGGCCTTCGCACCATCGGTGCTCGGGCCTCAACTAGGGCTACCCTGATGGCCAAATAGTGAGCATGTCACGTGGGCTACAATCAGTTCAACTCCCAGCCGTCCTTAGCTGCTTCCTGGCTGTCTTTCCCCAAGTTTCCTGTTTATCTCTCTACTGTGCCCTATCGAAATCGTAAATAAATATGAAAGCAGAAATGCCCCAAAAAAAATACCCACCAGTATCCATAAAAGCAAAATAAACGTTTGCAGAATGAGAGGTAACTAAAAAACAAACAGTTAAAGACAGTCTGAAATGTGTGTGGAGTTAAAATGGATATAAAGGTTGGTTTTATTCTTTGTAGTGGCAGTGGGAACTGAACATGCCCTGTCTGAGCCTTGTTAAGCCTTTTTATTTGACTTTGTGACTTCATATGGCAGCGGTGCCGTTCCACAGGCACCTCAGTGCTAAACACAACATGTGCTCCACTATGAGCCAGAGAACAGAGGTGACCTCTGTGCTGAGATGGTTTTGGGAAATCAAGCTCCTAACTGAAGACTGAAACAGGAGTCAACGCTCTCACTTCACCCCGAGAAAAGTTTCTCAGGCATCAGATTCCAAAGCAGAAAGGGAGGACGATCTCGAGCGGGCGCCAGAGGAAGTACAACCGCAACTTTTGTCTCCGTTTTCCCCGTCCAACAGAAATTTCAGTATTTGGTCCAGGATTAAAATTGGGTCCACAGATTTTGGCGTTATCACAATGACCTGCAGTGAGCAGTAGTGGTTTGGTTCTCTCTCTCCTTTTTGGTGCTCGAGCCACAAAAGTCAGAACCACTCGGCCACTTTCACCACAATACAAAAAAAAAAAAAACTACAAAAAACACCCCTGAATGACAGCCACCATCTAGCTGAGTAAACAACTTTACCAGATGCAGCCAACCTCTCGCAGTTTTGGGTTATTTTGGTGTTTTCCCACCCTGATGTCTGAATAATGCCTCTTCCCCAGTGCTGCCCTGCCAGTACTTGAGTTGACGCGGGTATTTTTAGCATTTTTTGCGTTTCTCAGGCAGCAGAGATAGCCGAGGGAGGAGCGTCTTGATTGGACCACAGTGGTAGACCTCGCTGACACATCCAATGAATATGTATGACATTCACAATTTGTCCCTTTCGTCTCAACGTTTTTCCCGACGGCAGAATCAAATCAAATTACCTGAAATGGGCGAGTGAACACTTCACACAACAGATGTTGCTCTCAGCAGGTCTGTTAGATGAGCTTCAGTACCTCTCATCAACCTAAAGCACCCAACATGTTTCAAAAAGTTTTCTCTTGATTTAATTGTCAGGTGAAACTTTTTATTAATTAAAGTCCACATTGTTACAGGGTTTTTTATATAGTTGATGACTGAAAGCAAAAACCAGGCTACAAAGTCAGACAGCGGCATTATTTGTTTTTGTTTTTTTTATCTTGTCAGGAAATTTGTTGCCTAACAAATAACGTTTTGAATATTCTTCTTGAAAAAAAAACTTTTTGTTTTCCACCAAAACTAGCTATCATTTTATCTTGTATCACCCCCCCCCCGAAGACGAATGTGTGTTGCCCCTCAGAGTTTGAGATAAGGACAGAAGACAGTTTCAGAGAGACGACCTTTGGCTAAGTGTCCTTTTTATTGCAGCTATTGGTAAATGAACTGCACAAAACGTCGGCCTGTTATCTTAAAATCTTCCCTGATCTGTTTTCCTCTGATCACCACTGATCATCTCATTATCGTCATATAAATCACTGCTGTTCCAGGTAGGTCGTATTTACTTTGTAATTAGGTCATTATTACAATCTCTCCTAAATGATCCATTTTGGGGTGTTTTTTTCATGGTCACAAGAATATTATTCAAGATCATTTCAATAAATTAAGACCAATGTGACTGCCTCATATTATTCAGGAGTCTGTGTGTGTGTCTAAGAGCCTGATATCACTATGAAATATCAAAAGAGAAGATTACAATTGTTTAATTTCATTTTCCAAAGAATGACCATGATAAAAAAAAAAAAAAAAGTGAGCAGACATAGACTGATCTAGTTATGTTTCAGCAAAACCACGACTCTGTCGCCCGGATAGCCTTTTAAACTGCCTGGTAACTCGAGAAAACAATTTGATTTAAACTCAATCTGGGTCCAGTTAGCTAATAACCTGAGGCTCCTGAAATTGTTTTATTTAAGTCAAAAACTCGTGATCTCCAGATTGTTGAGGCAAATAAAATTATGAAAGACGGAGACGCTCTTGATTAAACATTTATAAATTGACAACTTCACAGAGAAAGGTTTCAAACATTTGTCTGCAGTAACATCATGTTATCACCCACAAGTGCTTTTGTTTTACTGTTACATATTTGAGTACTTTTATTCCACTCTGCTGTGTATTTTGAAGCCTCTGGAGCTGCTGTTTTAAAATAATTGTATGTGACTTCTAACAAGAAACAAAACTGAACTGCATGTAGAAATCTGAACTTCTTTGCGGCTCCAATCAGACAATCTAGCATGAAGCAGAAAGTGGTAATTTCCATTTCCAAAGCCTGGATGCCTGCTAATTGTGATGAATGCCTTGTGCCATCAGGCTCCATGCAGCCCTGACACTTTGAACTAATTGTTGCTTGAGAGGAATATAATATCTTTGAACTTTAAAAGGTAAACAAACCACAGCGACTTTCAGAGCAGAAATTGGACGCATTTAAGCCTTTGTTATGACTGCAATCAGTAAGTCCTGACTTAGTGCTTTAACGATAAATAAAATACGAGTTTGGCCTTAAGATTACTCATTTAACTGATGATTAAACTGCTTTGTGTTTCTCAAAGGGTTCTCAATTTGTTTTTTTTCTGTCTTCAGACAGTAGCAGACTTTAAGTAATTTGGCTTGCATGCACTTCTTCACATTTGCTTGGGGGGTATGTTAGTGATTTTCAAATATTCATTAAAATCAGAAAAAATGTATTCGTATATGCGACTATTGTTCTTCCGTATTGCCTCCGTTTTTACAGGCACCTGACTGTAGTGCGTTACTCCCGTCAGAAGGTGGCGGTAATGCACCCAAAAGCTATCTGCCAGCCACCATTAAACAACATGAGGAGAAGAACAGAAGGTTTCGGAGCTTTGCAGGTAAAACCGTCCCAGTGCGAACAGAAGAAACATACAAAGACGACTGCAGCCATTAGAAAGTACCAAGTTTGACTTTTTGGCCGTCGCCACCTTGCTAGTTCGGAGCGGTTTGGCGCCAGCGTGATCACATTTGGACAAGCTGGGGGGCGGCAGGAGTGGATCTGACTTCATTTCTGAGGACACTACGCCCAGCCCACCTACAGCAGAAACCTGACTGCACCATGGGCCTGTCAATCAAACAGACACGCCGTCCCCGAAAGTACTGCTTTTTAAAACCTAGTACGTAATTAGTGATGGAATTATTTCCAGTTGTGGAAAACAAATTTTGACTTTGTATTTTATTAACACACATTTCAGGTGATTCTACACTAATGAACGTCCTATTCTATTTCTGAAAATAGATCCCCCTGAATCCTGCACACCGAACCTTCAACTCTGTCCACACTGCAGCACTTGTTGGCCTTTTGTTTCAAACTCTGAACAACATGCCAGTTTTATTTTTGTTCTCTTGTCCCGACACTGCTGAGTTCAGCTTTCTCTTTTCTCAGTGCATTATGTCACTCAGTGCACTGAGTTACTTATAGAGCCTTGCTAAAATTAAGGCCACTCGTAAGACAGCTAAAAATACGACAGCATGTATTTCATCAAGAGGCCGGACTCATGAGCACAGACGCTAATTTCATTTGGCTCTGATCTAATAAACAGTCCTCTATGGTGTAAATAAGGCGTGAATGCCTGAACTAGGAAGGTATATTTTAAAGTATGTCAGTGAGTCAGGGTGCTGCAGTGACTTCTAGACAGCTCCAACTAAACTTACAGAGCAGCTATTTTTGAGGGGGCAGCCGTAAGTCAAACCCCAGGGTCCTGTTGCAGAAAGACAGTTTCCCCTGAGGGACCTGCACGAAGTTGCTCAGAGCTTAACACAAATTCAAAGGATGATTTTACTTCATCACTTGTATCACTTTCTTTTCAGCTCATCACTGATCCCGCTTCCACTGATTTAAGAAATATTTGGTACTTTTTTTTCTTTGCCTCAGTTATTCTCTAAGAAAACTGATAAAGGTCTGTAAACAAGAAAACAACAAAAACTGCATATTTAAAGTCCAACTTTAATTTCTGTTTGGCTAAAGTGGAAGTTTAACAAAAGGGCCTCTGCATCCTAATATTTATCAGACATTTTTTGTTTCTCCTTTAGCTTTTCATCCAGTCCGTTTATTCTACAAGTTCCTGTGATTAAATCCCGAACAATTCAACAGAGCTTCCTCTTTTTCTTCTCCCACATCACCTAGCCGAAGGAGGGCCCTGACACCCTGGGAAGAAAACCTATTTTGTCTTTTAGCATCCAAAGCTAATAGTTTCATTATCCAGAATTCCCGCCAACAACTGAGAATTGGATCCTGAACTGACTAAATTTAGAGCCTCATTTCTGCAGGTCTTTCTTCACCACAGCGGAACGAGGCCGCTGGACCAGTCCACCTGCTGATCTCACAATACATCTTATCCTGACTTCGGGGTTTAGAACACAAAAAAAACAGCAAGTACACACTGAAGCATCGGGCACAGCAACAGATCGTTTCATCACGGGCGGTGCATCAAAGCTGACGACGACTGATATTGCGCAGTCTGAACCCGCCGTTACCAAGCACACCTCGGGGAAACTTTGGCCCCGACCCGAGTAAACCACAAGACATCAAAAATAAAAACAGCCTCTTCATTCATTTCAGTGAGAACACTGCACTAACAAAGATCGTCGACAAAAAACAGCTCAACTGAGCGCAAGTGTTGCTGCGACATCATCTGGGATTCTTAGGTAATCGATTCTGTATCGTATTTTACTTCGGAACATGAAACGGGTTTTTTTTTTTTACCGTTTACCTCGCGGTTGTCGAGATGGACAACAAACGTTTTGCCACTCTAATAACTTTACAAAGGAGTAAAAATCCCCAACTTTCACACAGTCGTTGTCTGATAAACCTTCAAATTCATGGACGTGTAAATACACAGTCCTCCCAGAGAAATATTTAATCATCTCATTGGTATGCAATTGAACCGACGAAGCCACTTGGAGCTCTATTTTTAATATACACGGCACTGATTTCATCCTAAAAACCTGGATCTGTGGCCACAGACAGCCGATCATCAGAAGGCAATAAAACTACATATCTGCAAAAAGCAAAGCTGCAATCCTCACATGACAAAACAAATACCAATGACCAAATAGTGATCAAAACCAAATGTAGAGCAGAAACCTTCTTTCTCATCTATGGAAACCAACACATTGAAAACTGTTTGGGGTGACACAGACACGGTGGCAATCTGCCGTGTCAATGACCTTATCAGATTCAGATGAAGCTTTTCGTGCAAAGTTGCATTCTAGTCTATTTTCTGACTCTATAGGCGAGCAAGTCTGCGTGTCTTCTATGAATAGTCTTAATCGACATTTGATTCAGAAGAAATTAAGCCTGATCAAACTGTTTAAATCTCTCATCTCTGAATCATTTACTGCATTCAAACATCACTAGGGGAGGGGTGGGGGGGATTTCCAACCCATGAAGCAACCTCATCCTCAACAATGTCTGGGAAAAGAGATGTTTCTTCTATTTCTGCTCTACTTCTACTATGCATGAAGCACAACAAAAGACAAAATAGACCTTGACTAAAGTGATTTAAAGCAGTACATAAGAAAAATATCACATCAAGAGAAAACCAGGCAAAATAAATCAGTTTTAAGGTGCTTTATAAAGATGTGCACTAATTTGGCTTCTTTAAGACTTTGTACAGGAGTAGTGTAGATCAAGATGTTTCTCATGAGACCATCACACCCCGAAACATCAGTTTTAAAGACATGTTGTCCGATTTAGAGTAGAGAAAGGACTTTAAATTAGTGGTTCTGAAAAAGAAGAGTGGAAAAAGTCGCGTGCAAGAGAGTACAACAATTATTTAATGGCCAAATAGGAGTGAGAAAAATCCCACAACGCACTGAAGGAAGCACAGAAACCTAAACACATTAGCCAACACAAAAATGTGTAAGAATGACATTTAGCCTCTATTTGCGACATTAAAAATATTACAATAAAACACAATAAAATAAGCAAAAGGAGACTAAAAGTCCCGAAAACACGGGAGCATTAACTTCTGTGTTTTTACTACAGCCAACAATAATTCAAAAGCTGTATGAAAACTCTGTCTGCAGGCGCGGATCAGTTCATGATCAATAACTCACTGCAACATTCCGAGGACGCTCCTTTTACATTAAAACGCAACATCATGTGTCGGATTATTGACTCGGTGCGTCAATAATCCGCTAATCAAAACGTATCAATGCATCAATCGACCCGTCGGCCGCTGCTCTTACCTTCCGGATTCTCTCTGCGCAGACACCCTGACACTGTTCAACTTTCGGAGAAGGTAAGAAAAGTTTGAGGAGGAGAGGGGAAAAAAAAAAAAAAAAAGAAACCTTCCCACCTCCTTCCCCTCCAACTTCACCTCACCCACGGTCGAGTTACCTAGGATTGTAAAACGCGTTTCCGGGTTTGGATTTCAAAATAAAACTGCCATATTAAACAAGTTTGTTTTATAAAGCCTACAAACGTCATTCCCGCATCAATTTCTTATCCACTAGTTTACTATCTTCTGTCTACGATTTTTCTGTGTATGTATGTCATAACACTTTAGGCCATCTGTTGGATATTTCTTGAACTGTACTTTACCTCGCTAGTTTTGGTTTCCAAATGAGCCAGGGCCCTGACCTGCTGAAGAAGATCAGACAGAAGTTTTTTCTTTTAAACCTGATTTAAAACTGAATTCTCTTGAATATTATTGTTGTTTTATGTTGTTGTTTTTTCTAGTTTAGTCAGTATATCACTTATTATTTCTGTATTCTGTCTACTGTGGCAATTTTCTTTCTTTTGCTTTTTGCATTTTGTAGGCTAACTTGTTTTAGTGTTGTGTGCAATATATCAATAAAGTTATTATTAGTTTTAAATTCCTCACACTTCTAACATGTTAAAGAACTGGCAGAACAGTAAAAGTGTTTAACCTTTTCTTTTTTTTTTTTACTTTCACCACTACAGGCACTATTCAGAGACGCATTGGTAAAATCCTTTTTTGTTTAGAATACTATAAAAACATTTAATATAGCCTCCACAATTTTGTAAGTATTGTTTGTGTTAGGCTAGTCTATGAAACAATTTTTCACAGTGTTTAGATAGTCAAACACTTAATTTAACTTAATAACTTGCGTTTATCTTCAGAATTATCTTAAAATATTGCAAAACAGTCAACAATGTTCACACTTGTAATGAACGTCCCTGCAAACAGTGTCTCAAAACTCCCCCCATCTGACTCAGGTTCACCTGTCTGTTGAAAATACATAAAACAGACATTGTTTGGACTGTCTGACGGGAGCATCAAATACTGTTGTAGCCTATTTATTGAATTCACAATGAACAGTCCAACCCTGACATAGGAAATGTGGTGTTTTATTAAACCATCCGTTCTATTGATTCTTATGCAAAAATAGAAATAAACTTGAATGAAGTAATCTGACCTGATCATATCAGTGATGTGTTGTCCTCAGATTTACTTCAGCCACATTTTTAGACATCTGTGGAGCTACAAACATTTGTACGGAGCCACTAAAGTCCCAATTGAAATTTGTTTTAAATAATGTTGAGTGTAAAATAAATTGGGATGGATTGGGATTGAGCTGTGTACATTTAAATGTGTAGACTTGTTCTCTCATCTACAGGAAAATTGATGGAAAATTGGGATGAGGAAATTGATACTGATAACAAAGAAATTACAGTGCAGATTTAGACACAGAATATTTACAGAAGCCCTTGTCAACCTAGTTAAAGAAAATATTTCTGCAGTGGAGCAAACCCAGTTAGACGTTGACTCCACCCTTATCTCCTGGAAGAAGCTGCAGCCCATCGTCAACAAACATTTGGAAAGAATCTCTGAAGCACAATGGGGCATGCTAACGAGTAAATGGAAATTTAAATGAACATTTCTCTTTTTTACATTTAAATTTAAGCAACTGACAGACCAGGTTCTTTTATTTTGAAGGCAGGTTTGCGTCTGTTCCTGCCATTTCCGGTCTACATGTACGGCCAGATGATAATTTGACGCATCTTTTTCGAGTTTACCGCTGAATACAGTTTGATGGAATCAGTGACAGACAGCTGAATCTTCCAATCAGGGACGAGATCCAGATTCTCTGCTTACTGATGAGTTAGGGGCGGGGCTTGTACACTAATTTGGTAAAATGGCGCCAAAGTGATACGATTTATCGTATATTGATAAATAATCAATGTTGAGCGCCCTTATATCACATAGGTTTACTTAAATCATCTTAAAATGATCCACAGATATTATCCATTCATTTCAATTCCCATTTTCTTTTTTTGTGAGAATCCTTAATATTGATAATTCTAGGTCTCTCTTTGTTTGTTTGTTTTGGGTCTGTTGCACTTTGAGACAAAGCTATATGGAAACAAAGAACAGAGCCTACTGTAATAAAGGCCCATAATCTGCATCATCAATAATCCAGCAGCTGAGGGCGCTACTGTCTCTCAGGTTGAATGGTTTCTGTTCCTGAAACGATCCCTACAGTCTGAAGAGGCTGTGTTGCTTGAGGTGACAAACTAATACCTGAGACCAAAACAAACTGTGCTTTAAAGGATGTTTTTAGGGAAATAAACGATGGAAAGAAGTTATAGGAATAACTAAATGTTAAAAAAATACAAGAGGATGAAGAGTCTGAATCTCTTCCCTGGTGAGAACAGAATATTAAACCAACCGTCAAGAACACATCATCACTTTCTAGACATTGAAATCCTTTATAGTGACACACAGTCAACTCTAAAACCAGAAGACTAACTACAAATAAAACAGGTGTGAGTACAGGATAATACCTCCTGCAGCATATACCCAAAGCTGAGTACTTATATCAGTACAATATCACTAAAATGTTTCACCCTCGAATAATGTGATTCGTGTTTTTCTGCAGTGTCAGGTGTTTGATCTTACGTGTATTTGACAACAAACAGGTTAAACTGACTACATTGAAATTATGGGCTCAAGAGTTCACCCTTCATTAGTGAGCTTCACTTCTTTTATTTTGTAATGTATGTCCGACTTTATTCTTGATGAGAGATTTGATCCTCCTGGGTTTGAATGATACGAGTGTGTCACAAACCTGTGAAGAGATGATCTGATTCTTCACAGGTGATTATTCTCAGCTGCTCTTTGCTGCAGAGGGTTTGTTGTTCTGCTTTAAAAGTGGTTTTCTACTGGATTTAAAGTACGGGGACATTTTTGGCCTGTCTATAATTTTTAGTTTAACAAGCTGTCATGTGATTGTTGTTGTGAAGCTTCCTGAGACCATGAGTCATCGTCTTACTCAGTAGTTGGGTGTACAAAGCCGCGCTCTTCTAAAGATGTCATTTCTGAAAATGTGCAGCTGCCTGCAGATGCTCTTGTACCCACATCCACAACATTTAGAGGCTTGTTGTATAGTGTAAATGTAGTCTCACTATAAAGTACCGGATAAAGTTTAGTCTAAGTTTATTTGGACCCCTCTTCCTCATTCTTTTTACGATAGTAATGAGTCTAGTTACATAAATGCTGTTTAAAGACCAGAGGCATGAAAGTATTTCCATCCTCGATCCACATCTGATCTATAAACAAGAATTGAACGATGCCTGTTTCACTGCTGCTGTGAAGTCTGACTGTCCAGCATACGTGTTGTTTCTGTTACTGTGGGAAACAACATACACCATCAGAGAAACAGGGACGTTTTATCTAATTTTAGTTCCCGCTGCAGTTTCTTTTTTACTGTTAAATGTGTTTTATAAGAATATATTCAGGTCATGTCCAATAGGTTATTAAAGATTAACTATATTAATGTCCCTTTAAATTAAAAAAGGTCTTTGTGGGTCTTGTTTTCTCTCAGTGGTGAGACTGGGAGAGCAGGACTGTAAAAGAAGAAAGAAAAATAGTCCCATTTCTATATTTTCTTAGTTTTGGAAAGGAATATTAAAGTTAGCTTTCTTTGGACTGAGAAGGTCTGAGAGTTTTTAGAGTAAATCAGGGATCACATTGATCAAAGTTCACTCTTATCCTTAGAAACTAAGGTCAACTTACAAGCTTTCCCAGAACTTTAAACCACATGTCATGGTCTTTCTCACTGTACTCCACAACAGGTGTAGTTTGATCAAGGAGGCCAAAGAGCTGTGAACAGAAAAACAAGTTGTTTTTTTATTGCGACAAACTAAGATTAAACATGGTTATAGTAAAACCTGTTATCACATGATTAAAGCAAAATTCAGCCACTGATGAAGTCCATGAGATGGAGTTGAAAGTTTGTGGGAAAAATTAGGTTTCTTTCTTTTTTCTTTTGGTCAAACTAAGGTTAAAAAGCTTCAAATAAGGCACACTCACTCCATAGAGGAAGCCCATTCAATGAGGTAAAAAGCTGCGAGTGTTTTTTTTAGTTTTATTTGATTTTTTTCTGACACAAACCCCATTTGTTGAGGCAGCCTGTGAAATGCAGTCAAACACCTTGGAAAAAAGCTAGTAAGTGGGCCTTGAGGTGTTTACTAATGTAGGAAGGTGTTACAGTCCCACCTGTTATAACTTTACAACTTAATGTGGACACAAGAATGAAAGCTAGTAAGTGGACCTTGGGTTCAGATCATCATCATCAGACGTCAGATGGTTTAGACAGATTCTCTGCTCTTCCTCTGGCTTCAGTTTCTCCTTTTAAATGTAGAAAAAGTGAGAAGTTTAAACTCAGTGCTGAATGTGAGTTTCATAAGTGTGACCAGGACTCACCGACACAGCGGCTGCTGGCGTTTCACTGTGCGGAGTTGTTCTGGGAGGAAGGCTCAGCTTTCCGGTGACCACAGGGAACAATGCAGCCAGATCATCGTGACCCAGCAGCAATAACAGGACGCTGTGTGGATGAATTAATGAGCAACATGACTCTGTGAAAACACCACGCACACTCCGTCACGGACGGGAACAGTGGCGGGTTTAACAGTTTAAACCTCTCTGGGGTCAAACCATCCCACCCTGGAGAAAGAGATACTTATCAAGACCTGATAGCTGCCCTGTGATCGTGCTGGAAAGACCTGCGACGTGCTGACTTGGAGGAAGAACACTGGAGCTAGTTTCACTTCTTCAGAGAGTGAACTCCTTCTCAAAGCTATGCCAAATAATAAAAAGTCAATTGTAGACAATTTATTCTTCAATATATCACTTTGTACTTTGTATACTTGCAAGAATTAACAGTGGCCTCATGCACAGTATGTCTGAGGTCAGAGGTCAAAGACTGCATAATTAGAACTGCAGTCATCTATTTCTGCATTTCTGTATTTCTACATTTACTTGTTTCAGAATTTCTGTATTGTTTTATTTAACTGAGTCGGTGGTCCTCAGCTTAGTCGATAAACCTTTCATCTGTTTTTTTTTTTTTTTTTTTTTTACGGAGGATGAAACTACGATAATTAAAACCATTAATAAATGAATGTGTAAATATAAAATTTTGCCTCAATAAATTCAAAACAGAAATTATGTCATTTTTCATTATCACATTATATTATTTATTTATTTACGGGGTTTTTTTTTCATCCTCTTAATTATCTACGCTTTTTTCTTTGCCTCTGAAAAGTTGACATTTTGGGGATAAATGTCTTTTTACAGACAGAAGAAACTTTAGATTTTGTCGTCACTATTTTATTGAGTGAAAACAATTAACCCATTTAATATTCCTCCTGGTGTGACGGAGTACATATAAGCATTGTCATCATCTTTGAGTGTTTTATTTTGATACATTTTACTAAAGTGTAATTTTTAACTCTACTGATGACAGAATATTAGTAGAATAGAAATGTTTCTGCTGCCACTGTAGATATGAAAGGAGCTCCTGCTGCAGAGACTGAAGATGATGATGTTTTCAGTTTGCAGGAGGAGATTTTTCTGATGGAGCGTACAGATGTAGGAAGTTGCAGTTATTTGGAAGCAGTGCAACATTTTACGACATCTTTTACCTCTGGGTCGGCCTGGCCTCCGACGCGGAAGGTCTCCACGGGCACCCACAGATTGGTGAATCAGATCAGACTCAAGAGACAGGAACACACCCTCATCCTCCCCAGACGCTGCGTGAAGAAGAGCGTTTTACTGGCGTCAGATAAACTTCACCTCGCTGCAACTGCAGTCTTTGTTTTTTTCAGCGCAGAAACAGAAACAGATGAACGTGAGAAACAAAATAACGGTCATGTTTTTCTCGAAGAACAACCTAACAGCAATTTACAGGACAAAGTGTAGAAGAAGTACTGCGATGACTTACTTTATTCCTACCTCTGTTAGCTACAATAAAATCTCAGCGTAAACAGAGTAAACCCCAAGTTCCCAAGTTCTTGGTTAAGTTCCCAGGATCGTGTCCACTGTGGCAGACATCTTTGCATTGTCCTCCCTTCACCTACTCAGCACTCCATGCTGCTTTTCTGCACAATACTGTGTTCTTACTCTTCTATTTTCTATATTTCTTCACGTTTTTAGATTTTATATATATTATTATTATTATTTAATATTCTTGTTGAAGCTGAAAGGACTACAAAAGTAAGAATGTGATTGTTCTGAGTTTTTACTCTGCATATGACAATAAAACTCTCCTATTCTCCTTGATGTGTTAACAGTGTTATCAGCTTACAGGTGACGTTTATACCTTTTGTTTGAGTCTTCAATTCTTCACCTCCATCACCTTACAAGTTACAGGATTTATAGTCACTTCTCTCAGTGTAACATTTCTTGCCAACTTTGCAGAAACCTTTGGACACAATGTCCGACCGATGGACCGGAGAGGAAAAACAAAGTTGGAGGCCAAACACCAGCAGCTCTTTATCAGAACAATAATCTGTAAAGGGATTCCTCCCCCCCAAAGCAGCACATATGTCTCATATTTTCTACTATTTCAACTGACCTGAAGCCCTCTGGGTTTCTGTTTCTCTCAGTCTTGTTGCTTCATAAATGACATAAACTATTATTCAATAATCAAAATAGTTTCTGAATGACAGAAGTATCAATTAACACATCACTTCAGTATTACTTAAATAGTAGAGGAATTCATCAAAAATGTATAAACAGCAGGCTGTGATGCATTCACTGTACAGGATCTGTGATCTGTGACGACATCAAAACAGCTAAAATAACATCCGCATTTTGTGAGAATTTTTGTGCCTTCGGTCTATTTCTTGCATGGAGGCTTTTTTCAGTGAGACAGGAAAAAGAAAACGATACATCATTTTTTTTAATTGAATATCAGAGATTGACAACCTCAGTGTAGAAAATTCAGTAAGGTTTGCTCTGGACATATAAAAAAATATTTTTTTCTATGCTGTACAGTGCGGTTTGACATTTTATTCGTCTGAGGTTGTTTTGTGGAAAATGTAGGTAAATGTAAATTGAAAAGCTAGAAATACTGAACCCTATGGTTATTCATTTAAAGAACAATTTAAGAATAAAAAAGTTTCGACAGTAATATTGTCTGAATTCAAAGATTAAATTCACAACTCCTTTCATTTTTTTGCCCTAATTTGAACCTTATCTCTATTAGACTCGTATAACACTGAAAAGTATTTACACACGTGGTCACTAACAGTCATTTGTGTTGAACACGTGAATGTTTCTCTTGGTTCTCACACACCTCGGGCTTTCCTCCCAGTTTCTGGGTAAAAGGCGAACTGTGTAAAAGAGCAGTATGTCCTGTCTCACTGTGGAGGTCACAGCCAAGCAGAGCGTTAAGTAATGAGCTAGAGGCTTCAAAGAACCGGTGGAGCCCCATGTGAGTAAATATGGGTCTGGACTGGAACAGAGTGTTAATAGACGGTTAATACCGGGACAAAAAAAAAAAGAGTCAACTGGGTTTTATTTTCAGCTTCAGAGCCGAGGTTAGGGTGTTATTTATATTTCATACATTAAGACACAACAATCGTGGCTTGTGTAAAAGTTTGGGCACCCTTCTGCTTGTAAAACACTCCTTCCTTCATTAAGTCGTGAGGCCTTGATTGACTCGTTTGGAGCTGCGAGGCTTCTCATGAACCCTCGTTATAACCGTCCGCTGACAACATTTTTAAAGCTGATGAATTCTCAGACTCTTCAAAGCTTGTGGTAACAGTATCTGTCTGAGAAAATGAAGCATGTAGGTGAAAGTTCAGGAGAGGAAACCCGTTCCCTCACGGGGATCCAGTCGTTTTGCCAACATTCATTTTGGGCCACACACACTTCTTGTCAAAGGAGTCTAGTCGCCAAAATATTTCCCTTATTTCCCAAATGGTCTCTCCTGATTGAGTTACAAAGCCGGAAAGACAAAAAAACAAAAAGACAACAAAACTCTTCCATCCTGCGGTTTCCACTGTCTGAAACGCCATTAAGAAAGGGCAGTAACTGTGGAAGTCAAGACAAGAGCTGCAGAGGAAAGGAAACTTTTAGCCCCCCCGGGCATCGTAGCTGCAGGAAGGTTCAGCTGACACAATAGCGGTGTTGTTTAACTCTGCGGTGCTGATGCACAAACAGATCTACGTGTACATCACAAAAGTCGGCGTATGAATGCAAACAAGGGAATGCTGGCTTTGGAAACAAGTACTCTGGACAGACACAGTCAAAAGTGAGCTATTGGCCACAATCAACATATATATGTTTTAACAACAACAGGACAATGATCTGAAGCAGACCACAAAATCCACCTAAATCGAACTACTTCAAGAAACATAAGCTGAAGCTCTTAGAGCCGTTCCATCAGTCTGCTGAGCATCACTGAAAATCTGTTGGTAGATCTCTGTATGTGAGAGGCAGATTAAAAAAAAAAAAAAAAAAAAAAAAACTAATTTCAGACGGCTTCTATATAATTTGAGTTTTTCCTTGTTAAGAGGCAGCATGTTGGGTGAATGGTTTGATGGTGAGAAGTATGGTTTTTTTTCAAAAACTGTATTTACTGTTGGCAGCTTTAAGGAAGCAGTAACTTAAATAAACAACACATTTAAAGTGATCATTTTAACCCAAACCGTGATCTTCCCTAATCCTAATAATGTGTTTGTTTGTTTGTTTGTTTTTTTGCTAAAACCGGACCGAGGGGGCGCTGATTGAAAGAAACACTCCTGTTGGTCGTATTTAAGAACAGGAACAAAAAAAACCTAAGAAGGACAATCAAACAGTTCAGAGACGACTCCCGTTGCACGGAGCAACTGGCGCTGGATCAACATCAGCACCCGTGTTTACATGTTTTGTAAACAGCGATACGTGTGCATCTGCGATTTCACCATGGACATGAGCAGACAGCGGACATAAAATGTGTCAAATTCGTGAAATCGGCAACAGAGACCGTTGAAATGCTTCAGAAAATCGACAGCAACAAAGCAATGAGCCAGGCGAATGTCCAAGACCGAAGAAGGCGCATCGGGTGAGACGCAAGTTTCAGGTTAATGGTGAAATCGCAGACCTGCATGTGTAACTCTGATGTTGATCAAGTGGACTTGGAATACGGACTCGTTCTCATCACAGTGCTGCGCTGCGTTGACGCAAAACAAAAGTCTCTGAACTTTTGTTGTTGAATAAATGTATACAGTTTGAAGGATTTGTTGCTTCCGACATTTGGATGCGGGGACGACAAATGTCCAAAAAATGTAGAGCTAATTAATTCCTGGGTTAGACATCTCACTATTTTACAGAATAAGTGGAAACTTTGACCTGCTGATGGCACTGAAGGAAAATTGTTCATCCTCTGGGGAACATGAATGTTTGACTGACATGTGTTTGGAATTCATCCAAATGCTGTATTTCAGTCTGGATCAACATTACAAAAAGACATTTTAACACAGACTAATGAGGCAAAGTGCAGTACTTTTTCAAGTGTAGCCGGTCATGTTGATGTTTGTTGACGAACTGAACTTTAAGATGTAATGTTTCTGTTGCAGGTGCTGGTTTAAACATGCCCACAGTGCTTAACAGCAGCCGGTATAACTTATTAACAGACAGATGAAAACAAGAAAAGTTAGTAGTTTACAGTCAACATACAGCCAACCTTTGGCTCACAAGTCTACGCCTCTGTTTTTCTCTTTGATCAAAGAGAACGCCTCGAGGAAACAACACTTCTTTCTGGGTTAAAGTGCAAACCAGAGATTGAAAAAAAAGAAAAAAGGCAACAGGTCCAAAAAGCGAGAGGGAACACAAGGCTAGAGATGCTGTGAGCGGAATCTGGGTAAAAGGTCACGGGCCTGATGGGAGTGAATGAAAGGAGTATTAACCTTTGAATTGTAATGAATCCCCCATGACATCAACATACAAAGCTGCGCACGAGCTGCGCACGAGCGTTACCTTTCACCCACTTCTCTCTTCTGCCAAACGCAGTTAGGTAAAAAAAAAACAAAAAAAAACGTTAAAAAGAAACAGGAGCCCGAACACATGTGAGGACTGTTCTCCAAACGTTATCCACTGTTTGAGACAAAGAACGACTAAATAAGCAAAAGTAGAAACCATGACAGTGAAATTACACGAATTAAAAATATGCTGGGGATTTCTGATTATTGATTAGAAATAAATCAGTTAAAAAATAATAATTAAAGCTCTCGCTGACTGGGATTAGACATAATTTGCGAAAGTAAACATGGTGATAATTGAGCCAAATAAAATGTAACATTTTGATAACATTTTTATTGATTCACGGAAACAATTTTACGTTTCGTGAAACATGTTTACTTACTTTCTTTACAAGAGTTGAGCAAAGAATCAATTACACTCTCATGTCGGCGGGGTGAATGGAGGCTTTCTCTGACAGCCAATTATCTTGTCTCAGCTTAGCATAAACACTGGAAACAGGAGGAAACAGCAAGCCTGGCTCTGTCTACCGGCGACAAAATCCCCTACCAGTACCTTTAAAGTTCATGATTTCAATGCGAGCGTAAATAACAAGAACAAAACGGCACATAACGCCCTATTAAAACTGCAGCAGTTTCCTCTTGTTTCAGCCTTTATGTTAAGCTAACTGGCTGATGGTTGTGGCTCCATATTTAAAACACAGACATAAGGTTGGTATCGGTTTTGTCTAATTCGAAAAGTATTTCCCATAATGTCAAACTATTCCTTTGATATACATTGATTGTGTACGTGTATCGAGGCAAAGTGTTGGATACGGGGAAATAACATCTACAAAGAACATCAATCTGTCTACGAAGTCGTTCGAAAAGCTTCGTCCCTTCAACAAATGAACTCACTGAACTTAAGTCCAGTTTCATACCAGACTGTATTTCAGTTTTGGGAAATTAAACTGTGAAACTGGTGGGAACAAAGCAACAACTATAAATGACTAATACGTGTAAGTGTAAAAAAAAAAAAAAATGCATGAGCATAAAAAAACCCCCCAAAACTTCAAAGAGGAACCTCATCTGACCTCATCACAAGGTTTTTGATCTTTTGTCGATTTGAATTTCTTGTGTTTGTTATTTGAGGTTACTGATAATTACTGCGCAAACACCCGAGGTCAAAGATTGGATTGGAAGTTAAAAATACTTTGGATCCAGCTGCAACATCTCTTGATATTTTTCCCGCTAGGTTCAGGGTCCTGGCGTGTTTTTTTGTCCTCCTGCTGCGCGTGTCTGATTCAAAACAGAGTTGGGGGATATTTTCTTCCTCTGAGGCTGATGCAACGCTCCAGACATGTGACAACATCCTCACCTTTCACACAGTAACCCACTGCTGCCCAAAAACACTATCTATTCCCTCAAAACCCCGCCCCTCCTGGAAACTAATGTACTGTACATGTGCAGTTCTGATGGGACACGCTGTGTTGCTGTAATCTCCAGTGTTATGCCAGGGAGGATTATAAACAATTTAGGAATGTTTCTGAATGTTTTACGTGATGGGAACTGTGCTGACGAGTGTGATGTGTCGAGATTTTGAATCCATAGATAACGACAGTGTAATGTTTGAAAACAATATCACATTTTCACGATTTGATGTCATCCAGCTCTGTGATGATGGTGCATATCTTCAAAAGATATACAGTGAAACAGACTGGAAAATCCTCATGTAAAACTTTTTATCTTTGTCCACTCTTCTGATGTGATGATTTTTGTACTGTTATCATTTATAAGCCGGTAATGTGGTAAGATTACCACTGTTAGCATTTACATTTGAACTTTGCCACAGAACCCAAATACATTCAAAGCTAAAGTAAAGTGTAAAATTTGCAGTATTTTAAACTAAACATGTGCATATTGCAACTTTAAATAAACAGAAGAGGTTATTAGTTGAAGCAAAAACTGCCACCTAACTGAATTCAGAGCAAGTATGACTTAATTTCAATCACTGAAAGGAAAGCAAATGTTTCAGTGAACAATTAAACTGCTCATCTAAGGCCACAGAGGACGATGAAGAGCAACAGAAAAGGATTTTATCCTTTAATAGCTTCCAACAATAAATGACCGTTAATTGGGAAATAAATGTGTTGCAGGTTAGTTTGAATTCAGACCCGAAAGATAAGTTATGGCTGACTGAAAAAAAAAAAAAAAACACCATCAACTTTATAATATATTCATCACATCTTGTCTGAAGGTTCAGTTTCAGGATTTTGTGACGACCACAACCACAAATTTAAATCAGACGGGTTTTTATACAAACACTCCGATCCTCCAGTGTTTAAATCTCCCCTTCTGTCAACTGATCTGCTGCTCTCTGCGTTATAATCACACATTTATTCCAACTTGAAGGAAACAGCTGTTATTGTAAGAGAGCCACGGCATGGACATGAACGCAGCTATATCCAAACACAACGTCACCTCCCAGTCGATCATTGTGCTCTGACACAGCTGATTAAGGACAGAAAACCACCTCGTCCCGCTGGTTCTGGATGGAAATGCACACGCAGAGCTCTGCCTTGCGTAAGCACAGTGCAGCAGGATACGTGCAGTGCAGCACGATACTACGTGCAGAGCAGCAGCCTGCAGCAGAAGTACGTGCACTGGATCACCAGCCACCTCGTTCTCAGTACTGACGTGAAAACAAAAACCCTCCTGGTATTTGTGTGAGCACAGCTCAGACCTCGACATAATAGTTCTTATTTTACAATGAACAAATGTCTCGGCTAATTTGAATCACCTTTAAACCAAGAGTGCGGGACTTTTACATATAAATGAATGTCCGTCACAATCAAGCCCCTGCTTGAGTTCACAATGTTGATATTAACTTTTCCACCTTTCAGAAAAATCACTGTATTTCACAGTGTGCAGAGTTTTTAAATGTCTGGTGAGACGTTCCCATGTTAGCGCACTGGTAAAGATGTCTTTTATGTCACCCAGCAAGGATTGTTTTGCCTGAGCTGAAGGGAAGACTGCAGCAGCCTTGAGTATTGCAGAGGAACCTGATAATCTTAAGAAAAGTTTATGGAGTGGACGATGCTGATAAAAAACTAACCTCTGAGTTCAAAGGAAGGATTAAGCCCAAAAAAAAAAAAGAATGCAGTCAACGGTGAGCACGAACACACATGGTCAACGGTGCAACTTTTACTCGCTTAATGGTGATGAAAAAAGAGAAAGGACTGACGGCACAGGTACCTTGTTAAGCAAATATTATGCTCGACTCTTTGATCACTGCGCACACAAATGATATCGTCAGCATAACCTTTAATCTTCACGCTTCACTTGTTGCATTCCTCCTCTTATGTGACAGGTGGCGCTGGAATAGCAATAGGAAGAGGTCACTTTACAGAAGGTGCGTCATTCAGACACAACGGCTTGTGCCAGCTTCTTGGCCTCTCACAAAGCAACGATGATGTTTTTCTTTCACCATTTTTTTTTAAAGCACATTTCATAATTTCCAAACATTGGTGAAATCTCCTTCCATGTCTTCCGTAACATCTCAGAATCCCTTTGTTCCCGCTTTGATGGGTCGCGGAGATGCCGCCTTGTGCTAGCCACAACTTGGAAAGCAATCACGTCATTTTTTTTTTTTTGTGAGCGTCGCCCATAGACTGTGTAAAAGTGGATGTAGCTTCCGAGTCTGAAAAGTGAGGCCAATGTGAAAGTCCCATACACCGCAACACCACTGAGGGTCGCCACGGGTTGGCTCCAAAAAGGGTCTGGCTTCATAGACTCACATTCAACTTCTCTCAAGTTATTACTGTGTCATTCACTAAAGTTAATCCATCTTATGAGATTTTTGGCAGTCCATCTCCAAATAATTCTGTCGTAAAAAAAAAAATACATTTTTGGGGATGTGTCTATTCGATTGATGGGCCTGTGGCGCAGTCTGGCTTCTACTACAAGTGGGTGGGGCATAGTGTCTACAGGTTTTCTATCAGATCGAACCAGATCCACTCCCTCCCCTCCCAGCTCTTATAAATTTGGTCACTTCTGGCTCCAAAACAGTAAGATGGCAACGGAAAAAATAACAAACTTGGGGCTTCAGAATGGCGGTTCACAAACCAGCGGGTGACATCACAAATGGTTGATGACCGGTAACCTTTACTGTTCTTGGACAGGTTGGCATTTGTACAATGTTTAGCGTTGGTCTTGTAGCGATTACATGTTTTGGTAGTTACTCTCACAGCCAGAAGAGGTTGACAAAATGTCCTCACTGCAGGTTTAAGCTGTCAGCCCATGACTCTATTTCTGGTTTCCATGCCGAGTCGGAGATGGAAAATCAATAACTGCAGGGAAGAGTTTGAGTTTTCTGTAACAAGTGGAGCCATTAATATCTCAACAACTGGCTGGATTGTTGCTATTAAATTTGTCAGCTATCATGCTCCCCAGAGGATGAAGCCTTCTGACTTTCCTGCCCCCAACTGGTCCAAGTTTACACTCAATGATCAATCTTCACTAAACTGGATGAACTGTCTTAAATTTTGCAGCTATTCGTGTTCCCCATATGATTAATCTTCCTGACTATTTATTTATCTAGTGCCACCATGTTATTGACATTTTGAGTGAAATGCCTCAACAACTATTCAAGGGATTATTGTGAAATGTAGTGCAGCCATTCATGTTCCTATATAAATGAAGTGAAATAACTTTTATCTTTTACCATTTACAAAGTCAAAATGTCAATATTTGTGTTTAATGCTAACACATCAACGTTTTTTTCTTTTCATGCACGAGATTAGGACTACAATGAACACTAATTTTCATAACCAGGTAATCTGCCAAACATTTTCTTGACTGATTGATTGGTCTCTAAATGTCAGAAGGTAATAAAACATTTTTAAACAATTGTCAAAGTGGACATCTTCAAATATCTTTTTTTGTCCAAACACAAGATAATGTTGGAAATATTTGGCATTTTTACCTGAAAAATGAATCATCATTAACTATGAAAATAGTTTGTTTAGATCTTTTTTTTTTTGTTGATCACCTATTTAGAGAAAAAGAGCAAACATAAAGAGGAATATATTGAAGACCAACGTTCACGCTGTGTGATTCAGTGTCTAGGAATCAGGACACCACGTGCCTTGTGTCTGGTAGTGTGTGCGCGCATATGTGATTGTAGGATTTTATCATCAGGAATGAGTGCGTAAAAAGGCCTGAGGGTTGAACTTTCCCCTACTTCTCACAGTGACTCCTCCGTCTCTCTGTGCTCTGCAGCATTCCTGTTTCAGCAACTGTTCGGCTTCCCTCTCTGTAATAAACAACAAAAAAGGAGAAGGAGGTCTAGTCTAGTAGAGACTAAAAATCTCACAGCAGTTAATATCAGTCTTAATTATTAATCAACACTGTCTGTCTGTGCTGTTTTGTTTTTTGACATCCCCATGTAAAAAATAGTTTGTTTCAGGGACAAGAAATGCATGCTTCAGTTGGATGTGTGCTTCATTACAACCTGAAAGGGAATATAAACAAGTAAAGCCAGTGAGGTGAGATTCAAAGGCCCTCTGAGCTTAAAAAAAAGATCTGCAATGATGTGTTGAGTCATTTAATAGGCAATCAAAAGAAAATCAGGTAGTTTTTCAGGCAATAACGCCTCATGTGATGGCTCAATTTCTTACATGTGAGATTTCACTGCTTTTCTTGGTCTTACATGATACAAAATGTAAAATTTGTGGGTGTTTGAGCTGTTTGTGGGGCAATAACAGAGCATTTAATGGGTGTGTGCTGTAGCACACTGTGACTGACAATATTCGCTATTCAAATATTATCATAAAAAATTACAAAATTCATTGAGAAGACGATGTCTAAATTATTCAATAATTAAAATACATTTAAATTGCAGTGCTTCATAGAATAATGACAGTATTTGAGGAGGAACTAAAAAGAAAAGAGCTGGAAAAAAGGCAAATGACATGAGAAATAATGTAATCAGCAGGTAAACTACGAACTGCATCAGTGGGAAAAAAAAAAAAATCAAACATCTAAAACTGAATTTGGATAATAAAACTGAATCCATGTCACATTCCTGCATCAGTGAGTGCTTAAGCTGTAATTCAGACCTTTCATTGCATTCGGTCCGAGTCCGCACAATGAAAAGACTTTCACCGCCCCATCCCCCCTCCTCTTCCTCCACCTTCAAGCAGCCAATCCGAGGAGCCCTCTGCTGCAGCTCTGAGCTATAAAAACCTCACAAAGCTGCTCAGCAGCACACAGCAAGCAGAACGAGACATCAGCACCAACAAAAGAACAGACAACAGACTCCCAGCAGACACAAAGATGACGATGCCTCAGATTCTCATCCTCCTTTTGATCATATTTCATGTAGCAGCCGGTTTCCCCACCGACAGGAGCAGTAGGGACAAACTCGTCTCCTGGGACGACGTGAATGTGGTGTCCCACGGCCTCCTGCAGCTCGGCCAGGGACTGAAGGAGCACGTGGACAAGACCAAAGCCCAGATGAGAGATGTCAATGCCAAACTGAAGGCCTTCAACAGCACGATGGCTAACCTGGAGAAGAAGCAGCAGGAGCAGGATGAAGCTCTCAGGGCCAAAAGCAAGGAGGTGGAGGAGAGGGAGAGGCAGGCGGCAGAGCTGGCCGAGGAGGTGAAGGTGAAGGTGGAGGAGGTGAACCAGCAGACAGAGAACATCCACTCCAGGATGGACAGACTGGAGAAAGTGCTTTCAGAGCCGACAGTGGACAGCAACAACAGCGATCACACTGGAGTCCCATTCATCCAGGTGAGAGAATAAAATTTGCTTTACTGTTATTTTTTTCTGGGGAAAAAAAAATCCATTGTTTAACCAGGTACAGACATCTGCACTGAGAATTAGAAAGTGAAAATGTGAAAGTCCACACCCATTAGAAATCATTAAACTTTTAAACTTGAACAGAAACCTTGAATATTTCCAACACAAATATGATTTCCAACGACCCGCTCCACAATATCTGCAACTCATCTGAATACCTCCATCCAAGAGAGATAGATGCTACATGAGAAATAAAGCTGTGCCAAAAAATCTAAACGATGCAGAAAAGTGAATGAGGTGGGTTTTTTTATCTGCTGTTTCCAGAGGCTGGTGGCAGCTCAGAACAGACGCATCGACCAGCTGGTGGAGAAAATCCAGCAGCAGCAAGACAAACTGGAGAAACAGAGTCTGCACCTGCAGGCCCTGCAGAGTAAGGTGAGGCAGGTCACATCAAAACTTCCCATCTGGTGAAATTCAAAGCACGTACGACCCCGGTTGAAAGGACAACCCCTGAAACTGAATGCATTACAATCGACAGTAGACACTGACAGATGTTAACCTTCTGGCCTCTACTTTGTGTTCCCTGCAGGTTTCACAAAAGAGAGTAAAATCCCACCGACGGAGGGATGAAGAGATGGCGCTGAGGGGCGAGGCAGAGAAGATCAACGCAGAATCGGGTAACATTTCTACTCTTTAAGCTTTAAAAAGCACAAATGAAATCGAATACATGCAATCGCATGCAAACCTTTAAACGATTTGACAGTTCTGAAAAGACGGCTGCCAAAAGAGTTTCGACCTTTGGGGCGAAAAATAAACTGTAGAGTTAAACCTCAACTCCCAACACTTTTTTTTAACCGCCAGCGTGAGTGCACAGACACTAGCCACTGATAAATCATAAAGTGACAGAGGAGGGAAAAAGTTAACCTTTGTATCTGAATTTACAAGGTTAGACTCGCTGGCAGAGCTGTTCACATACAGTCCAAAGATCAGCGAGAATGACGGAAAGCTTTTAAAACACACTGACTGTACAGTGTGATTGTAGGACAAATATTTGACCTCATTTTAAGCCAGATATATAAATCAGGTCAGCAAGTGTGTGACATAAAAAATACATCACTGAATTCTGATTTTAAAAAGATCATCTGGTAATTAAAAGTTTGAGTCATCGAATCATCTGATCTGAGTTTTGTGTGTTTTCTTTTCTCAGGTTTGGCCAGAGACTGTCATGATCTGTTTGTACGAGGGCAGCGAGTCAGCGGCGTCTACACAATCCAACCTGAGGACTGCAAGCCCTTCAACGTCCTCTGTGAAATGACTTCAGGTGAGTCGAACAGGACTTAAAACACTGCAAGACTGTTAAAAGATGAACTTTTTTTTAAACCAAAACTACACCCATCTTTAACTCTGTATAACGGTCTCAGCAGAGATTTTAGGCACATTTTTGGTTATTTTGGCCACTAAAAAGTAACACTTTCCAGTGCAGCTTCAGTACATTCAAATCTGTGAAGTCATTTTTGGAGAATTATTTTTGCATGAAGCGTCATAAACCTCTGACTCAACTTCTGCTGTGCTCTCTCTGCAGAAGGTGGATGGACCATCATCCAGAAACGCCAAGATGGATCCCAAAACTTCAACCAGCTGTGGCAGAGCTATAAGAACGGCTTCGGCAGCCTGAACGGTGAGTACAAACCTCCATTAAAGTGTCTCTGAATTATTTTTTTTTTATTACTGAACCCCAGAGCAGAAAAATAATCTTGACATTTGTCATCTCTCAGGTGAGTTTTGGTTGGGCTTGGACAACATCCACTCCCTCTCCAAACGAGGCCAGAACATCCTGCAGGTGGAGCTCTCTGACGAGTCGGGGCAGCACCAGGCGGCTCGGTATCAGTTCCAGCTGGACGGAGAAGAGAAGAAGTTCGCCCTCCACTTCGAGCAGGAGTCTTCGTCTGGGCTTCAAGAGAAAATCATGACCACCAGAGCTTCTGGTCTTCCCTTCTCCACGGCCGACAGAGACAACGACCTCGCTGCAGACGTCAACTGTGCAGAGCTGCTCTCGGGTACGACCGCTTCCCTAACCTCCCTATAAAAAAAAAAAAAGGGTCACTCCACCCAAACCACAAAGAAAAAAAAGATACTTTGATGAAATAAAACTGAAAGTTAAGAGTCAGTGTTTAACAAAAACTGTTCCTGTGTTGCAGGTGGTTGGTGGTTCAGCAGCTGCGGTGAGTCAAACCTCAACGGCAAGTATCCCAGAAGGCTGCGGGCGCTCAGGAAACAGCAGGCCAGAAGGAAGGGGATGTTTTGGACGACCACAGAGGGCCGGAGCACCTCTCTGAAGACCACTCTCCTGAAGATCGCGCCAGTATCCGTAAAACAATAAGCCTGTCTCACAAAAGAGTGAGCAGCAGGGCACCAAAGTTACTTCAAACCACAGAACACCCGTTTCTGTAAAGTAAATACTGGACTGAATGAGGACTGAAAGCACATTCATTTTCTCGCCCGATGCGCTGATTGATCCGATATTTCTATGCTATGCCATATGATAACTCCATGTCTCACAGTACATAGTCAGTCATGTTGACTGATATTATTCCCTTCATAAGGGATTTACTTCTGAGTCTTATTTTCTCATACTGTATTTGTTTTAAATACTTTGTACTTAAATGATGTACAGTTTCTTACTTTACACATTTATCCACAGCTTTAAATATTTAATATTTCATTTATATGAAGTGGATGAAAATAAACTTTTTTTTAAATGTTAAATGAATCCTGGCTCTTTATTTGTTGCAGTGTGCAAAACCAAAAGAATCCCAATGAAATAAACCCATAAAAACACGACAGATTTTAGACCATCACTGATTTAACAGCATATTTCACGTGTAAACTTTCAGTTTTGACACTTTGATGTCATAATAATGAAAGTGCCGTCAGATTCAATCAATACAGTTAGAGAATGATTGACTTATGAGGTCGATAGTTCATCCTGTAAATTAAGGTGGGGCTTTTCTGCTCCTTTGCGTAGTGGAACACTTGATCTTTTTAATCACTTTATTGCTTCATTGCAAACCTCCGTTTCAAAGTCATTTCTTTTATTGGAGAAAAGGTTTTTGACTCAAGTACGTCCCACGTGACAACATGCTGCCATTGAAATTTTACCATCATAAGTGAGCAGCCACGCACTGTTAACATTTACACAACTGAATGTACAAATCAAAGGCAGATTGGACCCAGTAAAAACACTGAAAATACAGCGGTATGTTTGAAAAACTACAATATTTTGTTGAACTTTTAAGAGAAAAGAAGTAAATCGAACGCCGGGATGAACTCAAACACATATCAAGCACCACTGCCTGAATTCAAAAGACGTCAGCTTTACTTCCCAGAACACCGTCACTGAAAAATAATCAATTTGACCTGGTGACAAGACTTTGAAAAAGATTGTTCACGTGTGTTTATTTCTTCAGTAACTGAAAGTACATTTAACCATGTGCACATCATGGTAGCTCATCTTACAGATGTTCAACAGACACTTGAGTAATGAGGCATTTTATTGTCGTAGGTCCTCCGACAGATTCCCTGATATATATATATATAGATATATTCATACTATATGAGCAGGCGCTCTTAAACTCTTGCAAGGCACCTCAGACTGCCAGCAGGTTTGCCAAATATCCTCTTATAGTTTGTTGGCAGCAAGGCAAATATGAACTGTGCAAAAGTCCTCAGCAGCAGAAGAAAAATGAGCTCTCCAGAAAGTTAAAGCAAGCGACTGAGTGAAACAGCAACAGGTTGCTACATATTTCCATCATTTCTGAATGCATAACAACCCATAAAAGTTTTTTAGTTTTTTTTTTTAAATTACACATTCAAAATTAGGCTTTTTTTTTTTTTTCTTGTATATCTGCCAGCTTTTGGCAAACCACATAAAAAGTCATCTATGACAGCACTTAAAAGACAAATCTCAAGGCAAAAAACAAGACGACAAAGTGAATAATAAAAGGGGCCTCGATCGTTTACTCTTCGAGAGCTCTACATTTAAGAATCTTACACCAGTGTTTATTCACAGAGAGGAAAGTGACAACTTTGTCAGAAGAGTCCCACAAAAATAGAAAAAAGGGGTTCTTAAATAGGATGGCACCAAAAGAAAAACTGATGGCAGCAGGTCCACGTCTGTAGTTTTTGCATTGTTGATGATTTTGAACTGTCCACGGTGCAACGAGCAAAATTTTAAACACCAATAATATTTCCTGTCGCAGTGGGACGTTTCTTTCCCCCACTGTATCGACCAACACCTTAAACTCAGCCCTGTTAGTTCTGGGTGAACAGCGCCCTCTGCTTGTTTAGGAGCAATCCATCAGTTTTACGAGAAGACGAGGTCTGCTCAGTGACGGCCTTGTTCACGCTACTTATACCGACACCTGAATCTTGTGGTGATTTATTGATGCTAAGATGCCGCAGCAACTTTAAGAGGTGTCTTGAGGTGTGAGAAGGTTTGGCATGCTGTACTGTCAACAGATAACGAAACGGAGTGAGGTGAGAGGTGAAGCAGCTTTGGATGAATGGAGGAATGTGGCAAAAGGAGACGAGGAGAGGAAGGTAGGAAGCGAGGAAGGGAGGGGTCAGTGAGTGGAAAGGCTTATCAGAGGTTCTGCTGGAGGAAGTGCAGCAGCGTAATCTCATAATGCTCGCCCGACTCCGGACACCTGATGCTGTGACGCTCATTGGGAAACACCTGGAAAAACAAAAGACACCACAAACACGTGTCACTGTGGGATGAGCTGAATTTCACATTTTAGCTGTCTTTACTTCTAAATTGTGGAGGGAATGCTGACTGATTATTTTCCAGCCAGCTGTCATTAAGTTTGTAGAGAGAAACAATCAGCAGGTTGGTAGATTTACTTCTCCGGGTTAGCTGGAAATGATCTAAACGCTTCCAAACTTTTCAAAAGTTTACGCTGGATTGAAATGTTCAAAAAAACCTGCAGAGGTTACTGTCAAGGAATCAAACTTCCTTCCTGGAGCTGCCCTTTTGCTTTAGTTTTTTTTCGACAGAAAAAAGGGAAAACTCCACCAAACTAGAGAAAGACCCGACATAACAGTATTTCAATATTTTTGTAACGTGATATATGATGATTATGATGAAGGCCAGGAAACATGCTGGTCTCACATTTTAAGTTGTCTTCCTGGAGTTTAATATCAGTTTAAAACCCACCTAGACTATTGTCTCATAACGTCATCACAGTCTTCCCTGAAATCAGTGTACAGCAGTGAATCGTCCTACCTGCAGGCTGTACGGCTTCCCCGCTCGGATGAGTTGAGACACCAGGAAGTTTGTGTGGAAAAAGTGCACATTTTCATCTAGGAATCCATGCAGAATCAGCAATCTGTTGGGCCTGTGTCGAGCAAAAAGATGCACTTTCTTACTTTCTTCACTCACGCCAGCGCGACTTATTCTACAGCAGAGCCAGAATCCAACTGCAGTTTTCTACGTCGGCATGTTACGGCTGTAAATTAACCAGCAGGTGTTCTGTGAAATCAACTTCAGGACAACTGTAGCGCTGTTAAATAAAAGAAGTACAGTACTGATGGAAAAGGTATAGTTTGCAGTAAAATGCCGGGCTTTTGTCTTTCAGCTGTCTGACAGAAACTGAATGCTAACAATGTTTTGAGATGACTCACTCATTGGGGAGTTTGTCGACGTGCAGGGCAACAGAACAAGCTTCGTATCCCTTCTTGTTTTTCTTAGGTGTGTCCAAATATCGCTCTGTGTAGCCGGTGTCATAGGCCATCCACAGCGTCACTGGAGCTCCTGCAACGGCAACCTGATCAACAAACAAGAGGTCAAACAAGTGTTTTAAAATTTCGTCTTTTAAACAGTTTCAATGGAAATTTCATATTTCAAGAATTAAGAAGCCCTTTGAGACTGTATGAATTATACAAACACATCTGATGACAAGTTATTGATAGCAACACTTAAAAAATGAAAAATAACTCCAGCAGAGTTCACAAAAAGACAAAAATGACAGCTATGTTTTTTTTTTTAAGTTATTTACAGTGGGGTAGAAATGGTATTAACTATTAGTGGCCAAAGGATCAATAGGATTAATCCCCCCGACTTTAATGATAACTTTATTTGTATGGCACTTGTTAAAATCATAAGATAACAAAGTGCTTTGAAAAAAAGGCATCCCCGGGACAAGTTAAAAAAAATAATAAAACCAACTCTCCTGCTTGTTCACTGACTGTAAATCTGCCCCATAACAGAGAAAACGTTTGTGGTTTTGACCTTAAAGATGTCCGGTTTGTGGACGAGGCCCATGAGGGAGAGGAAGCCTCCGTACGACCAGCCGTGGATCGCAACGCGATTCAGGTCCACAAACTTGTATTTGTCAGCGACGTAGTGCAAACCCTCCACCTGGTCTTCGATCTCCACATGACCCTGGATGGACAGGACCAGACCTTTCACTCAGCCGGCATGAACACATCAATTAACTGACAATATTCACGTGAAGCTTTTTTCCATTTAAAAAAAAAAAAAAAAAAAAATGTAAGCACTCCACAGAAAATAGCCTGAAACTGTAATTTAGGTTATTATACTGAACGTGATCCTTCATCTGACAGACAGGTGCTCATATGATTTTTACCATTTTGTCTTTCACAGCTCCTTCAAAGTTGAGTCCCCGCTGGCAGGAGCCTCGCCCGTCGATGACCAGCACAATGTACCCCAGAGACGCCAGTGTGCTCAACCGCAGGTACTTCACACCTTTATAAGAGTTATTCACTAACTGCACCTGAAGAAAAAAAAAAAACATGTTCGTATCGATTTCACTCTGACTAATTTACTATCTCCATTAACCAACAGAGAAAAGTAACTACACTTGTCTTGGTGGTAAAACCCTCGTGACGCCATCGCGAAAGAAAAATATATCGTGTAGTCTGCATCTGTCTTGGGCATGACAGTTCAAAAACAGCAGCTAAAACAAGTGGTGAGTTCAGGTAAACAGTTATACAGTCACAGCGGTGTACAAACACCAAAGATACCCATCTGGGAGGCATTCAGCTGGCTGAAGTTCAAAACAAGAGAAATCCCTCATTGCTTAGTAGCTTCTAAGGCTACACAACATGAATCTAATTTTAAAGTGGAAGAGATCGAACCTGAGGGCCGCCGTACACAAAGACCACGGTGGGATGCTTCCTGCCGGGGACCACGTTGTGTGGTTTGTACAACATGCCGTACAGCTTGAAGCCCGACTTGCCGTTGAAACTAAAGATCTCTGGAGGGGTGGAGTCAGACGGCATACCTGGACAGCGTGGAAGAAAAATACCACATTGTGTACAAATATTAAAACCAAAATATTTTATGGGCAACTGAAGGGCACGGCGGCCAAACACTGAGTCAAAAAAAAAAGAAAAAAAAAGAAGAAGTTTGGTTTGAAGGACAATTCAGTACCAGAAGATTCCATCATGCTCGCCCAGAACTGAGGCTCTTTGTGAAGGGGGTCGCCGTCTGAGCCGCTCAGCTTGTAGACGTGGACGCAGGGTGCGGAGGTCAGGCTGCTGTAATGGCTGATAAACATGTCAAAGGTCTGTGGGAGAGAGAAGGAGACACGTCAGGGTGAAACGAGATCCAAATCTAGAGAAACACTTGAATGCGGGAGGACAAACTGGAAATGCACAGAGCCGCGGAAAGTTTGTTTGAGCACGTGTTGGGATACCTGGCTCACAGAGCAGCTGTGGGAGAAACCGGGTTTGGTCAGTCTGACGATTTCCCCCGGCGAGTCGTAGCTCACCACGTACAGGTGGTGCTCCAGAGGAGAGTCTTTGGTTCCCTGGAAGTAAACCAGCTTTGCTTCTTCGTCCACCCAAATCTGCGGACTTGTTGATCGCTGCACAGACACCACAGAGGAAGAAAAACGGTTTCGTTCACAGACGAGGAAGAAGTCGATTTCTTCATTCATTTATTTCATTTACAAAAGTACACACTTATCTCCTTTAGTAATTTGTTCTTATCCACGTCTTATTCCACATGTCTTTCCTGCTTTTATTCTTAAGCATGTAAAGAAAAGCGCTTAAAAAGCCTGGATGAAATGCGTATGGTATCTGAAGATGAAATAATGTAGTTGGATTTAATGTAAAGATTTTATTGTTGAGTATATTTTACACCAATATCCCTTTACTTTATTCCTCACACCAACAGTTATGAGTGTGTGATGCAACAGGGGCTCTGGTTGTATTATTGGGCAATAAGAACAGTTTTCACATCTTCCTTATTTTATTTTGTTGTGTTTTCTAAAATATTTAGACTCTTAAATTAACAAATTTATTTCACTTCTCGTCCCAAAAGCTCTAAAAAAAAAAAAACTAACTCTGCTCATATTAGTGCAATTTACAACTCAGTGTCTCATGAGTGGGTTATTTGCATAAATATTATAGTTATTAGTAAATGTCAGAAACCTTGAATAGATATGGGAGCAGGGCTTTACCTTTGCACCATGATTGGCCAGCACCTCCCACTCCCCACTGGTCACCGTCACCTCCTCTTTTATTGGACACTTAAAATCCTCTGATAGAAGAGGAGAAATGAGGAGGCCAAGTCAGTGGATCAATTCAAACATCAATTGTCAAATATAAACTGAAAATACAAAATAAATTTAAAAAAAACTCAAACAGTACAGACAGTAAAAATGAATTTTGAAAAAAAAAAAAATGGAACAAAAATAACCCAACTGCAAAAAAAAAATCATGATGAAACTGAGCTTGTGTGTACGAGTTTACATGGCATGAACGATAAATTTCTACTTTGGATTTCATTTCTTCCAGTGATCTCACTAAAGAAACGTGTGTCAGCTGCCAGTGCTCTCCACACGCGGTTACCTTCAGAGTGTGTGTAGCCTTTGGCCCAGTGGTAGCTGCCTCGCTTTAAAACTGAAGTGATCTTATACAGGTGGCAGAAGCCCGTTTTGGACTCATTTACCGTGATGATGGTAATCTCATCATCACTAGTTTGGATAAAAGGATAGAAGATGTCATGGACCTGCAAGACAAACAAAAAGCCATCAAATTTTGGAAGATTTGATCTCAAATAAATCATAAACTAGGACTGCAGCAGAAAAGAGATCACAGCAAATAAATGACACGCACATCACGGCTATTTGCTCAAAATCTGTCTCAAACTGTTTAGAAAGACCAAAACTGATTCGGACATGAGGAGAAAACTTGTGGGGAACAGAGCCTTAGAAAGATGCGGTGTTGGGCCTCACATTGATCCAGATATCGCTGGTCTCTTGGTAGATGATGAAGGGATGGACTGTGTCTCCGAGGGCCTCCAGGCTCTCTCGTCTTTTGGCTTCGTCCTGATGTGCAGGGATGAAGAGTGCAGGCGGCAGCAGGACCAGCTGCAGGCGCTGCTGCCGTCGGTCCATCATGACGGCCCAGGCACTAACAATCACACAGAGAGGAAGAGTTGGGACACGTGGGAACTCAAACGTGTGCACTGACACCGCGGTCTCTGGTGAAGTTTAAAGACCGTCTCAGAGAAGAAACTTACTATCGACCGTCTTTTGTCCATCCAGCTCTGGTGATGTACTCGACTCCAGGAAACAGGCTGGTGAACGACACCGGCAGCTCCTTCTCCTGTGTGCTGACAATCTGAGAGAAAGCAACACCGACCAGAACACATCACAGACCATTTCAGCGCTCTGTTCGCTGTCAATAGATCAATACGTCCACAACGTATCGGGAGGTGTTTTGGCACTCAACGAGCACTCACTTTGCCAAGACTGTCTGTCCTGAGTTCTGCTATTTTGAGAGTGATATCGGGATTCTTGCTGCCTGGAAAGAAATGAAACCGAGTTAAATACCAAAATATTATCAAACCTTACAGATATGAAAACAAGGGCTGAGAAATGTGAGGAACAGCTGAGCGAAAATTTAAAAAAAAATATATATATATATACCCCCACAGCCCTGTATGTGACGCAAGAAAAAAAACACCAACATGGATATATATTCCATGTAGTTTTTAATAGTTTGTAATTAACCTTTTATATTCTATAAAAAAAAAAAAAACAGAGTTTTTCAGTGCCTTCATACCTGCACGTGGGTATCTGTAGACATCCGTCTTGCGCTCCTCCAGAGCTGGAGACGGGACGTGAATGATCTCCACCTCGGACTCGTCCACCTCCTCATACAGAATCTGCAGCGTCTTACTGCCGTCTGACTCTGAGCCAAAGAGAAAAGACCAGAGAAGATTATTTTACAATCTTTGGAACCAACAACAGAGGTACTACGCTGTTACCGATACGACTGTTCACTAAAGACCCTGTTTTTATTTGTTTCTAAACATGATCTAGTAAATGATCTTTTCTAACTTAATAATAAACCATCTTGTCAACATAATCAACGATCAATATGATTTATATTATAATTGTTGATAACTGTGACAGCAATGTACTGACTCACCTACACGAGCAGCTGGAGACCACCAGTATCCAGTGAAGCGATCGAATTCTTCCTGGGTGACAAACGTGGCCACACCGGCAGATTTAGCATCCTCTTTAGGGTTATCAATACCTGAAATGAAAACATTAAAAAAAAAAAAAAAAAAAGGAAAAACAAAAGAAACAATGTGACAAAAGTTCAGTTTCAGTTTATGTCTGAGCATGTTAACACATTTCAGCGCGGACCTTTATGGCAGAAGGTGAGTCTCCTCTCTTCCCCCGTCTCAATACTGGTCACCCAAATGTCCTTGTTGTTGATGAAGCCAATGAAGTTGGGGTCCCCGGGGCAGATTTTGGGGTCCATGCGTGTGCCCGAGTTCTGGCTCTGAATTTCGACGGGATTCACCGGAGATGTCTGAAAAAAATAAACACGCAGCGGGCGTTGAGATCCGAGACCACAGCAGCTGTTTGATTCACAACGGTAAAGATGTGAGAAAGATGAACGATCTTTCAAGTCATTTCCTGCTCTGGATTATTTGTGATACCAATGTTAAGATTTAAATTATAATTTTATTTTTTTTTTTTTTAAATCTGTTTTTAAACATTATTGCCAATTGTATTTCCAAATTTTTAAATGAACAGAGGGATTAAACTGCCAAACGTTTTAAGCCAAAATAAAAACATATAAATGTTATTGCATCAAATAAACCTGAACAAGTGGACACTTTTGAGATACCTGGTTTTCAGAGAACGGCTACAATAGACGTAAAACAAAAGGATTTTCTACATGTGCTTATTTAATACCTGTGACTAAAGCTCAACGATTACCGACAGAAACTTTATTAGCAACAGTTTTGATAATCAAATAACCATTCAAGTCATTTTAAAAGAAAAATTGGGCAAAATATTAGTTGCTACTGGTTCCAGTGTTTATAATTTAATGATTATATAATAACAAAACAGAACAAGATATCTGAAGACAACATTTTTCTTTTTTTTTTTAAATATATTTTCTGGGACATAATGGTTCAATTATTTGATAATAATAATACAACTCAGCTGCTGTTTTAGTTGTGAACTAAACATGTACTGAGAAGAACACTTACAGTTGAAAAATAAACATGTCAGCACTCTCTAGTGGACAAACTATGTAATAGTTTCTACATTAACTCAAGCACATTTATGCTGATTTACTGTCTCTGTGATAAGGTAATGTTAGCTGATAATAAACAGATATAAAGCGGAGCCATACCAGTGTATGACATATCAGCTACACGCATACATTTACATGTCCGATACATTAGCGTGGGCGTATTCAATATCTGTTTATCCTCTGCAGGGTTGAGAAGAAGGAGAGGACACACTGGGTGAGAGCAACTTTAAATGCTAATTTTCTTAGTTGGGATCTCAACAGAGTGAGTTACATGATGCAGAAATCTTTGGTCAAGAATAGTCGTTATCAAGTCTTGAAATAATCATTCTGTGTCTGTGAAAGTCTTACTTAACTGTCCTTTGACTTACAATGAAGCTACTGTTCCCACCATCACGGCAGTAGTACAGACTGCTGTTGGCCTGGAACAGGAAGAGGCCGCTGGGTCGGTGGTAGTCATAGGAGGTGATGCCAGAAACCCCCAAACGCTTCCTCTCTCGCAGCAGCTCCTCCTCCCGAGAGAAGCCCCCGTGGTGAGGGATGGCCTGAGGTCAGGGGGGACAGGAGGACACGCAACGTGACAATGCTGGACGACCCGAGTCAAGGTCGAAGAGACTTTGTTTCAGGGCTTGGAAAACAAGCAGACGGTAAGAAAGCATTATCGCACTAAAATTAGAAAGTAAATAAAAACCTCTTTTCTCTCTTCAGCAGGAGCTAAATCTGTTCATGAAATCGGCACAGTTCAGTGAAACACATGGGCAGCAGTGAACATCAAACACAAGGTCTCAAAATGTTCTTATCGCCTTGGTGGTCATGTTTTTTTTTTTTGTCTTAAGGGGGAGATTTACGACAACAGTTTTAGGCTCCATAAGGAAAGATTCAGTTCAGTTCAATTCAAAACACTATATTCATGCTAGTGAGGCAACTTACAGAGGCATGTAGCCAAAAGGTACTGACACAATACAGGAAAAATGACCTTAATATGTAAATATAAAGATAAACTGTACAACCAATGGTTTACCACCTTTAAACAATTAAATACTCCTACAGGGGACGTACGATATCATGCACATTTCCAGGTCTCTGTTTTTATTCGTGGGCCATGATAAAAACCCAAGCGGCCGTTTCAGTCCACTCTGATTGGTCATCTTCGCGATGGAAAACAGTAGTGGTCGGATTTCACTTTTTTTTCTCATTCACTACTCAACATCTCCATTTCGTAAATACATCTGTATGTTCAAACCCGAACGTAATCTGAAATATGAGTTGACAATGGCAAACAAGGTTTTCAGAGCAGGCTGAAGTTTTGGCTTCTGACTTGTGATGAACATTTTTTACATACGTTCATGTTGTGAAACTTAGACCAGCATGTGTATCGTGTACGAATAACAGAAAATCGCAACATGTCCCCTTTAAAAAGATGTCAGCAGTGTTAAAATGTCAGGGAGTGGATAAAGAACCGGGACTAGAAATCCGCCTCACCTGAAAGTGATCCAGTATCGGTTTCCAAGACAACACCAGCAGTGAACCCTTGCGGGTCTTCCTGGGGATGTCAGAGTAGAGTAAAGCGTTTTCCCTGCTGGCGTAAGGCATTCCTGTGAAGACAGACAGAATCTAAAATGTCATGTCGCTGGTGAGCTGAGGGTTAAAGCAGCAGGCTGAAAGCAGCGATGTCCAGAAGCTTCTCTCAGAAGACTTTCAGGCTACGTCTGACGACACAGTTAAGGTCCTGAACATATCGTCTCTTATCGAATAAAGTGATTGTTGATGAGCAGGGAGGGGATAAAAAAAAAAACCACGCAGGGAAGCTCAATAACACTATATAGAAAAAAGCGTAAGTGAAAATATGATATTTTAAAAATGGAAACTAAAATTTAATTAATCCATTATATTCAATGACTTGGCCCAAAAAAATAATGATCAAACCCCCGACTTTCCCATGTCTGGAATAGACTGTTTAGGATTGCATGATATTACAGAAATTCCATGACCACTAGGAACCCTGATCTTAAATACAGGTGAAGGGGTAAGAAAAATGCTGCTGGATTTTTGCTGAAGAGCCCCAATGTCTTGGACATGTATTCCAGGATGAACTTTTCCAGTAGCATGACTTCAGACTTCAGTGGTTTAACAGCAGAAGCTCATTTCTAAACATTGAAGACGAGTCTGTTCTGTCTCTTCATTGGAAAAAGTAAAAACTGCTTCACCTGCAGGATTATGATTAATACACTAATGGATTACTAAAATATGCCTGTCTTGATTAAAATAATAAATAGTCTGCTGCTTGCGTGGTGACCTTTTACAAGCTCAACTTGTCTGGCGGCTGCTTTGCATTTTGGTCCATCTTTGCCAACGGTCTATCCTAAAACTGGTTCTGCTTCCGGTCTCCCTGCATGATGGTTGAGGGATTTATCGCAGATATTAGAGAAAGATTAAACACCAGTCCTACTGTATCTACTGGACAGCACATGAATAAGAAAGATATCCCAGGAAAAAGTCATTTTAAAAGACTTGAGTTGTGACATTAGTGAATTAATTATTGCAACAGATCAACAACAAATCTATACAGTCAAAATTTTTTGCATAAAACTTTAAAGCAAGACTATGTAACTTCCGTTGAATGAGAGCCAGCGTGGATGATGGGAAATTATTAAATGTAGCATTAAAAAAGCAGAAGTAGAGAAGAGTCATGAAGTCAGTGAACTGCTTTAATAATGTTAATTATGCAGCAATATCTATCTAATGTTTGCTGCGTCACACTGCTGGTCAGAGTGAGCTTGAAGCAGCAAAATCCACAAGTGTGTCTGAACCAGTGTGTGTTTTTCTTTTTCTTTTTTTTTCTTATAAAATTCCACTTTTTACATGTAAAATGTGGGTTTTAATTTTTCAGGCGTTTTAAAAAAAAAAAAAAGCTACCACCTACTGCTGGAGGCAACAACTGCTGCAAGGTCAAACTGTTACAGGAGCATTTAGACCAGGTAGCGATCGTAGTCGCCCTGGCGTGACCGCTTCTATAGTCAGCATCAAAGCTCCGGAGCAGGTCAAACATCACAGTACGTGACAGAGCCCTAGAAATGGTATCAAACACGACAACAGCTTTAAACATGGCAGCAGAGCCATCGACCATTTCGCAGAAATTCGACACACGATATAACTGCAGCAGAATAAAGGCAGAAAGACGTCCACGAAGCTAAATGACGCTCCTGTTGTGAGTTCCACATTTTCTATTAGCACACATTGACATCAGCCACCGCAGCTCTGGAAATCAAACGAGCTTGATAACAGACGCAGGCTGGCAAGTCTGACTCACCAGCTGCATCCACAGATTATTCACAGAAGCATGCCACCTTTCAAAGTGACTGAAAAGAAGCCACTCAATCTGCTAGCCAACAAGTCGAGGGCTGTTCAAGCGCCCCATCTGAGCTGGGATTCATTCATTTTTGACATTTCTACAGTGAATGATTCCTGATTTCAGACCCCGCCTGTGTCAGACCTCAGGTTCCCCCCCCCCTGCTCACCAAGGTAGTAGATGCGGTGAGACTGTGGACTGGCCTCGTCCTTCTGGATGAACTGGAAGTCGTGTGGTGCCTTGGTGATCACCATGCCGGTGTTTTTGCGGCTGTTGTGGATGATCTTCCGCAGACCATCCCACGTATGCTTCTCCACCTGGAACTGACTGGGATTCACGTCCTCCATCTCCACCACCTCTGTGCTGTCCGAGAGCTCGTCCACCCCCGTCATGCCAGCCAGTGCCTCCCTGACACTGTGGACGACAACAATTGTCAAATATGGACATATCTTTGTTGAGGATGATTATATTTATCTACCAAACCAGACGTTCAGACACAAAATAGACCATCTATTGACCTTCTGAAGCTGTAAAACACCTTCAACAGATCTTGAAATGTTATTTTTTTTATTAGGAAATGTCTCTCGGGATGGTCAGTCCATCCACTGATGGTCCACCACTTTGGTTTAGACCAAAATATCTCAACCACCAATGGATAGATTTGCATAAAATTCAGTGCAGACGTTCATAACTTTGCAGCGCCACCAGCAGGTCACAATTTTACCTTCTGCGAGACTTTTGGTTTATGACCAAATCCTTACAAAACTGATGATATTCCAACCACTTTGTGTTAGTTAGCAAATGTTGAAAACACGCTAAACTAGATTCATAAACGTTGTGATCATTACCTGCTACTCATTAGCATGTTTAGCATGTCAACTTGAGCATTCAGCTCAAAGCAACAGCCTCTATGGGAGAACGTCGCCGTGGACACTTACGCATACAAAACTACCTGAAATCATGAATACATTTTATCAACATTTTCTAATCTTCTTCAGCAGTAAATGGGGAACAACTTCGCTTCAGACAAATAAATAATTTAATAATAAATCAAATGAATGAAAACTGGAACCAAATGAAAGCAGTTCAGACAGCTTTAAATGAGAAAGTTTCCCTACTTTTCCATGCCGTCTTCCGTTTTGTTGTCAATTTTCAGCCTCTTTATTCTGTGCATTAACTGTGCAACAACTCTGAACCAGACCTGACACCCTGTAAAACACCAGGCAGAGACATGAGGACGGTCAGAGACAGGTTTCATCATACAGAACAGAAATTGAAGACTGTTAAAAGCGAGGCGACACCATCAAACAATCATAATGCAATATAAAACACTGTAGGCCCGGATCAACACCCTAAACTAAGCTCGCGTGCTATGAACAGTGAAATTGTTACTGAGGTTGCGGCCCGGCTCCGGGCAGACGTCTCCGCGCTGCTTCATGGAGGCTGGTGCTCTTCCAGTTGAGTGCGTCAGATGCGGACTCTCTCTGAATGTGACTCCGGTGCACGACTCTGACACTTCAACGCCCGTGTCATAACTGTGGCAAATTTCACACTGCTGCTCCACATTTTCCTGCAGTGCAGTGGGCTGTTCTGCTGCCTGAGGCCTAAATGAAGTGCAAGTTCTCCAGAAGCTCATTCCCAGAAGACACATTGTGCCATACTAGTCATCATATGGCAAGGGGAGTGTCTATCCCATTATTATCATGGGATGTGTTTGGATTTACAGATTTGCATCACCATGATTAATTACCTTGATTTTAAGGTGCATTTGATTTACAGAATCAGTAGATTTAAGGATCAAGGTTTGTATTACATCTTCAGAAGATGCCTTCGTGCCTCTATTTCTAATGAATGTATCTTTGGCCCCGAGGAGGGGTCATCAGTTGGTTTCTAGTCAAATACCTGTCCAGCACCTCCCACTGCTACCACATCACCTAAGCTCTCCAGAAACCAAGTGGAAACCCCGCAATGTTGTCATTGTAGAGCTAAATTCAACACACGATACCGTTGAAGCGTCTAATCCACAAATAGCAATGCATCTATTACGACTGATCAGATGTTTCAGGTATAAAATATTGATCTGAAAAGTAAAGTAGACTGTGCAAAACTTTTGTCTGAAATGTAGTATAAAGTATCACCAAACGGAAACACCAGTAAAGTACAAGTACCTCCAAACTGTACACACAGTACTTGAGTAAATGCGCATGGTTATATTCCACCACTGCGTATAACTACACAGACTGCGACAGAAGATTGTGTCTGTAACATTTAGTAAAACTTTAAAAAGAAAAAAAACAAACTCATCATTCTTGACTTTCTGTAAACTGTATTAATCCACTTGTAAAATGCCTATGAAACACGCTTTGGTAACAACGCAGCGTGGTTTGTTAACAGTAGAAACTGTTTTAAGTGAGTAACCATGCAGAAAATACTTGTATTTACTGTGCGATGGTTGAAACAGTCTCAGCTTCTTATTTCACTCCCGGTGTGAGACTCGGTGCTGCTGTGTCTACTCCATGTGTCCAACTTCCAAGACATAACTTGGTGTACATTTGGAGACATCTGTCTTGCGTATACCAGAAATAAGAAATTGGGTGTTTTCCTGTCGTTACAATACTGCAGTAACTTGCAATACCTTAGTTTGGTATATTTCATCGGATATGACACCACGCGTCAGGCTAAAAAACAACAACAACAACAACAACAACAACAAACGCCGAAAACACCTCATGCTGTATTTCTACACACATTTCTGGCGTCGTCCTGTTAACTTGGGACATTTTACGCACTGTCGTGCGCACACGAGCGTATATTAGCGTCACAGAGACATAATAATAATAATCATAATAATAATAATAATAAAGCTAAAGGTCTTAAATTACCGACGGCTCGATAGAAAACATCTGGGCTGCTGTTTCATTCGCATCAAAGCTTGACAAACTCGGATTAACCGAGTTGCATCCCTCTCCGTGGAGCTAGCGGGTTAGCCGCCCCTCAAAACAAGAGACTGCCCCATACGGCCAGCGAGCAAAACCAAAACACCACAAAACCCAAGAAACGTACCAAACAAAACCAAACGGCGGAACAAAAACAACAACAAAAAACAACTATCAGTCGGTTATTAGCTTACACTTTCTTCACCAGAGAGTCAAGAGGAAGCGCAGCTTCTTTTGTCGAGTGGACGTCTGACTCGAAAACGACGATCAGAGGCGAAATGAACTGCAGAAGTTCACCACTTTCCAGAGAGCACGTAGCTTCATGCTACGATGCTAACGACGCGGAAATAAGATGGGAATCAAAACGGTGTTAAAATAAAAATAAAAAAAATAAAAAAAAAATCCGAACCTTTTACCCGGATGTGATCAGTCAGCTGATCGGATTAGCAACACTCAACCAGACTGTATGTTCACCAACACACGTGTTTTTTTCTTTTTAGTAGTGGTGGAAGAAATATTTAGATCCTTAAGTAAAAAAACAAAACAACAAGTGTTCAAATGTACTTCAAGTACCTAAAGTAAAAGTGCTCGTTATGCAAAATGGCCCATTTGAGAATCACATATATTATTATTCTTTTTGTCTCACAATTAAGACTTTTTATTTTAGGAAACAGCAGAAATATCCAACCACAATAAATTAATGATAATAGAACCTTTTGTTTAATCTCAAGTATATACCGGCGTCTAATAATAATCAATGTATTTATCAATTTATTTACCGTTTTATCTACTAGTCAGTTTTTGGTCCGTTAAATAGAAAATATATATATATATATTAAACCGAAAATACTAACAAATCCTATTATTTGTGTTCCTGCTCTAAAAAAAAAAAAAAAAAAAAGACTGAAACATCAATCAATTGCTAAAGTAGATCACCTAATCATGAATCAACGAATGGATCCAGCCCTTTTTACACTGAAACACCAGAAGCACATACACTCGAGATCAAGGAAAAACAGCGTATCCTTAAAACATTTATTTTTTGTAATAATTTGTCCTTTTTTTTTTTTTTATTTTTGCATAAGTGCAAAAAATGCACCCAAAACAGCCACCTGAGGGAAGTCTACATCTTTAAATAAAAAAACAAGCAAAGTGTACATTTATAGTACAAAATTCTCTTTTTAAAAAATTGCACAGTTTGTGTATAATATATATATATTCATAATCTCCATTTTAAACAAACTTTAAAGGCTCAGAAAGTAAACAAAATTCACCAAATGAAAAATAAAAACATTTTTTCCCTAGAATTTAAAGCTGAGGAAACTTGAGACCCTGTTTTCATTTGTGTCCACCATAAATATACATATTCATATGCAAGTCTCTACATATAGTCTCTGTGCTAGTGTTTGACCAGACAATCAAAATTATTGCAAAGTAGTTAGTTCTACTATAAAACATGGGTTCGGGGGTGGGGGATAAAAGCTTCTTTCTGCTGAATGTTCCTTAAGTTATGCAAAATAAAATAAAATAAAATAAAATAAAACCCTTGGTTTCTTTACACCCCTTTTAAATTTACTGGAATCCCTGCTATCACAAAGGTTTCTGTTTCACAAACTGTGTGCATTCAACATTCCTAAAGAACAATTTTTAACTCCAGTTTTGCCTTTTAGCAAGAACACGCAATTCCCTGACTTTTTTTTTTTTTTGTTGTTTTTTTTTGTTGTTGTTTTTTTTTTTTGTTTTTTGTTGTTTTGAACTTTACAAAGCAGCCCCGCCCAGAGGTGGTGGTCAGCGTCGATACGGGTGGAAGCCCTGTACGTTGTGGTTCTGTCCTCTGCCGAACGCGTTTGCGGTGGGTTGGGGGGGCGGCGGCCTGCTGTGCTGTCGGGGCCCCGTACGAGGCCGTCGGCTGGCTGGGGTCTGCGAAGGTGTGGCCGAAGGCCGCCAGGTCCTGACCGTAACCTGCGGTGGACGACAGACAGTAAAAAGCTGGAACAGGGAGGATATTAAAGTTAGGCTCATCAGACAATGTTTAGAGAGAAGCCTTACTCCTTTAAAAGTCTTAAATGGTTTATGTGAAACATTCACAGATTTTATGTTGAGGAAAAATCCACCGTTTAGCCTTAAACTGCGTCGGATACAAATCGTTGTTGATATTATTATTATGACTGCACTGCCCTCCTATTCCAAATCTTAAGATTTTGTCACAGCATTTACTGAATATGGAGTCCTTTAATCTATAATACCTCACATTTTTTATGTTTTGTTTGTTTACAACTTCTTCTAAATACAAAGAAACTGCACCATGAGTGTTGCCATATAACCGGAGGTAAATTAGACAGGTAGGAAGGTCCAGCAGAGTGTTAGGTCTTTATTAACGCCCGGTTTTGCTTCATTTTATTTCTGTATAATGGCCTTTGCAATGTGGTTATGTGCAGTAAATTTGAATTTGAAAAAAGGGAAAGGGTAACACGCCAAATATAGACCCAGAAATGCAGTGTGCATTGCAACTAGCAGTGTTTTAAAGGTTTTCGTGGTGGATTTTTCCAATAAATTCACATACTGTAATCCTTCAATGAGCCCCTTCGTGTCGGAAATTGTGTGTTGAAACGTATAATTGCTAAACAGGAAAGTTTCAGCTAAATTTAAGAAACATTTTGAGCCGGCGTCATTGAGGAAAACAATGTCTAGATTCTCTTGAATGATCAGCGTAATACGCATAATGTTCTATTTATACACTGGATGGCACCATCTCCCTATAAACACATGAGGGAACCACGGTGAAGTCCAGGAAAGGAAACTGAACCGCCTGGAGAAATGGCTGGTGCACATAAAAATTCAGCAGCCACTGTCCAAACAAAAGGGCATTTTAAACTTTAAAAAAAAAAAAAGCGACGGGTTTGTTCCCAATTGGCTGGCCAGATCTTTCAACAATCTTGCAGGTGACTGGTTATTTTCCTGCGCTGGTAACATCCAGTTAACACGAGAGGGATTATATGAATATGTTACCAATAAACACAGTTTAAGAGAATGTTATCAACAACAATGGAAAGACAACAGAGAAAATAGAGATAGAAAATGGGGAAAATTAGAAAATACAACATATGTCTTGATCAAAATCTGAAGAACAGGGATCAGTCCCCAGAGGACCATCAGACAGAAGAATCTGAGAGAAATTGAAATTTATTGATATCGTGGCCTCCTTTAAATCTTCTTTCCTTTCTCACCCCTTTAGCTATAACGTGTAGACAGTACATGGGGGGGGGGGGGGGGGGGGGGGGGGGAACGGGTGAATGGACTGCTGATGCAGAGACAACTGAACCATGAAGAAATTTTCTGACAATTAGATCATCCTTTCACAATCAGCAAAGCAATGCGGACAGAGAGTGAACAAAAAAGGAGGACATGGTCTCGTCTTGTTATAGTAAAGCCACAGCCGCAGAGGGAAATGACATCCTTAGAGCTCAGCTTGCTAAATTTCAAATGTAAATTTCTTTCAAATCCACTCAGCTGTGAGACAGGCGATAGCTGGGTTTCACTATACAAGAGTACACCCAGTAATTTGTATGTACATGCAAAATGTACATGCAAAATACTAAACACAAAGCAAAAGAAAAGAGGCAAAGAACCAGGTTGCAGCTCTATAAACACTACAGTACTGAACAGATGCTTCTTTTGTGGTTGGAGAAGACGATGCTGGCACCTACCTGCACTATATCCTCCCTGCTCATCCTGACCATAACTGTGAGAAGGACGCGTTGGTCCGTAGGCAGAGGGGTCCTGAGGGTAGTTACCCAAGCCTATCAGGGAGACGAGGAGACCAGGTTGACTGAACCCAGATACTGCTGGCTGACTACTTTACATAGTTCCCCCCTTACTGCGCTAAAAGAGCTGTACAGTAATACTTATTTAATGGGTCTACACTAGGCTTGATGAGGCATTACTTTTCCGCTTCACACCTGACTTTTTAAATCATGCCAGCCCGGTCCCATAAAAATTTTGTGAAATGTGCATTTTTCCAAGATACGGGTACCGTGAGCGATCTGTTTTCCCACCAAAAAAAAAAGCAAACGGGAATAAAAAACCAGTGGTTTTGCATTGCGCAGTCAATAAAATATGTTTGCTGCGGGCCATTTTCCAAAGAATACTATAAGTTTCTAGGCCAGTTTCCAATCCTCTAAGCCGCAACCAGAATCAACACACAACTGCCAATTTAATCTTTGTGCCACATTAAGTTACATTTGTGTGTACTTTTCAAACCTTGGTTAGGCTTGCTCGGTTACTTACATGAAGCCACTTCTCTCAGTGAGTGTGACATCAAAAGAGAATTCTCCGTCGTGGTGCTTTCAAGTGCAATTCAGCATTAGAACATTGCCAGAAAGCACAATATGGACATCAAACTTTTATGTCCATTACAAAAGGCCTTGGTTCAGCGATCAATTCTCAAATTTCAGATGTGGCGCGTGTTCTTGAATGCACCAAGAGTGAGTTTTGACGGAAAAAAGTCAACACATTTTTTTGTAATGAAAAACCTATTATTTCAAGGTTTCATGGTTCACAGTGTACTGTAAGCAAAGTAAAGCCAGTTGCTCATGGAAGATGGAAATTGTTACATTAAATATGGTATGCATTGGAAAATAATGGCTTTTAAAATAATCATTAATGAATTTATATGCAAACCCACTGGATTGATCCTGAGTATAATCTCACTATTTTAACTGGCCAACTGCTCATAAACCAAACGTAACCTTAAATAAAACACAATTTATATTAAATGTCACATTCAGTAGCTGCCAATGTCATAAATAATCTCTCATGGCTTTGCGTCAACAGCACCACATTTTCTGCTCATTTCACAAAACCTTTGCGAGGCCATGTTGTTTCTGCTGACTTCCATTATCGGACTAAGAGCCTGAACAGGCAGCAGACACTAAAAGCAAGAAGCTGGATGGGAGATACGCACAAGCAGGAAACATTGAACAAGATGGGCACCTGTCATGACTGACAGCGATCGCATGACTGCTTTAAATGTAGAAGCAGCTGTAAGCCAAGTCAGACTAAAAACACCAGCGAGCCAAAAAACTGGATGTAGCTTCTGAATGAATGTCCGAACGTTATCTGACTTTGCGCTTGTGTGACTGAACGGCTGAATGAAGATGGAGATTGTTCCTTTTCCACGGACACTGGTTAGTGTTTACACAATCTCTGTCTTCGTTTTGTTTCAGATCTGAAAACCTCCAGCTTCCATTTGTGCTCTCAGCAGGATCTCAGACTCTTAATGTTGCATGAGTTTACGGTATGTCATGAAAGCTACCCCCTAATTGTTATAAATTAAAGACAGTAATGACCGTAATTTTCTGTAAATGTATACTAACGTGGCTTGAAGAACTGTCCTATATTGAAGTTTCTGAAGGCTGACTGAAAACATTTGATCAGCTCAGTAAAGATCCAGGGGGAATAATTATCCTGGTCCAACACAGTCTAAAGGTAATGTTCGACTAACAGTCCAGTTCAAGGCCACAAAGACGCACACCAGAAAGTAGAAAACCCAGAGACACATTAGTCAAAAATGACTCGCCCAAGGTCTGTGTGCATCTACAAGCTAGAGGGTCAAAGGTCACATTGAGCAGACAAGCATGCAAAGCTCTGGTGTAATCAACTGATGAACATGTTGAAGAATTTTGATAGGCAGCTTGGCAGGTTGGACATGCCTATTTCCAGAAATAAAGTTTCATGGGCATAATATTGTCATGCGGGTGAACGTCTATGGCAATCGTGCCAAGACCAGGAAAGGAAACCAGCAGTCATCAACAGGGAGGAATAGGAAGAAGAAGAGGTGGAGAGGGGATTAATTAAAAAAGAAGGAATATTTGAACCAAATCAAATGTCTTGTACTGTCAGAAGAAGATTGCACTCCTTTTAACATAAAAGAAAAGTGAAAATGCAAAACAAACAACAACAAAAAACATTGCAAGGCAGGATGATCTAATTCAAACCTACCAAGACCTCCCAATCTTTTTATCAATCCACAGCTCAGCTGGAACACCTAGACAGAAATGACTACTGAGGACTCCTGGATGTGATGAAACTTCAGCAGCATCTTCATGGCAGAGCCAGAGGAGTTCATGTATGCGAGAAGCATGTATGCATGTGTAGCTGTTCAAGCTAAAGAGCAAGACCAAGAGCATGCTCCTGCTCGTCTAAGGGTTCTCGTCACGGGGTTAAATGAGCTGTAGGTGCACCCAATAAAAAATTTAAAAAAAAATCCAGGGAGGTGAGCGGGACCGAGGGGGTGAAAGAAAACCAAATGGGAGAGAAAGGGGGCAGCATACTTCTTTATGCACAATGCTTTTCTTACCATACTGGCTATAAGGGAAGTCGGGCTGCCCAGTGGGAGCTTTGCTTAAGTCCTGAGTTGGTGTGGTGGCGGGAGCAAAGCCCAGAGGTGCGGTTCCTGGAGTGTTGGGCGGAGGAGGAACCTGTTGAGCATACTGGTCTGCTTGGGGTGTGCCAAAACTGTAACCTGTTAGAGAGGGATACAAATATTTCAATGACTTTGCCCTAATGATCACTTCCTAGTGTTGTTTCATCCCTTTTAATACCGTTTGACCTTAAAATAGATTAACCTGGTTCAGCTGAGGAGAAAATACTGCCAATATTGAAATGTTTGATGTCAAACTTGAGGAAACCTTTGTACAGGAAGTTCATGTAACTGCAGTCAGTCACATTAAATAAAGCAACTCCTGCCCCACTATGTTAATGTGTGTTCAAGATGTAATGCATCTCTATGTGGAGCTTCTACTACTTTACCGTCTAGTTTAAAATGTTGTTTTTTTTAGGACTTTTCAGCTCTATAGCCTAATTTAAAATATGTCCGAAAAGTGTAGTAAAGTAGATGTTACATTACTCATCACATTTTAAACAGGGTAACTAGTAATCTGTAACCTATTACATTTCAAAAGTAAAATTCCCGCCACTGTCTGCAAGTCCTGCTGTCCATCTCTGATAAGATATAGGTTCCTCCCTGACCACAGCCACAGCAGAGCTGCCTTGAAATACACACATAGAGCCACTTCACCTAATTCACATTGTTTGCCTTACTTATATTCTACATTACCAGTCAGCACTATAAAGAAACAAATTCAAACTGTAGTGAGCGATTGGATTAGTAGAACTGACCAAACTGAGGTGCTGTGCTGTAGCCCTGCTGAGGGTAGCCCTGAGGTGCAGCGAAGCTGCCCGCCGGGGTCGTGACCAGGAATGCGTTGAAGGGTGATGGAGGCTGTGTCGGGGTTCCCCGGCCTGCTGACAACGGAGGTCCATACCCGCCTGCCCCAACACAGAACAGATTCATTCATGTTTGTATGAATACATAAATAGGTTTCATGTAAATTAGGACTTCAATCAAGCCCACAGCTAATTTAAATAGTCATAATAAAAAGACAAACCAGCACAGATGCATCGGATTTGCACCTTGTTTGAAATTGTGATTGCTTTATTAAACGGCTGATTAAGAGACTAAGTTGATAAACTGCTTAAAAACTGAGGTAGCAGTACGCTGTCTGAAAGTGAAGTATCTTCTGAGTGAGTATAGAGACGAAACTACAGCGGAGATATGAAGGTGGAGATATGAAGCCGAGCCTGACCAACAGCAGAGGGAGGCCGGAATCCATTCAAGGCTGCCATCTGTCTCAAGCAACAAATTATCAGCAGCCTCAGCCATTATGAATCAGTGATAACATGTGCTGTTAACTGTCGTCAGCCTATTGGCCACACAGAGTGCGAACCCGTTTCTGTCCCGCAAGCGTTTCAAGATAAGCACATTATCACATGGCAAAGACGCATCTAGCTGCAATCTCACGGTTACACAACAAGAAACTCACAAAAATGTCCCAAAAAAAAAGGTTCATTCTGTTGTTTATCATGTGGAGGGCTGACACCTACCTATGGGCTGGCCAGTAGTTGACACCCACACTCCTTCAGGAAGAGAGGAAAAAAAAAAAAAAAAAGTTTAGACTGAGGATAAAACCGATGCCTGAAAGGTAAAATATTCATATAATACAGTTTAATATTGAAACTTATGGTGAAAGCGCTGACCTACACGCAGAAGGTTAATGTTTAAGCAGAGGATTTAACACATTTAAACAGTTTCTACAAGGTTTCCCTCTGAACGCTGAGCTTCTCTTTGCTCTGCTCTGGGACTTGTTCCCACTCACCCTGTGGCCCGTAAGGCTGTTGCCAGCCCTGGGCAGGCTGTGCTGTCCAACCATTAGCTGCAGTCAAGATGCCCCTGGGTGCCCACTGGCCAGGGCCAAGCTGGCCAGGAGCTTTGCTGTCACGAGGTTCGGCCTTCTTTACTTCCACCTGGACAAAGGACAAGGAGGGCACATTTGGCAACACCAGTAAAAGGTCCATGACGTCCCTCACCTAGACACACCTGTCCTACCACTGATACTTAATCTCAACATTTTGGGCCAGTTTGAAATCTTTATGTTCATTCGAATTATGTGGGGCAGCTATGTAAATTAATATTACTGTGTAGCCACAAGAGCTGTATAGCTATGTGTCTCAGGTACTAATGATTCATTGGGAATTTCAGTATCCAAAATCATAATGCCAAGACAGTACGCATCAAGTACTTTTTCAAATTCACCATCTCCAGATTGCAAACTCTAAAAATGTACCTGAGAAACATAGATTGCTTTCTTGCTTAGTTATTAAATGCCCTATATATGATAAAGACATCTAATGGAAGGTCATGACTTACCTTTCTCCAGCTAACGCTTATCAAGAATCTCATTTTTTTTTTTTTATTGTACTTAGAATAAGTTTTGGGGGGTGGGGAGGGTGGATGTAGAGAGAAATCTGTATCTGAGTTCTAACAGAATATAAAAGTAAACATGCAGATAGTACAAATGAACAGTCTTTTCAGTCAATCTAAAACTGAATCTTCATACTGTGTCAAACGTGCGAAAATATTTTTCCATTTAGATCAAGTGTCTGATGAACTTTGACCCCAATATAAAACCCAATTATCGATTGAGGAAATCGAATATTTCGACAACCAAAACCTAAATGATTAATAACGGTGATTCCAAAGATTCTTTGATTGATATTTTTTAACATGTTAATAAAGAACATGTGCTATAAATTTGATAATTTACTTTGTTGCTTAATTAACGCTCAGAAAATGATCTTAACCCTGCATTTCTTCACATACGTTTGACTTTTATGTGTAGTCATTACTCATTGCTCTAACAATAAGTTGCCTCGAGTCAAAAACAAATTCACTGCCCCAAAAACTAAACTCTCTTGCCTGTAACTAGGCAAACCTATCAGCAGCTAACCAGAGCAAAGAAACAGGCTGAGACTAAGGGGGAGCCAACCAGAAATAGACTGAGGGGGTTGAGTTATTGGGGTCACCTTGCAGGAGGAAAACGAATCGCAAATTCCTCCCCGCTTTAAGGTGTTCCCACCTTCCCTAGCCTCCCCTCTTCCTTCTCTGTCGACCTAATTACATGCACATGTTTCCGGCAGTGGCCTCGCCGCCGCCGGCAGCTACCTGAGCGCCTTCTCCCGTGGGCATCACAGCTACGAGTGATGGATACCATGACTTCTGTACAGTCCCCAACAGCAGAATCGGGATTTGTTCCACAGTTTGATGTGCTCCAATTTCTAATTTTGTAACTCATATCTCCCAGTCTCCCTCAAGTCCCAGCGTAAGGTAATGTCAAGTCAAGAACAATGGATTACGTTTGAGTCTTGATTCCTGCTGGAAACGAGGGCAACGTCAAGGGGAGCAGGGACCACTGGAAAGTGTACAGGTGGGGCTGAATCATTTACCAAGGAAATGGGATACGGCTCTTTTTTTTTCTTTTTTTTTTTTAATGTAATAATCAGCGTCATTCGATTAAAACTCTGTGGCTAAAAATTCATTAAGAGCCAAAATATGCACAAAAGGGCGTGTTAAGTATCGCAAAACTTCAAATCCTTAAACCACTCGTGCAGCCATGTAAAGATAAAGGACAGAAACACGATACCATTGATGACATGATATGATATACTGAGTAGATGTAACTTTTCTGTTTGACTTTGATCATTTTCTGACTCATTGTCATCTGCATGGAGGAGGGGGGCGGGGGGCTCTCTTCCAATATCTCAGTAGAGGGGTTTAAAAGCTGCTAAATACAAACTGACTCCTTTGAGGAAAAGGGAGGCTGGTGTTGCTAATGAATCCAAACTTTAAAAGCGCCTTTAGAAGCCAAATGTCAGAACCAGATATGCACCAACTACATTTTTTTTATTTTTTTTATTAGTTTCACTCTCAGCCGAGTTGCCGGGTGGGTGCTGTTTGCTGTATACAATAGTACAATAGATGGCGTGACAGAAGGTTAGGAAGTGTTGCTTAAACATTACACCACAGATAATTTATTGTTTCTGGGTGCACAGCTTACCTGACACTATCTGAATTGATTTAGTGCAGTAAACCCCATCCATCTGGTACACCCACTGAGTTAAAGCAAACACGAGGAAGTGACATGCAAACATCACTGTGCGACTCGAGTCTCATTCTGAGCACCATTTGGACCGACTTTCATTTGGTTGTTTTTTTAAGAGAACTGACAGACACAGTATGGAGATTCTTCAACTGAGGTCACTGAATTGAGCTTTTTCTTTAACGTTTCAAAAAATAAAAATAAAAAAGGAAAAAATTAAAACCAAACATGTTGACGTGTAAGTGACCTGCCAACAAAACATCAAAAAAGAAAAGAAACCAACAGAAATTGATTGGACCAATCCTTTAGGTGATTTAAACTCAGAAAAACTCTTCGATTGAAATCTGTATCTTTAATCTTAATTTTGGTGCAGTTATTTAGCACATCGAAAGCCAGTAAATAGTGTAACTTTAATTTATTGAGCTCAATCTAAAAACATCCTAAAGGAGTGGTCAGTTTAAACAAAGCCTTGGGCGACAATTGAAACTGCAATAAAACAGCAAGTGAAGGATGAGTGCATTTAGAAACTAGGAAAGTGTGAACGGAGTATGAGTTGTGATTAAAAAAGTTAAGTAAATCACGTTATTAACTTGATTATTTGAAGACGCTCGAGGCTGAATTTGTGCTTTATGATGCTGCGATCACTAATAGGAAACCACAGGAAAATGACCTTTTAAGTAATAAAACAGCATCATACTGTGACTCTCGCGCCGTCGCCCAAGCCTCTGTTTGATCTTAAGGGTAAAATAAAACTACAACTACACACTTTTTTGCCCATGATGTCGTGAAAATGCATGTTGACAGCCTGGTCCACTGATTGTTCGGCCTCGAAAGTAATAAATCCAAAACCTAGCCAACGACCAAGAGTGAATCAAGGTAGCAGGGGGGTTGTGACAACACAAGATGAAGAACAGTATTGGGCTTCAGCAGATTGAGGATCCGTCAAGACTGAGCAAGAAGCTCCTGGGGTTCGGATGATGTCGCAGACTTGTAGCACAACACAAATCCAAGACTAAGGCCTGGGGGATTGAAGGAAACGTTTCTCTTTACTCTGCAGAGAAATATTTGGTAAATATAACGATAACGAATTGCTTAACAGTTAAACATGAAGGATGACAGGCGAGTTAAGTCCATTTTCCACTCTCTGACAGGACTGAACATGATAAATGCCAATTGAACCAATATTCCACTTTGTTACTTCATGCTGTTTCATCCAAACCCCACCTTGATCTGTCCCTTGGTATATTGCTGTGGAGCACACACTCGCAGCAGCCATTGTTAATGCATCACAAAAATATGGAGAAACACAAACTGTAGAATGCCTAAAGCTTTCTCCGAGCTTTCCCAAATTCAGTGTTTTACTTTTGAGTCAGCCAGGATAAGCCTAAAATGGACAATTAAAATATTGCTCACAAGGGTAACACAAAGATATAGGCCAGGAACCGTTTTCCAAAACAGACGAGTTGCTAGTTTTGCTCGAGAGTTTTCATGGGGAGTAGACAAAGTGCATCAACAAGAACGCAGTCCAAAAGCCGGACAACTTCTTTGCTCGAACTTTTCGCCACCTGCTCGGTAAACTACTTCCTCTGACGATCTGCAACACAACTCTTCAGGGCGTTAACAAGCTGCGCACGCTGCAGTGATCCACTTTCAATCTGATTAACTTTCCGCTGTGGCAGAATTGGGTTGTGTGCACATCTCTACTTGGGGGACCTAACCTGAATCCAATTAAATGCCCTATGAGACAGCCGAGATGTTACAGACCACTAGTGCCATGCCAAGCATTCCCAAGCCTCATGATCCATCGCTATTAATAACATCTGTCAATGACCCGTCCCTACACTAAATTTAAAACCAAGCTGACACGTTAAAGCTTTTGGCATATCTTGGTGACACTCAGATTTAAATTGCAGGGACTCAAATCAAATATCAGCTTTAAACCTACAGTGGACTGACTGTCACTCAGACTACTCGATTAAGAACAGAGAAATAATTTGATAATATCATTTATAGGGCAGCCACGACCTTCCAATGAGCGATTGCTCAATAAATAGAAAATTTATCAGCAACAATTTTGATATTCAAGTAATCATTAACTTGTTGGGGTTTGTTTTGGGGGTTTTTAGGAAAAATGGCAAAATTCGATGATTTTAATGATGAATTTCTTCTTGTTTTCTGAGACTAAATTTAAAATCTGTTTTTTTAATGTTGGTCCCACAAACCAGGACCTTTAAATACAACTCAGGAATATTAAGGCCAATTTTCACTATATGGTGACATTTTGAACACCAAATTATGGCATTTGTTGGTACGTTTGGTGTACATTCAGCAATGTGTGTATGTGTGTGTGTGTGTGTGTGTGTGTGTGTGTGTGTGTGTGTGTGCGTGCGTGCGTGCGTGCGTGCGTGCGCGGAGCTAAGTTAAGTTATAGTAGTCATATATATAATAGTCAAATAGTGAATATCACAGTATTTTTGCCTAAAATTCCCATAACAAATGAATACTTACATTTACTGAAGCCCTACTGAGTATAATTAGATTGCAAAAACTAATTTTCATCTTACATTTAAAAAAAAAATTAAAAAAAAAATTCAGAAGATAAAATTTTATATTTGCTGCCTATTTTCCATCAAAATATACAAACATTAAATAAGACGGAAGACTTCAATTTCTCCTCGCATACCTATGAGTCCGAATAACATGTAGGGAAACAATCAACAAACTATTTCTCTCTTATTAGTGCGAACACGTCATCCTTCTGCCCTGTCGTTAAACTGATGCAGCTTTGTTTACACCCCATTTAGACCGATTAAAAAAAAGGAATTTGGGTGCTTTTACATTTGGCCTGTACCTCTGTGCTACCTGTCAATGCACAGTAACCTAAAGGAGAAAAGACAAATCTTAAGAAGACACCGTTAATCACATTCAAACCATTCACAAGGAGAAGGGGGACAGAAGAAAGAAAAATAGAAAGGGCTTACTTACAAAAATACTTAACTTTCTACATATGGGAAAACACATACTATGCCATTTAAGATACATGTATCAGTTACATCTAAAATCAAGGTAAAGAAAACTTATTCCAATGTTGAACATCTAATGGTTTTAGTAAAAGAAACTGTTTACACTATTAAAGATTATGTAATGATTGTTACTGGTGCAACACATCATGTTAAATTCCAATGACAAACTATTCTGGGTTTCTCCCAAACGAGAATGAATGGGGATTTGAAGGAGGAGCAGTAATGCATGTTGTGGGTCAGTGGCCGCTGCAACACTGCTATGTGGGACAAATGCCGATGAAACAGCTGTGACTGTAACTCTCAGAGTCTGGGCAGAGTCTGACACCAACACTGCCAGTGGCACGGGTCTGATTCCCGGTGAGGCCATCCATGCTATAAGTGTCGACGCATGTCACCGACTCATGATACATTTATGGCTGAACTGGGCAAACACAAGTCATTTCTACTGGCAGGAAATGGGTTAGAGAAAGTTCTGAAGAGTCAAAGGACCTCAAAGCTATTAAAATGATTCCATTGTACTCCTGATAACAATCCTATAGTCACCTCTTTGAAGGACAAACCCCCCTTCAGATGCTCAAACTGTTCTCAATGTGCCAGTTGCATGGTGTGATGAAGTACTTCTTTTTTTTTTGGAGCACCTATTTTCCTGCTCCTTTTAAGGTTAGTGGTTTCCTTTGCTTCCCAGAACACCTTTTAATAACTTCCCAGTTGACTGCACCTATTCAGTAGAATGGTTTTAAACATATCTTCTAGCCGTCTAATGTGGACACAAATATCCATTTCTACTTGTAACCTGCAGCTTGTTTTTTCTCTTTTCTTTTTGTCACATATTTCATTATTGTCAAACATTTTGAAGATCAAGAAATAATTGCTGGTTTAATTGATAATTGAAATCTTTTATTTGATTTTTACTGCACTTTCTGTTTACATTTGACCCGATACTAATACAAGAGATAAGAGCTATGAATACATCACAAGCTAATGTCATCTTTTGTTGTAGGGTGGGTTTGTCCTTTAAAAGGACAGGGTGACATTTCTTCACTTGGCAAGTTTATTGCTCCTGTTCAGACTCGCTGTGAGGAGTTCCCTTCCTATCTGTTTCAAGTGTGATAAATTAGATAAAGTGTCAAAAGACCATTAAGCTTTGGAAGACACCAAATTCATTTGATTTATTCAGACTGAACAAGGATTGTGGATTTTGTCTCCCATCTCTGCTGTTCCTCTGCATGGTGCGGCTCTGCTCGACTCTACTCACTTTTGGTACCGGGTACTTTTCCTGGGTTTTGTTTTCCACTGCGGACAGCACCCTCCTCAGTGTAGCTGGTTGTCAAAGCATCACTGCGTGAAACTACAATGTCATCTTAGACACAACGCACACACAAACAAACACACACGGCGGATCCTTTCATCAGTAACTAAACAGAGGAACATCTGCACCTCAGTGGACCACGGCGGGCTTTGCACGTTTCCAGTAATCGAGTAGTCCAGTGAACAAAACAAATAGCAGCAGTTATAGTAGCTTGGTTGGCAGCTTTGTGCAGGAAGTCCCCGTGGAGCGCAATAACGACGCAGTGATTGCTCAAGTGATGATTATGTCTGATCAATCCACGATCTGCAGTGTTTTCACATCACCTTATAGTTCTGGCTCGGCCTCAAAGGAGACGATACCAGAAAAAGTACCAGGTGCCAGATTCAATTCGCAAGTTTTGCTTGATTAAAAAAAAAAGAAAAGAAAAAAAAAAAAAGAAAAAAAAAGAGTTGAGTTGAGTCGAGCCGCACAGTGCTGTGGAAAAACAGCTTTACATTGGACGCATGTTAGGGGGTCTCTTCATGGTGAATATGAACAAGAAGAATAACTACCCTAAACAAAAACCTTTTAAATACATAGACTAGGGTCGCTGACCAATGTTTAAGGATAGGCTTGAAAAAATGTGAATCTCTCCTTTAATTCATTATATGCCGGTGGACGAGTGGCTTTTTTTAAGAGCCCTCATGTGAACCACTAACTGAGCTAATAACTGCCGATGTAGTAATTGTAATAATTCCAACTCAAATGATCTGCAGATAAAATAATTCAGAGGAATGAAACAGTAAAGAGCCACGATAAGACCGAGGAAGTTTAAGGTGCTCTGGAGGATGATCAGTTTTAATATTTCTGCCCTGATGAAGCTACTGTGAGGTCCAGACCAGCCAATGTTTTAACAAATGTGCTCAACTAAAGAGTTTTAATAAAAATCAATTTCCTTGCTGATAACAATATACTTAACCGAGTAGAAACATGTCCATGGAGAAGGACTCATGTTGTTCCACAAGGTCACGAAGGACACTACAAATCAAATCCTAGTTTCTAGAAAATACTCACAAATTTCAGACATTACAATGAAACACACACCGATATGTGGTTTTGAAATGTCTACTGCTGCTGTAGTATGTGACGAAATTACATGTCACATTTCGCAAGTTTGTAATCGCCACACAAACTAAAGATACTACTGTGTTAATCCCTGTTTATGAATTAAATGTACTTCAGAGAGTATTGTATTTATCACATGAATGAAAACTGGACGTATTTCATTTTCAATTAATTCAATTTTTCTAGAAAATACTCACAAATTTCAGACATTACAATGAAACACACACCGATATGTGGTTTTGAAATGTCTACTACTGCTGTAGTATGTGACGAAACTACATGTCACATTTCGCAAGTTTGTAATCGCCACACAAACTAAAGATACTACTGTGTTAATCCCTGTTTATGAATTAAATGTACTTCAGAGAGCATTGTATTTATCACATGAATGAAAACTGGACGTATTTCATTTTCAATTAATTCAATTTTTCATTATATTGTGACCTTGTACGAATATCGTTTAAGATGATTTTGTGTTTTTTGTTTTGTTGTGTGTATTTACCAAACACAAAATTCTTTTACAGGTTACAGTGTTTTAATTGAGTGAAATATCAGAGTGTTTTTTTTTTCTCTTTGGGCCAGTATAGTTTGTCATGAGATTTAAGATGGTGAGGTATGGAGAGGGGAGAGAAAAAACAGGATCAGCTTTTACCTCGGGGCCTCTGCTTCTCCGCATCATAGATCATTACCACCTCTGTGACCTTGAATGGGACAAAAGGAAACAGTGGCTCCATTTAGAAAACTGGACAGGGTCCCTTCTCAGTCCAATTAAATATTCTGCCTCAATTTAGAGAAATAATTAATTGTCCCGTCCCATCCCACAAATTTTGTTATATCAAGGTATTGACCCTGTTCAATGTCACATCCATTCAAGCAGGCTTAATGACAATATTAATTGGCATTATGCACTTGGCAATACTCACCACTCCGAATCTATTGAAATAGTCCCTGAGTTCAGGCTCGCCGCAGTTATGGGGGATCCCACCTACAAATATCTTCTTTGATTTATTGCTATCGGCTTTGCTGCCCTTCTGAAAGAAAAACAGGGAGTGTATGGATTTCAATGTCTGTTACAAGATCACTCTGGGAACGGGCCAGTTAGCCATCATCTATTCAGACAGTGCAGAAGAAATTAGGTTCTCCTCTTGCCCTGGGGTATAATTCTTAACATGTCATGTCAATGCAAACACTAGTCTCCACAGATCAGAGAACACGGCTTCTCCCACTTACTCTCTCCACCACTAAGCATTTCACCACTGTTGTGCACTGCACTCGCCCTGTAGAGGCTTGAGGCTGCTTACAACAACAAGGATTTTTAACAATTACATCCCCTGTTTTTCTACTAAAACATTCAGTACCGGCTACATGACTTAAAGCCAGAGAGAGGAGCTCCAGTAGCAGGCACAGGGTCCCGTTTATAAAAGCCTCTGACACAGTCTACTTGCAGCCAAATATGTGACTTGTAAAAATGCTTTATTGACAGCGAAGATGCCCTAACTACAGCCTCTGCTGCCTAAAAGGACAAAATGACTGTAATAGGTCTGCAGGGGCTTGATAGCATTGTTGATCGACCCACAAATTACCCAAGTTGGAGTAGAGATTTCTACCTTTCAGAAAACTCACGGACGAAAGCAATTTTATGCACCACACTAACTCATCTCATCTCCAAACCTTCTTGTGTTTTCTCAGTTTAAGTCAGTAAGTGAGGGCAGTTACAAGAACAACATATTTCAGATAAAAAGGCACAAAAAAACGGTTTTACATTCATGTGCATGCAGTTATGGTAATGCAAACGTGCTACTATAAATCCAACATTTAGCATGGTGATACGGGCCGATGACGCCTTATTAGATGTTACGTTACATCTGGGAAAATGTGACCTTATTATGTGTCAATCCCAGACGAGGGAAAGCTGTTCCAGAGAGCTGCTGCTATTGTTGCAGTCTCGTGGTCACAAATAGAGGTCAACATAAGTCATAGATTATTTAATGCTTTTGTGGTTTATCAAAACCCAAAACTAATTTCCGGTATTCTCAAAGGTATGGAGGCTGTGATCATTTCAAAAAAATAATATTAAAAAAATTAGATTTAGGTCAAAGTCAGAGGTTTTGTTTTTTTTAAAAATGAAGGTCAACGTCTCCTCATTGCCCGACAAAAGAAATGAGAGTCCTCAGGAAGAGGAAGGGATGGAGAGACTGACGGCCTAAACCTTATTCCAGCAGAAACACTTATCCAATAAAAAATCAGAGTCCTCTTACCCAGCCCTCCTTGGTTCGAGATTTTTCAGGTTGCATTCCTCTGGGAGTGCATGGCTTCGGGTCAATCTGACAGCAGAGAGAGAAAACGTTTGACATTAACCTCAAACATAAGGCACCTTCAAACGATCTTCACAGTAAATTGGTTTGCACTTACTCAACAATACAACATATGTACAGACAATAATTCAAACATGTAGCCGATACAATTTTACGCCCTTCTCCATCTCTGTCAACGCCACAAAAAAAAGGCAAATATCTTTCATGGAAAGCAGACCGTGTGAAATTTTATGAACTAGCAAAACACCTAGTTTCTTTTCCGTCATATCAGACAAAACCAACTTTACATGCCAATTTTGATCATTTGACTTTGTACAGGTAAGTCTTGTGGGGCAAATAAACATCAGTCTTTGCAAAGTGCATCATCTGTACTCATCTCTTCAAAGCATGTACAACCCAAAGAAAAACTGTCCTTCTCCTCAAATAACTTCTGACTGCTGCTGCTGAGGAAACACAGGAGGAAGTTTTTCACATTGCTCACACAAAGCGCGGGCAGATTACTCGAGCTGATTTTACAATCTGTTCCTTTGATTTAAAATACTCACATTTCTTCCATCAAGATTATGTGGCTTTGTCTCCAGCACTGTCCGTACACAATTGGGGTCTTTGAACTTAACAAAGCCGAAGCCTCGCGACTGATTTGTAGTTTTGTCCTTCATGATGACACAATCTACTACTTCCCCATACTGTGAAAAGTAGTTTCTCAGCGTCTCTGACAAAAGAAAGTGAAGACATAACAGTGGAGCTTCATGAAATTAAACACAGAATCATACAACACGGCAAACGTGAATTTATAAATGAAAAATTTAACTTAGCCCAGTTTGCCTCCTGAATAACACACAGAAGAGGGGTTACGATTCATATATCTCATGCTTTCATTATGATAAATGGTACTGTGGAAATATCTTGAGCACTTCAACCGGCTCTAAAGCTATATCTGGGACCAAAACAGGTGTGGAGAGAAAAAATAAAAAACACCACTTCATACCAGTAGACAGGGAAGACTAAAAGTCATTCAGTAACCTTGATTTTGTGTGATAGAAGAATTGTGCGATTTATATGAAAACATCAAATTATAGTAAGTCCCATGTTGAAACTCCTAAAGAGCAAACAGAGCTCTGATCCACTGTCATGTCGCACAGCACCAAATATACAACCTACAACTGTAGCGCCCGCACATGCCCAACAGAGGCGAGGGGAGCGAGGCCTGCAAGTTTGAACAAATGAGGAGTTCCTTTAGAGAGAGTTACCGTAATTGCTTTTCTCATTGCTAAGAAGCCCCGGGGCATCGCCGCAGAAACAAGCGCATAGCTACTTGCCGCTGTCGTTCAGATCGTAATGTTTACACGGCTCTTCACACAGACGAGCACAAGTGTAAAGTTACACGATGGCCAACCAAGCATCAGCCGGCAAAAGGGCTCGAAACATACTAGATCATCTCTGCTTAGGCCTCAACGAGAGCAGAGGGTAAACACGGACACGACCGTTTAATGTTGGTTTCACCACCAGCGTTTGCAGTTCACAGCTGATCATCAGTAATTAAGGACACATTCAAACGCAATAAAACTGTCTTCACACAGCAACACTGGCTACAAGCACATCGTCATCAACACTGACTGGAAGACAAAAACATATTTGCTTGAAAATTCTTTATAGTAAAAAAAAAAAAAGACTCGAGTTAAGCTACAACAAAGCAGAATTTCCTGCAGGGCTATCGTGTTGGATTATAAGTTACAATGTCCACTTTTGTTATTTCCTTCATTTGCAGGCGAGCAGGCATATTAACCAATACTGACATATCAACAACATCGATACTCTGACCTCAAAGAATAACACATCATTATTATGTTGAAAAACTTGTCCTATGATTATAATTACTGTGACGGTGTGGCAGGTGAACATTGTCCTCTATGATACCCAGGTGTTGGTAAAGACACCAGAACATTGCTTATAATAGTGGAAATAAATGCGTAACTCCACAAAGTCTGCTTGCGTTTTATGTAATTAACCTTGCCTCTAAATGTTTGGTGATCAAATAATAAGTAATCAATACTGAATTTAATATTAGCCACGTTAATGATAAGACCACATCAAAAACCCTCAAAAAATTGCATGAAAGCACCTAGAAAATACCATCAAAATATTGTCAATGAGGTAGAAGTTAATAACAAACAAAGCAATTTATTTGAATACTATCAACTGGATTTATCCTGCTACTTACTTGTAATACTTGTAACTTGAGGCTATTTTTAATTTATTCAAACTTAGTTTCTAAAAGCTTCCAACGAGCTACCAGTCAGATCCTCATCCACAACATTGTCATTTATAGTCTTTAAAACTACTTTGTGCATTAAGTTAAACAGTGTGTCTTACCTTGTGTGGTACTCCAGTCCAATCCACCCACAAAAAGTTTCCTGAAAGTAGATGATACCCTTAAATTAGAGGAAGTGATGATCTGCAAACCGTCAGGACTGAATTAAAACAGAAAAAAAAAAAATCCTGATCTGAGGCCTTAAAGGACTAAAAAAAAAAAAAACCTCTTGGTTGGAGTCACAGCTGACTAAACAGCCAAGTACACAGACATTACACAACATGAAGCACCAAAGCTGCTGCAGCATCGAGAAATAAACACCCGGCTTCAGTTTAAAACATTTTTTTAATGTGCCTCGTGTGGCGGTCCTGTCCTCGCAGTGGATGTCACTTTGGTCCTCCAGCACTCAACGCAGTGGCCTCGACAATAAAAAAAATGTTTTAAAAAAAGGTCATTTTTTTTTATGAAGCTCCTGCCACGTAAGTTACCCCGGGGAGGGACAGAGCCACGGCGTGTAGCAGGCTAACCAACACAAAGCTTTGCCTCCGGATCCTCCACGGCCGCCGCTTGTCCCACCAGCCGACCCTCCGCCGCTCAACGACCCGGACCGGAGCGGCGGAGAGGACCGGCTGCCCGCTCGGCGGACCGGACCGGACCGGACCGGTGAGCTCGGAGGCTGGGGGGAGACTACCGCAAGGTACGACCCGTCAAACACCAGCTAGCGAGTTTCAAATCGCACACCTCGGACGAAACGCGTCGGGGAGATTAAACGCAGCGCCTTTTTGACACAAGCGGAGGCTCGGGTGGTGCAGACGAGGAGAGGGAGAGGGAGAGGGGGGGCTCCATCCTCCATCCTCCATCCTCCGGGTCGGTGCCCGCTAAATGTCCTCTCGCAGCGGCGGAGTCCAGAGGAGACTGTCGCTTCGCTGGCAGCGTTAGCCGAACTAGCTCGGTCGATCGGAGCTAAACTGCAAAACAACACAGAAATAAGTAACTACACCGACAAGCAGCCCGGACGCGCTCCGGACACACGCAGCGTGTTTCTCCGTCAGCCACGACACCAACAACTGCGCTTCTTTGAGGACTACTTTCACTTTTTTTTTTTATTTTTTTTTTTTGTCCTTTTTATCCTTTTTTTTTTGCCCGTTCTTTCCTCCGGCTAGCGGAATCTCGCTAAGTTAGCTTAGCTCGCTAGCTAACGTTAGCTGTCAAACGGGACTGCTTTGACAACACGCAAGTTAAACAGTTGTTGTTGTTTGTTTGTTTGTTTGTTTTCTCTCTTTTTCTGGATACGACGACAACAACAACAACAAAAAAAAGCGTTTTAAACGAGATCTTACCCGACTTCATCTCCGACTAAGTTGTTGTTCATTTCTGAAGGTAAAAGCTGGGGGGGAGAAAGGAGGAGAGAGAGTGCAAGAGGAGCTGTGACCGGCTTCTTCTCGCTTTCAGCGCTGCTCCTCTCAGACTGAGAGCGGAGGAAGGTCACTCCGCTTTTTGGTTCAAACTGCTCTGCTGCGCAATGACGACGCTGCAGGGGGGCAGCGGCCTTTAAAGGAACATTACACCGAAACAGCTTGCTCGCACTGCATTGTTGTTGTTTTTTATATATATATATATATATATATATATATATATATATATATATAAATATTAATACTTAATAATTAATAATATATATACAGATATATGTATATATATATATATGTTGACTGTGTTTCTTGGTTTGTTTGTATATAATATATATAGATATATAATGTACTGTATATACTGTGCATTTTATATTTATATTTTTTACAATAATTTTTATATTAATTTATATAAATTTTTATATATTTTTTAATATTAATACTTAACAATTAATAATATATATACAGATATATGTATATATATATATGTTGACTGTGTTTCTTGGTTTGTTTTTATATAATATATATAGATATATAATGCACTGTCTATACTGTGCATTTTATATTTATATATTTTTATATTAATTTTTATATTAATTTATATTAATTTTTATATTAATTTTTTTTAAATTAATACTTAATAATTAATCATATATATGCAGATATATATATATGTTGACTGTGTTTCTTGGTTTGTTTGTATATAATATATAGAGATATATAATGTACTGTATATGCTGTGCATTTTATATTTTATATTTATATTTTTTTTACTGCTGTTACTGCTATTTTATTGCTTTTCTATTATTCTATTCTATTCTATTCGATTATTTTTATTCTATTATTTCTATTATTATCTTATTGCTTCTGTATGCTGCTGTAGTGGAAAAAAAAAATTCCCCTCGGGGATTAATAAAGTAAATACCTACCTACCTACCTACCTAATCATCCCATTTGGGGGGGAGGGAGGGAGTGGGGGGGTGGGCCAATGCTTTCCACACAGATGTCTTTTTTTTTTTTTTTTTTTTTTTTTTTTTTAATATATATATATTTATTTAATAGGTTAGGTTAGGTTAGTTACTTTATTAATCCCCGAGGGGAATTTTTTTTCACTACAGCAGCATACAGAAGCAATAAGATAATAATAGAACAATAGAAAAGCAATAAAATAGCAGTAGAAAATATAAAATATAAAATGCACAGTATATACAGTACAGTATATATCTATATATGTTATATACAAACAACCAAGAAACACAGTCAACAGTGTTGTTGTTATGTGATGGATTTTTGCCAGAGGTGAGTTATTGTACAGTCTAATTGCGGTCGGCAGGAATGATCTCCTGTATTAACCATTCTGATCGGGCCAACCCGGACAAGAAACAGCCCACTTGAGACGCAATTTGTTTGTATAGCACATTTTCATACCTCCAGGCAACACAGTGCTTTACTGAATGGAAGGGAAACATGTGTGGGGGAAACTATTAAAAAAAAAAAAAAAAAAAAAAAAAAAAAAAAAAAAAACACAATCGAAAACAGACAATAAAATTAAACAATGAAAAACAGTGTCAATAAAGGAGCGGAAACCTGTATGTCTTTAGATTTAAAGGGGTCACCGTTGTCTCAAGTCTTACCTTCTAGTGGTATAGAAGCTGTCACAAGGACAGATACAGGAGATCATTCCTGCCGACCGCAATAAGACTACACAATAACTCACCTCTGGCAAAATCCATCACATAACAACAACACTGTTGACTGTGTTTCTTGGTTGTTTGTATATAATATATATAGATATATACTGTACTGTATATACTGTGCATTTTATATTTTATGTTTTCTACTGCTATTTTATTGCTTTTCTATTGTTCTATTATTATCTTATTGCTTCTGCATGCTGCTGTAGCGAAAAAAAAATTCCCCTCAGGGATTAATAAAGTAACTAACCTAACCTAACCTAACCTAAAAGCAACTTCATGTCTCGATTTCACCCTGGGAACAGCCAGTGATCCAGAACCAAGTGATCTCGGAGGTCTGCAGGTTCATGCTGGATTAGACAATTAATAATCGAATTAATATCTTGGACAGGGATTTGTGGACAAACAGAAGGGTTTTGAAATGGATTCTCTGAAAGACTTTGCATCCAGGCAGCAGCATCGTAGATGAGCTGGATCTGTCTCGGTTGCTGACAAACAGTGCAGATGATGGTCAACCACTCTTCGGATGAGTTTAATAAAACATCACGCAAGTGACGAGAAGTGAAAAGTGACATTTAAAGCAGAAAATGCAAATCTGAGTGACAGAGGTGGCACACAACGTAATATGAAAAGAACAACTTTCAGGTCTAATGCATATAAATTTTCATTTAAAAATAAGCAGTGAGGACATGAACAGCTGTTGAAGTCTTAGTGTTCTGCACAATACAAAGTGGTTCTACTACTTTTATCCCGCTACATATTTTAGTTTAAATACTTGTTCCGCCCTATGACATATGACGTATTGGCATTTGTAGTTATTTATAGCCCTAATTACTTACTTTTACTATCTGTATTTATATTCTCTTTGTTTAAGAGTCGCACATAATATTTGATGCTGCAATGATGTCATTTTTCCAGGAGGATCATAAAAGTTGTATCTTCATTTATCAGTAATCAATTTAATATATTTTACGACAACAAAAATTAAATATAGACTGAACCTTTATGTCCCATTCAAGCCTCTCAGGTGTAGAAAATACACACAAACAGTGAGGCTGTCATTTTCAGGGTAAAACAGTGTTTTACAGGAAAGGAACATTTTTATTGTTTTAGGAAATCAGATTGTATATTTTAGAGCGCAGAAGTGTTGACGTGTTTAACTCACAGATTTATTACTGAATGAAACCCGCAACACTTCCTGAAGGCTCGACAATCCCTGTCTTCAAGTCATATCAGATTCTATGGAGAAATGTTCTGCCAGCTGGAAAAAAAAACATAAGATCTTTGAGACGATAAAATATAATATAACAATACCTTGTGCATCATTTAATTGTGCAAGCTAGTTCACCACATTCATATATTTGACTTTCTGTCAAATTGTAGAGTTTCATTTAAGGCGTTTACAAAGTCAAGCATGTGGCTTACCTCATGCTGTAATTGTAGAACTAATTAACAATAAAAGTAGAAGTACACACATCCTCTCTGATAGTATTCCCCTGAGCTTTCATAAAGCTCCCAGTGGGACTTATGAAAGTCAGAACGAGATTTACCTTCTCACTCAGCGTAATGTTTGTCCCCGCAAGATGTTTCTCTTTATCTCTTTAATATCATTTTTGGAGGACGAACTGAGGTCACACATCAGTATGTCAAGATGTACTACAGAGTCTCCGCTGGGACTGAAGCCAACTCTTTTTTTTTTTTTTTTTTTCAAATTACAACAAGCGTGGGGAAAACAGCTCGCTCATGTTTCTCAGAGGAAATCGACTCGCTTGAAATGGGTCCAGTTTTGTTAAAGAGATGTTATAGCCTGCTCGGCCTCAGACTTTTCTCTGTTTTAGTTGTTAAGTCAAATTAGAGCAGTAATCAGTCATTGCTCAGAAGTGTCAAACTACCATTAAAATATTAATAGCCAGAATGTACAATGCAAATTCAGTTGGGTACTGAGCTATGTCGCTCTCAGCTAACTCCTCAATGTGGCTTTAAGGCTACAGTTAGAACCGCGGCTCTTTATGTCATATGACTTTGAGCCAGGTCAGATATTTCTCCTCACATATGACATAAATCCAAATGTTTTCTAATTAGCGGGTCACATTTTTTTAAAATTCCAATCTGATAAGTTGAAACTGTTCAAATCAGACCCTTTGATGTTGGACCAGCAGGCAGCTTTGAAGCGCTGCCGTTTGAATGGAAAGACTCCTCTTGCATCAACTATTTGAGACAATAATCATAATACCATGAAGCCACAGACAGACCGAACAGAGCCAATAGTTCCTTCTCAAGATGAGGTTCCTCTGACTCTGTAAAAACAGCACCCTCTTCCTGCCATCTGCTGCACTGCAACCCGGCAGATTTCTCCCTAAATCTCAGCTGACCATCACGTTTTGTTATAAAACTGTGTCTTCATACCTGTTTCTCATTGGTGTTTGCCAATGGGACCCTGCTTGGCTTTGGTACGACGGGGTGACCATGGGTTATACAGCAGAGTTGCTACAGGGTTGCTATGGTAACTCTGTAGTTAAAGTGCTATCATAGGTGCCAGCATAAATTTCAGAGAAGTACAGGATCAGTTCACCCAAACACAGAATTTTACAATACAAAACGACATTGACGACATGATTTACTTAAAATTGCACAACACAACTTATGTCAACATAGAGAGACAACACTTCACATAAAAATAGACATTACATTCCAACACTAAGGTTATATTGCACAAATGAGACTACACTTCACAGCTTAAAAACTATGAAGTGTATAGTTCCTTAAAAAACAAATATTGCACAGCCAGTATACGTCTCGTACGACATATTGCATAGTATTCGAATACATTTAACAGCTCAAGTATTCCTCGTTTTTCTTCGTTATAGCATCATTTCAAACAAGCGTCCTTTTGTCACCAGGTTTTCTATAAGGTTTGCTGGATGAGGATTTCAAAAGTGACTCCATGACCACAAGATATCTGTTTACAGTCCAGTAGATATTACAGCAGTAACACAAGGACAGATGAAGTGACTGACTGTGTAAACACTTACACAGTAAACTATCCTTCAGTCGCACTCAACCTGAATCCAACCTTTGCCAGATTATTTCGAATTTCTTGTATTTGATGGATTGTTGCCACCATCACAGGCTGTTGAGACACATGTTCTATATTTGTGAAGCCAAAAGGGAGAAATGCTGTGAAACCCATGAATTAATATTGACTGCCACCAGGGGGCTAGTGTCCACGGTTTTTTTTTTTCCAGCTGGTGACGTAAATGTGTAATAAGTTTAATTACCCAGATGGACAGTTAAAGTCAGTCCCATGAATAAAAACAACAATGTTAACTCTCCTCCAGAGTTATTAAACTGTCGAACCTCATTTAGCTGCTAAAAACACTGTTACAGTAAACAAAACACAATAAATAAAAAACTGCAAAACCAAATGCAAACTCCAACACTACTTTTTCTTTATGAAAGTCTCACACAGTCTAACCCTTCACTAAAAATTTTCTGTCACCTTGCACAAGGCTTTCTCCTTAAAGGACGCATTGTTGAAAAGATAAATATCTCATTTTGGGCCCAAAGTCATATGTTCCGGAAGATGTAACTTACATTTTCTTTTTGTTTCTTTGTGTGGAAGAAATCTGTTGGAATGTGAATTGAAAAACAGAAGAGGACCTCTGCACCGACAGATAATGAAATAAGGGATTATGTGGCAGGCTTGTAGACGTCGGTCCATTTCCTGCCCTTTGACTCGGACTACTGGAAGTCACCTTCGGTCTGAGCCTGAGAGAGCCGAGGGCGACGTGTTATGTATCAATGACAAAAGAAGGAAAGAGCAACACAGGAGAAATGTGATGGAAAAGGCCACGTGATGAAGTAAAGTCATTGGCTTTAATATTGAATGAGACATTTAGAGGCGGCATTTTAAAGTGCATGTTGGAAACGAGGCAACAGTGGACGATTAGAATAAGAAACTATAAATGCTGTTGGTGTCATTTAAGTAAATATAAAGTATATTTGACTGATTATTGATCATACAGTATTGATTAACATTGTATAGGAGTTACTGAACAGACCCTGTATGTGTGTCAGCAGCCTTCAAACAGTTCTTTAGTAGGTTTCTGGAGTTAAAAGGGAATTTGATAATTATTAGCAAGCAACATTTAAAACACTTTAAGTTATTCAGGGTTCCCCACAAATTTTCATCACAAATTTTCAAAACATTTCCAAAATATTTTACCCAATTTCTATGACTTTATCTACATTGTTTGAAATAGGAAGGACGTGCATGCCCAGGCTCAGCACCTGTGATCAGTTGCAACGTTGACAGGGTTATGATGAGGGTCAGGATTGATTGATTAGGAACCAATTGACTGACAGCAACACGACCAATTACAGCAGCGTAGAGTTTAGAGTGTATGCAGAGGGCTTCTCCCGCAGCCCGTGAAGCGTTGGGATTTTTATGAACATATTTTAAAACGTATACAAAAACAGTGCATATTCAAAAACTCTCATTGATTCTAAACATTTTCCAGGCCTGGGAAACTTTCCTAGACCTTTGGGACCCGGTTTAATTGTAGTTTTTATGATGTTGTATTTTTTTAAAGGTTTTTTTTAATGTTTTGTGCTTACATTTTAGATGGGAGCACTATGATATCCATCTTTTAATGGATGAATAACTTGTGATGAAAGACAGGACAGTATTTTTAACACAGTTTCATGAACAACAATGAACATCTCCTTCTTAATAAGCTTTTAGAAGACTTTGCCGCAATTTCGTGGTCGTGTGGCTTAAAGAAAGACTAATCCACAGCAGAGACAGAACAGCAGCACACGCATGTTCACCTTTAGGTCTGAGTTCAGACGCCGGACCAGTTAATGATCCCTGTGAAGGGTTAGCAGCTGTGTAATGGTTAGTAAGTCATATAATGCACTGGATTTAACTGAAACTACTGTAACTGACTTCATTGGAAGTTATCCAAATTGTGAAACACTCAATGGCTACAATGTCCAACCACAGCAGGAGTTAAATCTAATTAAATGGTCCCAGATGAGCTTCTCTGGGTCTATGACAGGACAACATCTGATAGCTGAAGAAGAAGAGTAATGGTTTATCGTTTCACATGTGCTGCAATTTTTGCATGAATGTGAGCCTCTGTGGGAATAAGTATTATTCAAAGGCAGTGCGAATTAAGTGCCTCATGTAAGAGTGGTAGGTGGATGAAAAGCCGCGGCGGGATGAGGACCCTCACCGAGGAGCCGGTCCCACTCAGCTTCACCTAATGGGAGTGAAGTGGATGATGGGTAACCGGGGGCCGGAGGGGCTGAGAAGATGATCAGATGATCCATTTTTGACTGTCAGTCTGTCGCATTGTGCTGTGAGTCACATCACCCACAGGAAAAGGCTAAGTGACACCGAATAACGGGGAATTTACGGCCGCAGGTGGGGAGAGTGGGCTTCACTTTCAGGCTCCTCGTCACCGTTAAGTTTGACTTCCTAAATGAGAAAGGAAAAACATATGCTACTATTCCCCTCGAAGATTACTATGTGTATATTCATGAGTCCGAGCTGCCACTACTAATTCTCGTTTATTGATTGTCTTCACTGCCCCTAAAATATATTGCTTTGTTTGATGAACAGAACAAAATCTAAAGTTAAAGACCAAGTCAGACTGAAAATACTCTCACATGCGCATGGAACCAGGAAATTCCTGCCATTTTTAACTTTTCTTTAAACCAACTATCACAACAGCTACAGTTTAATTTGTAAATCAACTCACTGCTTCAGCTCTAAATACAAAATTCCTATATTTTTTTTTTACATGCATTAATTATGTCTTAATGTTAATTTGTATTCTGGTGTCATTATTATAGTCATAACACACCAATAGAGATGTGAAGTATTTGTGTTAATCATTTGTGAATTTACAGTGATTTTACCTCAGCTAATGTGAGAATTAGGACTATAATATTCTTGCATGAATAATATCAATCCAAAACAAACACAAAAACGAATTATTTTAAGAAGATTTAATCCCAAACATGTTTTCTATCCATAGAACCTAAATTCAAGTCGGTCCGAGGCCGGGGCATCTCTTTAGGGGGCGCTCTCGAGCCATTTGGCCGCGCCCACTCGCGACTCCACTAGAATACGAAATTTTTCGCCGGGAGACACACCTGTGTCCACTTTCATGAGTTTTTGAATATGATAAAGCCTCCAAAAAGGCAAATCACTTTACGTAAGGAGAAGAAGAAGAAGAAGAAGAAGAAGAAGAAGAAGAAGAAGAAGAAGAAGAAGAAGAAGAAGAAGATCTTTACGAAAAACAATAGGGCTTTCGCACCGATGCTCGGGCCCTAAATATCTTTTGAATGCAGAAGGACATGAAGTGGCACTCAAAACAACTGGAGACCATTTCCACTTCATTTAAACTGTGAACTATAATTAATTCTGCATTTGTAGCGTTCAGCCTGCAAATCGGACCTTAGGGTGGCGATGCAGTTGTATAGCGTTGTTCATAAGAAAGGGAGCTTTTAAAGTCTCTTTTCATGCTACATCCAGCAAATCAGAGGTTATACAACAGGGGACAACATGTGTGAGTAAGACTCAATGGTTGACCTCAGCTGTCCATGCAAACGTTCAGAGAGCAGAAGAAACTAAGACGTCTCACTCTGCTGCTAGTTATGGGTACCGAACAAACTGTCCAGTCTACTCCAAAACAGGAAGGGAGGAATGTTGGTGCCTCCTGGCAAATGTTTGGCTGACGAAATGCTTGATTTTGAACCACAAGTTCGCGTTGATAACCAATCTGCGTCGTGAACTTTACTGCTCACGTACTTACCTCTGTACTGAGTTACTGGGGGGGGGGGGGGGGACTCCACCAGAGGGCCCGCCGGAGAAACAAGGACAACATCAGAACATCCTGATTTATCTGATGTAAACAATAAACATGATGATGGCAATAAACATTGCGACAGTCATAAATTAATATTTTCATTATTTCCCGCTGTGCACGGACGTAATGGTCTCAAACTTGTTTCTATTTGGTTTTGCAGGCCCCTCACACGGTCACATCTCCATAGTGCCCGTACACCGCCCTCACTGCTCGTGTGTATTTTGGCAGCATGCGATCGGGTTGCTTTAATTTCTGAGGACAACCTACGCTGCGAACAGACGCAGGATACGCGAGGCAGCCATCATTCGCTATTAAAAGTAGTTTAAAGCAAGTATGTCCCCAGCCTTAGTGGACGCACGCTTTTCAAAAATAATAATATCATAATCTCGGCATTAATTATTGCATTATAACATGAGACGTTTAATGTTATAATGTAATAAAAAAAAAAAAAGTATGTATGGAAAACAAATTCTTGACTTTGTATTTCATGAGAGGTTTAATGGGAGTCTATGGAGCCAGAGGGGGTTTTTTTGGAGCCCAGCCCTTAGTGGCCATCGAGTGGTTTTGCAGTTAAAGGCACTTCTGTACTGGCCTCACTTTTGAGATCTACAAGACCTTCGTCCACTTTTATATACAGCAACACTAAAACATATAACTTTTACTACAATTACGCCTCATGTTCACACTACTCCAGCATTGTCCAAAAAAAAAGAAAACGTTCAAAAACTTACAAGTTGGTGAGAGGGACTTGTAAAGTGAGCTTGTTATTTCAGCACTGAGTGATCCCTCCCGTTTTCAGAGGATCTCGGAATGTGTTTGACCCACAGTGACACTCCCGCTGTGTCAGCAGTCGTGAGGTCGATATAAACCGACCCCGTCCAGCTTCTCACCCTCTTCTTGTGTGGAGTCACAGTCTGCCAAACCGTTTCACCAGAACCACACAAACAACAAAACAAAATGACCACCGCTGAACAGCCCATTTTCTCCAAGGGAGAGGACTGCAAGCTCTCCTGGCACGACGCGAGCGCCGGCTACAATGAGACCGACACACACCTCGAGATCATGGGCAAGCCAGTGATGGAGCGCTGGGAGACCCCGTACATGCACTCACTGGCGACTGTTGCTGCCTCTAAAGGTAAAAGAAATGGTTTTTAGGAAATCGACAGTCCTTCGTCGGACACCGCACGCGATGAGGCGGACTTGTCCGATAATGGACTCATGTTACAGCCTGACATGTTGACTGGATCAAAATGAGGTATTATGACGATGACAACTCAACAGACACGTTTGTGATTACTTACAAAAATAACAATAACTTAATGCAGCTGAGTGTCAAAAATATTAGTTTTGGAGACAGTTATAAATCAGTTATATGCCATGTATGTGTTACTATATCAAATAAAATTGTGTTGTCAAGTGAATATGAACTCAAAACAGAAAACAATAAAGTAGCCTATTATTTGCAAGTTTTACATTAAATCAGCATGTTATTGTGGCAATATAGTTAGTGTTGTCTAAAACATCAGAGTTAAACATTTTATGATGTTTCCTTTTTAACAGGAAAAAATATAATAAACAAACAAAGAAAATATGTTTTAGAATTGAATATACCTTTTTTTTTTTTTTAATTCTACTCTTCTACTACGGTTTACTGAAATATGTAATGAGGAATTTTTTTTCACTGGGGTAATTTTTTATTTTGAGCTTGTCCCTTCATTTACAATCGCCGACATGTGTGAGTGTGAGCAGCATGGTGCTCAGTGCTGGGTGAGTACTACAACAGCTGTTACTTCACTCTTGGGAACCGGCCAAGAAATCTGCAGGGGGAAATAGCTCATCTGCTTTTAGCTTTATATGAAAATAGACCGATCCACACACCCTCATAGACATGCTGAAAGCAAGCATGTGCACTAAAACAGTTTGCACAATGCCAGTTTCTTACACTTGAAATTGTTGATTTAAAATTTTTGATTTAAATAACGTGCATGTTGTTATGTTTAGATTTTTTTTTTAGAGTGAAAATGCATTTCTTTTTTCCATATTATTTACGTTATCCACTAAGATTCAGCATTTCTGAATGGCACTTTGAATGCCGGCCACTCCCATTGCATGAGTTTATAAGTTATTTTGCTATATTACATTTAACTGAATGTGATAGTTTATTAAACCTAAGAATTTAATTGATTTTTTTTTTTTTTTTTTTTTCCTTTTTTGCTTAATTTTTTGCTGGTCCTCACAAGTCAAATCAAAAAGGGTTTTGACATGGACAGGTGTTGAAATACTTTTCATTCACCTGTGAAATCTATCTCAGTCTTTTTGGAAATGTTTTTCCTTATTTACACAAATTTCCAGAGACTACACAAAAGTGAAGAAATGTAAAAAAAATGTGTCTATTACACTGAGCTTGTCTGACAGCAGTTAAAAGATCAAATAAATCAAGGGTCAAGCAATCACGAGCAGCCTTTACCTCTCATCTATTTATATTCTACTCTGAAAGGAAATGAACCCCTTTGGCCTTTCTGTTCAATCACATGTTCCAACCAACTGGCCTCCTCACAACCACAGAAGGAGAAAGCTTGAGTCTAACCCTGAAAATCTGTGTTACACTGCAGTCGTATCAGGGAGTTGATTTGTTGAGGGAAAGCAAGTGAGAGGAAGTAAGAGTCATTTCTCAAACTGCGTTAATGAGCCTCACACAACCAGTTTCAGTGGAGGTGAGACTGAAGGACTGGAAACTCAAAGACCTTGCTGGATCCAATAAAATGTTTCTTTTGTTTTAAAACTTTGTCAAAACACACTGAAACACTGACACTACAACCATGTACATGTAGAGAGAAATACCCCCACACTGAACCCTGGAAAGCTTTAGTAGGTAAACCTTTTCTGTTTCGTTGTGATTTGTCTGGCAGGCGGTCGGGTTCTGGAGATTGGTTTCGGCATGGCCATCGCCGCCACCAAAGTCGAGTCTTTCCCCATCGAGGAGCACTGGATCATCGAGTGCAACGACGGTGTCTTCGCACGACTCGAGAACTGGGCCAAGTCTCAGCCACATAAGGTCAGTCAGTCCACACTCCTGATACATCAGTCACCGTCTGCTGATACTTGCTGCAGTGTATGTGTGGAACCCGGTACACCTGCATGTGCGACTCTTATTGTTTTGAGCGTGAAGGTGTTGACCAGTGTTTCATGCTGCTGCAGGTCGTCCCTCTGAAGGGCCTCTGGGAGAACGTCGTTCCCACCCTGCCAGACAACCACTTTGATGGTAAGAAACGAAACCAGTCGTGGGGAAACTTTGATCAGCTCGTAGTTCAAACTATGAAATGCTGCAACAGACATTTTCACATTTCACTGCTTGGATGACAAACGGACTCAAAGTAGCTGTAAAAAAAAAAAAGAAAGAAAAAAAAAAAAAAAGAGTTGAAATGTGACTGATTCAGCTGCTGATTGCTCACTGCTAACACTGTGTCCCTCCTCTGCAGGTATCCTGTATGACACATATCCGCTGTCAGAGGAGACATGGCACACTCACCAGTTTGACTTCATCAAGGTGGGCAGTTAAAATACACTTCAGTACATTACACAGAGGAGGAAAATGAAAGGATTAAAACAGAGAGGGATAATTCCTGAATACTGAACTGTTTGCAATAAAGGGGGGAAAAGGTACTTTAGTGTAAAGAGCTTAGTTTTACAAACCCACATCAGTCCAGCTGCAGTTTGAACAGGAACTCACCAGACCTGTCTGTCCTCTTGAGGTCCCATTTCACCTGGACACATCTGGAGCTGAAGGACTGACAGGGTTTTTTTGTTGTTGTTGTTTTTGTGTGTTTCTCTGCAGGGTCACGCTCACAGGCTGCTGAAATCCAGCGGCGTCCTCACCTACTGCAACCTGACCTCGTGGGGCGAGCTGCTCAAGACCAAATACGACAACATCGAGAAAATGTTCGAGGTTGGTCACCGTCATGATCCAAACAGGGACAAATAATCCAAGTTAGCCTTGATTTATCTAAAACTAGACAGTTTTACTTCTGCTATACTGAAAGGTGATCTGTCTTTTTAAGTTACTTTCTAGAATTCCCTGACACAACAGAAACATGTTCAAAAAAAATCCACGTTTTACTGGTTTGTACAAACAAGGAAAGGATCCAACACTTGTACTGCCAGAATTCAATAAAAAAAAAAGGTTTGATTCTGTATTCAGTGTCTTTACAAACATTACATATTTTCATGGACCCATTTCAGCACCAATTTATTATAATGTATTACAGCTGTGAGCAGCTCCTCCATTTCTTTCCTACAGTGCATCGCGGGAGAATCAACAACTCACTCAAAAATCAAGTGTTTTTTTAAAATACATACTTTTTCAGTGGCCCTTTTGCACTGTGAATGCGTTACATGCTTAAATCAAAGAATGAAGAATTGGGACACTGCTTTTTCCACTCTTTGATATTTGCACAAAGTCCAGAAAACTAAAATGCTTTGTAATGTTAAGATTATGATCTGGATGCACCACAAATGTTTGGAGTTTTAGTAGCTGAAGAAAGAAAGTTTAGGGTGTCTGAAGTCTTTAGGTTTTTATTTTGTAATTTTGGGGTCATAAAGAGAGAAATAATGAGACTTCCTGAGCACTGAATCAGAATAAATATCAGTACAATCATTTAGTCACAGCTGGATTGTTCTTCAATCCCTGCAACATCTACTCCTTGGCAGCATTTATCACAGAGTGCACACCCGAATTACGTGCCGCGATCATTTCGGGGGTTAATGGTAAACAGGATCGGGCCGTAGAGGCTGATAAAGCTGCGACCTGCCTCACATTGACCGTCTCTCTCCGTTAATGATTTGCAGGAGACACAGGTGCCTCATCTGCTCCAAGCCGACTTCAAGAAGGAGAAGATTAGCACCACCACCATGGACATTGTACCACCCACTGAATGCAAATACTACTCCTTCACGAAGATGATCACACCCACCATAGTCAAGGGGTGAAGTCCAAAGACGCTGCTGCAACCTTTTTTTTTTCTTTTTTTTTTACTCAAATGTGCCTTCTCTCCAAACCCTCTCCATTTTGTTTATTTCACTCTGCCATGTTTTAAATAAATCAAACTCCATCCTGACTCAGTTTACAGCTCCTTTTATATATATATATATATATATATATATATATATATATATTATACATTTCGTTTTGTTAAGTTTCAGGCAGTTTATGAACTAATGTGTTTATGTGTGTTGTCGTTTTGGAGGTCAGATTAGTCATGTCCCTGCTCTGCTCCAGAAGACTGTGCTTTATGTGTTCACTGATATAATTCAGTAACAAACATGAGACAACAGCAGACCTGAAAGCACCAAAACAATGCATTCACAGCCTACTGAGACTTTACCTGGTTCAGGTCCTTTTCCACTGAAGCATAGCCCAGTTATAGACCAGGCAGTAAATACATCACTGCATGCTCAAATAAACGCTTTGTAATAAACTTAGCGGAATATGGCTTTTCACTTTGAGACTCTGCATACTCATATTGTTTGTGTGAAAATTGGACTATAAATTGACAAATCTGCGGTGTGTATGCAAGGAGTGTGATTTTCATAGCCAGTGGAGGAGGAACTATTCGGATCCTTTACTGAAGTAAAAATACTAATGCCATGCTGCCAAAATACTATTACAAACATGGAAAATGTCACTCAAATATGAAACTACAAACAGGAAAAGACACTTAAAGTATCAAAAGCAGAAAGGCTCAATGCAAAGAATGGCCTCCGTCATTGTTGTATTGTAATATATTACATAATCTCATTATTATTACTCATGCATTTGTGTATAAGCAGCATTTTACTGTGTGGAAGACTGACTATGAACTTTCTTTTCATACAGGCTCAATCTGCTGATTATTTGTTCAATTAAATGTTTGTTAATCATTTAGTTTGTAAACAGTCAGAAGAAGTTTCCCAGAACCCAAAGTAACACCCTCTCAATGTTTGTTTAGTCTAACAGTCTAAACCTCGAAATTAATGAAATAATTCATCATTATTAGAATTGTTTTAAAAAAGAAAAGAAATCATCACATTTAGGAAAGGACGTGGAACCATAAAATGTTTGTCAATTTTACATGGAAAAAAAATATTCTGGCATTTGTTTAAAAAGTTGCTGTCTATTAATGGTCTTTTAGTCATATCAAGTTTTGTTTATATATATATAAATATAGATATATATACATATATAAGTATATACATATATATATACATATATATATATATAAATAATAATAATAATAATTGTTTGAGTTTTGTTTATATATATATAATGTAGATACTTAAATCAATAATAAAGTTAAAGCTATAATAAAGTTATAAAGTTAAATCTATAATAAAGCCTCATATTTTATACGCTCTTTACATATTTTGCTAAAATCATTTATAACTAAAGCTGTCACACATTATACATTATATTACATTGTAAGCACATTATTTTCCTCTGAGATGTTTCGTTTTGTTGAAAAGAAAATACTACAGTCCATAAAATTTCTACTGGAGTAAATGTTGGCTTCTTAATACGCTGTTCACAACTAGCAAAAAGAACGAACAGTGAAGGAACGGAAATTTCAGAAAACTGAGCAGATTAACCGATCAAATTCATTTGAATTATTTTTAAAGAGTTATTGCAAAACAATAATTAAGACTACCGACAATAACTAACAGCAAGATTCACTGGTGTAAAAACACCTTCAACATGTTTCATGTTGAGCTCTCTTGACTTTCATCTAAAACATATATCAACTGTTAAAGTGCATCACAGAATACAGTGTGCATGTTTCAATTCATGGTTGCAGAAAACGGTGCATGTTATCCGAACACATGGGAACAAGTTACCACCTGGCGAGGACACATTAATCATTAGGCGGACGGATGATGCAACACCAGGCTGCGGTCAGGTGGGAAACAACAGCAGCTGGCACATCTCCCTGTGATATCATATTTTAGGGAGTTATAGTCCACGCTCGCGCATAAAGATACAAGGAGAGGCAGAAAATCCGAGCTCGTACGGTAAGGTGGCCAACAGGACCGAAATAATTAGTTCAACTGGTTGAACGACGGAAACTTGGTCAGCATTTAATCCGTCGAAGCAAAATAAAAATCCAAACATCACCTTATCTCAGCCTATAAAATATGAATATTTTTTTCCTTCGTTTTGTCGTATACAACAATATGAATATGAACCTATGAATATAGGTTGTATACTATTGGTCAGATTTTTTTTTTTTTTTAAAGATGTAGAGAGGCCTCTTTGGGCTTTCCTAATTATATAATATTAATCAATATATTCTATTTAAATTTTATGAATGAGATCACGAATGAGCTGCAGGCTCAGACACCACTGATCTGATTACATGTATATAATTGTGATTTAGGCTCTGTGATGATACACTGACACCGGTAGATTGATGCAGAGGTGTTTCCCTCCTGCACTGCACATAATAAACTAATCCGAGGCCTTTCCTTGAAAATTAAGTGAAGGCTCGTGTTTATGTGAGCAGTGAAGCCCAATCAATACATCTGAATGGCTAATACCATTAGACAACTTTAACTTGGCACAGATGTATTTGTACTGTTGACAACTAATAAGAAACTACAGACATTTTCTGAGAAAGTTTGACGTAGTTTGCTAATTAAAGACTTTCTACTGCAGATGTTTCACCCAAGTACAAATATTGATCACAGCTCCATGTAATCACTGTATTTAAGGGATCCTTATAAAAAAAAAAATTTAAAAAAAAAATCCAAATAGATTCTTCCAGAAATGAATATTGGCTTAGGTCTATAAACATCTGATCAATTTCAAAACTGTCAAATTTCAGCCTCCGTTAGATGAGCTTGTGTTTCAGCCAGAGATCTAATAATGCAGCACATTCAGCACATGCAGGTGACTCCTGCTGCTGCTTTAACGTTTAACTCCGCGTGTAAACATTACATATAAAACATTTCATTTAACCAGACGTCTAACAGGACGCGTTTTCCATCTCGATGCACTCCGTTATCCGGAGCGACTTGAGACAAAAAGCAGCAATAAAACGTCTCGCTCAGGAAATCAGCAGCAGCAGAGAGGACCTGTGATTCTGTTGATTCACACTTGAGCTGCATGAAAGAATCTCTGCATACATAATTATTGTAGCCGGTTTACAGTCATTATGTATGCGGGGAGTCAGCTCGAGCTCAACATACAAACTGCACCTGCTTTTTCGACAAACCAGTGTCCACTTGGTGGGTTTGTGTTGCGTCGGTGAAACAGTTAACACACAATAAAAAAAAAAAAAAAAAAATTAAAAAATGCATTTTGCTTCTAACCACTGCTGAGTGTCCACACAAGGACCAGTGAAGGTCAGAGCTGTGATCACAGGAGCCACCTGGTGGCTCAGACTACACCAACGACCAGCAGGAAGGGATTTTCATGTAGGCTCAGTTTATTGAAAATAACATTTAAGATTCACTCGTATGCTCCGTTTATGACTAACGAAGAGTTTGATAAATGAGAACTAGACTGCATGTGACTACTGTAATACCGATGAACTTAATTTAAAACTTTTAAATGTTATGGTTATGGAATATTAGCGCTGACCTGCTGGGTTTGGTTGAAAAATCAGCAACAGTGTGTAAATTACAATAGTGACTTTATTGAAGTTGGTTCCTGCAGCTCTACGTGGAGGAGGAGCGGCGCTCCAAATGCAGCCCGAAATACAACATTTACATACCAGATATACACACAAACATATCACGCATTCACTTCCGATACCAGATGCTTATCTTCTTCTCCCGCTTGATTTTCTTCTGCAGCTGTAGAGTCCCGTAGAGGAGCGCCTCAGCGGTGGGAGGACAACCTGACGGCAGGGAGGCAAAAACACAACAAATCTTACTCTCCACCTCGTCATTTATCTGTTCATGATGCAACACGGTGACCCGTCTACGATGACGGGCTGAAGTACGTCAAGTATCGTGTTACATGCTAACAGCAACTGTGGCAAGACTACAACTTTATCTACTACTGAAACAATAAACATCACTTATACTGCCCGTGTTTATCTAGAACGCAGGTGTTTGGTGTGCTGCTGGTAAGACACGTGTATGCACTAGTGCTACATTACAGCTGCTGATGACACAAGTTAGTAGTACTTCTGCTACAAATATTTCTGCCACTGTGAAACCTGCATCTACAACTACTTCTTTTCCCCGAATACAAAGAGCGGCTCAAAAAGCTCTGCGACTGCTGCTGGTGCATGTAAACGGAGCACAGAGAAGCTGTAACCTTAACGACCAAGTATATAGTAACTTAGACATTCGCGGGGTTGTGCAGTGACTCAGTCCGATTTATTTATATTCTTTTTTTTTACCAGGTTAACTTTCTTTTTTTCTTCATTCAAGCTGGTCCAGCATGCCAAGCAGTTGAAGGACATATATTTTTTTTGACTGTCAACACAAGAGTTCCACTGGGACGCTCTGAGGCGTCTTGAGGGAAAACGTTTTCCGCAACCGACCTGAGCTGTGGCGAGATGGCACTTCGGTTCTCCAACATAACAGCGCGCCCACTCAAAGCCCATTGAAACGAACAAGTTTCTCGCCCTCAGCAACACGATCGTACCTCCCCACCAGCAGATTTGATTTGGCTCCCTGCTATTTCTTTCTGTTCCTCAGCAATTTGCCTCAAACTTTGACGTTCCGCTCTCTGCTCCAGTTTCAGGTGCGAGGAGAAATCGCAAATGTGCCGAACCGGCGATTACAAAATCGTGTGCAACTCGGGTGCCGATGTTGATCAAACAATGACACTTGGAATAGCTTCTCGCAAAAGGTTACAGCTTCTCTGTTCTCCGTGCACGTCGCGGTGCTGCTCATCGTTCGCGCGCAACGGGAGCCGTCTCTGAACTTTTTAATCCACCTTTGTATTTTCCATCAATAAATTGTGTGCGTGTTTTACCCGCTACAGGGAGCCCAGTGAAGCCTACCTGGAACATAAATGTCCACCGGTATGATTCGGTCGCAGCCTCTGACGACAGCGTAGGAGTAGTGGTAGTAGCCTCCTCCATTAGCGCAGCTGGAAGAGGAAAATGATGAGGACACTTCTGGTGGATGAGACACCTGGGCTGAATGTTTACACCCCCCATCTCTAAATCTGTACACAGACGGCTATAAAACTGGAACACCATGAAACCAATCCTGCATCTGACTTTTGAGACCTAGCTTCACTTCTGACAGCAAGAGTCACAGTTAGACCAACATAAAGGAGGAAATCAGGAGTAAACACAAACCGGCTCAGCTGAAAGTTCAGAAACACAGTCGACACGACCATGTGGAGGTTCTGAACGATGGATGCATAATAATACAGAATTGTTACGGTCCGAACCAACGTGTGCTTGACCTTTCGCACTGCAGACGACGGTGTGTCTCTTGACGCATGATTGCGCTGCCCAGTCCGCTTCCCGGCTGCTCTCTGAAGACTGACTGGAGCTGCAACTCTCCAATCGTCGCTCTAGTTTATACGCAGCGCAGACGTCACTCAGTGCGGCTGTGACTTTTCTTGACACTTTTCTTCTTGTTCGTTTTGTTGATAATCCTGTTTTAGTAATGCGTGTTTTAACTCACTGACACGATGCACTCACTTAACTACCTGGAGATCGTGCCCGGCTCAGTTTACCTTCACACATGCACACGTACATTGTTATTTGAACACGGTTAAGGAGCAGCGGTGCTGCTGATAATGAGTTCAGTTTGAGTCAGGAGTGGAGTTGTGATTTATTTTTTTTAATTTTTTTTTTTTTTACTGCAGTTCACTCAGAAAGCCCTCTTGATTGTATTCTTTCGTGTGGCAGCACCCGCAGCCCCATGTACACCTTGCTTCTTTTGAAAACCACAAAGCAACAAGTAACCTTGCTAAACCATATCCATCGAGTTTTATGTTGCTTCCTTTTCCCTGGCAGAGCTGGGCTGCAACACGTATAGATTAAAAGATCATCAAAATGCCCGATATAAATCTGGACTACAGGTGTCACAATGTTTTAAAGGACACCAGCTCAAATAAAGCAGAACAAAATCCCATCTTTGTTTCCTCGCTGGTCTTTTGTGATGCAGCGCGGCTCTCATTAGAGACAGCCTAACTCGACACTGCGAGCATTTCACTGCATGCGAGAGTGAAAATAAGTGTGAATGTGAAAACCTATTTGAGTCTTCTCGGCCTGATGATAATCTGACTCAGTGCTCTTTCCTCTCATTACCAAAGATCAGTGAGAACACATCGGTGAAGCAGCAGTTTTAGTCAACGGAGTCCATCTGCACATTATTTTCAGCTCCAACTAATTTAAGTTAATTCATGAGTAAGTTGATGGCAGATCAAAAATAAACTTGTCTGTTGTTGCAGACAAAGATTGTTTGCGTAAGAAGAACCGCGACTCCACTGTACAAGTGTGAAAGTGTTTCTGTGGTCCCAACAACTTCAACAGTGATGCATCTTCTGCATAGATGATCACTCTGTGTCAATTTTAGGAGTTTATTTTTTTTAAGTTAAACTTTTCTAAATATAATAAGTAATTTAAGATGAACAGCTTCATAGTTTGAAATCAGGAGCTTGAAATTTTTGATCAAGTCTCTGTATCAGAGCAGCCCAACATTAAAAGGACTCAAATCAGGGCCAAAAAAAAAACTTGATCAGTACATCCCCTGTTGGAATAAAAAGCTTAGAGGAAATCTGTTCAGGTGTTGACTCACCTTCCCATGGAAATGACATATCTGGGCTCAGGCATCTGGTCATACACCTGTTGGATGGAAGAAGCAGTTATATAACGTCTGACTAACAGCTAATCTGTAGGTTCAGCTGGAGAAAGGCTTCGTGCCAGTCTACCAATCCCCTGTCAGGCTTGTCATAATCCAGCTGGCGTTTACACAGCTATACTGTTCTCAGCGCTTCCATCCTGCAGACAGGAAGGTCTGACAGACAGCACTGACAGTTTTTAACAGGCTGTGCACAAAAACAACATCTTTCCATCATTCTTCCACCATTTCCCAGCCTGGGAATCAGACCTGAAGTGGTCTCTGTGTTTACGCATCATGAAATGAACTGCACAGCCGCCTCAGCTACTATTACATCAGCCCTGTCCCTCCTCTCACCTTCCGCAGAGCTGGAGCCATCTTATTGGTCAGCGTCCCTGCCACGATCATGACGTCAGCCTGTCGGGGACTCGCTCTGAACACGACGCCGAAGCGATCCATGTCGTAACGGGGAGCCGCCATGTGCATCATCTCCACCGCACAGCATGCCAGCCCGAAGGTCATAGGCCACAGAGAGCTCTGAGGAAGAGGCACAGCAGCGATAAGCCAAAATAACACTGAACGGGAGAGATAGAGGTGCTGATGGTTCCGATCCAAAACACATCCTTGTAAATTATTGGTTAAACATCTTGTTCAAACAGTTAAAAAAAAAAAACAGCTTAGGGTTTGTAGTCCGTGAGATGGAAGTGATCGTTTGTGGAGCTGCCAGCTAATCACGCACAACCGCCTATCAGTCAGTGTTTCAGAGTCTACTTTGGGACCCGTTTTTCACGATTTCATGATTTGTGGGACGTTGACTGTCTTCGTGCGTGTTGAGCTGTCTGCATGACTAATGCCTCAATGGTAAGGCCACAACTCTGGTCTGTCCTCGTGTCTTCAAGTTTCCTTTTGTTGCCCTGAAAGCTTAACGAAAACGTAACTCAGTCACACGCGTGTGCGTGCGTGACGATTGTCAAGACCGCAGAGGGGCAATTTGAGACCCAGATACCGCAGAGATACATTTATAAAAGGCAACACCACCACCCATGTGACATTTCATACCAGCACCTTGACAGTCACACGGGTCAACGGAGTCACGTCACCTGTCGGCAGCTGTACGACTGGATATTAAACGGCCTCATTCACAGGTGGGCTATAAAGAAAAACACTGCACACACTGCTAAATCTAAACCACACACGTTGGATGTTTTACAGCCTCTCATCCACTCACCCTGCGTGCCCAGTTCACCAGGTCATCCAGCTTGGTGACAACATACTCCCCCTTGCTGCTGGCGACCGCAGCCGGTTTGGCCGCCGCCGCCGCCGTGCTCCTCTCTCTCACTGGCACCACACTGCAACAGAGGGAGGAGGGAGCGCTGCTTTACCACGTGCACAGTGTTTACCGGGAGTCAATTACAACACAGTCTGTCTCGTAAACTCACCTCGTGCCGGTATTATCACTTCTAGCACTGCCGCGCAGACTCTTCTGTCGAATAGCAAGAAATGAAATGGGCCTGTCGGACGGAGAGAGAGAAACTATGGTAAGAATTAAAGATGACGAGCGAAGGAGACTGACGTGATCTTAAGACGTCGACAAGTTAAGACAAGTCAGCGGAAAGCAACGGAAAACGGCGACTTCCACAATATGTTAATATTAAGATGTGAAATTTGATTGTTTTGATGCTCTCGTGTGAGACCGACAGATGGATTTCTTTGATTTTTGTCTAAGCCTCCCAAACTTGATGACGCCTTAAAGGATTAACTTGACTGTTCCTCTGAACAGCAGGCAAGCTGAAAGCAAAACAAAAACCAACACAACACTTTTTCAGCCAGTATTTTTTTCATTGCTTATTGTTTCATCTTGGTGAGAGATGAGAAATTTAAAAAAAAATAAAAAATGTAGAGGATTAAATTTGGGTGGTTAGAAAGGAGTTGATTCTTTTTAGTTACTTCGGATGCTTTCACGAAAAAAAGCGCACGAAGAAACTCCTGTGACTTGCACGGTATTGTAGCAGCTGTAGTCAGCAGAATAAAGTCGGATTAAATATAAAGTCGGATTAAAATGAGTTTCAAAACCAGGAACAGGATTAAAAAATAAGGTTCTTACCTTGTTGAAAAAGAGCCAAACGCGGCCAGGCGTGGCGCTGCAAAACAACAGCAAATACACACACACACACTGAGGAAACTGACAATAATGGAGATAACTTATTAACTCATGAAGGGGCTCATAGAGTGGATCTCGGTGACTCCCTAAAGTCCTGAACTGATTCTCCCGACGACACCGAGACGGTGTCTGCAGGCGAGAACCGTAAACAGGCGGAGTTCGTTACGGGGTTGAATAATCAAGAGCGCAGGTGACGGCGCACCCGGGATATCGACGCATCTCGGTGTAGTTCACGTATAAACAAAGCAAACGAAAGCTTAATAAAAAAAAATAAAATAAAAAACGCCACTGCGAATAGTTAAGTGTGACATTTGTAGCTGCGGTTAGCCGCTATGCTAAGGTCAGCGTGCGCACTCACAAAAAAAAACACAAAAAGTTACGAACCAGACTCCCGACACAGGCCAAACCACTGGCTGGTGCAATTCCGTGCACTTATTTTCTAAATACTCTGAATGCCATGCTATTTAAAAATTTTTTTTAAAAAAGCGTATCATTTCAGTCAAAAACAATCACTCACCTACTACCGCCGCCATCTTTGGGATTCTGGTGACGTCAGACTGCTTCCGGTGCCCGTGTGAGCTCGAGGGCTGCGGAGGGCGCTGCTGCAAACGTGACGACTTGTTGATCTGAAGTGAATGAGGTCAAACTATATGCGGACATATACTGACCAAATAATGATGGTTCTTTCGACCTCGAAAGCTTTGGGCTGTGAAAGGTGGTCTGATTATTTTAGAGCTTCATGGGACGTTTAATCTTCCAGTGAAACCGGATCAATTCGGCAGACTTGACATTTACTATAAACCCCGAAAACACAATACACTTATACAATACAGTACACAAAATGTAATACTGAGATTAAAATGCATGTCAATGAAGCCACGCTTAAGAATAAGGAGTCCAAATCCTTCCAAATGTTCTGTTCTCTCAGAAAATCACAACCAGAAACAAAAAAAAATGTTTTTTTTAAGTTTAAGTGTTTTTTTTGTTTTTTTTTATTAAGATCTAAATGTCTCTGTAAACCTTTTCCATATTGTCTGGAATAAATGTCTGGTTGGAAAATAATGAGTCAGCTATTTTTGTTTGCTTTCTAAAATATAATCATATTTAGATGATTTTTCTTTTCATTTTCTTTCTTTTCTGAAAATTGTGCATCTTAAACTCCCAGAAAAAATACATACGCACATATCCATCATTCAAGACTTATCATTTTCATCAATAAAACAGGCTCTTTCATTTCATTTCATTTATGTTATAACCCTTATCAACTTCAAAAGGGCAAAAGCTAATCATCTGATTTTCCTTTTGTTGTTTCAATTTGAGTTTAAGACTAGAGTTTGTGGGACAGATCATTAAATCGTAACAGCAGCAGCAGCAGCAGCAGCAGCCTGGCTCTGCTGGTGGAGCTGCATTCAGACGTGTTGTCATTACAAATCCACTTATTTATTCGCACACATCATATTCAAAATTAACCTCACCTGTCACTTGAGGGTGATTTATGAGCCCCTCATTATGAAAAACTCTCTACCTGCTGAAAATAAAGTCGCGTGTCCTTCCCTCTCTTCTCTGTCCTAACTGTCAAACTGCTCTGCAATACATAATAAAGTTGTATGTAATGCATTTTCTGGATCAAGGAAGAAAGTGGGACAGGAAGTATTCACATTACACTGTACAGAAGAACCTTGGTTATAGGTTTAAAAAGATAACATTCACATTTACTTTATTTCTGCATCATCGTATGTCCTTCTGGTCACAGCTCGATGCACCACTAACCAAAACATAATAAACTTCTTTCTGATTTAATGTGGTTGGATTTGACCACAGCTAAAATGTTTCTCTCACTGGAACAAGTTGCACATGTAGGAACAACTTGCTAAATGTTTCATCTAAAATAATAATAATAAGATCAGATTTCGCAACTTTGTTGGTAAATCAAATGATTAAAATAAAGAAAAAGTTCCAGAGAAACACTGAGGAACACCTCAGAATGGAAAAAAAATGTCATGAAATTAAATGACAAACTGTAAACATGCAGCGGGGCCTTAAATAATTGTCTTTCAGGTCTCTAGTTTGAGACACTTTGTAAAAAAATGTAAATATTTCTCAGTTTTCTCTTTAGATTTGAACCATTAAACATGATTACTTAGTGGGAACTGCTCTACTTTTGAAATGTTATCTTGGTGTTATATCAATAAAACTGTACACCGGAGTTTATTCAAGACTCGTGCAAGACTTTTCTGTAGTTAATTTGGAGAAAAAAAAACTAATAAATCTTAGTGTTTGAGCCTAAAGTGTTTATTTTAACTTAATGAATACCTTTAGTTGATGAGTTGCCTTTAATTATAGTAATCTGAAAAGCTCATTAATCTCCTGTTGACACAAAACTAAGTCCATTTTATGTCTTATTCTGTTTTTGTTTTGGCCTCATTTTGGTGCCGCAAACCGAGCGAGTTCATCTGCAGCAGTGAGGACGCCAGCAGGGTGGAGACGGAGCGCAACGCGGAGAGCATGTTGTCATATAATGACAGTCCCGGCCCAGAAAACAAGCTCCGCTGTCTCTCCAGGAATAGCTGCTCCGTCCAGGCGAGAGTAACAACTGGTAAACGAAAAACGGACTGGAAGAGATGAAGAGGCGTTTTTAACAAATGGATTTTATTCTGCCTTTATCATGTACAAACCTTTTGGACAGTTGAAATAATAATAAAGTTTGACAACTGTACAGCTGCTTTGCTCGTATTTTTGTTTTTTTTAAGGTCAAACCAAATTCAGCCACATTTATAGCAGAGCTTTTTAAGTACTTAAGAGTTCAAAACATTAAATATAGGCACTGGAACAGCTTAAAAGGACAAATGTTTTATGACTACAGCATTGTTCAAAGGCGTCCGCAGCCACTAGCAGGCAGGGCTCTTGCATTTCAGATAATAAGCATGAATCCACATAAAAAAGGTTGTGTATAGGAGGAGCAAAAACACAAGTGAAGCCGTCACAGAGTTGGAGGTTATAGTGGCAGCATGTGTGTAGCTGTGCTGAGCTGCAGACCACAGGAATGGCCTATTTTTGGAAAGATCTCCTCCTCTTAAGAGAAGAAAGCGCAGCTCGCCTCCTCACTGAGCGTCCAGGATGTCTGTGGGTAGGATGTCTGGTTTGCCGCTCGGGCTCTGTGATGTGTCCCCTGACCAGGAAGAGGGGGTGACCTGATTATAGAGGACGTCCTGAGAGCCAAAAAGAAGCTGTCTGAGATTGAGGATGTACATGAGGAACAGATTGAGAGCCACCATGGCGATGAGCGGGAAGACGGTCAGGCCGGAGCCAAAGCCTCGCCAGGAGCTGCACGCATTCAGGCTGACCCAGTAAACAAGCCTATGGAGGATCAAGAAAACACCAAAGACCAAATCAGATTGAGTTCAAACGTCTATAATAAACACTCGCAGGCTCAGTGATGGGTGGTGGTTACAAGTTGAAGCATCCTCACTTCAGGCAGTCAGGATTATTTTCAGGAAATTATGTTTCATAAAGGCGGTTTAAATGAATTTGTCATGGAGGTTTGTCCCCTCCTCCAGACTAACCTGATCCTGGTCTGGTTAGTTTTTAAGATAAAGCAGAGCTACAATCAACGTGCCAGCCTAAAACAGTGTTCCCTCCCTAAATGTTCCTCTTTACTTTTGCAGCCTGCAGTTCAAGTCCAACTCATCACATTTTGACATGAGCTGTACTTACTGCATCTTTAAGAACGGAGCTATTTCAGTCTGCTCCATAAAAACATAAACTGCATACACTGTAATTACTGTGACCATAATCAAAGTTTTAATATTAGCAATGGCTCATATATCAACTGTTTTATTTGAGCGGTCGCTTGAAGTGACAAACCCACAAACACAATGACAGAAAGCAAACAGCTCAAAGGAGTTTTATGGCGTCTTTCAGATCACAGTTTGGATTTTTCCGCTCTTAAGTCACCCATCAGTCCATTAGAGGATACCATGTCAGTGGCATGTATTGCCTCTCTTAGGCATGAAATTGTATGCATGAAGAAGAGGTCATGTGACAAAAGAAAAAAAAAAGAGATGAAGTTCAAGCAGTTAAGATAGGAGTGGTCGGATGGATAAAACCCAGGAGTGTCACCCAGGAGTCCAGGGTTCGAGTCTGAGAAAGACGTGGATCTCGTCAAAGAATTATTTTTCCAACCTAACTATGTCATTTTTTTGGAGGCTAACCCTAAGACAGGCGAAGCAAATGTAACACTAACACGTCCTACGGTGGGCTGGCGGGTGTATTACGCGCTTCATTGTGGAAAAAAAAAAAAGCCGAAGATTTATTTTCTCGCTGTGAAATAATTTTTGAATACTCGTGACAATTGGTGACAATTTGCATCACCAGCAGGTTCATTGTTTCATTTCTTACTATTATCATTATCAAATGAAATATCTCCACATCTACTGGAAGAATTGGCACATTTTTAACAGACATTTACTGTAAATCAAACAAACAAACTTTTTGAGGCCTCATATCTAATTAATGACAGGAATATTTCGAGATGGTCTGCCAGAAAACTAAGAAGGAGCGACTTTAGCCCACGACACCACAATGACTTGTGGAAGAAATGTATGGACTTTATGGAGCCAACCCTGAGTGGCGTTCGGTGGTATTGCAGTTTAAAGCACTTCCGTGTCTGCGCTCGGAACGACAAAAAAGAGCAGCGACCTCGACCTCAGCTGTACTTTGTGCTTATCACCAAATGTTGGCATGCCGATAATTAGCATTTAGCTCAAATAACTTTTGTGCATAGCTGCTGACATGACTGTAGACTGTTGTGGCTATAATATTTTTGTATTAAATGTTGCTTCTCTGTGGTTGTGAACGTCACAGTTTTGTCTTTAGGTGTCAAGTTTACTTTATTGTGCATCAGTCAATGTGATCAGTGTTTCAGGTCTGTGTAACAACGTCCTCATTAGCTTTGAGAAGTTTTTTTTAATGGTTTTGTCACGGGCCAGTCACCTTTACGAGCCCTCTCCGGTTTGAAATCTCACCTTCCGAAGATGAACATGGCCACCAGTATGGGCACCAACTTCAGCTGGTCTTGAGGCAGCAAAGCGGCCATAACGACGAGGTTGAGGATGTAGAGGACTAACTGTTCCAAGGACGCCGTGACGAACAGCTGCTGAACCGCCCGTCTTCTAGGAAACGACTCCTGCAGATTGAAGGAGCCGGAGCAGAACTGACACGCTGCACCCACGATCATCGCTGCGAGGGATAAAAGAGCAATAATTCAGTTAACATCTTGAATCTCAGCCCTCTTTCCACAAACAACTCTCAACTTTAGGCAAGCGTGTCTGACGGCACACTTTGTTTTTGTAATTTCTTCATCTGAACACAGCAGCTGCCAGCAGAATGGGCCACATGCAAATCCTCCTCACTGCCATCAACTTGACAAAATACGTGGGAGGAAAATGATCTGGACTGGATTTGGTTTGGATGTCTTTGCCACCTGCCCTCTCGTTCCTCGTCACCCAGGTTGGGAAGTGATTAAAATGTTCTGAAACAATTAGGCTACAACCTCGGAGACGAAAGACGTAGCCAACCTCTTATTGTAGTTTCCATTTAAAGCTATGTGAAGGAGAAGGAAATTATGCTTCTCTCCAGAGGCCCCGGGAGACGTCTGCTGCACTGAGGTTGAAAGCGCACGAAATTAAAGGGGACAGGAGACATTGAAACATTCCAAGACGAGGCAGCCAGACAAACCAAATCCTCTCTTAATCTTTATCTTTCATTTGACTTGCTCACACGGCTGTTTTTGAATGTCAGCGTGCAGGTGTTTGAAGCGTACCGAGCAGGATGGGGAACGCGGCCACCACACAGCAGCAGAGGGTGAAAACGACGCGGCTGCTTATGTCGGGGCAGTCGGGGGGTCTGATGGGGACATAGAAATAGAGTGCATAGAGGATCCCGGCTGCACACAGGAGAGAGGCCAGGACTGAGAGGAAAGCGGGAACTCGGCCGCTCTGACAGCATCTACACTGGCAGCAGCGGCAGCAGCAGCGTCCCCGATCCGAAGCCACCTCTGCGGCCTCGCAAGTCTCTGCCCGCTCCTCCGAGTTCCACACAGCCAGCTCCACGCTCTCTGGCGGCGGGCCTATCAGGGGCCGACCCTCGTCCGCTGTGGAGTCCAGATTGGTGGATTCTGGACTCCATCTCGGTGTGTCTGTGCCGTTGGGAATGTCTCCCTGAGAGGCCGGGGTTGGAGGGCTGATGCAGTTTTCCGTGGTGGTGTCCAAATTGTGCGCCGGGATGATCGGACTGGAAAGAGTTTGATCCAGCTCCCCCTCCTTCGTCTGATCTGATCCAGGCTCCACCGGGAGGCTGACGCTGGGCTGCTGGTGGCAGGGAGCAGAACCTGTTCGGATCAGAGCACATTTTAATAAAGAATCCAAAACCAGACACGGAAAGCAATCAACTACAGACTCGAATCATTCAAACTGTTGGAGAGATATGCATGACGCTTCTCTCAAGATTAATTTGGGGATAAATTATCTATTTTACAGTGAAAAAAATCCTATTAAAAATGAGCATTGAGTATTTCCTGCACAGTAAAATCTTGATGGTAGTTTCATCCTTCATAGTTGTCCAAAAACTATTTAAGACCCATAAATGAGCTGCGATAGTGACATGTTTTCTTCCATTAAAATGAAAAAAAGGCGCCGTAGTTCATCTACAAAATGTGTGTTAATCCTCAGCTGAAAAAAGACCCCAACCAATGGTTTGTCCTGATAGACAGAAGTTTGATCAAAACTAGAGTCCTTTTTGGGAAAATAAAACTTTAAAGATGTGACCTGGTTTTTAAAGATGTACAGTCTTCAGAAGGAAACACTTGTTTTTGGTCTTTATGTGGGATTTGTTGACAATAAGAGAAATCACCAGGCAGAAAGTTGATATAACAACGTTACATCTTGAGATCATTAAAATTAATTATTAACTTTATTTCAAGCGTTTGACAGGATCATCAACAAGAGAAAATCCAGAATCAGAAAATGGTTTGAACCGAAATGTAAAAATATCCAGACGCTCTTGTTGCTGCAGATCAACAGAACATCATCCACTAAACACCAGGAGCTGACAGGAACATTTCCACTGAGGAGGGTTACAAACATTCACCCACTTCACATTTTAGATGGAGTCGCCTTCCAGCAGCACTTTAATTGCTTCTCTCACATCTTGAATTTTCTGTCTCACGTATTCTTCCTCAAAACCTCAAAACTGCAAGAAGAAAACTTTTTATAACGTGAAATTACATGTTAACAACAAACTACGTCTCCTGTTATGAGCTCCTGTAAGTCCCTTTCCTCGAACACAGCTCAAGTTTTTTTTTTTTTTATAATAATCTTTCATCCAAAAGAACGCGTGTGCAGTATTTTGCTAAAAAGTGAGGCTCTAAATGATCTTCAAAGCCTGTTTCTCCAGCTAACGGGATGAAAGTTGGCTAAAGTAAACAGTGTTTTTCCCACCACATACTGATTTTATGTCTTCCCCAGCGCTACAAACCACTTCTTAAACCTGTGCAAGGATTTGAAGGCTCTAAAAAAAATGTATGCACTGATGGCATGGATGTTGGTTTCATCCAGAGCTGATGCAGGTAAATCTACACATCTGCTCAACCTTAAAACAAAAACAAAAAAAACTCCCTGGGGACTATTTTAAAAAGCTGGAAAGACGTGTGTACTGCTTGTTAACTGTTACTCTGCTTTAATCAGCCTAGACTCCCTTCAGATCCAGCCTGGACTCAAAACTTTTGCTAATTTACTCTGGCCTCCCAAAATTCTGCAGCTCCGACAGGCAGACTGTAAAAAGCAGCGGTAATAACTCACTCCTTGGCTGATGATCAGCCGCTGGTGGCGGTTCCAGCGAACGCTGGGAGCCGGAGACGGAGTGGGAGGACGAGTGCAGCTCCTCCACCGAAGACTCGGGGCTGTCTGACACCGGAGCCAAGGAGATCTGAGTGTCCAGGTCCAGGAAGGGGGAGAAGGAGAGCCGGGCCGGGTCGATGTCCTGGAGCTGGTTGATGATGTCGCTGATGGATTCCTTCATGCTGTCGAGCTCCTTCACGTTCTGCCGGTTAGTGGCCTGAGGCCCCGAGGTGCTCATAGTCACTCAGCCTGAGAGGAGCGAGAAGAGGTCCAGATAAAAACCAGGGCGACGTGAGAGAAATAAAACCGCCTCCATCCTCCAACAGAAGCAAATTAATACTCATCTCGAAGTACCAAAAACAACACAGTGTTTCATCTGTACTTTCTATCAAACGCTGTCGGTTCTTCCCTTGTTTTTCAAGCGTATGGTGTCACTTCAGTGCAGAAAGATGCCACATTAACATAAACCCTGACAGGTTATTTAAGGTCATTAAAAAGGTGAAATACAAGAAGATTAAAATATGGACTTCCCCCTAAAATATAATGAAGCAATGGAGGAGGAGAGGACAAATCCATATTTCAAAATGTTTGTTTGCTTTTTTTTTTTTCTGGAATTTATAACTTTGATTTTGCAAGTTGTTGTCTCTTTTATGATCCTCTTTGCCATTTTCCTCCACCTGTAAAGCACTTTTATAGCGTCTCTTTTAAAAGTTTGTTTGCGATGACGAGGACACCCCTGACCTTCGAACTTAGGGAAGCAGAAGTGAAGCTTCATGTGGATTGAGGTCACACTGATTACAATTTGTGAGGAAATGGGCTTTTTTGGGAATAAAGGAAATCAATGTTCTGAGTTTATGCACGTGGTTCTACAATAATCCCCTCTGACAGGATGTTAAAGTTTATCTTCCCCTGCGAGGTCACACTGTCTCAGTAGGTTTGAAATGTGTTTTCTCTGGTCTTTTCCTGTAGACCGACTGCACCTTTACAGTCCAGAAACAGGCTGGTACACCTTTAAAACCCGGTGTCCTAAAGATCCTGCACGTGTAAAGATTTGATGACGCAGTCAGGACACTGAAGTTGTGTCTTTTTCTGTAGATTTTATATTCTACAATTAAAAGATGATTCACGAAGGGTATTTTTAAGGCTGGGAATAAATTAAATTTGACGATGAATCAGGCCGATAAAATATGAAGCGCAGCAAAACTCAGGTGGTGTTCTGCTGACAGAGCACCTTTCATACCTGTTTTTTACCTTAAAAAAAAAAAAAGGTTACAATAGTGAGAATAGTTCAACATTTTTGAAAACAAAAACAACTCTCCAATCTATCTGTTAAATATGACATAATAGCAAACAGTCAGTTAGTCTCCCTCTGTTTCTAGTCTTTATGCTAAACTAAGACAAGCTTAACTTAACTCTCCAGTTTCCTACTGCAGACAGATATATGAATGGAAGCAATATTCTAATTTCAGAAAGAAACAAGCAAATAAACCAAAGTATCAAACAATGTTTTGGCAAATATTGCTCGCTCTGTCAGCATTAAATATTTTTTGGGTTTTGATACTAAAGACATTTCAGATTTTTATTTGTATTTAATATGATTAATTGTAAAGAATATGCAAAAACAAGGAACCTAATGTAGGCTAATTTAACAAATCTGACAGGGACCACAATGCATAATGAGTAGCCTACTTTTCCTTAATTCTGCTGCCATTTGTTACCTTTATTTTTGCTTTTACTCAAGTAAATGATCGGAATATTTTTAAACTACTTTCTATATAAGCGTTTTTCGGTCCCAAAAACGAGTAAAAATGCACTTACTGAATAGAGCAAAAATACCACCAATCCTGCGCTTTTCTCGGACTGTCCGTGTTAGATCCGTTTCAAATGCTTCGTTACATCTGCAGATTGAATTTGGATCATTTTCTTCTGGATTCTTTTTTTTTTTTTTTTTTTTTTTTTTTTTTTCTGGCGCACATCCAACTGTGGCGCAGAGTCGACACGCAAAACTCCGCGGAGACGATCTCTCCAAACAAATGCGGGTTTTACCTTGTATAGAGCGCAATTAGTTGCCGTCGGGCTTGGAGGTCGGGGGGGGGGGGGGGGGGGGGGATAAATCTCGGTGGTTATCGGAGCTGGAATGGATGGTAGAAAAGCGCGTAGGGGAAGAGAAGAGGGGGGTGGGTGGGGGTGCAACGTGCCTTTTTACTCCCCGTTGAAAAATAACTTTGGCCCCCGCTGCTGAGCAACTCTCAAACACAAACTATACAATTCCCTCCTCCACAAAGCAAGGGAACTCTGGTCCCGTCTGGTTTGGTGTCGGGGGCTGCAGGAAATACCTCATTTACTGATAAATAAATCAAATGAGGCCAAAACGCGCCCGACCCGCGTGAAGCTGCGCGTAAAGGACACACGAGTCATTCAGAAATCTTCTATTTACTGATCATTCAGCAGCAATTAACTGTTTATATTTCACAGACAAACGTGACGTGATATGGCTCCCAAAAAAAAAAAATGCCTGGCTAAGGGTTTTATTGAATTAGAAACATGACTCGTATAAATGAACTTACTTTAGTCGGAGGCTGCAGAGTATTTTTTGGTGAGTTTACTCTCTTCTTCTCCTTCTCTGCCTTTCTTCCCTCCCCCTCCGTTTGCTTTTTGTCTTCCAGGATCCTGAACTTCTGAATCAAATTTCAGCTCGGACAAAATACTAGGCTTTTCCTCCGCCCACACACGTTTTTTTTTTTTTTTTCTTCGTTTTTTTTCTTCTTCTTCCGAGGTACCATGTCAAACACCATATGGAGCAAATAAAGCCAGAGCAGCAGCAGCAGCAGCAGCAGCAGCAGGAGGAGGAGGAGGAGGAAGAGGAGGAGGAGGAGGAGGAGGAGGAGAGGGCAGCACTTACTTTCAGTTTACCTTCAGATTCAACATCAACAGTCACATCCATCACAAACACAAGTTTATCTAAACAGGACAGGAAACATTTACACCGAGACTAAACTCCTGCAAAGGATGAGTGTGTACTGCTGCAGAACTATTTGAATTATTACTCATATATCATTGCCACCATATACACAGGAGATTTTATTGTGCTTATGTACTCACTGATGATTTCTATTAAATCCAGATCAATCGTTTATATACATGTACAGAGAGGTGATATCATTTCACGATATCATGATTGTTCATCTAAAACAACCAATAAGACAGATATGGTGTTTCATGCAGTTGGTTTTATTTCATGGGTTTCTAATATTCCTACAGCGCCCTGTCTCGTTTTGTTTGTGGTGTAATTGTTCCAGGAGTTCAGTCAATTTGTTTCAGTTATTCATGAAGCGCAAATGCAGAACATTTACTGAGGTGTAATTGTTTCCTCACCTGCCCCCTGACTGCAGATGGTAATTAAAGCTAAATCTGGAACAAAGCAGCAATCTCTTTTTGAAATGAACCTATTTTGTTCGTGGTCCCTGATATAAATAGATTTAATAAACTATTCAAATGTAAGGCTTTCCTGCTTGTGTGTGTTTGATGTCCCTGTAAAGGGAACACATACGACTTTTTATTTAAATAGCTTGTGATCTTCATAAAGATCAATTAAATGTGAAAATAACCTTTAGTCTCAGCCAAATTGTGTTTAAGACATTTCTGTTATCCCTATATTAATCATAAATCTGTTCAATACAGTTCTACAGTTTTGTTTTTCATTTTTATAATCAAATACAATTTGTGAGAAAAAAAATAACTGGAACTGTTCCTTCTTCATTTGTTTTTGTGGAATCAGAAGTGTCACACGAGTTTGGACCTCAGTCAACATGATGCAACATTCCCGCATTAATACACGGTTGACTTGGACTCTACCTGAGAGATTCCACCATTTTCTATGTCATTATTCTTTTCCACTTGCTCTTGTGAAACCATCTCTCTTTCCTGCTGCACAGGAAGTGATGAGGTTTGTTTTAGCACTGCTGCAACACTTCTGATAATCGGCTGCAAACCCAGAGAAGGTGTCAATAATTAAAAGGAGGAAAACGTGACAAATACCCGACTGAAGTGTCCAACTCTGAAGAAAAACATCGGTGGAGTTGGTGTCCAAAGGGTTCAGGGGTTAATGGTCAAACATTCTGGACGTGAAATCAGATGTTTCATATTTGTATTTTGAAAATATCCCTGAAGTAAAAGCGAGATGGATATTCATATTTTTACAGCCACAAAGAAGGAAAACTATTACAAAACGCTGCTCAGAGGGAATCCTCCCACCACGATATGATGAGCTCCATTTAGGCCATTATGGAAAAAAAAAAAAAAATTCCTTTAAAAGGAGGGAGGTATATATGCTTACAAAAAGTGGGATTTTAAGTATAGCAAAATTATTTTTTGAAGTTTTCCTGGCTTTTCTTGTCCAAGACCCCCCACATCTGCTCTGCATCCAAAAAAACCAGGAAGGTTCATTTTTACAATGTCATGACTTTCACGGCGAGGTTCATTCTGCAGCATCACTGATGACACTAAAAGCCTCCTCGGAGAAATCTGCATCCATCCAGAGCGACGATAATGTCAAAACGTTCACAGCAATGACAGATGTAGTATGAAATCCAACGTCACAGAGCTGAAGCCATTTAAACGCGGTCTGCTGAAGTAAAGCCAATATAACCGACACGAGTTATATTTTCCTCCTTTATTACTAGGGTCATTTATTTGCATAAAAAAAAAACTGTGAAAATATACAGATATAACAGAAGTTGATTAGCAATATAATCAATAAATTAAAAAAAAATTATGACTATAAACAACATGTGACATTTTGTCTTGTAAATATATACACAGACTGGACAGCAGTTTATTGCTTGTGGAATGAGTCTTGGAGAAAACGTTTTTTTTTGTTTTTTTGTTGGTGATGAACGACCAGCAGCACGTTTGAAATACCGATCTGAGGTCCCGTAAAGGCGTCACTCCCGGACGTCTTTACGGAGGAGGGCGAGCAGGTCCACCGCAAGACTGGCAGTCTGCAGGTTAGCTAGTTCCAACTGGATTGTGCTTTTTTAAGCCAAAGCAAAAAAAAAAGAAAGCAAACACGAGCTATGAAAGTCACGTAAAGTAGTTAAAGCGAGGGGTGGGGGGGGGGTCCAGTCAGTCCTCCGACAGCAGCCGGTGGAAGTGATCCTTCCTCTTCTTCAGCACCTCCTGAAAATCCTCCTGAAAAAACACAGCGGGAGATATTCAGGCCCGACCGTGGGACCGGGGGTGAGGGGGTGAGGGGGGGGGGGGTGAAGATAGCAGGCAGATGCTGCTGCAGATAACCGGCCTTTTTCATTCACATCCGACTGCGGAAAAACTCAAACAATCCACCGGCCGCTCCGTGAAACCGACACACGAATGAATCTTCAGCACTTCAGGACTCCCAACAGTGTGAAGCTACAGGAGACACGTCCCACAGATTCATGGATCAATACATATATTGTCTTCTGATCGGGAGTCCCACAGCTCAACTCAAAGAGTGTTTTCTAATCATCACCGATACAATGTCAGAGTTGTCTTTCTCTCAGATTTAAAACATTTGTAAGGCAACAAACAATTATTTTCTCCCGGCTTGTATATTAAGAGATATATCAGTCGATTAATTGGAGACAGTCAACTCAAATTTTGATAATCGGATCATCATTTTAGTTATTTGTCTTTAATAAAAAATACTGAACATTTGCGGATTCTAGTTTGAGCGTTCGATGCATTTCTTTGTTGCATGTCCTGTTAATGGAATATCTTTGTGGTGTTGGTCTGTTGGTTGCATGAAATAAACATGTTAAGAGACAAAATGATTCATCCAAGATATAATAAGGTCCCACTGATCAATAATGACAATTATCATTAGTTGTAGCCGCGCGACATATATCAGACAAGACCGGGTTAGAAGCGAGCGCATGTCCGAACCACGTAACAAACACGACTGGGATTTTAATTTGAAACCGATACAGGAAGTTGGAGAATTCGTCCGACCGCCCAGTGACAGACATTGTTTTTACAGGCCCGACACTGTTGTAGAGGTCCAGTCAGAAACTGAAAAATGCCCATCAACCATGTCCTCAAACACATGATGATGTCATAATATGTCTTGTTTATTCTGGTAAAAAATAAAATAAATAAAAAAGTCTCATTAATTATCATAAAAAAAATAATAAACAATATAAATGCCACACATTTTTGCAGGAACCATCACATGGACGAGAGTTTTGTTTGAAAACTATTAACTAATGATTGTTCAAAAACACTGATGCCAATAACTTACTTATCAATAATTCAATACTCGTTGCAGCTCTAAATGTCTGCTTGCGTCCCTGCATGGAAATCACTGGAATCGGTTTTAATTATGATAACAGTAGTCAAATCTGATGTTCATTATGCCTCAATATAACTTGTACTAAATTGTATGTTTAAAAAAAAAAAAAAAAAAAGTAACAGTCCTGCTGTCCCTTCAGCTCACTGTACTGCAGCACTTCTGCTTCTAATAATCAATAACTTCACTCACAGCCCCAGTTCTGAATTCCCACACGAGTTGGCATCAAAAGAAGATCATCGTAATGGTTAATAATCTCACACTCAGCCGATGGTCTTCTTTTAGTTTGTGAAATTTAAACCTGCAGTAACAGGTTGTGCGGCCACTAGGTGGCAGCAAAATCAAGTCATGAACACGACACCGACACGCCATCGCTGTTTGATTTGATATAAATGAACTTGTTAAGTCAACTCAATCACACATCCAGCTGCTATGGGGCAACATTATCTTTCACTTAAAGTTGTATTTGTGTCCACCGGACCAATGCACGTTGAATAATTCACTCGAACAGATCTGTTCTGTCCACATGCTCCACTGCGCGCGTTGGTAATTGTGTCTGCTGTTCGGTGCTCAGCAGGTCGGGTATTTTTCTCTGTAAACAGTTTCCTGCTGTGGCTGAAAACGCCGATATGAGAGCAGCGAGTGAAAACTGAAGTGGATCAGTTGAATAATGAGATAAAACTCAACATTAAACTGTCCGGCTGAGGGCAGCTGCAGATCTAAGCCACAATCACCTGCATCTTCGTCAACCGTACTGTCATTTGAAGCAGTGTCACTCTAAAAACATCAATCTTGGCCACTTTTATGGTGAGTTTTAGTAAAACGAAAAGGGGAAAATATGAATAGCTGTTCATACCGGGGGGGACACAACAACCAAAACATCTGTAAAACAAAGGTGCGATAAAGACAGAAGACGTGATGCAGACTTACAGCTGCAGACAGTTTCTCCATGTAGGGGATGAGCTTCTGCAGTTCTCGGTCCTGAGACTCTCCGTTCCAGCTCTTGATAGGAATCATGTTCATCAGCTGCAAAAACACCAGAAACGTGATGAACTGCGCAGCTGAAGATAAAACCACAGTCTGAGAAGTAGTAAAACACCTCAAAAGACACAGTACTGAGAGGAGGAGATGATGGGTAGATGGAGTTGTTGGTTTTTAGTCTTCTGACGGGATTCGCTCATAATTCTACACTTGCAAAATGTCATCAGCCTACTCCATCAACAAACGATGGAAATGATACGTTATATTTTCACCCCGCTGTGATCCAAGGCACCCTCTAAAACACATCGTGGGCCCCGAAGGCGTCGCTTGAAAACAGCCTCCTAAAAGCGGAGGTGTTTCTGAAAACGTGACAGAACTGTCAGCGTCCACTAAAACCGATACCAAACGGTCAATACTAAATACTAAATCAATACTAAAACGGAAGTTGTGGTATTTTGCTGACCGACGGCGTAGCTTCACACTCGGTGACGGACCCTGTTGCACCGTCGGCAGCCACGGATGGCAAATAAAGTCCGACGACATCATTTAAAACGTGCTCACGTCGTATCCCGTCTTTAAATTTTTTTTAAAATAAAACGGGGTGTACGCAAGCCGAGGATGCCGTCGATCTCGCGGGGTTAAACTCGGCTCCGGAGAACTTACATGGTAGGGATACGTGTGGGGTGCGTTGTCAAGGACCACCGTCTTGGAGAAATCCCTCCCGATGATGCTCAGATCTTTGATGTAGTGGCCGAGGACGCAGGCACAGTCGTCCTGATACAGCCGGTGTCTGCGGGGACGGGAGGGGAGTGGGGGAGGGGGAGGGGGAGAGGGGAATCAGCCACGTGGGAAACTAACCACCTGCAACACTCACGAGCCGAGGCCGATGAGCCCGACGCGTCGACCGCCGCCGCCGTCAAACAAAAGACTTCATGAAACGTACCGGAACAGCTTTCTCTGCGGGTCCAGGATGTCCAGGATCTTCTCGCCGTATTCCTTCTTTGCACACGTGTAAACAAACAGCTGGAACAGAACACAAGACGGCAGCGGGAAGTCAACACGGACCGGAGACGTCACCAATCGGGGGTTTACCGACCCGTTATACGACCGACCCGGTGCGTACGGAGGCGGTTGGGCCCGTTTGGAAAGCTTGGTGACGAGTTTTGACTTCACAGAAAAGATTTTAAACCTGTTGAGTGCGGACGGCAGTTTGTCTAAAATACCACGGCGCTTAACGAACAACCGAACAATTTGATTTCTTTAATTTACTCATTTGTGAACACGCACCTCGTAGATTTTTGACATGGCCTGCAGAAACTCCTTCACGTGTGGTCGCAGGATCACGTACACCTGTTGACAACAGAGAGGAGGACAAAACAAATGAGCGAGCCAGTACAGTTTCCATTTAATAATCCAGATGTTCTGTCAAACAGGTACTTTTTTTTTTTTTAATCGTATATATGACTTATTCTGTCGCAGGTAGTCAACTAAAAATGTGCTTTTTCAAAGTCTCAGCAGTCAGAGTGGGCAAACTGCACAATAATAAAACTCATTTACTTTTAGTAGTTTACTTAGAAGCTGAATGGAGAACACATTTTTCTAAAACTAGTGTTTCCATTTTAGGATGCCAGAGAGAATAATAATAATAATAATAATAATAATAATAATTTAAAAAAAATAATAATAATCACTTTACAGATATGTTAAACTTTCAAAATGCTTTCCAGCAGTCTGTCAATCCAGGTATGTTTGAGGTGCGCATGAATGAGCCACAACGGAATTCTCAAAACGGCCTCGAGCTGCAAGATAAACTGACCAGCAGGCCGCAGTTTCACTAACTTTAAAGCAAAAATACAAAAGACGTGAGGATTCGATGATGCACACCGACATGTTTGTGGATTGTGGGACGTTTTAACAGGCATGTAAAATGATTATTAGTTGCAGCCATCAAAACAGCTTCTGCAAAACTCAAACGTGCACAATTCAAAAGTTCCTTTGGCAAACACGCTGAACCTAAACCTCAAGTCGCCGACTCGTTCAAACCGATCAAATGAAATAAATGACATCACGGCGCAGATGCCGAGTGGCAAGCGCAGCTCGTCACCTTGTACCAATGGTCCTGGAAAGCGGTGTGGAAGGTGAACTCTGCGTCCTCGATCACGTTCAGAGAGCTGAACATCAGGGTCTCCTCCTGGGGGCGCACGCAGCAAACAACCCGAGTTACACTCTCCCCCTCCGAACGGCACAGAGACGTTACGAATTCACGTTCCGCGTCAAGATGTTCATTCGTCTGCAGCAAGGAGGAGGATTCGACTCACCAGGTCGACCACCAGCGTGGCCTCTGGGGTGCTCCTGGTCTTGGGGGGAATATCTCGGAGACAGGGTCGGGAATACTGAGACTGCGACGGGATGTTCTTGATGAAAGTAAGTCTGAAAAAAAAAAAAAAAAAAAAAGACAACGAAGCCCTCAGAACTGAAATAATAACAGCAGTCTTTCGCAATGAATCAAGACTATAAGCGGAGATATTTTCTACACCTGCCCGGTGTTTCTGTTGTGTGTGTGTGTGTGTGTGTGTGTGTGTGTGTGTGCGTGTGTGTGTGTGTGAGCTGGTGGGTTTCATTGCTAGCGTTGCAGTTTGATCTCTGGCTAGAGCTGCCTGAAGGTTGAACAAAATATTTCACTTTCATTTTGCGAAAGCCAATTTTTAAGTTATCAAATCTAAAATGTGTGCTCACTGCGCATTTGAACTGGAGTTCTGCTAGAATTTTTTTTCTTTTTTTTTTTCCAGGATCAACATCACGTGACTAAAGTGAAATGTCGAAAAGTTTTTATTTGTCAATTGCATCATAACAGTAGGTTTGCAGATCCCATGTGAACTGATGTTCTACCACTCCTAATGTCAGGGATGAGTTTACAGTAACGGCAGAAGGCTCTGGAGAAATGCGTCTCCGATAGAAATGCTCACGGGTTGAAGGCTTCGTCGTCCTCGTCTCCAGCCAGAAGGTCAACGGAGCCGAAATCAAACACGCCTTGTTCCGGGCTCATCAACACGTTGTCCCCAGTTCCTGCACACTTCAAATCTGGAGCGAGACAAATAAATATACCAGCTGTAAGCGACAAGGGTCTGAGTGACCGGGGAACCTGAATACTTGTGTACGGTCACTCGACGAGACTCCCGACGGTTCCCTTTCCTCCGCGCCGCACAGATTTGTTCAGCGGAACAGGCCTGCTGGACGGACGAGAGGAAACGAGACACGTAAATCCAGTCAAAGTTTGACTTGGTTTTTTTTTTTTTTTTTTTTTTTTAATGACGGGAAGCTCTGAGGATTTATTTATTTATTTAGTGCGACATGACAAAGTGTAATGAACTAAATATCAAAAGAATGACATTGCTAAATGAAGCCGATTTAAAAAAAAAAAAAAAAAAAAAAAAAATTCCATAAGTGACCACAACATGGACGCAACTGGAGCACCAACCACAACACAAGAGGCTCATTTACAATGTTTATGACTTTTCGGAGGGCCGCGGTAATAACTCGTAATACATCCGATACAAAGAGACACGGCCCTTTAAATGATGAAATAAATACCAACTGGCAGCACGCCACGTTAATCCTCAGCGAGCAGCTCAGCCTGCCGCTTCAATGTGACGCACTGAGGGTGGCAATTTATTTCCAGCAACGACAAAAGCCGCCGGTACATTTATCCTGTGGTTGGCGAGAGAGTTTCCTCCACCAGCCACTTTCGTCGCAAGGAAACAAAAGGAGCGTCCGGGGGGGGGGGGGGGGGGGGGGGGGGGGACGGGACGGGACGGCTGGGTGTCCCCCAGAGCGGGCGACAAAGGAGACCAAGCCCGGTATTGATGAAAACGGCGGTAACCCGTACTCACTCTCTTTGCTGGGCGTGAGGAAACGCATGATGGGCGAGTAGATGTTTCTGGCCGTCGCGTTACGAGGAGACACCGGGTTGATCTCCGACAGGATGCGCTGGTGTCGCACGACGGGCCTGAGTGGCGTCTTAAAGGCCAAATCTAGAAGACGGCTCAGAAAATAGGACAGGAGAGCGGAGAGCGGCGTATGAATTTCACACTCCGGGAAACAACGTGGCAAAAACAGATACGAGCTTCCTGGGATGTAACAAAGTGTTAGAAAAATTACTCATAGAGGCTTTGGTTCAAAATCAAAACAGATCGGACATTTCATTCTTGCAAGGAGGAGCAAATACATGCCACCCTCAAAAGAGAGGTGTCCTGCATTGCTCCCAGATCTCCTCCTCCTTGGTAAGCTGACAGTCACCCCCCATTCCCTTTGTATCTGCTTTCGTATGGTAATACTGAGTTGGGTGTAGGTCACAGGGGAGTCAATCAGATGTAGAAAGTAAAACAAAAAGGAATCACTTGCAAATAAGAGAGAACAAAAGAGACTTTTCGGAGCCTTCTTGACAAGAGACTTTCCGGAGCCACAATGCAAACAAGAGGAAGAGACAAATCTCTTTTTTTTTTTTTTCCCCCCATCACAAAAGGGATTGCGATCCTGTCGCAGAGCGAAATCTACCGATGGCGACAGAATACCCGATTCTCCGTCCTCGACGGCGATGGCCCTCTTCCTCGCCCGGCCGCGAGGCAGCTGTCGCCTCGTCATGGTGGGAACTTCATCGTCCGAGTCGCTACCCGAGGCCTCCTCAACCTGCACGGTAGAACAGATTGAAAACTAAAATTAAAGTATCGCTGCGTTTAGTCTGGAGGAACAGATGTCTGAAGATCCATTCCCAGTTGAGATTTACAAAACCCAGTATCACAATACTTTGGGGAGGATTTCTCACTTGATATCCATCTTTACACAGAAAACCTTCATACGTCCTCTAAAGCCTTGTTGTTGTTGTTTTTTTTTAATGTGATCACAACATATAGTTAAAAATAAACTCTCTGGGGGAACTGTCTCTACATGACCGGACACATTTCTTTGGCACTTCAGTAAGGTAGGTAGGTGTGATGTGATTTATTGGTCAATTATGCGATTATTCAAATGCTAATTTCACACATTAAGACAAAAGGCTTCACTGTGATGAAGAAGAACAAGTTCCACGGTTTAAATGTCTCTGCAGAGGAAAAGCACCACAATACTGTTGGTTGTCAACAAGATGTCTACAGGTTACAGAGTTTAAGCAGCACAATGACTTCAAAGGTTCTGTAGTCGAATGTTGAACGTAAAAGAGATAGTTCACTTTGCCCAGGATCATTTTCTCCTCTAAAACAAACACAAAATGAAGCCAGAAAGATGACACTTTAACATGCAGTCGTTTCAGCCACTTTCAACAACAGCAGCTGATGTTGGCAGCTGGACTTGCTCGGTTTTCTCTGTTGTACATCGCTGCGTACCGAAGATCATCAGGTTTCGGGGCAGCATTTTCGCCGCCCTCAGACATTTCAAATACTCAAATCTAGAAAAATGAGTTTATGGCTTAAATGAATAAACAAGAGTTGCCCTTTGGCTTGTGGGGAGCTTTGGGACGGCGGTATCAATAGGGGGTGGTCGGTAGTTATTTGATATAAAACTATGCATTTTGACACAACGTTGGATTGTTATCATGACAATATTTATTTAAAATGCGTCCCGCAAATATCCCCCCTCATTATTTTTTTGGTCTGTATTTTTAAAAAGGAAGAAAAAAAAAAAAGACCTCTCTTTTTAATCTGGATTTTTAATCTGGAGTGCTGTTTATCACCTTGATTGTAAAGTCTTCATTTATATTTTTCTCCCAGGTGTGCGTGCGTGTCTGCTCTAACGTGAAGCACTTTGGGCTGCATCCTTGTATGAAAGGTGTTATTTAAATTAGTGTGAGTTGATTTAAAAAAAAAAAATAATAATAAATTTTAAAAAATGCACTGTCCGCCAGAGAAGTAATAATTCCCCCCCCAACACTAGTCAAACTGAGCTGATAGTGAAGGGCTGTGAAAGCGGCTTTGGGTGCTGCAGGTAAGTGTTAAAATATGATTATTTATAATGAAAATAACACGCTGAAGCATCCAAAATGAGCGTGAGGTTGAGTCCTCAGCTTTCTACAGCAGCGTAAACAAAAGCTGAACGATCTGTTGCATATTTCGGTGTTATTTTTAGTGCACCTTATGTCTTTCAAACCCCTTTCACATTATTATTAAAAATAAATAAATAAATAAATAACCTAGCCACGAATCGTTGTTGAAACACGACAGAAAATGTGAGTGGAGCCCAGAGGCGGCGAGCCGGTGCTGCTCCCCAACACGCCACCAGCTGACGTTACGACACTTTACGACACGTTACGACACTTTACGACACATTCCAACTCGCGGAACCAAACGGCCGGCTAACTAGCTTAGCATCACAACACCCGAGACTATTCCGTACACTACCGGGTCCGTTAACGAGCACGGCGTTTACTGTCGAGAAAGCACCACGCTACCGACCGGGGGCGGGAGGAGGGAGAGGGAGGGGAGGGGAGGGGGGGGGACAACAACGGCAGCAAACAGCGGGGTTTACCTTGTGTTGAAGCGGCCTTTCGGTCACCGAAACCGACAGGCGCGCTCGTTTCGGCGTCGCTTTGTCGGACCGTCGCCGTCTGGTCGTCGGCGTCTCCGAACACGCCGACAAGGTCTTCTGAGACCTCAGTCTCATTTTTCTTCTTTATGCGGTAGTTTGTAATCATCTACACGTAAACACTTCCCGCTGTAATGGAGGTGATCGACACTTCTCCCCTCCTCCTCCTCCTCCTCCTCCAGCTGGTTTAGCTCCGCCCCGCTCATCCGCCGCGTCTTCCTCGAATCAATGAGTGTTTAAATCTGCCGGGGTGCGATAGGTTCATGACAGCGGACGCTCTTATTGGGCGGTGCTTCAGAAAACTCCAGCGTTAAACGGGAGACGCCAGTCACGTTGTAAAGAGGAGGGGGGGGGGGGGCAACATCTGGATCGACACAGAAACCTCGTTTAAATACAGCAGTGGTTTTGTTGTTGTTGTTGTTGCTTTTTTTTTTTTAATTAGTTTAGTTTTATTTATTTGTCCACATAATAAAACAGAAAAGTACACTGAAGGAGCCAGATAGATTTTAAAAGGGCCAAACATTTTATATAAAGAGATTACACCTAAACAACCGTGGAGGGTTTACTGAGCAGGCCCCGGGGGGCCCCCAAAGTGTCAGGGGGCCCTTAAATCAAAACCCCTGTCTGAAGGAACTGTTTATCTTATTTATTTACTTATTTAAACCAGCCAACAATTTAATATGTACAATGATCTTAACTTTGTCAAATTAGATTTCTCTGTGACAATAATAAATGAATATCTATATGATAAATCACTGACAGGGGTATAAAAGAAAAAAAAAAAAAAAAAAGAATTTCCCCTTGGGGATTAATAAAGTGTCTATCTGTCTATCTGTAACATTTATAAAGATTTTGTTGTTTTAAGTATATTTTTGAATGCAGGACTTTTACTCTCGTGATCAGCTGATCGCGCCGAGTAGGCCTCCACTGCTGCTGCCCGGAGCGAGGCCTGAAATCAAGGACGAACTTCGGAGAAGACGTCGGGGTTGCAGAGCTGGAGCTCAGCTGAAGGCGAAGAGGAGGAAATATAAACCATCGGTACCGGAGATCTTAACGGGGAACGTATTATTTGTCGAGGGAGTTCTCGTCCGCCATCGTCATCGCTGTGTACGTTTCCCCCATCAGCTGACGCAGAGGCAGCAGTGGACACCATCCACTCCACTGTGTCCAAACTTCAGACTAAGCATCCCGGTGTATTTTTTTGGCAGTTACTGGAGACTTTAACCAGTCTGGATAAAGCTCTGCCAACTTTGCACCGGTATGTGAACTGCCCCACCCGGAACAATAAAACCCTGGACCTACTGTATGCTAATGCCATGGATGCATACAGTGCTACTGCCCTGACGGTGGTCGACTTCAGGAGGAAGACGACGGCTCCACAACCGCTGAGAGTTCTGGGAGAAGATGTGGACATGGTGGAGGAGTACAAGTACCTGGGTGTGTCCATCGACAACAGACTGAACTGGAAGACCAACATCAATGCTGTCTACAAGAAGGGGACGAGTCGACTCTTTTTCTTGAGGAAACTTCGATCCTTCAATGTGTGCAGCAAGATGTTGGAGATGTTCTACCAGTCTTGTCGTGGCCAGTGCATTGTACTTCTCTGGGGTCTGCTGGGGGAGCAGCATTGGAGCCGGAGACACCAACAGACTTAACAAACTGGTGAAGAAGGCCGGCTCCATCATCGGCTACAAACTGGACAGCCTGGAAAAGGTGGTGGAGAGGAGGACGCTGAACAAACTGTTATCCATATTGGATAATCCTGACCACCCTCTCCACCACCTGCTGCAGGGACAGCGGAGCACTTTCTCTAAAAGACTCCTCCAGCTCTGCTGTCACAAGGACAGATACAGGAGATCATTCCTGCCGACCGCAATAAGACTGGACAATAACTAACCTCTGGCAAAATCCATCACACAACAATAACACCGTTGACTGTGTTTCTTGTTTGTTTAATTTAAAAAAAAAAAAAAAAAAAAAAAAAAAAAATATATATATATATATATATATATATATATATATGTATATATATATACACTGTACTGTATATACTGTGCATTTTTATATTTAATATTTTTTACTGTTATTTTATTGATTTCCTGTATCTATAAATGCCGCTGTAGCGAAAAAAAATTTCCCTTGGGGATTAATAAAGTACCTACCTACCTACCTACCTACCTACTTCATGGTGCAGTATTACTAGGCTACTTTTACTTAATTAAAGGATTTGCATAATTAAATCCCCCACTATCTTCCATTAACGATACACTAATATACAAAATACTCCTGAGATTGGAACACGTATATCTATTCCTCCCTTACTTTTGGCAATTGTAAGTACTTTAAAAGTTTTCGTGTGAAATGAAATTGCACCTGGTTTTGTCTTGTCCGTAGATGCTTCTGGTTGTTTGAGTTAACAAGGTAAATCTGGGATAAAATAACTGATTAGTGACTATACTGACCAACGGGCTGCCTAATCTGAGAATACAGGTTATTAAATAACCTCCAACACTCTGTTGACATTTAAGAAAGGTGATATTTTTATTAATTTCAGATTCAAAATAAAAGTATTCACACAAACACATACTGAGTAAATAGGCAAGAATAACTCTTCATCCTTCAAAGAAAAAAAGAAAAGAAAACAATAAACAGTTGCATTGCCCGCTGCCACTTCACCGTTGCCATGGTTACCGGGAAACATCCCATTCATCAAAAATGTAATCATTTATAGAAAAAAAAAAAAAAGGAGGAATATAGCACACATTAATAGAGCAGACTGAAAGAGTTGAAAACAGACTTGCCGTATTGACAGTGGTACAAGAAGCAGTACTCGTAGTAGTACTAGTAGTAGTTAGCTGTTGTGCTGGAGGTTCCCTGTTGTTGGTGCTCAAATAAACGAAACAGCAGAAGTGTTACGAACGTGTAATGACAACAAAGGGGAACAGACACTGGAGGGAGCCACCTCAGTGTTTGAAATGAACCTCCTAACCAGAAGGACAAGACATCCGCTGAGATCATAAAACAAACGGGCCCGACTTTGTAGAGTCAGAAAACAGCGTTCATCTCTGATCCGGCTTGTTGAAGTTGATCTCGGACCCCGGTGCTCGCCCCTTCGTGCCCTCTTCCTGCTAAACTGTAACTTGAGCCCTCACTGGGTTAAATGCATCGAACTGGAGGTAGAGGTAGATTTTCCTGAGAAGTTGTAAGAGACGAGAGACAGAGCCTTGTTTCCGTTCTGAAGATACTCGAAGACAAGTGAAGCTCACACACGCGCGCGCACACACACACACATGCACACACGCGCACACACACACACATGCACACACGCGCGCACGCACACACACACACACACACGCGCACACATTACATGCTTCCCTAAAATAATCACATTGTTATCATTATTATCGCTGTATTCATAAATCTGCTCTAGAAGTAATCTCTGTGTGTCGGGGGGGTTGCTACAGCATGCCCCCCACCCCCTCCCAAAAAAAAAAAAAAAAAAAAAAAAAAAGCAGAGATAGCAAAAAAAAAAAAAATATAAGCATGTTATAATCCATAGCCCTAAAAAGCCATATTTCTGAAATAATCTAATTTAATGAATTTTAGTAATACAGGTTAATTGATACAATTGTCACAGCAGAAGGCACCTGGTCATTTTGTCATCATCACTTCCCCTGTCCACATGATAGGAGTTCAAGTCAGTGGTGAAATCCAGTCAAAAGCCCACATGCACCTTAACCCGTAACTGTGGACCAGGTCAAATTTTAACGAGCGGGAATAAAAGCAGCAATGGTTCAAGGTAAAATACTGTAGTTTTGATGTTGTTACGTTAAAAGGTTTGCCAATCAAAATAGACTCTCAGGGTTTGTGCTGATATTATTACATTATCAGGAAATTAAACTCCAATACAAACACAATGCGGTAAATTGAGCGCGTGACGAAAATGATATTCGGCTTGGTCATTGTTCCAATCTGTACAGCTGCATAAAACAAGCTGACTTTTGAAATCAATCCAAGCTTTGAACTGCATTACCACACAACAAAGATGCAACTCCGACGCAGAAATAAAGCCAAAGTCTTGTGCGAGCGTTGTCTAATCGAACGACGAAAACCACCCGCAGGCTCTATGAGTGGAAGCGCCTACAGACACGCAGATTGCGGCCTTCAGAAATAATATAGAAACCGGTCTGAAGCACAATCTGCTTTTTTTTTTTTAAACTCGGTGTGACTTAAAATATGAGGAATCAGCTCCCTCCGATGTGGAGGACCCAATTGACCACAGCTCCAGAGAAAGAGGCAAGTTTGATTGATCAGTATGCTGATTGTGTTTCTTCTTTCTGGGTGAATTTGAATGCCTTACTGTCTCTGCGAGTCTGGTTTTAATGGGAGCCTTAGTGTTCCATGATGATCATCTGAATGCCGATTTAAAGGCTTTTACACCCCCAACAACGCTAAAACTCTGGAAACACCGGAAGGAAATTAAGATAGAAACGCTGAAAGTTTGGATTTTCTCTGCCGTAAACCGAATCTTTTGAAGACGTTAAAACCCTTTTGCGTTTCCAAATCGGGAAAACTGAGCCGATTGGGCGTCGTAACAAAACCTTCCACTGAGGGGAGCTCTTACCACAGACGCCGAGGAGGCTTCGGCCGGTTCCTCAACTATGACCTCCCTGATTCCCCTTGTTTACCCAACGCGGTTATTTGATCAAAGGCGAGAGTCACACTTGAGCAGATATCTGATTGTCTGCTGTCACTGCAATCTCTTTCATAGTCTTCGTGAAACCGGCGTCATTTTTGATGCAGTTTCCCTGCATGAACACGGCCTTTGAAGAAATCTGCCAAAGCTTTCGTCTTTGAGGTAGAAACGGGGCTTGATTGTGGTTGAAGGGATGTCAGTGTTCGGGAGGTATACAGTGTTGTCCTAACTTCTCCTGATTGTCGCCACCACGCAATTAAAAACATGCCCAACATCCCTAAAAAAAAATGCAGCCATGCACACACACACGCACACGCACACGCACACACACACACACAGAGAGAGAGAGAAAGAGAGCTGCAGTACCGCCACTGTTCAAATGCAAATATCCCTCCGGACCGATCAATAGAGATAAGATAAACATGGATCCATTGAAAGGGGGGGGGGGGGGGTGCAGGTGCTTGAATGTTGCCTCGGGGAGGCCAAAAGGTCAGGGGGGGGAGGGGTCAAATCTAAAAAAGATCAGGATTGATTGAATTTAGCCTCCTCCAGGATCCCCTTCCCCCCACAAACCGATGCTTTCAACTGCAGCACGCCTCTTGATTGTCAGCCATTACCAGCAGCGGTGACATCTGCTACTCATAGAGAGGACATGAAGAGAGACATACCGAGCTTTCCGTGAGCCGTCACACCGGCTAAAACGAGCCAAAACCTGCTTCCCCATCAAAATATCTGTTGTCGGCTAACGCAGAGGAAACGAGGAGGAAGGGACATGCGAGAGAGCCTTTGAAATGTAAATGCGTTTCAAGGAGACATCCTTTCCTCCGGGTGTGTTTGTCACAGCTGGAGCCCCTAAGTGTACCTACAGATCAGCATAGCATGTATACGACACCGTTCCTGTCGGGGTGGGGGGGGGGGGGGGGCAGGCCGCTCTTCAGAGAAACCAACAACACATTTGGTCAAAACTAAGTGAAGACCAAAATCGGACTTTCTGACATCTTACATACCCACAGACATTATGAATCCACCAAATGTACAATTTCAGGGGGGGGGGGGGGGGGGGGGGGGGGGCGAAAAAAACAACAACATCAACAACAACAGGATGGGAAAAATAACAAAAGGTAGAAATCCGACTATAACAACGACACTCTGGGTCACTGGCTGGCGAGGGAGCCTCAGCTGAAGCTAATTTACACGTTCCTGTTTCCTGAATTTAGTAAATGATCCTTGATGCTCGGAAATCTTAGCAATCGAGCTTGCCAAACCGAATAAATAATACAAAATCTTATATCATAATGGAGAAGGAAAAAAAATGAAACACCAGATACAACAGTCTAAATGCTAACTGGCTTTCCATCTCAGTAGCCTCTGATTCTAGTTAAATTCATAACTATCTTTAAATCACACTTTCATAATATATTTAGTTAAAGAATAATTTCTCAAACATTTTATCTGTAGATACTGCGTTTTCCCTTTTGATTGTCCAAACATAGAGCGTATTATCAGGATGTAAATGTTTCTTTTTTTTTAAATTTTTTTAAGCTTTACGTAAGGTCCTTTAGCTGCTTCACGTTCAAATTTCATTTTGAATAAACTTGCTCTTCAGCACCAGTAAACCGGGTTTGAGATTAAACTCAACCAGAGATCCTATTCTGCTTCCGAAGAACCTTCGATTCTGACACATCTTTTGAAATCCAACTCGTGCTCCACTTTTCTTTTCTCTCTACGCACTATTAATACAAGTTCAGTTGCCTGCGAGGCCTCTCTCTATTTCACTGAACTTGAAAGAACAGCATTGGGATGATTGCATGCACCTTCGTTGAGTATGAAGAGTACTTTTCAACTCTGACCAGTGTTTGTGTAGCAGCTGGTGGTGATTTTCCACCGAGAGGCGAATCCAGAATCAAAGCCACGACAGCCGTCTGGTGATATTTGACTGGAACAGTAAAAAAACAAAAAACCTGATTAGACGGAGGTACAGCTCGCTCTCTGGTCATCTCACGCTGTGTTAAGGCCTCAGAACACAACCCACGTACAAAGCTTGATTTACTTCCTAAAGTCAGTAGGAACGAGGCTGCTTTGCGCAGCGGTGGGTAACAATCTTTAACAGCCTACGGTCCACAGATGTAACATAAGGTTGAAGTTCAAAAAGCTGAATGATTGATCCACTTCAAAATGCAGAAAACACAACTGCTCGCGAAGTGACGTCGTATGTCCCGTGTGGCACGTTCAACTTTTTTAGAAATCTAACTCGAGAGTTTGTACAAACACCAAGACACAAAGCGAACGCGGAGGTGAACCGCTCGGCTCTCGTTAACAGAAGCTCCAAGTAAGCAACAGCTGAACGGTCCGAGGATCACAAGTCCTTCTGTGTTATATCCTAGATGGGTGGCGAGCTCGTCTCAAGTAGACCCCGTCCACGTCGCAGCACAGGATAAGAAGCACTTGGATAAGAAGAAGCACTAAGTCATGCAAAACACAAAGCTGAAACAAAAAAATAATAGCATCTGTAATCTATAATACAAAAAAAAAAAAAAAAACAACAACACGATGTCAGATATGAGCTGAAATACCTGTCGGGTTTCCTTCTGAAGCCCAGATAGTATCTCCTGACACCTGATTGTCCAGGTGAGTGTCCTACCAATAATAGAGATTTCGTGGACACTCAACTGCTGTGAATTTAAGACAGGAAATCACTTGGTTCTGAACGGCGAAGGGCTTTTTATCTACAAATACATGCATGCATTTGACCTTAAGACAATCACTCCATAAGAAGGCCAAGTTAGAAAGAAGATAAAAAAAACGGCTCTGACGGCAGAGAAAGAGGCGGGAAAGCACTGCTCTGTCAAGTGTAATAAAAGATTACGGGATATTGTACAAAGCGATGAGACACCTGAGAAAAATTGTGAAAACTTAAGTTATTCCCATGAAGCCAGAACCCTAAACAAGAACAGGAACAGTCGGCGTGGACGCCGCCGAGACTCCGAGCGTCCGGCGTGTTGAAGTGCAGCGAGGTGAAAGAATTCATTTTACCACCTGCACAACTGACCTTACTCCTACAAGCAGCCATTTTGAACACTAAGCTTGACAAACTACCTGCAAATTTGGGCATAAATATGACTTGAACTGGGCTTATGTCAACAACAAACAGCTGAGGATTGTAGATCTGAATTAACCAGCTCTCTCAGGAAGGACAACTGCAATACCTGTAACAGCCATGTGGCACTGTAATTAACTACAACCTAGAGGATGGTAGCAATTAATAATGAACCAACTATATTACAAAGTGAATAAAAAGACCCATTCAGATCCTTCACATTTGTATTTCACAAAGCTGTGTGTAGCTCGTTACACAACCGGAGCGCAGAGCTGCACTGGACTTGTTCTTCCTCTTATCCAAAATGGCTGCCATGTGAATAAGGTTAAAAGGTTTTACACAAAATGAGGTCACGACGGTACATTGTTATATGCCCTGAAGAAACAACACATACCTTTAAAGCTTTTCTGATTAAAAATAGAGGATATTCATATTTCTTTCTCTTTTTTTTTTTTATATAGAATTCTAAATATAGATTTTTTTTTTTTTTCCTGCAGCGAGAGAATTGTTAAAGATTTAAATGATAAAACACGATAAAGAGAATAACAATAATGATGATAATGACAATGAAAAGTTAAAATAAAATTTTAAAAACTTTCTCCCCTGGAGGATAAAACATCATTGTCAGTCAGTAGCTGTGTTTGTGCATTACCCTTCCTAGTTATTACCTTCTCTTTTATTACATTTATGCAGAAATAAATAATTCACAGGTTGTGCATACGTTTTTGTTTAGCATATACTGGCTCTCAGTTGGGAAGTTTCTTTTTTTTTTCTTTCCTAAATCGTTTTGGCGATGAAGAACAAAAGAGGTGAGTTTGTGAGAGAAAACCTGAGATAGTGTACTTCAAGTGAACTGAGTTTCAGTTTGTGTCTTTCTGTACTGTTGATGGTTCTTCTCTTTGTTTTTGGCATAGATGATATAGAAAATGAGGTTGCTTTTTGGCTTTAGTTAGCGTGGTAATTAAAAAAACAAAACAAAAACAAAGAGGAAAGGCTGGGAGTTTGTTAAGACAATGGGTTGCTGGAAGTTGAGGTAGGTGTGTTCTGATGCTGCTGCTGAGGAGCGACGCGACTGCTGGCAGCCTTGTTGGAGACGGACGACGCAGAAGCACCAGAGGAGGCCGACCCCGCTGCTGCCTGAGCAAAAAGAACGCCTGGACAGACAAAGATACGGGAAATCAAAACAAATTAAAGGAGTTGTAGTCCAAAGTGCATCCGTTTAAATTTCATCTCTATTTTGAGGCCGATATACTCAGTTGATGAAAAGACCCAACAGCACTGTTTGTATTAAGCACACAGCTGGAGCCATGAGACGATTAGCCTAGCTTAACAGGCACAGTGGCGTCAACCAAACCTGGCAACGTTACCGTGAGAAGTCCACAGCAGCTGGTTGTCGTTCGCCAAGAAATAGAAAACCCCACACCTTAACGCTACAAATGGTCAATTTGATATTTCTTTACACATTGAATAAACAGGATATGACAAAAATAATTATTGAGCTATACTGAGGCTCTGATAGGAACAGTTGTTTTTCCTTTGGAGAGAGTCAGGCACTGTTTACACCTGTTTCTACTTTTTAAGCTACGCTACGCTTCTCAACGCAGATGTGAAAGTGGCAGATGTCTGAATCTCAAAATGGAAGCAAATTTGAGCATTTCAGAAAAATGTTGAACTTTTCCTGTTTAAATATTGAATTAAATATGTTGATAAAGAAGAATGTGATAAGCTGGACTTCCTGTGCCTTATGAAAGTGCTACTCACCAGCGTACACCACTCCATTAAGCTCCACTGACATGCTGATGCTGCTCGTGCCGTTGGTGGTGAGGTTCAGAGCCGAGTCTTGCCTGCCATCTGTCAGGAAGACAACAGTTTTCATCTTTTTTTTTTCTTTCTTTTTTTTTTTCACTTGTTTTTGCACCTTCCTTAAACCAAATGAGAAAACGTATTTCACAATTTCTCAGCTAAAGCAACATTGTATGTGAATTTCTCAAAAAAGTCCAACAGAACATTTCCGTGAAGTCCCTTTTATTATCACTTACTGAGAAACAGTTTGCATGCTCCATCAGATAGAGAGTAACCAAGACAAACGCTGCTATAAGATCAAAGTCTGTTTGCAGGAGGGAATCCCCACACAGACAATATACAGTGTTTTATGCATGCACGCATGCATACATGCTGAATCTATAGGCTAAACAGATCAACCACTAGATCTGCTGTGGGTTACTTTCTCACTGTTGGCTGCTGTGGTTTGAGGTAAAAAAAAAAAAAAAAAGATGAGAATGAATAGAAATACTAACTATCGATGTGTGAAATCTAGATCACACACACTACACTAAAATTCAAAATGAAAAATGTTGCCCACAGCCACTGTGATGTACCTTAATGTGATTAAGATTCGTAGTGATCCAAAATAATGGAAAAAAAAAAAAAAAAAGGAATCTAATTGGATCTTAAGCGAAGGACAGCTGAGCTGAACGAGGTTTGGAATGATTTTACATTTAGAGCAGGTTAAGATATTCTGGTCTGAGATGCAGGTAAATCTATGAAAGAGCTTCTAGCTTCTTTGTGCTGATTGATTGTTTTAATTTTGAAAACATGAATATGGATTTCCAAATTCTTTAAGGCAGCATCCGATAGTCTCTTCTATTATCCATTTACCTTGAGGCAGTGGCATTCATCACCCCGGGTTACATTTTAATTTTCTCTCGGGTGTTTGCATATATTGATGTCTGTTGAACCAAATGATCCTGTTCCTATCTGCTGCAACCTGTCACTCTAAAATGTAAGAAAGTGAATACTTCCATCAAAGATCAATACTAATTAAAAATTACGATAATCAGATTTTATCCAGACTGGGGAGTTAGTATTGATTTGGAAATAACAGTTTAATTTCACATGAGTGACAAAATCTGTTTTTCCACCTCACAAACCTCAAACGTTTGAGCGCTCGAGACTCAGCAGATGCAAAAAAGCTCGTTCACAATTTCTTCTCATGTTGATTAGATAAAGGAGGAATTTCCTCCCCTGGCAGGGCAACGGATGGGAAAACCTGAAAATAATGCCCGACTGGTTGTTTTGTTCCTCTCACGTTAGCTGAACATGTCAGAAACCCCACAGTGTGATCAGTACCTTGGTTGTTGATGCGGATGTTCATGGGTATCTGAGCGGTCATGGCCAGCAAGTTGTGTTGCAGCGCTCTCTGTAGCAGTCGGTGGTGTTCCTCGGCCGGCAGCGCCATCTTCTTCTCTGGCGGCTCACCGGCCTCCAGTCTGTCCCTCAGCTGCTCCAGAGCTGCCATCTGAGCCGCCATCGCTGCCTGGGCTGCTGCTGCCTGCACAGTAGCCACCGAGTGACCCGCCAAGGCCCCCACTGGCAATCGAGGGAGTCCGATCCCCAGCAGCCCCTGGCCTCCCTCCTCTTCTGGTCGGACAGCACAGAGAGGGAGACGCGGGCAGGTTAAAGTCTGGCAAACTCGTATACAACCAAATATGATGCGTTATCCAGCCGAGATGTAAAACAAACGGTTAAACCGTGGTCTGAGAAGCACAGCATGGGACAACAGGGACGACCACAAATTTGAATTGGCTGCCATCTCTTAAATTTGACAGATGAAGATTGGAGTTTCTTCTCAAAAAAATAGCCTTCGTCGGACCTGATTTTTGCACTAAATGTACTTCTTAGCAGATCAAGGTTCTGCATTGTAGCTGTATTTTAACCGCCGCTGTGATTTATTCACAGAGGAAGTATCTATTTTTATGTTAAGTATTCACCTCAAATGATGCGCATAAATTTGAATGATTTCTAAGCCTTTGTCAAGACAAATCCATCAACTTACTGTGTTTGTCATTTTGATTAAAATTCTTTGAATATTTTAGATTTGATGTGAATATCACGGCCACATTCATGTGTGTTAATCAAAGATGAAATGAGTCAATAACCGCTGAAAACTATTCCCACTTTGAAATCAGTTCCAACAAAACCTCCCTGCAGGAGTTTACTGCATTTGAACCGAGAACAGCATGATGAACAAATCTCACCTTTCTTGATCTTCTGGATGGGGGTGAGCGAGGCCCCGTTGGTGCCCATGGTCAGGCCCATACTGGGCGTGGGGAGCTTTGGCGAGGACAGCATGGTGGGTGTCCCATTGGGTGAGTAGGTGAAGAGGGAGCTGCCGAAGCTCTGTCGTCGTCCTTCCCGTCGATTACTGTCGATGGCTGCCTGAAGCTCGTTGGGGTTGCTCAGACCCCTCTTATCACATTCATACGGGTACAGGTACTTCATGTATCTGAAATCGACACAGTTTGTGTATCTAAATAAACACTTCTTGACATAAAAAAAATCCTGTGCTGAGTGTATTAGAAGTTCAGCCTACAGCTGAAAATATCAAAAACGTATACAAATTGTAAACCTCCTTCCTGTAAGAAGAGATGAAGAAGAAATGAAGAAGAGATCTGATCTTAAGCTAACTAGGAGGGAGAACATCCTGCGATCTGAACCAATGAAAGAAATGATTTCGACACATAAGGGTTGGTCTGTAAAACAAGATGGTTGTAGACATTTGATAGCCAGCAGTTCCACACATTGTCCCACACAGAGAACAAAAGCATTAGAGCTACCTTCAGCTATAAAAACTTGAATTGTGTTGATCACTATGGTCACCGGATCTGTCCAATGAACAAGTTCCATGTAGCTTTTGTAATAGCAACCAGTGCGGATGCAAACAAACTAAAAACAAGAATCTAACAAAGAAATACTGTATCTATAATTCAAACCAAACCAAAGCAACAGAGGGTGTGATCATGACGGTCGGTGTGTGTGTGTGTGTGTGTGTGTGTGTGTGTGTGTGTGTGTGTGTGTGTGTGTGTGTGTACTGACTGTGTCCGGAGGGTGAAGGCTGCACTGGTGATTGAGGTAGGCAAGTTGAGTCCTTTGGTGATCTCCCTCCACAGTTTCTTGTTGATGACCTCCACCAGGCCGCCCTTCTCGGTCACCAGCCTGTAGAGCATGTACAGATCCAGGACCTGCTTGGCCATGATGGGAATACGATTCACCGGAGTTCCTGTAACAACACACACACACACACACACACACACACACACACACACACACACACACACACACACACACACACACACAGGGGACAGGTCAAGAGACAAAAAAATACAATACACACAACAGGTATTATCTCTCCAACAATTAAATGGCTGTACACTGTCGCACTCGTGACATCAGATATTCAACTGTTCGTGAACCATTTCCTGCTCGCTTCTTTAGTTTTTGACATTTTAAGAAAAGAGCGCACTTCAGGCCACCATGTCGTTTACTCTTAAAAATGAACAACAAGCTGATTTAACTATTTTTGTATCAACGAACCACAGCGGATCAGATTGATGGTGCTGACATGTAATGACATTCAACATCATCTGAAACAAGGCTGATGCAGTTGCTTCGTTCACACCAAGAAAACTGTCTTTGTCTTCCAATGGACAAAAAAAGTTGGAGAATGGTAAAGTTTGAGAAAGCACACATGGCAAAAAGGAAACTAGTGTGACCTTCAGTGGAAGAATTGATCAAAATTCAGAGATGTGACTCATTTATGGGTTGTTGAAAGAAACCTTTCAATTGAGAAAGAGAGAGCTGAAAACTTCTGGATAATAATACATAGTACATCTGATGGCTATTTTAACTTTTCTTCATGAAACTTTAATAATTTTGGTCAGTAGAGGAAAATATTTAGAGTGTTTGACTAACACAAATGAGCATTTGGCTGTTTTCTGGTCTTAAACTGGAGAACACGAGTGCAAATGATTTATGATACACAATAATATAATGTTTGTATTGATGATCAATGTACTGATTTGTCCCAGCAAGGATAATCAAAGCCTTTATTAATCTGTTTATCATCATATCGCAACAATACGTGATTCTAAATAAAGCACTAAACAATAAAGCAGAGTCCCACCTTCAACGTCCTTATTTTTCATATTAAGGTCACTTATCAGTGTGGCCTACAGATGGCGCTCTCAGATATTCAGAGAAGACTTGGCAGACCCACCCAATAGCAGTGGCTCTGACACTGTAAACATCTAGTACTGCTTTTTCAGTTGTGAGCACATGTCGGCTGTCTCCCATGCTGGCCGTTGGCTCGCTGATCTGATTAGATCAGCCGGGAGGCAAGCTGTGAAACCAGCAACGCTTCCAGAGATGAATCCTCTTGAACAGCCAGTTTGGCTCCCGGCTGATCAGTTTGGCTTTTGTGTACCCAACATGAGCAAATACAAACAATCCACAATTTCCAATGAAGTTTCTAGATGAGAGAAATGCCTAGCGTAGGGGGGGGGTATTATAAATGTTGGCACGGCCATGAGGATGGGAAGGTAAACCAATCCATCCCCGGGCATTGATACAACGTGTACCTTCTCGTTATAGCCTGGGAACGACGAGGGGTTGTGTGACCATAAAGTAATCATCTCTGAAATGAATAAAGACCCCACCCATGTGAGTGAAAGATGAGTAGATGGTGCTGTGTCATATGTCAGAGAGAGATGGGGGTGGGTGATCATCCTCTCTTTATCCAACTATTCGGAGCTGCCTATGACACAGGCTGAAGATAAAGAGCGGAGATATAATAGAACACGGTAAGAATTTGAATGGATAGGGTGCACTTTAATGAGTGCGATCGAATGTGATACACTGAGGCAGTGTTTAGGGTCTCAAAATAATGCGCAGTGACATACCTCTTTTTTGCATGAAGCTGAAGAGGTCATCCAGGAACTCCTTTCTCTTTGGGTCTCCATCCAGTTCATACAGCTGTGGAGAGGAAGAGGAGGGAGACAAGATGAATTTGCAGGAATCTTTTGTATAAATCAGAGAGCAACAAACATTTGTAAAAACAACATAGTAATACTGAGACCAGGGTGTTCTGCTATCACAACATCAAATATCAATACACAAAGATGCATCGACCACCGAATTGAAAATAATCTCGCTGTTGCTGCGACAACCAGTGCCGCAACGCGCGAGAGTAAGATCACTACATTTTCTAAACAAAACAAAATCTGGTCATTCAGCTTCTGATCATAAGAAAAGATGACGGAGAGAAAAATAGAGGAACGCTCTGGAGCGGTGAAGGTTTGATGAGAACCTGATGTGGGTCCAGCTGCTAGCGGGGCCCGGGGCTCCGGAAAGTTCAGTGAAAGTTAGCAGTAAAAGTGAGGCGCCCACTCAGGGGAGTACAGTGAGGCCATTGAGCTTGTGGTTGTTTTTTTTCCAGCCTACTTTGCCAGTGCGAGAGTGAAATCGTGTCTTTCTATTCACACTTATTGCCAACATTTACTTCCTCGTATGTGAGCAAGCAGCAGTTCAGTTTCAGGATCTTCAGTTGGGTTCACACGTCTATCAACAAGCCCATATCAAACATAAGAGTATCAAAAACTGCACATCAAACAGTGCCTTAGTGAGGTCATGCAGTTTCATAACGTGTTATTGAAAATAGAAGGCTGTGAAACACAATGTACAACTAAGCACTACCAAACAAAACCACCGAAAATAGAACCAAAGCAGCGTATTGTTACTACACAGCAATCATAACAGCCCACAGCCAGCAACAAAGCCACTACTTACCGTCATGCGACACACTCCAGTGTAGAGCGCTTGATATCACATCAGCAAATCACTCAACTCGGCACAAAACGGATGCAAATAGCAAGCAGGAGGAATATCTTTTTTTTTTTTTTTTTTTTTAATTTGACCTTTATTTAACCAGGTAATATCAATTGAGAACCAATTCTCATTTACAATGATGACCTGTCAGCACAGTCCACAGACCTGAGGTGCATGTTTTTGGATGATGGGAGGAAGCTGTGCGATATTAAACTGCATCTGTTCGGAGTTTTGAAAATACAACCAATAACTCTAACGTCACAAAAAAAGGAATAAGGAGACAGGGATGTTATCAGTACCACAAACCAGATAAAATGTATACCACTGGATACACATGCTTACAGTGTCTCACAGACTAAATAAAAACACCGTATGAGTGAATTAGAAAAATTGTGACGACCTTTTCCCCCATTATTTTCCATCGTTTCATCCAGCGAGCAGTTAACCAAATGATTCAGATATTAAGGAAATATAATCGATAGTTGCACTCCGATATACAAAAGCTGGTAATATTCAGTTTACTGTAATATGAAGACTTTTCATTGTTATCCCGTAAGCCGTGTTTCCATGACATCAAATTTTCAATTAACACTGCTAAGTGTTAAAACCCATTCGAGGAGTCCAGTGATAGAAAATAGCCCGTCATTTGCACACTGAATCTGATTCAGTCTTACTAAACAACTAACTGCGAAGCTACTCTGCCACCGTATTAACACTGAAAGTGAGTAAAAGGCCTTTAGCGACCAGAAACTGCAGTTTGGTTGTGAAAAATGTCGGCTTTTTCTTTCGGCACCCGCTCAGAGAAAACACAAATGATGGGCTCGTCACACGATGGCGACAGAAGTGGGCCGCTACCACTAACAGACTGTCCTTCACTGTGGCATTCAGCCATCATTAGTGACGCCAAGCTGCCATAGGATCTCATTATCTCGTTGGCAGTGGGAGAGCAGAGGGGCGGGGGCTCTCGGGGTGAAGAGGTTTGAGGTGGATGCTGCGGTGGGGGATGCCAGCTAATGTACCGCCTGCTGGAAGCAAGGGGGAGTTTTAATTACAGGATGCATGCATTTCGTGAAGTGCCGCGCCATAAATCTTAGAAATTACCCCCTCCCCGGCTCCCATCCCCCTCGTGTTGCTTTATTTGCTCTCTATGCCTCTCTCGCTCTCTCTGTCCTAATCAGACCAATAAATATTTCCCTGGTGGTGTGGTGGGAGCACTCAGGTCACCACTGCCTCCACTCCTCAACGTAGCAGGATCCCGGAAATCTCTAAAATAAATGGTAGGATTCTTTTATGTACACAATACATAACAAAAAAAAAAAAATAACAAAAAAAATGGGGAGGGCTTCAGCGGAGTTTTCCGTGAGATGATTGTTCCTTCACGGCCGTTTAAAAGATGTCTATCTGCAGAGTTTTGGTGTCGAGAGGCAGCGGGCTGGTTACTTTCACTGTTCACTTTCACCCTGAAACGACTGGAGGAACTGACAGTTTACAGAGAAGTGTGAACTGTGTTAATGAAGTGTAATATATAAATAGTAAAGCACAAGAAGTCTTACTAATGCATATCCAGTTTCAGGTGTCATTCAGTGTTCTCCGTTAACAGACATGGGCTCACTATCCTGATTTGTATCAGCGAACATTTGACACATATTTCTATTCTTGACGTTTGCCTGTGAATATCCAAGATCCAGTGATCACATTATCAAGTAATGCGACTCAGCATATTTAAGTTTTTTCAAGGATAATAATTTGTCCTGGTTTCTATGAGCAGTACAATTTTTAACCTATATAGCCAAATATAAGTCACTGTGTCATTATATGGACTTTTGGTGTGCACGAGTCATTGATTATGTTCACAGGAGCTCCAATACTCTTTAACTAATCCTAACAGCTGACCCTTCAAATAAGAAACTGGCTTTTGAATATCATGTTTGAACTACTGTAACTGGAATAAGATTATAATAAAGAGTAATAATAAATTAATGATGAAGGTTTAATCAAATCGTTGAAGTCCTTTTTATACTTTAAATCATGTGTGCGTGTCAGATTTTACTGTAACTCGCAGCTCATAGCAGGATTCATGCAACGATCACAGTGCTGAATGCTCATCCATCTAAATGTGCTCAGGTGAACAGCTGTAAAAAGAACTGCTGGAAGCACAGTATTTATGACAAAATGGTCATGAGGGTAGATAATCTATGTTAGCACTATATTGGCAGAAAGGCTGGGAGTGAAGTCAAACATAAACTGGTGCTTTAACAAGCTGATGAGGCTGCAGCAGGTAAAGAGCTATTCCTGCTAGGAAAATCAAACGATTTATGAAAATGTAAGAAAAACTGCACTACACTGTGTTTGTCCAGCTGCTGCACATTTCCACATCACTCCTCACACAATACGTCATTTTAAACACGTCAACCTGCGGTTGTTAATGGAGCTCCATTGTGGAGAGAAACAGATGCAAACAGTTGCGGGTCTGGTGTTTTAGTCCTGAGCAGCTACTGCAGAGGTGACATCATTAGATGGGGACACCTGATTGACAGAAGGCAGCCAATCAGGACCCTGTCCAAACGGCAAGACCACTGCCTCTGGGTTGGTGCGACCCCGGATCAGCCGTACGGAAGCGCTACTCTGCTGTGATTGGTTGTTTCACTATCAGGCAACTGATGACACTCTGGGCATTCAGAAGGTCTCGCGGCAGCTGTATTGTTTGTGAAACTGCTTTGCTGCTGACGGGTAGTTTTGATTTTACACTCCTGATTCGAACATGAATGGTTACCGCAGGTCTATGTGCCTACCTAAAAGAAAACTGCAGGCAAATGAGTGCATTAATAGGGTTAATAGATATTTAATGTACTATAAGACAATTATGAGACAGCAGCATTTATTTTCAGCGACGATTTTTTTTTTAAACAAGAAAACTGTAATGAATCAGCTGCTTTATAGACAGACAAAATTATATCATGAATCATGTTTACTTTCTCATCCACTCCTTCAATAAAAGAGTCAAACTTTGTCAGGTTTGACCATCTTTGACTTCTTTTGTTTGATGCTGGGTGGACAAGAGTGTCTTGTTTGACACTTTTACGCACAAAGTGCATTAAATTGTCTGTCGCCTCACAACGTAAAAAACAATCACAGCAAAGCGCCCGCATCTGATCCAATCTGGAACCAACCCTGCCTCTGTTGCATCTGTTTTTCACTCCACTTTATCGTCTTTCCATTTGTCCCCCGACTTCTATCAGCTTCCTTCTCGCTCTGTTTGCATCTTGCCCTTTCTTAGCTCCATGTATACAACCCTTGTGTACATTATGACCACCTCCCCCACCCCTGCCACTACCATGCACCCTCCCCCTTACATGCAGACTTTATCAGGCTGAGGAGGGTGTGGTTGTTTTAGGCTTATATAGGTTTCCACTTCTATAGTATGTGTGCTGGGGTAGGGGCCCCTCCTGGATTAAAGCTATGCTACTCAGATAAACACCAAGAAACTAGATAAACCACTCGAAACTGGGCCAACTGGTAACGCAGGGTTCACGCCCCTTGTCCAAATCCTGTGGAGCAAAATAACTTAAAACTGCAGCGCTTACTAGAACGTGATTTCTTTTTCTGTTCTTTTAAACTTTACTTCACAAAACACCAGAAGGTTTTTAAGCTCTTCAAAACAAGTATCATAAATTATAAAAATTGTGTGATGAGCTGGAATAGATCTATTTGTAGTAGTAAACTTACAATTATCACTAAATCTGTTGAGTGTTGTTGTCGGGGCAAAAGGTGACAGTGGAAAGTTAACCAAATGCTGTCTGGTTAAGTGCTTAAGTATGACGATATCAGACTTCATAAGCCCAGATGAACAGGTATTTAATGTTTGACTGTTGTGTGATAGTTTTCCACCCCGGCTGTATGTAGGTCAGCGACAGCCTGTCTGCAGATAAATTATAAACAGGCCTGAGACACAAAAAACAAAGTGGTTTTATACTGCAAATAATCAGGAACCAAAGAGCAGCCGACAAAGTGGTGGTGGTGGTGGTGGTGGTGGAGGAGAACGCTGTAGACACAGAGTGGATGTTTTGTGTGTGTGTGTTTGGGAGTTGGGGGTGGGGCAGCTCGAAACTGTTAATGAAAATGGCAGTCAGTTGTGCTGGCACACAAGTGTCACATAGCACATAATAGAGGCTTTGCAATTGAAAACCAAAACTGAGAGAAGACTGGGGTATCGACTACATGTTCCCTTACACCTGCCAATCACCTTGTTCACCTTGAGGTAAGTCTGACACACACACACACACACACACACACACACACACACACACACAAACTTGTATGCACTTGTAAACATACACAAGCTCAAAGAAAAAAAAGAAATAAAGTAATGCCTGAAACTCTGCTTTCACTCTTTAAGCCCAAATTCATGCTCGCAAGGTATTTCAGGACCGGATGACTCTTCATTATTGTATTGGTCTGTTTTATTGTTAATCTTCCAAATAAAAATGTCTCACAAAAACACTAAACACATTATAAAACTGCAAACTTTACGACATACACTGTCTTAACTTACCGCATATTTCAGCTGCCCTTAATTTAGTTCTTTCACCTATCTTAAACACAGATTCACTAATATTGCTGCAAAGAACACCCATCAAGTTGCCGTGTTTTATTTTTCACACGTAACCAAACCAAGCAGACATAATGGCGCCCCTGTGTGTGGGTTAAGACAGCATGCTGGCTTTCCACAATCAGAGGTGTGACGTTTGGATTTGGATCTGTGAGTACTACCACTGGCGGTTTAATGGCGCAACAACAATGAGCTCTCCCTCATTCTGTGTTCGTACCTTTTATTCGGGACGGTGAGGCGGAATAATGGCGCAACATTCCCGCCTTGAACAGGCTGTGAAAAAGGGGCTTTTGACTCAATTTCCACACAGCGGTCACATGTGCAACAAGTCAGACATGGTGGGAGGGCTCAACTCTTTCTTTAGGCTATTTATACTTGTTTTTCTTTTTTAAACACTGATTGTGTGATGCATTGTGGGCACGGAGGGTTGAATTGACCTTTTATTGTTATTATATTACGTCAAGGAACCGGTGAGGATGAACAGGGCTGTTTGATTTTGTTACCGCAGGAAACTACAGAGGCTTACAAACCCACCTTGAATGTGATTAGGCTGTTCAGAAGCCCACAGACGGACAACGCTGAGGCATATATTTAGTGGAAATGTTTTGTCTGTATCTATAGACAACCAGGATTACACTGAAAATAATTCCCCTTTAACCCAATACTGAATGAGCAGTTTCACATCATATAAACCCAGGTCCTTTGGTTAATTTTAACACGTACACACACACACACACACACACACACACACACACACACACACACACACACACACACACGACAGTGGGGAATAGAGAGTTGAGGGGGGACACACAAACACATGATCAGCCACATTCAAACATGGCATTGTTCCACACCAAAGCCCCTTTACAAGTGTCATTAACGCACCAAAGCAAACCCAACCAGCAGGACGGGATCGCTTCACAATGTTTTCTCGCAATGAGAATACGGTACGTTGCTGCATATTCAATACATTACACACGATGCAATGCTCCACCTTTGTTTCGGTAAATTACGTAACACTAAGTGACGGGTGATTTATTAAGTGCCCAACTCCTACTTACTTCTCACTAACTGACATGCGATTATCATATAATGAATATGAATGAGGGGTGGGGGGACACTGAACACTTGATTGGTTGGTTCTTATTTACTCTCATCCATCAACTGTTTACTTATAGGTGTGTGTTTTCACTATTTTGTAAAGCCGGAGGATATTTTAATATCCCAATAGCATGAGAATAGGGCTGAAACTAACAACTACTTCCAGTATCAGTTTATTTCCAGCTGTTTTAACACCATTAGATGTTTTGTTTTGTTAGCTGCAGTGAACAGAAATCCACAGTGGCTACCAGAAGAGGGTTAAGGCTAACTTGATTCCTGGTTTATAAATGTGGTTTATCAGCTGTGAGTTCAAGAAAGTGTGGCCTCAGTAAAAACTAAGTTTCTTCTGTATACAGACGAAATTTCCCAGATTGGGCTTACATGCAAGCCCGTAAGTCAGTTTTACTGTAATGAAGGAAATACTCGGACTATTGAAGAGATTATCCGATTACCGCCATCACAGGCAGGTCATAAACTGAGTTGATAGCGAAGTAAACATAGCCAGGGTACTGCTGAATCTTCTTACTATTTCAGGCAGCCAAATGTCTTTGTGCCCCGTCAAGAGATTCAGATCGAAGGCACGAGACACTGTGACATTCAAGCCTGATTTACAAAACACATGATGTGGTGCAGTAGAGGACGAGAGGAGGCTCAGACTGGCCATATTTGTCCTTTTAAGGATCATTATATTGAGCCTATTATATTTTAGGGTAACCGTTTTACAGATTTTGCTGAGATTAAATCTCTCGTGACAGAATTAGAGTACTTTTAATGACTGGAATGTTTTAGAAAATTAATCCAAATACTGTGAACAGTAAGTCTTCATTTTCTTATCAAGTCGTCCTCTAACTTGATGAGGGATGGGTGAGAAACAAACATGAAAATGACACACCAGCTGATTTCTGATCTGTTCGTTCCGCTTCACATTTAAATCAAAATGAATCAGATTCCTGAAGTGTTCTTGTTTTTCTTTTTCTTTGTTGTTTGGGATTCTGTTTTGCACGACACCCTCAAGATATCATCTGCTAATCAAAAATGCGAGCACAACTGTGACGTCTCCTTTCTTTGCGCTTCTGTGGACAGTTGGACTTTTTTTTTTCTTTTTTTTTTTTCAACTATTTACATATGAATGATTACAGCTTTGTTTAAAAAAACAAAGAAAGAAGCTATTTGCTATGTGCTTTGCATTTAACAAATTTGAATTGCATCGAACTGAAAAAGACATATAGCACTGAGGGCAGTGATAGTCAGTGATACAGGGAGAAATCTAAATTGAGTAAGAAAGATGTCTATTTAATACTCACAGTGGACCAAGATGTATTGAGGCCACAAGACAGTCAGACAAATAACCTAACAAACATCACACCCTACTTCGATCAAGCTTTTTTTCTAGAGATGAGGACACATGATTGACAGTATAAATCCTGGATCCTGTTTAGCACGGCTGACTGCCGAAATCCATCAGGGTAACAATAAGTAGTTTTCCTTGCAAAGACCATGCAAATAATAATAATGTTATGCATTTGTGCTGAACAGTTTAAATGCAGTGGAAACGAACCACCACCATTTGGTCTGATATTACGTTGCTTCCATGTGAGTTTTATAGTCATCCGGGAAACAACTTAATCCAGTCAGGTGACAGTTGATAGCAGCGTGACAGAAACTGCACCAACACGTCTCCAGAAAGTGACATCTTCAATGAATCCATCTTTGTGCTCTCTGCTCTCTGCCCTGCTCCTCCCTACTCCTCCCTGCTCTCCTCCCTGCTCCTCCCCCACCAGAACACGATTAACAGCAACAATAGAGCTGTCCGACTGCCGATGCCCTGAACAGTGTTTTATTGACAAGCGGGATCAAACATCATAATCCTGACTGACCGGCTGACCTCGTAAATTCAACTCCATCGATCGAGGATGAGGAGCCAGCAGCCTGCCGACACAAACCACACCGACTGTAACTGATGTCGCGTTATCTGCAACTGTCACATTCACCCTGCAAATGACAGAAATGATAAGCAAGTTGGGAAAAAGAGACTGAGAGTGACACGCAAGTTGAACCACGTTTGAATGAGTCGACCGCAGCAGCGTACCAAGCAGAGGTGATTCATAACTACCCTTCGGCTACAATTTGTTAATAATACATGGGCTTGATTTAAAGACTTCAGGAATTTTTGTAATATTTTCCATGCCTCAAACAAATCAGGTTTATGATCTACAAACTTTAACTCTATCCTGGTCTGAGCAGAGATATTATGAGTGAAACACATCACCATGTAAATTATATTTTGCCATAAACAAGAGGTTTCCCTTTTATTTCCAGGTGACATAACTTTCCTTGTGCTGGCAAACACCTCAAGGCATTCAAAGACGTGCCAGAAATTCAATGATCACAGAGGACGTTGTTTCTTTATGGTGAGAGGTTGTGAGTGAGGTCTCAGTCTTCCAAAGGATTTTTGTGCTCAGCATTTGCTGGATAGAACTGGATCCACAGTATCCCCTTGCTGATATGAGAAAAAGGTGAGAACCAGTTGATGGAGACGGAACATTAAACCAGAATGAGCACTAACCCACTATTACATGCACACTCGGTTCCTGCCAGCTATCGTCGGGTCAGCTGCCACGGCTTAGAGATCTGGATAAGAATCAGAAATAGCGGTCAGCTTTCCCAGGGCCCTCGAGAGTCTGACATATCTAGCTGTGAGCAATCTGTTCTTACCGCACAGCTAATGAGTAGTATCTCGATGATGGATGCCCAAACTGTGTAAGGCAACGCTGAACAGACGGAGAAGGAGGGGATATGGGTGTAGCACCAATTTAAGATCATAAAATGACACGACGAAAGGAGGCAGCTAAATAACTCGTACCACACACAGTGTCAGTAATTTGGTCATTTGGTGGTTTCCGGTGTTATTTCTCTGTGAGGTATCTTCATATAAAATGTGTATCTGTAAGTCCGCCTTTCCCTAAAAATGACAGAAAGGCTGACCTACATAATCATCCAACCACAGTCTGTGTGAGAACTGGAGGCATTTCTTCAGCACCAGACCCGATGCCGTGATAACGTTTGCGTCTGAAGCCAGGGAGATGAAGACAGAGATAGGAGGGTAGCTGAAGCTTTAGAGGAGGGTTTATAACAGCGCTTGTATACAAACAAGACAAAGAAGATCCTTAAGCTGGCCTGTGAGGACTACAAATGAACCTCCGGCCACGCTGCTGCTCCTCAGTGTGGAGCACCTTGTTGTGAAGAGGCGAAGACACGTGGTTGGATGCTTGCACCGTCAATCAGAGTGATGGATGACCAGGGCAACAGGTTTAATGGTTAACAACGGTGGCCTTAAAAACAAAAACATATCGGGCCCACCCAGCGCCACGGAGAGCAAGATAGCTGTCCATGGGTCTCATCAGAGATGCTGTCAATATGTGGATGGGCCGGAGCAACCCCTGAGGTTGTACCCTGCATGGAGCAGCTCTTTCTTTCACTGTAAATATTTACGGATCTGACTTTTGGAAGAATTTAAAACACACACACACTGGACATCCATGTTTGTTAGCCAGCACAAGCATGATTATACAGAATACATCCTGTTTGTGCAAGAGCAGAAACATTGTTAACACTGTCACGCATTAACACTCAGGTAAAACATGAGTAATAGTAACACTCGTGTTGGCTCAATTCCCATTTAAGCATATTAGCGTGCACCACACCAGAACTCTGGAATTACATCTAAATGTTATCTTTGTGCTTCTGTCTATGACATGTGAAAATATCAGCAGTGAAAAAGGTCCATTAGCGGTTTGGTGTAAACTGTCAATCAAGAATGATCATTTGAGTCTGTGGTGTGAGCAAACACGACTTCCTGCCGTGCCCACACAATCAGAAACAAGGTTGGCTCATCTCGTACAGACATACAGGGCAGCTCAAGTGCTGTCACCAGGGCCAAATGGGACGATCATGGATCCAAGCACTAACAAAGCCTTTTATGATACAGTGGTAGAGAAGGGTGCCACGCTTTTCTGCAGGTCTAACCTATTGACCGCACATTTCAAAACATGCAGGTCTATTTTTCCACCGCTTACCAGTCCAGTTTTATTTCACAGCGGGACAAAGAGCAACTCAGACCTTGAAAATGTGCGGCTAAGTATCCTTATCTACGTTTGACCTATTTCATAATTGATTCTTCCAAGAATGAAAGCTTTCAACTTTCGCACTACCTTTTCAGAGGGATCTGATGGCAAAAGCGCTAAATGCACTGCTTTTGTTTCAATGAATGCCTGCCACTGGGTCCCTGTATGAAAACATGTCACTTAGGGTTTTGTTTGCTGACAGCTCGAACCATTCAGCGCGTTTCCGATGTCTCCACTTACACTGAGACACAAGGTTCCCTATACAGGGACAAAAAGAAAAAGAATGAGATGGTATGGTATTGTTCCTTTAGAAAGGAAAAAGGGAGAGATCAGAAAATAGATTCCAACATAATGGTGGCAAAGCCAATGAAGAATGTGAGGCATTTGTTTGAGTTTCCCAGCTTACATGAATCATTTCCTCATAAGGCTTAAAAGTCATGAGGAGGCTTGAGGGAGTAATCATACGCGTAATCAGGGAACCTGTCCTTTTGAATTTTAAAATAAAATGAATAATGTCTATCAAACAGCTGAAGAAAAAGACAGGATGAAAGAGCTTGCCTCAGCCTTTACACAATCTTTGTTTACATTCCTGCTCCAGCCCCCCTCTCCTCCTCCGTATTGAGTGCCTGCCAGTTTTCAGAATCCCAATGGCTGGACTGTTTCTGACATCAGCTCCATGCAGCACGCTAGGAGTTGGACAGGATTCAAATGCTCTGCAGTCAAAATGAGCATTTACTACAAGCTCCACTTGGCAGTGGTTCAAGAGCTCAGAGCCAACTGACTGACTTTTTCCTGTTCCCCTCAGTCATACCTACCCTTTCCCCTCCTGTGCCGGCCCTCTTCCTCTTCCTCAGGGAGACTTTAACAGGGCTGCCTCGGCTTTCTTGTTGCCTTTTGTTTTCATGACATGAACAGGACCCATTGACCTTGCGCTGTCGATTTGTTACACACAGATCTCTGCACACAGAGAGGCTTCTCCAAGCGTACCAAAACTAATTAAATGAAAACTTTGCTGCGCTGATTTATCCAACCTTTGCAGACTACAGTTATAATGAGTCCGCGGGGGGTTACAGACTCTGCTCAGTATCGGACTTGGGGTTGCAATTCCCGATTTATAAAAATTCAAGATACTTTGGTGCTCTGGAATTACTGTGTTCTTAAATAATAATGGTTTAAATCCAAACAAATAGATTTTAAAAGGTCAATAGTGTGTAAAATATTGATCAAACCGTGCAAAGACACAGTCAGATAATCAGTTATTCATTAACAGTAAAAAGACCAGCGGATTTGGGGATCTAGGAAGTGCAATAAGCTGCGTTTTAAGTACTATTTCACTGCACTTCTTCATAAAACTATTAACAACGTGTCATGTGAGCGGAGAAGCAAAAACAGTGACGAAGAACATTTCGAAATTTGAAATACTTTTCACAGCAGTCAGTTTTGCCTTTCAAGTTCCTATAAAATGAAAAGAAAACCTCTTCATACAATGCTACAGCACAGATCAAAAAGGTTCTCTGCAGTGGAATATAAACCCAATGAGCACTTATGAAACAGCTGTATCAGCACAAACCTGATGGGCAATCCCAATAAGTGTCACCCCCAATTGGCTCTCGTTCAAGCCGCACTTCCTGTAGTGACTCACAGCCCCTCCCCCGACTAATGTGTGTGTGTGTGTGTGTGTGTGTGTGTGTGTGTGTGTGTGTGTGTGCGCGCGTGCGTGCGTGTGTGTGTGTGTGTGTGTGAGAGCCATTTAATGTTTAATGCGAAATCCCCTCCATTCACCCTGATCATGGTGAGTGCCATGAATTTTTAAAGACATCCCTACTTTACTGTCCATCTGGGCTCCATCTGCCCAGCTGCTGGTGTTTAAAGCAGACAGAGACACAGGAGAGGAGACTTCAAAGGCTCTGCGTGGCCTCTGGACCAGTTCTGGCCTGAGGAAGATATTGTTTATAATAGAGGCAGGGCAGCCGAGTTATAGCTATATGAATACCACAGCACTGAAGAGACAAAACAAGAATATAATTAGTGGTTCGAATTGTACATTCACAAATATTTTGCGGACAAAGAGCTAAAGTAAATAACTTGTCTTTAAGAGCAAATAAATTAAAAAAAAGAAGACAAAGATCAGTGAAATTAGGTAGCCTCAAAAATTTAAGTCAATACAAATACATAGGTTTTCAATTTTTTTTTTCTCATTCCTTCCATCTGTCACACAAGTATGTTTGAAAAACAAGCTGCCCAGCTAGCACGAATAGCTAACGTAGATAGGGTAAAATGGTAGGCTTCTTAGTTTGTATGAAGATGGAGACGACATGAAGTAAAGCTTATTACCACTGAATTACTTTGCATTCAACCTTTTTACAATTTGATACAATTAAGAAGTATGCTACCACAGCTGCAATGAGTTATTATCTATTCCACAACTCAAATTGAGACAGCTTCTTCTACACTTTGAAGCAGTTAAAAAAAAAAAAAACCATATTTTTTTGCCATGTACTGGTGGAAATCTATTAGTCTCACCACGCAGATAATCGATTTGAGAGGTATCACTCTCTTTTCTGCTTAAAGCTAAGAAAATGTAAAAACTCCAAGCGCAACCCGACTTTTCAGAAAAACAATCCACGCCACATAAAACTAGGACAGTATTCATTCTGTCAAACTGAAGTCACTACTTTACACTTGTTCAACATTTAAATATTAGTTGGGTGCCTGAATAAACACGGCCAAACCTTTCCAGAATTTTACTGGTGGCTGATAGGAACAGATGTGTGCAAGCCTATTGGCTATAGGCTGCTTGCAACTTAAAAAGGGGGGCCAACGCTCTCCTAGAAATAAAAATGCCAGATGAAACCGATAGGGATAGTTTGAGGATCAGATTTATGGGGGTGGGGGGGGTGTCATGCAATACGGAAGGGGGTTTCACTGAAATAACTCCACCGGACTCACAAGTCAGTTTCATACACAAATAAAACCCAACGACGCTGGCATAATTTTATATCTGACACTGATGGAGAGGCGCCTTGATATTTTAATTAATTCAATTAAAACCACAGCGGAATCGACATCTGGCCAAGACAGCACCCCTTGGCCTGATTTAGTCTGACCTTTCAGATGAGAGCGAGGCGAGAGGAAGACGGTGGCAGGGTGATCCACCAGGAATGCAGGCTGGGCTTTGCTGATATAGCTTAGCCACACACGGCCTAAAGGCAAACCCCAACTGAGATCCGGGTTAGTGTGCGTCTTTCCTCCACTTCATTGCACCGAGGACACAGACGGGTGTGAACTATTTTATTTCACTGGATCCCTGTCTTAAGACTTATTCTACTGGTCTATTAAACTCGTATTGTAGATGTTTTGAGCCGACGAAGCCTGAACACAACCTTTGCAGTTTTTGTATACAGTGTATTCTCTTTCATCCCTGAGGTTAGTTTTACCCTGGGCTGGGTCAAGAGCTGCTGTGGGCTCGTGATGCCACACTGAGACATTATGAGTCTGTGCCAATGACACAACTTAAACATGAGGGAGCAAAAGGACAGTTTTCAGTTTGGGGGAACTCTAACTGCTCCAGACTGATAGAGGCATGCAAAGTTTCTGCTGAGGATCTGAGGTTCCCAGTGGCCACATTATCACCCTCCATCAGGCACATTCCAACAGCCTCCACCCACCTGCCCAAAATAAACTGTACACTCTTAACCCTTTCCTCCCCACCCAGTGTCTTGCAACACACTCAATCTGCACACGATTACACAGCAGAACACGTGTTGGTCGAAGTTATGGGATTTTACAATTCTGGTAAAAAAGAGAATCACATGGTATTCACTCAGAACTCATGCCTTTAGTTTCTCCTGTGCTGATTAAACACATATTTTGAATAGAAAAACGATTTATTGCTTTTCATATTGTTTAGTAGGCAGAAAAAAACACGATGTGATCATTAGAGCACAGTTCATATAATGAGAAAAGTCAAGTCTTATCTGCGTGTACATGCAATAAAAAATGTTTACATATAAAGTATCATTTTTCATAATTTAATTATAATATTAGATAAATTATAATTATAAAAAACAGATGCCTTTGTCTAAAACATGGAGGCTTATAAGCAGGCAAACAGCTGTACGTTAAAACAATACAAAACATTTATGGTGGCGTGCTGCTTAAGGCAGTGACACAATGAATTATAATCATTAAAGTCCAGTCTGAAAAACAGATTATGAATTTGAAGGATTATCAGACACCAAAACATTGCCTGAAGTCTACTTGCTCTATTTAACATACAATTCATAAAGTCTTGATCAAGCAAAGAGAACCTGGACGTTTGCACAGAAACTGCAATAAAAACTGTGGTGTGTAGATTGAACTACTTTTCACACGACACGGAGAAACCACAAATGTCGGGTACTGAAGATAATGGCACCCGGCGCATACAAACTGAAATCACCAATTTTGATTTGCATTAGTTTAGAATTAACAGGAGACAGTCTGTCTTCTTCGTAGCAGACCATAGCTGCAATTCTCACTAATCACTATCATCATCCTGGAAGACTAAAATCCTGATCCTGGATTCACAATATTCTAGACTATCAGCAGGCAGGATGTTTGAGCCATGACGCCCTGCACACAGATATGACCGCTGTTGCTCCAGTCCCTATAACCTGTTGAAATGTCGAGGTTTTAAATGACAGCAGTCCTCCCTCCGCCTCCGTCTCTATGCTCAGCTTCATGTAGTGTAGGCGTGACATATGTTTTAATCAACAATAGATTGGGTAACACTATCTTAACAGCCAAGATACTGGCGGTCTTGATTGTATAACTGTCAGCAGCATTAAATGCGAGCTTGCCTGAGCCACTGCTGAATGATATGTCACGCTTAAAAAAAAAAAAAAAAAAAAAAAAAAAAAAAAAAATTGACCGTCTCCTACCTGACTCATGAAAACCACCAACTAAGAGTATCAATTCAAGTAATTCACACAAAGCTTGGCGGAGGGAGGGGTGGACTATTTAGAGAAGCAGAGTATAGGTTTAAGGGGAGTTTTATTCCATACGCTCTGTAATTACAAGAAATAGGCCTTAAATTACAGAATCTATAGTTAGGCTTAAAAATAAAGCAGGCTGGGTGTAATGTGGCAAAGATAATTGACTTCCAACCGACTGAAGGCATCAAGAAAAACAACATTTCCTCTGACAATTAGCAAACCAGTTTTTCCTTTTTTAATCTCAGATAAAAGACAAGCTGCTGCTCACACTGTTTCTTCCCGTTTTATGGTTTAAAATATTGCTACAGACTATGAGTGTGTTTGCATTGCAACAGTGGCTGTCCATCATGCTTTAATACTAGTAAAAACCACCTTTGGGTTTTACACAGTGCAAAGGTGGAGGCACATGGACGGTGTTTCACTCGTACATTCATTTCAGAGTCCTAAAACACGACTCAATGTTCCTGCTTTACATCTGTAAAATACATAATCTTTTGTCATCTCTTAAATCATATAATTCTGAAAGGACAAGTAATGAGTGGACTTGTAAAGTCAAGAGATTAGCAGACTAATAATTTCAGGGATTATCAGGGACCTGCTCTCCTTCATGCCCGGAAATATGATTCTTCCTCTGAGTGAATTTCATCTTCTTAAAAAAAAAATTAAATAAAAAAAAGTTTACTGTTATGATCCAATTTTGCCAAAAGGAAAATTTTCATTATATTTCATACTACTCTAGTAGTGGGTAACAATCATATTTGTATGTATCCATGTAAAGTATTTTTCTCTGCATCATTTTGTGTGGGAAATTAGTCAAAAATGCAATAAAATGTGTTATTTAATTATAAAGAAAGTAGTTTTATATCCTTGGAGGTCATCTCTGAGTGGATTGTACATTATTCCTCACTCGTTGTGTTTTTAATCGACAGCAGCCCTAAATCTAAACTTAGCTGTTGACAGTCTGAAATCTCTCCACGTAAACAGCCCATCGTATTCCACCAGGGCCTCCCTCATAATATTCAGCCCACTGGCATGTTTACAGTAAATGTTTACAGCATGGTAAAGTTGTTATAGCATGCCTTTAAATCCACCACTGCCCCTCCTTTCTCCGCTGAGCCTCTCCTCCTCAACTCTCACTCCTATTCAACAACCATTTTATTTTTTATTTTTTCAACTCGTAGGCCACATTAGTTATCAAATGCCACATCTCACCGGGCACTCAGCTGCTCCAGGCCAGAACTTTTAACACTCGCCAGAATGTCAGGTGGCAAACAAAAACTCAACAAAAACCTCAACTTAGGCATTGTCAACATTTGGCCGGTGGCTGGTGTTAATTTCCCACCCTGGTCGGATTACATCATGTGCTGCTGAGAAAATGCCACGCAGTTTTGATGTGAGAGGTGTGAAGGCCAGATGTGACTCCCTGGTCAACAACCAACATTACAGACTTATGTACTTCCTGGGTTTGCTACAGCAGCTGACTTTAGGATATTTTAGGAATTTAGCTGACAAGGTTGTCCACAACTACTCCAGGAAGACGACGATCTTCAGTCAGGCAGCAGTACTAACAGCAGGAGCTCAAGCTGCAGATCTTGACAAGACTTCAAATGACACTCTGAATCTCCAACAGCTACGTCCAGTCACATCCACTCAGTCCCGAGTGTGATCCTACCTGTCTGAACTGCTCCTCGTAGGTCCATTCTCCGTGGTCCTGCCCCACCAGATGGCTGTGTGTGGCGTGGGGAGGTAGGATGGCTACGCGGGTCTCCTGCTCGACGCTCGGACGGACCTTCAACAGCTGGGAATTGGGGTGGAGCTGGCGGTGAGGCAGCAGGAGGATGCCCTTCCCGGGGGCCACGGCATCGTGGCCCGTCGGCAGACCCTCGTCTGCCAGGTCGTCGTCAAAGTCTTCTTCCATCTCACCTTCAAAGTCCTCCTCATCCCATTTCTGTTTGCTGTGTGTGGGTTTATATTGTAATATTGCTTAAAACATTTAGACACAAATGACAGTTGTTTCTGTAAAACTTGACCAAATAAATTCTGTACTTACATCTGCTCCTCCTCGTCTGAGCCCATCATGTCCTTGTACTGCTCCTTCCTGTTATTGTTGTCGTCATCGTCACCTTCCTCCTCCCCGTCGCTGCTGCGCTCTGACATCGGGCTGTCCGACACCCTCTGCAGTCCGGCTGCCACAGCACGCATGGCTGCCAGCGCTGCCATCTGGGCCTGCTCCGCCTCCGGGGCCGGGCTCCCCATCGGCTCATCCGCTCCACCTGTGCGGCTCTGAGTGTGCTGTGCGGCGGCTTGCTGCTGTAGCTGCTGCTCCATCAGCAGCTTGGCCCTCTGCTGCCTGTGCAGGTTCTCCATGACAGCCTGCAGCTTCATCTCCAGGGAAAGTGGCACGGCGTTCAGCGGCCTTCCTTCCTGCCCCTCCCTCCCCCGCCGAAGGAGCACCAGATGGGGGCCAGTCGGGGGACGACGGTCGAGCCTTCTTCCAAGGGTGGGCAGTCGCCAACCGCAGCTGTGGTGAAGCAGCTAGCAGCGGGCTGAAGGTTCGGAGGTTACGGTTACGTGGAAATTTGGGTTTTTGAGGAGGAGTGGGTGGAAGAAAAAGAGGAGGGGGGGTCGGTAATATCTCTGAGACATGCAGTCAGAGGTCGGCTGCAATTCTGGAGACAGAGGCCTTTCTCTTGTCTCAATGGTTTTTCCTGCAGCTGAGGGGAAACCAGAGTAGCAGAGCTGAGTCACACTGCGTTCAGTGAGGCACGAGCAGTGGAAGTGAAGGTGGGAGTATGAGACTTCGCAGACAGACTACAAATACCTGAGGGAGAGAAAGAACAGCAAGGTGTCAGACTGCTACTTCCCCGCTGTCTGTTTACATCAGCGCCTTCGGTAAAGCAGCGCCAGAACTTTACTCAAAGTGTCTGATCGGCCAGATATATATTGATCTTCAAAAATCTTCCGTCCCTCATTCGGTTTTTGACTTAGTCACTGATCTGATAAACGAAGAATCACATTCTGATTTTGGTTGTGTTGTAATATATTTGCACATGTTCTGTCCCCTGTTTTGCAACCGACATATTTCATCAACAGTAAGTGATGAATAAATTTAATGGATGATACTGCAAGAAGAAGTCCAGCATTATTTTCAGAGTCACGTCTATCAGTGATGTGATTTGCTGAAGAGCAGACAACTACAGCGATGACTACAGAGCCGCCCTTGTCAGCTCAAAACACGAGTGAAGAAAATGTGACAGAGAAGATAATGCTCAATTTCACACACAGAAATGCAAATTTCAATCTGAAATCCCTGAGAAGCCGAGATACAGTCCCAGAGTTGATGTCCGTTGAGCCACATGTGCAGGATTACTCAGAACAAAACAGACCAGATGAGCTGCTCACAGGGGACAAAATGTTTTAACCTCAACAACGAGAAGAAGTCAAATCACAGGAAGGACCGTCGCTTTCGTCGCATGCTCAGCTCAGCGTAGCAGCAGAAGAAATGAGCAACACGCAACACTGTACCACCAGCATTGTCTCCGATTTGTTAAAACACACAATTAATATTCAGGTTTGACTGGTGTGTTTTCCCCTTATTACATTTTTTTTTTTTTTTTTTTTATTGCGAGTAAGAGACACAATAGGGAGTTTTTTTTCTGTAACTTGTGTGGGTGGTAATAGTTCTCCTAAACACCTGCTCCAAAATGAGCCCATGCAAAGCAGTCTCGGCTCTGGGCCTCAACATTCTCCACAACGTCTGCTCCCTTGTGTCAACTGTTTCAATAAAACATGATCCCACCGGCTCTCCATTTACCCAGAACATCCTCAAAAATGTTCCCGAAGTCTTGGTTTGGGGGAGGCTGTGTTCAGATCGGTGAGCCACTGATAAGAGCAGCACACAAAGTCAACAGCATGTGGGAAAATTAAATTCCAGTGCAGGTGCTGGACACGCTGAAGAACCAGTCATGACAGGCAGAGGTGGTGACTGTACACCATCACTCATTCAACAGTGCTGACTAATACATGAAGAGACGGACCTCCGTAACCACCACCACTTTCACAAACTTCTAGTTTGCATTGAACTCATTAATTGGGTATTTTCTGGCTATGTTCTATATTACAAGCAGCCCCACAACCATGTACTGATATTTTGTTTTTAGTCAAAGACAATAAGTCTGGACCAAAATTCAATACTACTTAAATAGTTATATACAGTAAGAGTACACTGTTGCTCCACAGAAATTATTGGTCTTTAATAGCCGCAATTTTCGACAGATATTGTCATTATTACAGCTGACCATATTCATGAAACATGCTTATTAAAGCTTTGTTGAGTCAGCAGGTTTTCAAGGCAAGATAATACAAAGTACCTCTACATTCAGCCAAAGCAGAAAAATATGGCCAACACAGCAATCCTTGGCCACAGTATACCTCATCATTACAGGAGGGGTTGTTTTTTTTTCACCTAATTGTGGCGCAGAGGAATGACAGAGTTTAATGGGTATAAATACATGTAGGCATGTTCAGAGCACAGGAGGGGGAACAACGGTAACCCGGCAGTTGAAGTTCTCGAGGAATTAAGATTACATTCACAGGAAAAACGATTATTTTTCACGTCTTACATGGTCATTAATACCTAATGGGAAACGGCACCAACAAGCATCAGGGTCATGACGTGGTTATTCTGTAAGCAGATGATTCAACCACGCGATGTGTTCTTTAATCAGCCAGTAACTCAATATGAGATACAAATGGAAAAGAACGGCTTGTGCAACACAGCACAGGTCTGACTCATCCGACAGATCAACTTCAACCAGATCAGGCAGATTTGTCAATGCTTAAATTGAACTGCCCTCTTAGAAATATATGTTAACGCGCTACTTGCGCAATTGTGCCTCTAAAAAAAAAAAAAAATTGCCGCGTAACCTCCGGTCAGGTGGAACGAGAAGCACAATTTGTGGTCATGAAAAGATATAGTTGGAAAGTCGGGATCTAAATCACAAGACAATTGGCCTCAGTTGTAGTTTTTCTTGATTATACATCGAAACCATTTCAAGTATAAGCGGGTCAAATTTTCCAGCCACAAAATTTACAGCAAAAGTACAAAGTTGCGTCACACAGGTGTTGGATAAAATGCAACATATCAACGAAAGGTTACATCAGACTGACACTTTCAAGCAACAACCCCCTATGGCTCTATACGTTAAGAGAAATGTTACGCAAGGAAACGAGAGCTGTGAAACTCGCCTGCGTTTCTTCACAGGGTGAAGGAAGTAACAACTGACGGAGCAGATGCAGCGAGGCGGCCGACAGATATTCAATATTGATTCATTACATTCTTTAAAGGGCAATAGAGGCACAACTGAACAGGCACAGTTGTCAGATGGACAACAGCAGCAGTATTAGAAGGGTTAAAGCATTTTAGCTCAGTGGATGTGAAACAACTTGTCTCTGTTCCAACATACAGAACAAAACATGGCAGTGGGCTCCGAGAGGAAACACACCAAGAATTACTGGCAAGAATAAATTTTGCATTAGCACACACCCACACTATGGGGAGACCATGTTATTTAAAGTACGCATTACTCAACATTTTAACACAGTCACGCAATGACCACTCGGGTTTGGGCCAAGAGCAGCGCTGCCTGTGGCACCAGCTCTCACTGCGCGTGTCATATATGTAATGTCAAAGACAGAAGTGATTACAGGAAAGCTCTTCTGTTGACTCTTCCTGTGCAGAGGGAAGCAGAAGTGGTCTCTCTGTTTCATGCCACTGTCGATCATAGGCATTATGATTTCCGACATGCTCGATGGCGCAAAATGCATTGCACCACTACACATGGTCCCCTCCGCTTCCCCAAAACGAGGAGCTAAGTCTGACGCTTATTACAACTTTTTACATGACGGCAATAAAGTTCATGTGTTGACGAGAATATATTGTGGTACAAGATGTACTGTAACTCTGTGAACAGGTATCCTGCCCAGACGGATGATGACCGACTGAAGGTAGTCGAGTTGTTTTCAATTACGTTCAACGACAATAACCAAACCAAAGACTGCAGGATTTTTTTATTCAATCCAAACGCGACGCTCTTCAACACACCTTGAACCTGATTCCTTACACCATGCTCGTGTTCAATAAATAAGAGCAACGGCATTCCACAACTGTGCTCCAAAAACATGTTGTCATGCTTTTTGCATGTGTGTAATGGGGAGTGTGACCAGCATAATGTTGCCTGCAGAATGTAATGTACGTCCCTGCTATTTAAGGGAACCTGTCTGTTGTCGTTCCTGTCTGCCAACAACAACAACAAAATCTTCCACATTTGCTGATGCTGTCCTTGCAATAGAAACTTCATTTTGTTTGCGTTCCGAAATAATGAGTGATCCCGAGACGACCAGCTCTGGATACTGGTCAGGGAGCAGAGACCTACTGGTTAATAGTCATAAAGCGAGTTACTGATTAACAACAGGATTTTTCAGGTGTTTGAAAGAGTTGATGCACTTATAGCTCTGCTGCTGCAAAATGGCTGGAGGCTTCCTCTGGTATCTCATTCCCACATTAATAATCGGACCTTGGCTTCGAGTGATAAGGCATTTAATGTCTCGATCGCAACTCTCTGTGAAACCAGCAGCAGAGCAGACTGAACAGCAGCCATTCACAAAACCCTGAGAGTAAGTTACTTTAGTCAGGGAACAAACAGGCTTGCCAGGTGTCAGTCAAAATGCTTAAGAAACTCACTCACAGAAAACAAATCACATCACGGTTTTGTCTCCATCACTGGGTAACATCGACTGGGAGTATCGGGGGTAAAGGGATTCTTGTAGCTGAGGAAATGTTGACAGGAAATCCTTTACCAAAGACCAATCCTGCAGTACTGGTTGATATATGGCTTAGTGACTGTGAGGAGCACTCTTTGTGCAAAACAATAACGTTTCAAACAGCCCGGTTTGATTGAAGAGTTCTCTGTGTGATTGTTACGCCACCTCAACACTGCCTGTTTTGTTTCCTGCCCGACATGTCGTCCTTCTCTCTCGTGCACATTTCCTTCCCCGTATCACTTAGATCTGCATTCGATGACAGAATTCAGGGGCAGCAAGATGACTTCAACTGGGGAGAATCTGTTTAAAGCTGAGGAACTAGTCCTGTACTATTCATTTGACTGCTTTATGCTTCTGTGCCACTAAAATAATTCAGAGGCAAATATTGTCCTCTTCATGTCATACTTTATGCTTTGCACTTCAATAATACAAAATATAATCAACAAATGCATTATGAGAATTATTAAAAGGTGAATACTACGCAGCATTACATGAAGTAATTCAAATCAGCCCCACCTTTGCAGGCTTGACTATGAAGGTCTTCTACATGTTAAATTATGAACCGAATGAGCCATGTTGCATAATGACTGCGTTTTACTTCCGGCATGTTAAACAGTTGACGAAGTATTACTAATTATTTGAACTATTTTTTTACATTGTGGTATCTCTACTTTTTCTGAATTAAAAGATCTGAGTATTTCGTCCATCACTGCTGATTAATCCACGCACTGAATCCAAACTTGCATTCAGGACTTGGGCTCAGTACTGGAGTTTTTACTCCGAGCGGATCAAGAAATTGTGTCACCTGTTGCCGTTACACAACATAAAAAAAAGACAATCCCTCAGATTACATGGTGGACTGTAAAGCCACCAGGGCTTATTTAACACCTTAATTGGCTAAAGAGAGACCACCTGCTGGGATTGGTGGAAGGAGCCCATGTTGGGGGAGGAGACACTTGCATAGGACCTTGAGGAGTTGGCTAAATGAAGGATAAAGAAGAAATGATGAGCGCTAATGGGTTAATCCTCTTTTTTTTTTTTCTTTTTTTTTTCAAAACCCACATTTGAGAGGTAGAAGATTGCAAGGCCTGAGCAAACAGGACAGAGTGATAAGAACAAGAGCGAAGGGTCTAATTCCAACGAGATAAAGAGACCCACTCCGCCTCGCATGCATTCACTTATGCGTGTGCATACGAACGGCTACATCGCCTGCTTAATATAAGAGCATCACAATCCCCAGCGCAGTGAATGTGAAGGAATTCGTCTTCGTGGCCTTGTCTCCAGAACCCATTAACAACCACTGAAGCACTGTGGGATCCATTCACAAAGGCACACGTGGTGTTTTCAACATGTGTGTCGCAATGAGGAAAAAAAAAAAAAAAAAAGAAGAAGAAGAAAGAAAACATGCTTTAATACACCGGGGTATTTCCTCGGTGGGGCGTCTTTTGTTCTTGCGCCTACGTCACTGCAGCTCTTTACTGTGCACTTCAACAGTTGAAATAAAAGTCCTCATTTCCTTTTATGTACCGAGAGATCAAACCCACCTGTGCCCGATAAAGCTGTGCGGTTAGAGATGAGCAGAGGGAGGTCTTTCTTAGGACCTGAAACTATTAAACTGAACGTCTGTCTGTACTGCTCAACTGAAAACCGGAGGATCAAGATTCTTAACTTGGTAACCCATTTTTTTTTATGTCCATCTCTCAGTGCACACCGGGGTTTCTGCTCTTCACTATCAGTGTGGCTGATGCAATAACGTCCCCCCTTTGGTTCGGGCTGCTTCAGTAGGTGGCACATTTTGTACTCTTCTTTATCCAATATGCGATCATGCTGCACTTTGAATAAAAGACTCAAACCAAGCCTGCAGAAGATTTCTATCGATGTGCAGTTTATGGGTGGATGGAAATCTGTTGTCAGTTTCTATTATATTATCATCCAGCGCTGCTATCATGCATTGTGCATCTATTGTGCACTATACAGTCATGTTGGTCGTGAAACAGGCTCTGTACTGATGTTATCAACAAACACATAATAGGAAAAATACAGTACATCTGCAGCCGTTTCCTGACCTGCAGTGCCTGAATAGTTTTTTAGTCCGCGTCTATTTTTGTAATACTGATAACCCCTTCTGAATCTCAGCCGAACCAGACACCTGAAATGATCAGCTTCATACAGTTATACTAGAATATCAGTATTAATACTTTTTTGCACGTTGAGTGATTGCACAATAAAAGATACTTAAAGCCTCGGGGGGAAAAAAACGCAGCTACATTCTCTCTACTTCAAAGTCGTTAGGCGTGTAGGTCCATTTCTGTTTCCACGTGTTAAAAATATTTTTACATATAAACTGCTTTTGTGGCGTTACATCTCCAAAAGGAAAACTGTCTGCCAGCGACAAACTGAAAGTTGTTTGCTTTACGCAAAGAAATGATTTGCTCCAATTAACAGCTTTGAGCTCTTCCCCTGGCAAAATCATGACACCAGGACCCCAAGAAAAAACGAAATATCCCTGTTGCAACAAACGTAGCACCGTAACAAAACATAAATCAATTAACATATTAACAAAAAAAAAAGTTGTCAATTTACTTGATTTCCAGCATGATTTACTTAAATTGTTTCCATTATGTACATTAAAAGAGATTAAATGTTGCAGTTATTCGTTTTAAAATAGCTTTGTTTATTCCCTTTACATAAACACAGGATTACATTTAAAACGACAAAAGTTACAAGATGAAGGGAGTCGCCCAACAGTAGCCATTCAAGATCATTTGTAGATAAAAAAAGAAAAAAAGGGGGGGAAAAAGAAGCATAAAAGCAAGAAGTCGGTTAGTGGTGCTGGTCTTGATTATGCTCTCTCACATTCCTTGCAGTATTACCTCGTAAGGCAATAACACAGGCTCCATTGAGGCCCACGGCACCAACAACAAGATCATTGAGGAAGTGTCGCACAGGCTGGTCACGCATTTTCCACTGACCTCTTCCAGCAAGCAGAAGCAATACAGCAAGTCAAATTTGATTAGCCTCAGCTATGGCATAAATGAAGTGGGTATATATAGCAAAAAAAATAATCCAGCAGGGAAGTCGGCGGCCACGCATCAAGATGCGGGATTTAAACTGAGCGAGGATAAAAAGTGATTTCCCGTCACTGCTGTAACCACGTGAAGGATCTGCAAGCCTGGATTCAAGTGTTTTTCAAAATGTTTTTCGTTTTTTTCCCTCCACACTTAATCTTTATTAACTAAAGATCGGTCACACTAACAGGGTCGGGAACAGAGTAGAAATACTGTTCGTCTTGCATCCTGTCCATTTCATCCACTTTTCATCCAGTTGCGCCTTTTGTAGTCAAAATATACGAGTTGGCTTTTCCACCGAGTGCATTTCTTCCACGATAGTCATTCATTGATCCTTTGTTGGTGGATCTACCTTCCCCCAATCCCTCGTAATAGTTTTTACATGCTACGAACAGTATTTTCACCAAATATGTCGCTTCCTGTTCCACTTTCTTCAGTGAAATGACAAAGATAAAGAAACCTGCACCCCGAAGGGATGTTATATCCAAGTAATTTGTTGTAACACGTCACATAGCACTTTCCAAAATAGTTATTTCCTGACATTACCAAAAGACACGCGAGTGATCCACATTAAATGACCAACACGGTCTTTGCCTGTTTTTCACAAAAAACTAAAACTAAAATAAATCTCTCTTTGTTGGAATGTCTAATCATATTTAGAGTGCTTTACGCCAAGTACAATATCAGAATTATATTATTAGCAAACCCATTATTGAGGATTTGGGAATTTACACAGCGCTGCTAGTCTGAGCGACTTCATTTCCGCTGTGAAAACCCGATAAAGCTGGAAGAAATTCAGCCTAAAAACTCTTCTGCAGAACACATGTGAAACATGTTCCTGTGTGTGTTGAAAAGTTCATATATTAATGCATGTTAGATGAGCGCTAGGTAAAGGCAGAGCAACCAGCGTGGAAAATCAGCTGAAGACTTATATGGAAAAAAAAAAAAAAAAAAAAGTCTGCTGATTCAGCTGAAACGCCTCACTCGTGGATATTGACCTGGCCATGTTACAACCCTACCTATGGCTTCACATGGAGACTAGTATTATGGGAGCAAACATAAATCTCATGTGATGACAGCCCTGGTGGGGAAGCGCAGCACATTCTTAAAAAGGAGGCCATCGCAGTTGTGATCACGAAAGCAGAAAAACGACATCAGTTTTTCTTCTGTTTAACTCTGCTCTGCCTGAATGGCCATTTTTAGCCCAGCTAAAATGAACCCCAGGTTCAGAAAACTCTTTTCGGAAACAATCCTGAGAGCAGAACAACCAAATTTACTGAATGAACTATTTGCACTGCTTCTATTAAACGACTTCAGTATCTCTGCAACTGTGCCGTTTTCGCGCCTCGTTGTGAAAGCGAGCTACCGAGTTTGAATTCCTGCGAACGCCCCGACTTTGCAGGAAAAAGCGTAGATTCAGGAGACGGGCTGCATGTTGCGGCTCGCAGAGTTCAGTCCTCTGCTATTGTAACTCTAGACCGACAGCATGATGATAGTTCGGTCCAGTGCGGGAGAGGTGGTGTGTGTGTGTGTGTGTGTGGAGGGGGGGGAGGGGGAGGGCATTTTTCACTGAATGGCATGAAAACTGGATTAACTTGTTGGTTTATACAGTGACTGCGCAGTCACCTCATTGCATTGTGATCTTCAACAATCAAGTCTTTTGTCCGCGCAGAGGCGATTGGACGAGCAGGAATCTTAGCTAAAGAGTCGCGCGCGCCGTAGACGGAGACATCCAGCACCAAAAAAAAAAAATGCCCACTCGTGCGTCGGGACGCGGATTAAAAGTTTCACGTGCAAGCGCTCCGCCTAATAAAACCTGGCAGCTTGATCGGGCCATGAGATACGGATCTGATTTGATAAGCGTTTGATTACTCGTGTGCGGGGCTGCCGGTGCCAGCTGTCGCGTATAAAACGCGAATGCTTCGGGTTTGACGGACATGTCAGCATGTCGCAGCTGTGTGCCGGTATCCAGGCAGAGAAGAACTGGAGCAGCTCACACCGGCTGACACTGAACCCGGCGTCAGCCGCCGAACGACTACACGGGGCAGACAGCTTTCTTAGCAGCTGGGTTCAGGAACTGCGGGGCATCCCAAAACCTCAGACCCTTCCTTTCACCTGCGTCACCGTCAAGCCCTGCCGGGATTCCCCCCCTTGACTCCAACCCAAGGAATGAATGAAGTAACTTGCGAGGTTTCTTTTTTTTGTTTCTGCATTTTTTGGCTGGATAACAAGAGCCAAAGCCCCACGTGGCGTACGGAGCATTCAGAAACGTAGCTTTTGGCACAAGAACAGCTGAAAGGCAGCCAAGCCACGCTGCCTCCCACTTTAAATGGAAGGAAAGCTCGTGGTGTGCAGACAGCGCTCGTGCTCGCTGCGATACAATCCGTGCTGATTTGCAGGTGGGATATTAGTGCCACAAGTAGCACAACGAAGGTCTTAAGTCAAAGTCCATACCCTTAATTAAGCCTTGGGGAAGGGACAATTGAATGGAGTGACAACATAAGAAACAACCTGCAAAAGATTATTGTTTGATCATAAGAAAACAAACAGAGTCAGACCCGTCTGTCTTGTCCGTGCATGTTTGTCTGTCATTAATTCAAAGCCACTAACCAGTTCAGTGGCCAACTGCCAGGGACTGACAGTCACTCAGCCATAATGCTTGGAGGCAGACTCAGCCGGGCTATTTGCGTAATACACTTGCTGCGTCCATATGCTCTTCAAATACCCTTGGGCTGAGATCAGGCATCTGCGATGACAGGAAGCTGTGTGGATATCTGCTTGTAAATGACAACACGGCCAGCCTCACGTCTTCATGTGTACGTGGAGCAAACCGAAACTCAGTGAGGTGTGAATCTACAAACTCCAAGCAGACATCAAGCACAACTCCCGCACGGCATGGCATGAACATGACTAACGCACGAGGTCTTTGTGTGGGCCTGGGCTGGTTTCAAGAATGCACAATATCAACGAAACAAAAAGTCGACATACAGCCAGACACCGCAGCTACGAGGGGACAGACGTGCCCGAGAAGCAATGCGCGTGTCACCCATAGAAACACCAATATCAGGGTCAGAGAGGGCTTTCATGATGGGTGTTTATCGCCGGCTTGGAAAACAACAAATGAGAATCATAGTAAGGGTTGCAACTAAGAGTTATTTTCATTATTGATGTATCCTTTTAATTATGTTTTTAAATAGCTCATCGATTTAGCCTCTAAACCGTTGGCGCAAATTTCAAAGTAACGTTATTAAATTCCTCGTTTCATTTGACCAATAGTTAAAAACCAAAGTGTTTGAGGAAGTGCCAAGACCCTCAGTTCCTCCAGTGGCCACCTGAGGCTGGCTCCAAATGCGAATCAGTCCTTTACAATAGCAAAAAAACATGTTTACAGCCTGGTACAAAATTTGGTTTTGGTCTCCATGGATAGGTTACCTAGTGAATGTTTCTATAAATGAGTTATGTTGTATTAAAGCTTAAAGTTCTGCTCTGATTAAAGGTGGGGCTGCTTTGAGGGCCAGTTATATTCAAAAGGCTGCCCTCATGTCTAAGCCACTGACATTCAGCCATAGTGATGCACACCGAGACTCTTTTCGCCACTGGTTATGGAAATCAGGCTTCATTGGGAACACCAAAGCTTCACCACACACCGCCATGTTAGAAATGTTCCATTAACAATAATAGCTACAGCAGCAAAACCTCTCAAATAGGAGGGCAGATGCTGCTAATTATTTATTACACAAGTTATTGATTAACTTTTGGTAAAACAAAAACTATTTCATCACTGCGTTAAATGTCCATGAATTAATTTTATTGCAGCACCTCTTTGTTCAGTTCAGGTTTCTTTCTAGTAATGTGTGAACTGTTAGCGGAAATGTTCGAGACAGGAACTTTTTTATTGAGGCAATTACTTATCTACATCAGCTATTTGCCAACAACAGTCTAAAGCGGTCAACGTTGACAAGCTAAAATGTACGTAGGCACTACACTCGCTTGAAATAGGGCGATCAAGTAGACGTCCATCCACATCAGCTGTGCTACTTCAGAGGCCCACATTGCACAACAAAAATAAACATTTTAACTGTAATACTTTAATACCTGAGAATCCTACAGTTTGAGGAATCGCAATGTCAGTTTTATGTATTGATATATCAGGTGAAGCTCTGCCACTATTTCAACACGTCCCTTTGATGAGAAAGGACAGAAAACACCACATGGGGGTCAGTTCTTCAAAACAAGAGTCTTTATGTGAACCACATTTAATAACAAGGAGTGTACTCATTAGGTCCAGCCTACATTATACAAAAGCAAAAGGGAAGCTTTTTAAGACCTGAACTTGATCGCCTGCCATACGTTTCTAATCCACAATCGGCCAATCACGTCAGAGACGAGAGAACCCTCTAACCCCTCGCTGCAAGCAGTATTTCTTCCCACTGGACACCCGGGCGCAGGTCAGAGGATACCATATGCCAGATTGGACCAAACAGATTAGTGTGGCAATTTTTCTAAGGTGATTGAAGCACGAGGGAGGGGAGGGGCTGGGGTGGGGGCGGCGGTGGCGACTCCGGAAATCTCTCTTAAGGTGTTGTCATTTCTGTTATCATCTCTCACTTTCTTTGAATTTGCTAACCACAATTTCAGAAGAAAAAGATTTGTGCATTCTGACACTGCAGAATGACACGAGTTGTGTTCCTGTGATATCAACCACACAATGCAGCATACAGGCCCATAAGTTGCAGTCTTGCATAAAGGTCATTATTTTGACACTAAAAATGGGCACATTCTCATATTTACCAAAAGTATGTCATCTTGACGGGATGGCAAACCACATTTAGATGAAACCAGGACAATGAAAAACTCCACTGAAACCAGACTTTTTGTTTTCAGAACATATGTTTAAGGTCATTAAGGCAAAGCACTCTACGTGGCTTTAAAATAAAACCTACTTCCTGTGCCTGTTTTCCCCACCCCCACTCCTCTGGTGAGAAACTTTAACACGAACCACCACCCAAATGCCAGTGAGTCTTGATTGTGGCTGTGAGGTTTATCAGCGTTGCACAACCAAGCGGACCCTCCTGACAAAATACAGTACATGGACCTCCGGAGCTCCTTTTAAGACATTTAGTGCCTCCTTTTCACGTCAGCTGACATCACACAGAGGAACATACACGTCTTATTATGTAGGGTGGATTTTCCCACCACCCCGCTGTCGTGTTGAAGGCAGCTCATTGTGTCCCTATGCCGGACTTGTCCCTCTATATGTTCTGACTTGACCGGTCTTGATCTCAGCCACTAAAATGTGCTGACAGGCTCTTTTATCCACCTACTCCACCTGTGTTTTGCACTTCCACATAAAGGCGACAATTTAGGAGATTTCACCTACAAGCTGCCAAACGTTTTGTCAAATCATATTTTTCAGATGTCTCCGTGTTTAGTTCCTTTTAGGACTGCAACGTCCACATTAACGATTAATCCGCTGATTATTTTCTTCGTTAATCAATTAGTTGGTGCAAAAATATCAACACCCGAGGTGCAGTCTAAAATGTGTAGTTTTGTCCCAACCAAAATATATTCAGTTTATTATCACGAAGTACTAAAAGAACCGGGAAAATATTCACATTTAAGAAGCTAAAATCCGAAATTTTGCGCACTTTTTCCCCATTACAAATGACTTGAAATTATTAAGCAATTATCAAAATAGCCGACGATCATTTTCTGTCATTTTTGTAGCTCCGGTTACTTCAAAATACGTGTTGACTGTGTCAATATGTGCGTTTGAACAGGATTTATCTGCTGTGGCTTTAGTTGGACATGGCCACTTTGTTTGCTGTTATTTTAAAGTCAGCATGCAAAACAAACCTACAATTCATTCATAAAAAAACAAAACAAAAACAAACCCCCTTGAGCTCCCTTGCTGCAGGCTGTGACCCCCAGCGTGTCATTCTGGTCAGGGCCAAACTTTCCTGTAAGGCCCAGCTGTAGATGCAAGTCACATGCACTGGCTCTTATACACAACGTAAAGGGCAGTGGGATGTACTTATGTTACACAATCACAGAGTGAATGTTTAATGGCGTTGTAAAATGGTGGGTTCAGCTTGTAGAGGGACACACACATAAAAAAAAAAAAAAAAAAATCGCTTTAATTTGCAGTTTTGTCCAGAAATCTTTGACAAGCAAACACAGGAGGATAAATATTCCTCCCGTGATGATAACTTAAACAGCTGGTGAGTTATCACTTTTGAACGCGTGACGGTGTTTTCGGGAAAACAAATTGGATTTGAACGAAAGCCGTTATTAAGTTCAATGGTTAACGAACCGTGCTAGCTTATAAACGCTCACTTTTTAAATTCAATAAATAAATAAAATTCGGTGAAAAAAAAAAATCGATCAAAAACCCTGCGAACCCCTCTCGACCCCCCACACAAAAAACAAAACAAAAAAACCAACATAAACCGTGTCCTGTTAGATTTTGACACAAGAAAATAGGACCGCTCCACTCGGCGGAGGTTAACACACGTTCGTCGGGCGACTTACGGCGGTTGAGTCCATCCGCCGCCTTCGCTATCGATCAAGCGATTTGATAATGTCACATCGATGTAAAGAAAAAAAAAAAAGAAAAGCTTTAAGGGACTCGTGAAACACAGGCAGGAGAAAAACAACGAGGAAGTCACACAACTGAAAACGATTTTTTAAAAAGGCAGTAACGTGCGTAAATACAGCAAAAGGGGGAGAATTTTTTTTTTTTTTTTTTTTTTTTTTAAACAAGAGATATATGAACTCACCGCATCGGCTTCCGTTCGGTTTTCACACTCTGGAACCGGAAGAAACATTCCTGTTCTCCCCGTCTCTGAATCCAGAGTCTCTCCCCCCTCCTCCCCTCCCCTCCTCTCTCTCTCTTCTGATTACACGCGGAGAAAAACGCACCGAAACGAGGACGAGGAGAGCTGCTTCGTGTGTTTATCTGCTAGAAATAAAGTGGTTTCATGTGACTGCATGATATCCCACGCGCACTCGGCTCTCGCGCGTGTAAATTGTGTTTTCGGAGCTCGAGCGTGTCGCTTCGAGACAGAAAGCACACGGAGCGCGAGAGAGGCGTGGAGAGACTCTCCTTGCCTGCACGGTCACATCATTGGTTGACAAACAGCAATCAGATGCAAATTCCTAACCTCTGAATCAGCAGGGGCCAGCCCCCCCCCCCCCTCCCCCTCCGTCTCTCTCTCTCTCTCTCTCTCTCTCTCTCTCTCCCCCCCCCCCACCTTCCCCCCCCCCGTGCACCCTCCACCACCACCACCTCCACCTCCACCACCCTGCTGCTGCTGCTGCTGGGGATGTCGGTAAGTGCCATGGTGTGAACTATAAACCGGGGCTTGTTCAGCAGAGAGAGAGAGAGAGAGGCAGGCGATGCAGAGCTCAAACACACTTTTGCATTTTGTCTCCCTGCAGGATTTCACAGAAGAACACTTGGTGTTGTAAGCAGACCACCCAGAGGCGAAACGCAAATAACTGTGCCGATTTAGATTTAGACTTTTATTAATCCCACAGCGGGGAAATTTACTCGTCACAGCAGCATAGAGAAAGACAAAAACAACAACAAAAAGTGCACAATATCAACAAATTTACAAATACTTATGAGATATAGGAAATAAGATCGATAAAAAAAAAAAATCTTATTTTAGAATTAAAAAAAATAAAAATAAATCAAATAAGCACATAATACAGGAAGAAAAGTCAAAGCCAAACACTGTTGGGTGATTTGATATACTGTAGGCCTAATAATGTAGTACAATAAAATAACAAAATACAATAAATGAAATACTCAGAGGTGGGAAAAGTATCCGGATCCTTTAAAGTAAAAGTACAGCAATGTAAAATACTCAAAAACAAGTAGAAGTCCTGTATGAAAAATCTCCCTTTAGTAAAAGTACACGTGTAAGTGAAATAGTTATGGTACTGGTTTTGTCTCTCTGATATATTATTATATATGGCATCATTAAAATATTAATACTGAATAATCAGTGTGTCAGCAGCATGTTGAAGTTGTAGCTACTTTAATTTTGATCTACTTTATATCCAGTTTAATATACAGCAGATAAATGTGAGGGGTCGTCAGACGATTACTGGGAGAGGAAAGAAGAAAAAACTACGTTCTGATCCACAAATCTGTTTTCAGTTTTTTTACAGGCTTTTTTTTTTTTCCACAATTTTCTGACACATTATAGAGCAAGCATCATTAGATTCTTCATCTAAATAATCTGGAAATCAATGAATAAAGTAGTCATTAGTTGCAGCGCTTCAAAGTTTTTCTGTTTTCTGAAGAAATTCTGGTTATTTTTGCATCTTCGACCCCCTAAAAGTCCATCAAAATAAAATTATTTTTGAAGAAAAAAAATTCAGCTTTGTATAACTGCTGACAAGCTACAAACTGGAGGCAACGCAAGTAGACGTGGACTCACAAACTGAAATATAATGTGGAGATGGTCCGGGTAAATCTTGATCAAAGTCACTTTATTTGCAGCATGGAGTTTGGAATATTCTTTTTGAAAACAAATTTGCACAATATGAACAACACATATCTTTAAATTTGGTGGTAAATTGTGTGTATACATGTGTTGATGTTTAGTAAATCACCTTTAACTGTGAGCTCACACATGGAGCTCTGTGAGCCGAATGAATGAGTTACACTGAGATAAATGTACTATGAACACATGAAATCGTGCGATATTGTCTCACTGATGGAAACTGATGGCTGTATTTCACACAGATGTGAAGACTTAAATATGATAAATATCACATTATATCACTTTTGAAAAGCTGAAAGTTGAAGAAACCGAATTAAACTAATTTCACAAGTCTTTACTCTTTTATTATATTTATTCACTTCAGAGCAAATGATTGTTTTAGATGCGAGAATCCTCAAAGCAGCTGTGAAGTGACACAACTCCAATATTACATTTAAGCCTCTTCCTGCTTAAAATCCCGGTGTTTAGGTGACACATACTAACAGCCGGTGTGTGAAACATGCTGACAGCCACTGAGAACGGACAAATGATAAACCACAGTGTAAACAAGGTATTGGTGCGTTCACCCAGACCTAACCATGTGGCAAAAACTGCACATTTGGACTACAAGCAGGGTAAAATAAACCCATCAGCCACATAAATAAACTCCCTGAAGGAAACAGTCTTCTCCGTCCTCGTCTCTGAATGGTTGACAGTTTTCCAAAAGCCACATCTTATTTCACCCTCGAACAAACAGATCAGCGAGTGCTGACCGGTCAGTAGCTGGCTGCAGCTGTTAACTAAAATGAAGAGCTTGAGATATTTAAAACAGAAAACCGATCCTCCATCTGCCTCATCAGATGAAACAGGATCTGGGATACAAGTGTTGAAGTGTGCTCATTGCCCCCGACACAGTGAGAGATAAAATTAAAATCAAGAGGGGCAATGACAACTGTAATTTCACGCTCGATACCAAAATAATTAAAGATGACAGTTGCATTTTAGCTCAAATGAACCTCTTGGCGGGGTCACAGGAAATGACGTGGCCATTACAAAGACGTAAATGAAACAAATAGCTGATAAAAACAACAAGCAAAACATCAATTACAAATAATCAAGCAACCAGATGAAACATAAAGCTGTAATATTTTCTGACAGTAGATTACATTACAAAGAACACAATGGACTTTTTTTAAATGTTCCTGTTTTCATGTAAATAGTGAGTGTTATGACTTTGTGTGACTCAGTGTTTGACCTGCAAATATAAAGATAGTTTGACAGTCTGGAGTTCTTGCTGACATGTCTCTGACTCATGCTTTCATCATGAACTGATTTGTTTTAGACAAATTTCTCAGAATATTCTGTTTCTATTTTCAGGCTCAGTGCAGGGAATCAACAAAATGAACACGTCACATGAAAGACTTTAAAACTAAGAAAAAAATAAAATACTTAAAGAAGCTGCTGCTCACATCAGCTTCATTCATGCTGTTGTCATGTTCTGCTCCCGCGTCAGAGGAACAGTTTTGTATTTTGGTAAATAACATAGTTTGTTCCTCTTAGCATGTTTTTGCTGCTCTGTAGACATATCAAAAAATGATGCCTCTGCCTCTTTGTAATCTTGAATTTGTGAATTTCAATGTGAACAATAATGTCCTGTTTCTTTGTACTATACCGCCACCTAGTGGACCATGTCAAATTTTTTTATTTTTTTAATTTTTTTACTTTTCAGTCTTTACAGGCACAATTCACCTAAAATGTCTCGGTACTGTTTGATTTGTTATGTAAAGTTTTACAATTTAACATTTCTGCCATTCAGTCTCAAATGTTTATTACACAGAGAAGTTTTGCGAGTACCTAGTTGGACTGTCGCCGGTCTGATGTCAACTACGCGAAGGTGAAGTCAAGTCAGAAAATATAAAGACTGAATTATTAAGGTGAAATGGGAGTTAAACGGACATTTATTAGAAACACCACCAGACGTGGCTGTAGGAGTTTTATAGAATAAAGTTAACAATAAAATGAGAAAAGCGTGGAAAAATATCTTAAATCCTTTAATAGTTGCAGTGATAATTATAAATACGCAGACATCATATACACACACACACACACACACACACGGATGTTTCAGTTAGTGATTAAAGCTCTTGGACTATCACTCTATCATCGTTGGCACGGGTTCGTTAACCAAGTTTAATATTTACAGCACAACTGCTACGTAATAAAAGGTTGGCAAGCACCCCAGGGCGCCGGGGCGAACATGATCCAAACAAGTTCATCTCAACAGACAGAAATTGACACGGGGTGAAATTACTACATGACATTCAGAGTGACAAGTTCAAAGCCTGAGAAGTTGAATTTCCAACAAACGCACAAACTTTGGTTGTTGACAAAATGCACCAACAGGTCAAGTTTTGTTACACTACCCCACGACGGTGAAAAAAAAAACATCCGGGATAAGAATTTTCTTTTTTTTTCTTAAATAACCTAGATACACGTTTCCAAAATGCAGTCAAGTACAAATGTAGAAATTTATGTACAGAACAAACAGAGGACCTCGTGTTCGTAAGGCAGAAGTGCTTTTCCAGGCTTGTAAATAGTAACATCGACATGAAACGCACCCGAGAGGAAGCGCTCCGCAGGTTTTCTACCAACAGTGAACCTCAAATATTTTTCTGTCAGTCTAACACATCTACTGCACGTACAGTATACTTTTAAAACGAGAACAATGTAAAAGTAGGCTTTAAAAGTTGTAACTGGGTGTAAACTGAGAGCACTGTGCTGGAATACATCTAAATGTACGAGAACACTTTTTTTTTTTTTTTTAACACGAATAAAAGTTCCTTATGTTTGAATGATGACCTTTACCGACGTAACACCAACACGTTTCTACACCGCTGGGCAGCGACGCACTCAAGAGGCGTTTTGAAAAAGAAAATAATGCTCACATGTTGCAGCGTTTCGGGCTGCCGTGCTTAAAGTTGTTACACAGTCGTTTCGCAGTTGTTGCTCGGTGAATAAAGACGGCGTCATCGGTTAAACTTCAAGCGTATCGTATGTTGAATGACGACTGGAACACGCCCGGTGTGGACGCGGCGTCGGATGCATCAGGCAGAGTTTGAGCTGGCGGAAATAAAAAAACAACAAAAACAAACCTCCTCCGTCTCCTTTGGAGGCTCTTCTACACCAGAGGACGATTGTGAAAGAGTAACTTTGCTTCCCAAGTAACGATGACAGACATCGTCACCTATGAGTGGCGTGTCTTTGCAGACAGAGAGACTAATAGTCACGCTTCACACCTCCCTACAAACACAGATCCAACAGGCTAGTGCAGGGGTGTCAAACTCATTTTAGTTAAGGGGCCACATACTGCCCACTTTGATCTCAAGTGGGCCAGACCAGTAAAATCATGGCATAATAACGCATACATAATGACAATATTTCTCTCTTGTTTAAATCATTGGTGAAGGTTTTTGGATGATAAACCCTGTTTTAAGGTCTTTCTACAATAAACTAGAAACACGAAGACCAAAAACTCAAGACATCAGCCCACTGTTTATCCGCCTGGGCTCTCCTCTGCAGATTCCCTAGCAGCGAGCGCTGCTGCCTCCGGAGCAGACGTCGCACTTACGCTGTTTTTGAAGCAATTACTGGATCGATTAAAAAAAAAAAAAAAATAAATAAAATTACAAAACGTTTGTAGTCATAAACCTCCGTATTCTCATAGAAATGCAATTTATGTCTTTCTGTAATTTTCACACTTAGCAAAGTCATCCGGCGGGCCGAGCTGGACCCCCTGGCGGGCCGGAATGCGGCCCGCGGGCCGTATGTTTGACACCCCTGGGCTAGTGGTTCAGGCAGTGATGTGTTGAGAGAGAGAGAGAGAGAGAGAGGTCTTGGCACCGTTAACACGCCGTCATCTGCTATCAGCACCGCAGGCTCTTCACCTGCCCGGACACAACAGCAGATCTCAGAGCTCACGGTCAATTTTCCATTATTTCCATTAGTTGAGCAGCTGCCTGCACTGTGAGATAGCAGACGATACGTTTCAGGAAGTAAACTCATTAAAAGGTGGAATGGGACGCTCGTCTGACAGAACAGTACTTTTATGCAAATGAAATGTTTCATGTTGTGTCGCTTCCTATTAGCACTGTGAAAAGGGACAACATGGACCGCCTGTTTATTTCCCTCCTGCTTCAAGGATTTACAGTTTCATACATCAGTCCTGATGCAACGCCACAACCAATCCAAATGAATTTGGGTGTAATTTGCATGAGATTACTATTACTTTGTCCCAAAGGTAAGAACGAGTGATCTCCATTGTACTCGTGATATATGAATGAGCAAACCCAAAAACTTTGGGAAACAAAAATTTGTTTTCCTTCCCCAGTTCCGTACTTCTGATTAGAAGCCAGAAAACATCGGTTGGTGGATAAATGAATGACGCGACATCTCCGCTATTTTTATATCTTCAACAGGGAGGTGGAAAATGTAAAGTGCTGCCTGAGGATGGCGCGTGAGGTCGAGTTACCGACATGAACGCTGCACTCTTGAGTGCTGGGCGCTGCTTTCAGCGTTGCTTCGTCAGCCTCGCGTGTTCAGGCTCCGCTGTGCTTCGAGTTGCATGCTAACCGTGACATTTTAACAATCCTACACTTAGCATGCTTATATGTTAACTTTTAGCATTCACTACTCTTTCTTTTTTATTTATTTTAATTTTATTTTAATTTTTACACACTGCATTGACGAGTTATGATGTGTTTACGGATAGAATTAATGGAAAATTCACTTCGGAAACCAGAGACCAACCAGAGACAAGTGAGGCAGGCGTCTTCTCTGAGCCGGGAGGACGTTTCCGGACCTCGTGTGTGGAGGAGACGCCGGGGGGGGGGGGGGGGAGGTCGAGAGGGAGACGAGGTCCTGGTCTCAGCTCGTCTGCTGCAGGTAGGCGGACAGCAGCGGTTGAGGAGGCAGGAACTCCTCTCGTTTGTTCACCACCTCAGTCTGACGTGACCCGTTGAAGTCGGTACCTGAACAACAAACAGACTTTGATCGCTCTCGTGTGCCTGAAACACATTACACCGGCTGGGTAGGTGCAACCAGGCTGTGTAAACAGGATTATGTAAACAGAGAAGCGTCGATAAAAATTGTTAAAAATCTTTAATAGACCTGTTTGCGTTCTGGGTCTCTGTCTCCGAGCTTTTGATGGCCGACACAGATGACAATATTTCTCAAATGATTAACGGATGTTGCCCGCTTTAATTTTTTTACACAAAGTTTTCAAAAGGTATATCCTAGTCTTGATATTTTCTCATCATCACAGTGAAGAAGGCGTTTAAAATAAGCCATAAACAGAAATGAACTGCAAGAGAAAATTGAGAATGAATTCACAAAATGCATCTCTGAACATTCAAAAGGACATATTAACATATTTAAAAGTGTAAAGCGCTGACTAGTCGGACATATAGATCCAGTGTGTCTGGTATGTGTCACTTCCACTCACTTGCAGAGATGAGGTCCATGTACTGGCAGATGGCGTGAAGCAGCAGTCTCTCAAAGCTGATTCACAAACACAAACAACACAGACGTGACTCTCCGCTCCTCCTTGGCATCCTCCAATCATTTGCAATCAACTTGATTCAAGCCGAGTATGACTTTGCACGTCAGTCTGTAAGAGTGTTTAAGGGGATTTATTTGCCGTTTTCTGACATCCTGTTTTTGTCTGTGTTGTTTTCCTGCCGCTGCAGTAAAACTCCACATCCAAGTGTGGCTCATACAGATTTCACGTAATCTGATATAAACTGGAAAATGTAATCGGGATCCATCAGTTTGGACTTTCAACCTGCATATTTGCCAAAGACCGAGGACATAAAAGTGTGTTAAAGAGGTGCGGTGGTGGGGTTGTGTGATTTCAGCCACCGATGAGACACGGAAGATGATCCGGGGAGACAGTATGAGTAACACGTTATTGAGTTTGAAGGCGCCGAAGCACTGCTCGGGGGTTTTACATCCTCGTCCTCGCCACCGCTTGAGGCCGAGGCTCACAGTGAGCACACGGACTCAAACATCCTCTAGAAGTCTTACTGTCAGGACCTCCACAACTAACTTCTGAAAAACATTTTCTCAAACCTTCAATTTATGTTTTCAAAAATTCCCTCTGTATAAAAATGAATATTTGTATAGAGAGGAAGCCTTTAAGTGAACTGTGTACTTTTTAAAATACCTTTTAAATTAAATTGAATACCTGTTTCACAGTCATACCAGTACAAGTATAAAGGAAAATCAGAGGGGACAAACGTTCGTGTTATATCCCATTTTGTGCAGCAGAATATAACTAATTTCTAAAATGAATACTAGTACTAATGAGTTAACGACGTTATTGTGACCTGGACCTGAACGGATGAATTAAAAATATAATTTCGTTCACATATTTATGTTCTAGCAAAAATCAACTATATTTCCCGTTATTTTCTTCAGGTCTGATGATGCAGCTTCCTGAAATCCAGAAATAATACCCTCTACGTCTTTTTCAATAAAAACAAATGCTTGTGGAGAGCTGTCGATAATTTGACTATCGAGGAGACTTCCTACCTGCTGGTGAGGTTGGTTTTGTAAACAGAGTGAGGTTGAGCGTTGAAGAAGCTCAGAAGGTTTTCCTCGAGAACTTCCAGCGTTCCCTGGGAGGACGAAAATAAACATAAAAGGTGTCAGGAGATAGAGAGGTGAGAGTTTTCATCTCCAAAACAATCCTGGCTTGTGCTTCAGGAGAAAAATACTAAACTTCATCAGGAAACCTCGGCGAGTCCAGGTTTCCTCCCTGTTCTCGCATCTCTGTTTATTATCTTCCATCATTGATAACAATTGGGCGCAAGTGTATATTGGGGTTTTCTTCTTTTCATTGGCCACATTCAGATTACAGATTAGTAATTAACCTCCAACAGTCCCTGACTGACAATCAGAGGGTAAATCTGGTCAATAAAACATCTGCCCCACAACATCTGGTGCTGTGGTCAAACCTGTTTTACATACTGTTTCCTAAACGGCACAAAAACAGCCAAAGTAGAGTTGAAACAATCCGATCAGGCAAAAGATTGATTAGTTGAACGACAGAAAAGGAATCTGCAACTATATCATTATTACAAAGCACAAAAGCTGAGACTTTGGGTTCTGGAAAACTAAGAAGAACATTTTCCAAAATTTTCAAACAGTTTTTAAACAAAAGGCACTACTGATTACTGACAACAATTTGCAGATTATTCAAAACTAAAATAAAAGCTGTTTTCCTCAGGGAAAGAAGAAAATACTTTTTCAATGGTGACCAAGAGACAAATCTCTGGGTTTGATACACAGCAGGATCAGAGAACAGACTAGTTAAAATGTGGCAACTACTCCTGAGGACATGTCTTCAAGCTGTTATCGCGATTGTACAGACAAAAAACTAAAACAAGGTTGTTTTCTTCCTGTTAAAAGGGAGTTTTTCCTCCCAGCTATAGTTTATTTCTACAATGTTTTCAGGTTGTGTTGTCAAGACATAACTACGTTAAGTTCCCCGAGATGACTTGTGTTGGGGTTTGCTGCTGTCAAACTTGAAATGACTGTGCATACATTGGCTTCTATTGTATCCAAAAGTTCATATACACACACACACACACACACACACACACACACACACACACACACACACACACACACACACACACACACACACACAGCTGAAGCAATCGGTAACCAAACGCGTACTTTCCAAGCAGAGTGAGAGATTTGAAGAGAAGATACTCACCATGGGGATTTGTTTCCGCCTCAGAGTCGTTCGCAGCCGGCGATCGATTCTCTGAAAGCAGTCCTGAGCACTGAAGGCTAGATTTACTGCAGAGAGATGAGTGCGGAGTCATCCAAACAGCTGTACTTAAAAAAAACAGCAGCCGACAAACAAAACGCAAACTGAGACGCTCACCATTCCTCTGGTCTTTGAGGAGCCGGTTGATGCATTTGGTCTTGGCCTCCTCCTTCTCCAACAGAGACAGCAGCTTCTCCTGCTCCTCACCGGAGCAACTCATGAAGTCATTCCACCGCTAAAACAACAGCACAACAAATAACACCGGTTACTTTAAAAACTACCGTCTCTGTTGGACGCCCCATTCGTGCAGGCTGATAAACAAACAAGGCCGAAGTGGACAAAACCTCAGGCAAGACTGAGAAGAAAACAAATCCGATTCAGGACTGTCTTTAAAACTGCAAACACAATTTTAAAGCAGTTTCTTGAGGATCAACACACACGCTGATCTTTCTGTAGGAGTTAAATGCACAACACGTTACACACTGACAGCATACGGTATGTTTTTACCTGAACTGTATGTAGTACTGGAAAGAAAGACGTCAAGTCTGCAGCCAAAGGCCACTAATGAGCCGGGCAGATGTGTACCTCGATGTAGTTTCTGTTGGTCCAGGCTTCAGTGAACATGGATGGGATGGCGGGGTTACTGCAAACCTCCAGATAATCTTTGGAGCATTCATCCTTCTCGAGAAGATTCGTAAGGTAGCTCGCTGATTTTCAGAGGAGAAGAGCAGAGAGAGGATGACTGCGGTGTTATGAATGTAAAGAGTTAATGTTGACCTTACAACTGGAGCATCTGCATTTTTTATAGCGTTCACTAATTCAATGTAAATAGTCTTTTTCACAATTGTTCAGACTTGGTCCTGGACCACGAGGAGCCACGAAAGGCCTTAGAAAAACATTTTTGCAGACCTGTAAACCGACTTTAAAGGTGTGAAATCTGTGGAGTTCCCCTTTAGATGCTTTCCCAGCACTGCTCAGCCTGCAGTGAATGACAGCATCTGATAATCTGATCATGTGAAATGGAAACTTACTGTTCTCCTGTCGGCGAAGGCTCTTCTTGCCTTTGGCCCGGGGAATGAGTTCGGAGTTGCGGATGGCTTGGTTGATGTAGAACTGCTTCTTTTTGGAAGGAGACACTCTCTTGGCAGGAGAGCTCGGCAGTGAGGTGCACTTACGCTCCTCTACCAGGCTGGAAAACACAGGACAGGACATAGATGTAGTCGATTTCAGTCGCACAAACCTTTAAGGGAAACTAGCAACTTCTCGCAGCTCTGGTTATTCCTCAATTTCCTAAAATACTTTTAACTACAACTTGTGTAAGTACAGGCATACACACAGCGCTGGTTTATATGCACAAGTAGTCGGGTTCATATCGTATGAATATGCACAGGAGAGATGGAAACCGTCCCCATGTAAACGACTCGTGAGCATTCACGTCAATGAGATGGTAGAATGAAATCAGTTTGTTGTTTGAGTAGGTCTGCTGCAATTATTACATTATCGCCTGAACCTGATTACTTGGGCTGACCGCAATTATTTTGCATACTCTTTAGAACCGTTCCCGATTGCTCTGTATGAAAACAGCTGGATGAAAGTAACACAAATGTCATATTCGTTGTTTTCCACCGTCGAAGTGGCGCTCCTTTAATGACGTCATCTCGTTGCACCCCCTTCTTCTATTATAGTTTATATGGCACATGAACGGAGAATTAACACCACCATGGTGCATTGTTTATTTTGGTCCCTGTGATTGTCAGTCATTTCTTTGATATTTCAGTAATAGTCTGGTATTTCAGTTGTTATTCATGTCACATCATGTGCTGCTGCATTTTCTTAAGATCACAGTTATTGTTGTTTTGAAGTCAACGAGGACTGCAAATAGCAATTATTTTCATTAACAATAAATGTGTTGATTATCATCTCAATTAGTCAATCAATGGTTAACCACTGTTTCTTAAAGCGGAAGGTGCAGCCTGAAATGTCTCATTTTGTCCCAACCAACAGTCCAAAACCAAAAGATATTCAGTTTAATATCATGGAGGACTAAAAGAGCACAAAAAAAAAAAAAAAAAAAAAAAAAAAAAAATCCTAATTAAGAAGCAGAAATCACAGAAATGTAGAATCTTTTTCTTGAAAAGAAAATGACTCCAGATGATTAAATGACTATCAAAATAGGTTGTTTTTTTCTCTCCATCAACCAATTCATTAATTTACTAATCTCAGCAACACCTTACCTGCTGCGTGAATACCAGGCCATTACAATCCAGGAAATAACAAAGATAAATAACATCCAACAAGCATGAAAGCTGATGATCAGTAACTGGCAGGATGATGAGTAATGCTCTCTTGATCATCTCTGCGGTGGTTTTATATGGATCAGATCCTGCAGCTTCTTCAGATGTGGGTCAGTGGGTGTAAACTGAGGAGGAGGCCTCTGCTGCCAGCTTGCTCAGCTGATGCCTTTTTTTATTTAATTTTTTTTTTTAATTTTATTAGCAATATAATATGATTTCATCTGTGCCTGCGTTAACTAGGATTTGAAAGTCTATCGATTTAAATGGCCTCCACGACAACCCACATAAACATGGAGGCTATTTAGTTAGCTGCTAAAAAGGCTAACAAGGAATTAAACTAATAACTAAAATGCCGACCGGGACTTTCCGGAGTTTTGTTGATTCGCTTGCGGGGATTAAGTTGAGCTTAAAAAAACCAAACAAGTATTTGAAGATAAAGCTAGACGTTTACTTTTAACTTGATTTGTAATTCCGGTTAATGCTCACAAGCTCGATGACGTAACAGACCCGTCGATCTTTACTCACATATAATCCTGCTCTTCATTGTTATTTGTCAAAACGACCATCTTAGTCAAAAGAGACGGAGAGACCACACCGAGTGCGTTTTTACGGAACGTGGGTGGGGGGAAAATAAATAAAATATTAGCTGGTGCGAAAGACAAAAGTTAAAAAAAACCAGTGCGAGTGTTTGTTTGGCAGATTAGCTGGTAAACGAGCTTTGACAGTGGGCGGAGCCAAGAGAACAAAAACAGCCGTTGTCCTCCACGCAAACAAAGAGGGGTGAAAATGCGAGAGCGCTCACTTCGTCTGTAAATAGATGAGAGAAAATATATAGGTTTAAAATATAAAAGGTTATATTTCCTTTTAGAAATTAATGTAAATTTTAATTTGTTACGTTTGAATTAGATTGCAAGAAAATCCGTTTAACATATTATGCATGAATAGTATAATAATAATACTTGTAATGAAGGTTAAATACACATAGTTGTACTAAAACACATTCTAAGTATTACTACTAGAAAGCATATTTTTTGGACTACATCCTAAAAACAAATTACAGACCTGTACACAATATCGACATTGGCATTTTTAGTGATCAGTTGTTATATTTATTGGAAACATTATTGTTGTAGTCGGAAGAAAAATAAAAGGTGTGGCCTACAGCTACCACAGAATATTTCAATCATTTTTATTTCACTCTATTACTATGATTATTACGCGTTACACTTAATTTTTTTTTTTTAGCCCTGTGAATATTATGAGGTTATAAAGTTGATATGTTGGATGTGCAACAAGCAGCAACCTTTACCGTTCATTTGGAGTTGTGTTTTTTTTATTTTTTTTTTTGCTGAATAATTAATCTAAATTCAATATTTTTGCAACAACAACTGATCATATTTGCGGAAAAGAATCTCCTTATGTCTTACTAATGATAAACACAAAGAGAAAGTAAACAAACAAATTTGCATGAGCAGAGCGTGCAACGGGGATTTCAATCTCCCGAGCGGGTCATCTCGCTAATAGACAATCGTCGTACAACCTTAGGAAACACAAATTCCTGTTCTATCTTCAAAATAAAGTTCATAAATCTTTCAAATCCGTCATCTTAAAGTATTTTTTTTTTTTTTCTTTTGTGGCTCCGACATTATTTGCGCTTTAATTCAAGTTGACGTTTTTCTACTCATTAAGGGGTAATGGAGTTTGTGTGCATGTTACCATAACAGCAGGTTTAATTGGCCCTCTGTCGAGTCACATCAACGGTTTCCAGTCGTTTTCTCAGCTGCTGCAGAAATTCTGTTGGATCGGAGAGGAAAGTTTTTTTCTAGTAATTTCACAACGTTTTCTGAGAAATGTTTGGACAATATCAGAGAAGATTCTTGGATTTGTTCTCGTGTGTATTTTGGAATGGAGAAAGAGAAGAAGACGAGGATACCGAAGTTAGAAAAGCCCGAACCTGATGCTTTCCCACTGATTGTGTATGAAATTAAGAAATCAGTTCGCAGCATGAGAACTGTGAAGTCAAAGGAGAGGACGAAAGAGACCACGTCGGACAGCAGGTCCGCGACGGACAAGGGTAAGACTGCATGTGAGACATCAGGGAACATAATGAGGCTGCGTGTCAACTTGATGCCTGTTCTGGCCTCAGCCAAAGAGCCTGTGGAGGAGGAAGAGGAGGGAGAGGAGGAAGAAGAAAATGACATCTGTACAAGTCAAAACAAACCAGAAAACAACAGCAGCAGAAACAACACATCTGTGTGTAATTTCTTGAAACAGACATGGAGCTCAGGTGATTGTCAGTTAGGATTAACTTCAGAGAGTGCAACAAAACCCAAGCAACCACAGAGTCCTTGGTTTGTGTTTCCGCCTATTACTCAAATAAAACAAGCTCCTGTGGAGGAGGGAGAGGAGGAAGAAGAAAATGACATCTGTACAAGTCAAAACAAACCAGAAAACGGCAGCAGAAACAACACATTTGTGTGTAAATCACCGAAACAGACATTCAACTCAGGTGATTGTCAGTTAGGATTAACTTCAGAGAGAGCAACAAAACCCAAGCAACCACAGAGTCCTCGGTTTGTGTTTCCGCCTATTACTGAACTAAAACCAGCTCCTGGGAGGTGTGATTGTCAGAAGACCCAGAGGTGCCGCACGCCTCTGCCTTCCATCACTTTATGTCAGCAGGAAACAATCAGCTCTCCAGACTTTACAAGAAAAGTCTGTGGAGGCGATGCACCAGTTACAAGGCAGGTGTCGGACAATCCCCTGTGCTCCAACAGTGTGAGTTAACTTCAAAACGTGACGACTCGTAGTGTTTAGGGACATTTTTTATTATTGCAGACATCTGCTCTTAAAGATCCTACTAAGTGGTGACGGAGTGTTTAAAGACTTTGGCAGTTGTAGTATGGGAAACAGGATCGAGAGTCTCTGGGCGGACAGAATTTGGGAACATTTTTGTCTCCTGTTTAGACTTCACTCTTGTCTGTGCAGAGATCGGCCGAGTTTCGTCTTGCCGACATCTCCTTGTCCAGCTTGGACGCCCTGCTGCAGACAGTCACAGAGAAATTGAGGAGGGACAAGAGAGGCGGCGATGAAGCATCATGGAGACGAGTACAGTCCGACCATGTGCTCACGAGTGTCAGGCAGCAGGATGGAAACATGTCCAACATGTAGGCTATGTTTGGTAGATTTGGGTAAAATCTTTTAAAGAATATAAAAATGTATTCTTAGTCGTAGAGCAAAAGGTAAGTTCACTATTAGAGTTTATTAGAGTACAGCATCATCCATATTTAATTATACGTCCTCAGTGTTGGATCCTGTCAGACCATCTACAGAGTATCTGAAGGAATTTTCTTTGCACATTTTATTATTCATTATTTAAATGACATTACATGACAAGACATTGGCGCATGTAGAACAATTGTTGCGAATGTAGGTGTTGGTGTAGTTTTCCAAATGTCAAAACAGGACGTCGATGTCTGGCACATTATTTAAACAGAGAGGTGTAAATACTGTATGTTAATGTGTGATTAAAAGGGCCAGTGTGTAGGATTTGGGAGGATTTATTGTCCGAAATGGAATATAATATTCATAAATATATTTTTCATTAGTGTTTAATCACATGAAACTAAGAATCATTGTGTTTTTGTTACTTTATAATGAGATCTTCATATCTACCACAGGGGAGCGGGTCTCCCACCATGGAGCTCGTCATGCTTCTCAAGTAGCCCAGAAGGGACAAAGCAAACAGAAACACCGACCCCAGACGAGGACTTTTATGTTATATCGAAAGCCACCATGTGGAGAATTCAGTTAGATGTAATCAAGCGGCCTGATGTCACTCATTGGTTTGTGAACTGCTGTTATGAAGCCTCGAATTCGGCCTTTCAGCCGTCACCATCTTATTATTTTGGAGCCAGAAGTGACCATATTTAAACGAGCTGGCCAGATCTGATTGATAACTTGACGACACTACATCCCGCCCACCTGCAGCTGAAACCTGACTGCCCCACTGGTCTGTCAATCAAACAGACACGCCACTAAAACATACTGCTTTTTGAGGTCTAATATCTAATTAATGACTGGATTATTTTCAGATGGACCGCCAGAAAACTGATAAGGAGTGACTTTAGTGAATGATACAGTTATGACTTGTACAAAAAAAATGGATTGACTTTGTATTTCAAGAGAGAAATTTAATGAGAGTCTATGCAGCCAAAGCCATTTTGGAGCCAACCCCTAGTGGCCCTCAGTGGTATCACAGTTTACGGTACTTTTGCATTCGCCCCATTTTTCAAACCTGAAATTACTAGAATCTTTTATGTTTAAAAAAAAATTTAAAAAAAAAAATCAAATTTAAAGATATTAAATTACAATTACAATATTGATGACTTAAGTCTAAACATATTATTACTGAATCCTTGAACCCAAGTGTATACCCTACTCGTAAAAATGTTTTCAGTGAACATGGAGTAAAACGAACTCGTACATGAACAACAGCATCAAATAAAAGACTTCAGTTCTGTTTTGTCTTTTTTCCTTTAAACAGAGGAACAGTAACGGGAACATCAGCAGGTGGCTGCGCAGGAGACGGACAGATGAGACTCCCTCCACTTTCTTCTGCACCCAAACCCACACTCATCTTCATGACGAAGATGAACCTCCTGACATCCAACAAGCTGCAGTGACTCGTCAAAAACCAACAGACTGGACTCACAACATGCAGCACAGTGTTTTAAAAATGGTACTGGAAATCATATATTTATTTTCTTTCAGGACAAAACCTTTACAACAGACATTGTTTTCCTCTATGGTAGCATACTTTCAGGATATAACGATCATCTCGCAGCGGATGCAAATATAAATTAAAGTTCAAGTAGAACTGTACATTCAGTAGAACAGACTTTCATTCCAAAATGAGACGTCCAGCTTCAAGTTCAGGTTTTAAATTATTTCAGTATATTTCAAAACATTTAACTGAAGATGATTTTTCAGTCGTTTTGCTTTATTTTTCAGAGACAGACAGGAAATGTGGCAAAGAGCAGGAGAGTGAGAAGTCCGAACCGCTCGGCCACGAGGTCGCCTTTTATCATTTTATCTTTTTTTAAAACAGTTTGCATTTTGGAATGAAACCCTTCTGATACTTTATGTTTGTCTCATGCCTGTATTTACTATAGTAATATAATATCTTGTACATATCTAACAGTGCAGTAACATTCAGCAGTCGTGTCATTTGTTTGACAACAAATAAATAAAGTGTCTATCGTAAAAACAACTGTTGAAGGTAAAGTTAAAATGTCTTGGATTGTTTCATCTTTGATATATTATGATGTCTTTAATTTAATTTGGAGAGTTTGGCATCTTGCGTTTCAATTTAAAATACAGCTGAAACTTGAGCCCGAGTCTGTCGTTTCATATTTTCGTAATTAAATGAGATTTCCAGAACTTTCCGGGACCGCTGAGGAATCCCGCTAGTCTGATTCCCAAACATGACATACAGAAAGATGGAACGCAAGACATAACTTCATTAATACAAAAAGAAACCAGGCAGACTCCTCCCCATCATACATAATAGTGTAACAGTGACACTGTTGGCCAACGTGACACTGTTGGCCAACGACAAACCACACAAAATATATACAAAAAAAACCATTTTGACAGACAAAAGGAAAAATAAAGTTGAAATTTACAAAACAACAACAGCTGAAAAGTTCTTCAATAAAGATTTAAGAGGTATTCAACAATAAACTTGCAATAGAATTCTCACCCTGTAACAGATATATTGTATATTGTCCTGAAACAGCCTCTCAAATGCTTTCTGAGCTATAAATACGAGTTCATAGTTACATGTAAACACATGTATGTCAGCGACTGTCTGAGTGTTTGCAGCATTTTCTTTTTTAAAGTGCTTTCTGGAACATAAAGATGAGACTGTAAGAGGTCCACTGATTGAGTCCTGAGGAACACCTCTCACTGTTTTCACACTGAGCCCTGCCTAATACTCATCCAGGGGAAATAAGCCGTTGCTTTGGAGAGAAGACACAGTGGAAGATTTATCAGCCCATATAAAGTGAACAGGTGAACAAGGCACCAAAGCCGTTATGAGGAAGGACTTTTGGTTCGTTCTTCAGAAGATAAATTACTGTAACTCTAAAGACTAATTTTTCCCCCACAGTAACACTTTAGTCCTTTTTTTTTTTGTCTGTCTTAAAGAGCTCAGGTGATTCATGTTGTTGTCACACTGTGCATCTTTCACATGAACATACAGGGAGTAATAAAAAGCTTCTGTCTGTCTTTGGTCCGTTCGTGTTGCACCAGTCCACTTCAGAGTGCGCTGTCCTGTAAGTTGCTGCCGACTATAAAGAGAGCAGAGGGATCTTTGCTGGAGCTCTCTGCTCTGTGTTTGGACATTTGAGGTTGAGTGGTTCCTCTCTGAACACCACTACTGCTGCTGCTGGACGCGCTGCTGCCCCTGCGGCTCGTCTGAGTTGACTCCAGTCCCTTTTCCTCCGGCTGGGACAATCTGCTCATCGCCACACCGCTGCTCTTCTCTGCGGTAGATCTCCCCTTGCTAGCTTTTGCCTTTTTTGGTTTACCTGCTTTTGGATTGCTGTCCGATGACTTCCCCGGCGGCTGCGGAGCTTTGCTCGGCTGAGGAGGTTTGACCGGTGGTTGTGGTTGGATGATGGTTTCGGGAGGGTTTATTTGGGCGGGCGGGTTCGGTTGGACCGTCCCATTGCTGACGACCACATCTGTGAGATGGTCGTCATCAGTCTGCTCTTTAGCAAAGCTGACAAACACCTACGGAAACAAAGGCGCTTTAGTGTCACATCGATTCATATCCATCTGATTGTTTTTCCATCCATTAAGATTCAGCTATTGCTTGCTTTCTTGTTGTGAACACATCTTTGCATGCATGCTAATATATCCAGTAGAAGCATTCGTGCTGGCTTGTAGCTGCTTTTTCAGAATAACTAAGAGTCAGCAACATTAAATACCTTAAAGCTAAAAGTCAAATCTGCAGTTTAAACATTTGTAACATTTCAGAGTAACATGTATAAATGCATAAAGAACTTAGGTAGATTCAGATCAATGGGTGGGATTCTCAATACCTTTCCCCTTATTGACCCAACCCTCAGTTTATTTTGTTATTATTGTCAAGTAAATCAAAGAACACAATTTGGAGTACTGATTCACGGAGATTACAGCTTCTCTGAACTTTTTCATCCACCTTAGTATTCTTATTAGCTATTCATTCAAAGACACTTCAATTCTTGTTGTCTTCCTGAGAATAAAGGACTGGATGCACTAGATCCCAGATCAGGACAATCACACCACCTTTTGCAGAAATGTTTATCAGTTAACACGCTGGAGAGGTTTGAATGGTTTCATCGCAGCCGCATCGTCGCCCTCACCTGGTCCAGCGTGGTCTGTGAGACGGAGAAGTCGACGATGTCCAGCTCCTCGTAGTTGTTGGCCAGCACGTCAAAGACCCGAGCCAGGGAGCAGGTGTGCGAGGGCAGCTGGTACTGCAGCACGTTCTGGTGCTGCTCCTTCAGCTCGATGCTGGGAAAAGACTTCTGCATGTAGGTGCTGACGAGAGACGAGTCGGGGTCGGATTTGGTGTCCCCCAAACGGAGGATGATGGTGTAGCCGTCGCCGAACCTGAAAGACGGGATGGACGGAAACAAAAGTCAAGATTCAACATGTCACCTTCACATCAATACAGTTAAAAAAAAAATGGAGCGTGCTGTACGTGACAGGTTGCAGTCCATCACAGGGCAGGACAGAGACAACCATTCACACTCACATTCACACCTGCAGCCAATTTAGAATCACTAATTAACCTAACATGCATGTCTTTGGACTGTGAGAGGAAGCCGGAGTAGAGAAAGAAAACCCATGCATTTATATGTAACAAATCCAACTCTGCCATGAACCAGTCCTGCTTCCTGATTGGTCCAATACAACCAGAAATACTAAGGAAGAAGCTATACATGTTCCAGCAGGTTAAAAATCATCTGAATGACAAACACCAAAACATTTTATATCTTTATCATCTCATCTAAAAGAATTTGATGGTAATTTATAGCTTTAGGATTTTATGATCATTTATGACCCGGATCTAAACTGTTTTGTTTTCCATGGCACTAATGGTGAATTGATGATCCGTAACTTTAGTCAAATCATGTTGAAATCATGTTTTCTTTGACATCACAGTTCAGAGCCTGATTGCTTCAGTTTTCTGTCGTCTCATGACTGTAAACCTCATCAAGTGACTGAATCAGCCCGTTTTAGTGTGACGCTAAACTCTTCACAGATATCAGCACAGACACGATCCTTCACGGACCTCTTCACCTCAGAGGAGAAGCTCACGAGGCAAACTTTGTTTTCAAAAAGCCCAGTGTTAATTTAGAGATTGATACAGCTGAGGAGGGGGAATGCACGACTGAATGAATGCACAATGTAGACTGAATACACAAACATTAAATCGGGAAGGAGTGTAGTGTGTGGTTACCTGTTCTTCAGGTGTTGTACAGATCCGAGACACTGAAACCTGCCGTTGACCATGATGGCCATCCTGGTGCAGAGAGCCTCACACTCCTCCATACTGACCAAACAGACACAGAGTAAAACACATTAACATTTACACTCTAAATAAAGCTTTAGCTGTAACGACAGCAGTAGATGATTTTTTTTCTTTGCATCATGTTTGTGTGGTGTGATGGAGAAGTGAGTTGTGTCATCCCCTGTCTTGGACTAAAATCCCCTTCTCTTGGGTTTGTACATGATAATTCAGAGTCCATCTCCTCCTACCTGTGGGAGGTGAGAACTACAGCTCTTCCCTCTTTGGTGACGCTGAGGATGCAGTTCCACAAAAACCTTTTGGCTTTTGGGTCCATACCAGTGGTGGGCTCATCCTGACAGCAGGTGAAGGAAGGAAACAAAGAGCAATATGTGAGTTAAGATAATGTACGTTATGGATCGAGGTCACTCATTTCTGAGAGGTTCATCCTTGGTTTCGTGAATCAAGCTTTTGCTCTCCAGCTGTTCTGTTTAATCCTCACCAGGAATATAACAGGTGGAGCACCGATGAGGGAGATGGCCGTGGAGAGTTTCCTCTTGTTGCCTCCGCTGTAGCCTCCGGCCTCCTGCTCTGCATACTGGGTCAGCCCCAGCCTCTTCACCCCCCACTGCGCCACCTACAGAGCAGCAGAGTAACATACATCACTGAGACAGAGCAGCATGTTCAGTGTAAACAACTGGCCCAAATCCATTTTTGACTTTGTTAAGATAGCGCTGAGTAGACAGAGAAGAAAAGTGGCGAAAGGGAACAGGGGAAAAACATGCAGTAAATATCCGGCCAGAGGACTCGCTGCATGTGGTACGAGCCCTTACCACTCAGCTACTGGGTTGCCCCGACCTTTGACCTCTCAAGGTAACATAAGACGTTTTATATAAAGACAACAACTCTTCACTGCATCTTTCTTCATTCATTGTACCTTCAGGCTTATCTTTTACGTGAAGTTACCTTGGTGACAGACACCTCTGGCACTCCCCGCAGGCGGGCGTACAGCTCCAAATGTTCCCGACCCGTCAGCAGGTCACTGATGGCGTCAAACTGCGGACAGTAACCCATCAGCTGGTGGACTTGCTCCATGTCTGTCAGAACACTGAGAACCAAACAGATGATATCAGGGATTTAGTAATACAAAGCTTTTGTAGAGGTTGAAGTCACTGCAGCTGTGACCAAGTTTCTTACCTGTGGTTACTGAGGAAAGCCTTTCCGTGTGTGATGGGTGTATCACCAGTCAGCATACGAAATGTAGAAGTCTTCCCTGCTCCGTTCACCCCGAGCAGGCCGAAACACTGGAGGGAAGACACAGAACAACACCATTTTACAAACATATTTTATTCCCACTTAACATAACCTTTAAGCAGCATAAGCTTGTAGTAGCTATAGTAGGAGCTGAAACAGTAGGAGCAGTATTAGCAGCAGGAGTAAGAAGTTACAGTATTTGTAGAAACTGCAGCACTACTTGTAGAAGTATTAACAGTAGCTGTAGAAGCAGCAGCTAAAGTAGAAATAATAACAGTACCAGTAATAAAATAATCATTATGATACATCACCTGAACTGAGCAAACTAGCAAAGATCTCAGATATTGACTGAACAGATGACAAAGACAGAGCTGGAAGTTACAAACGTGTGTCTGTCGTCACTGCACTGCGACGTGATCATTTGGTGTGTAACTCTCACCTCACCGCGGGGAATCCCAAGACAAAGACGATCTACCGCCGGCTTTCTGCCTGATTTATAAACCTGAAAGACAAAAAGTTATCAAATGTGACTTCACAGTGATGCAGTCGTGGAGAGCAGCAGTATGTCAGTGTCGGACCAGAAGTAGAGGAGAGAGCTCATCGGTGTGACTGAACGCATGTGAGGGTGCAAAAAGATGTTTCAGATATAAAAAAAAACTGCACTGGTTGCATTATATTGAGTTGCACAAGTTATTATCTGTATAAGAGCGGACGTCACTATGTATCCGAGGAGAAAACAGGGGCTTTTATTGTGAAGCAACTGTATGATAAATAAATTGGCCAATAAAGTAGTTGTCAGTTAACAGAAATGTGCCTTTTTGTTGTGATTCTGTGACAATTTATGCATTGGTTTACAGTTGTAGGTATGATGGCAGACAAACAAACAAGAATACACATCCAGTTCTTACAAACAGGATTTAAATAAGAAGTGTAAATCATTTGTAAGCGTTGTCATTTCATCAAAGTCAGCTAAAAGCAGAGATTCAGCCACAACAGTGTTGGAGAGGAGGACGATGACACAGACAGTTCCAGTTGTACTGTTTATCTTTGTACCTTGCTCAGGTCGAACATGGTGAGAATGTCGAACTGGGCTCTGCCACGTTTGACCCTCTCTCTCTCCCTGGCGACGTCCTCGTCCTCCGGACCGAGAGGAGGCATCACAGGATTTGTCCACCACGGCCTGAAGAAAGAGAAAACATCCCTCTGTATTATAAAGCTCTGCTACTGTGGAATGGTGTAACTATGAAAACAATCTGTGTCCGGTTTCAACACAGACAGACACGTTCATTTATCTCATCTACAAACTACAAAATTCGTCTAATTAATTCATGATTTATTTAGTCGGATTTTTATTCATTCATCTGACAAACATTCATGATGACATAAACAAATTGCAATGGTACTTTATGCTTTAAACTCCTGCAGGAGATCTAAGTAAAGAAAAAAAATAACCATAACTGAACACGTCAATGGTTACTGCCACTGTGCTGAAACACTAATAATGTTCAAACACTGTGTATCATCTGATGAATGGTAGAGAAGTTCTGAGATGACAAAAAAAAAACTGGGAAAAAAAAAGGGGAGATAGTTAAACATACCTGAAGCGAATGAAGAACTTGTACTGCAGGAGAATAGTGAAGATGAAGAAGATAACACCTTCAGCTGCCATGGCGAACAGGTTCTTCCCGACAAAGTCCCACTGAAGAGGGTCCAGAGTCTGTTTGGTGCCTGCAGAGGACACAGACACATTCTTTATTTACACACATGTCTTTTTGTATATATTTAATGCCGTGTCTAACATGCAGGTCAAGTGTTTGTATACACTCCTGATGAAAATCTTCTTTTGTCTACAAAAACAGGAATGAGCAGCAAGAATGAAAACAAACAACTTTACAGTGTCCTGAGGTAAAGGCAGATATCTTTTTAGAGGCTGACATTCAGGTACCGAGTCTCTGGAAGGCGTCTGCCATGGCCTGGTTCTTGGCCATGTCGATGAGTCCTCGTCCCAAGCAGAAATGAGGGAAGATTAAAAACACCTTCTTCAGAATCCTGTTGACTTCATTGAGATGCTGGAAAGACAAAATCATCCACAAAGCATGTACCAGTTAAAGGAGCATTCATTCAAATGATTGCTTATTTTTATGATGTCGTATACTCCGGCCCTCAGACTGGATCAGTTTATACCTCATCTACAAACAGCTCAAGGACGAAGGTGGCGACGCTGCCGTTGATTCCAATGAAGAGGTTGATGGAGGTCAGCACCACATAAGCTGTGCTCGGCACGGAGAACAAAAAGGATGCTGGGTACATCAGAGGGGTTATGGACCACCTAGAAAGGATCATTAGGTTATCCAATCAGAAAAGACAGACACACTTATTTCCTTATTTAAGATAAGAGATCTTAGAAGTGTGACAGACTGCTGAAACGCACCCGTAGAGCAGGAGGAGAAGGACGAGAGCCGGCAGGTTGGTCTCAGAGACGTACGACTGCTGCTGGAAACTGATGAAGATCAGCACCACCATGGTGGCCGGGACGGTGTAGTTTAACTGAGAAAATGACAACAATAAAATTCAGTAAAAAGAGCCTCATGTTGTATACGAGCCAGTGAATATTAATCTCTGCTGTTGATAAAGTAATGCAGATCATCGACTGAAAAACTGGGGGGAGATCTTACACCTTCTAAACATGATAAGCCTGACAGTGCTTGAATATAAGAGAAAGTGTGCGGTTTCTGTTTCAGGTTGTGTGCCTGCTGGAGTGACAAAGATGTCTCTTCTCCTTCCTTTTGAATACTGACCATGTCCCAGAGAAAGTTGGCCAGCCAGTAGAGGATGGGTTTGACCCCGCTGACAAACTGCAGGTGTTTGGCTTTGCTGACTCGCTCCTCAATCAGAAAAAGGATGAAACTGGCCGGTACGAAGGACATGGCAAAGATCACACAGATGGAAACCAGAACATCTACTGATGTGGTCATCCTGGAAGAGAAAGCAGGCGGAAACACACATTAAAATACAAGAAAAGATATTTTGTGAAAAAACAAAATACTGCCTGACAATTGTTTTGATTTGTTTTTAAACATTTTGGTGCATTTACTACATATTTGCATCACTGCTTTCCCTTTTCAAAGAATATGGAAAATCTAAACCTAAATCTCCAGTACAGTGAACTCACATGGCCATTTCAGTGAGTTGCTCCTTGGTGAGGTTGATTGGATGATTGTAGGCCGTGATGCCGTGTCTTCTCCTCTCTGGACCAGGCGGGAGGCTCGCTCTCAGCAACCCGTTGTTCATCACGTTGACAAAAGACACCATGGCGTGCCAACCTTTGTTGTTGTACCACACCTGAGTACAGCAAATACAGAAATGACATTTAAAATGGAAAAGAGCTCTGACCAAAGTAACTGAAATGCTGTCGGAGCTGCTGGAAATATTCAAACACAAAGTCTGATTTTCTTCATTTGGCAAAGAAGCAGAAAAATAATACACTGGACTTGACAACCATTTACCTTGACATTGTTTTGACTGTTTAGTCCTCCCACAAACTCTGGCAGTCTGTTTAGCAGATGATCCAGTGAACTGTTCTGTGATGAACAAAAGAAAATGAAGGCATCAAAACATGAAGTCACAAACATTAAGGAGACATCAGTGTTGCTAAACAACCTTCAGATCTTACTGTACCTGTGGGACTCGGTAACGAGTCCTGATTGCCATGACGGAGTCTTGGAGATGATGAACCTGTGATACAGTCTGCGTGGCACTGCCGCCGAGAGAGAAGCCTCCATATCTGCAACAGAAGTTAAACTGTAAATAACTTTTAGAACTATTATAACAGTCTTTCAGCAGAGTAAACTTAAAACAAGTATGATGGTTAATTGACACAAATCACAGCTACAGAATGAGTACTGCAGATATTTTAGATGCAACTTACCTGAACTCATTCACCCACTTCTTGGTTTTTAGGCTGTTTATCACAGAGGAAAAAAGTTTAAGATCATTATGTAATTAGGCTTCAAAAATGACAGAAAAATGTCAATCAAGGAGAGTTTACACAGTCAAATAGCATATATGATTATGGTGAAGCATTATCTTTATTGGGATGCAAATAAATCAAAACTATATTTAAATGTCCAACAATCTGCTTTAAAACAAAAACACACACTGTTGAACATAGGTAACAAATACAATAAATAATGCACCTTATTGTGTTGAGTTCATAAGGTACCTTTTCTTGAGGATTTGAGAGTAGGTCTTCACCAGGTAATCAGAGATGTTATAACTTGTCAGATTTTGAAGGATGTCTCCAGTCACCCTCTTCATCTGAAAATTAACAAATTGAAATGGTCTAGTAGGGCCCAATTCAATACAGACACACGCTACAGCATATTACACCATATAATAACATAAACAAGTGAACCGTCAATAAAAAAATGTCATCAGGCTTCAGATAATTTTAGCTGTGTTTTGCCTTTAGATCAGTTTTCAGTTAACTGGTAATATTTTCAGTCCAATCTGAAACCTCTGTAGCAGAATCCAGAACATTCGCAGTAAATCAGCCGGATCTGACACCACACTGACCTGCGGAGGAGGAATCCCACCAGCACCCTGCGGGCAGTCGGGCAGCATCCGGCGGACCTTCTCTGTGCTGCACTGACAATCAGGTGAAGGTCTGTCTTTGCTCCAGTTGCCTCTGTTAAACATCTGCCAGGTGGCGTAGGATAACTGTGGCCTCGTGAACAGGCCACTCCGCTCAGCTTCACACTGGGGGCTCCTGCAGGGAGAAGGTTCAATCACTGAACACTTTACGAATGTCTGGTATCACGTTCAAGTGCATTAAACCAATGAATATATTTAAAAGGAATACAGATTCTCCCAAACCCATAAATTAGCTTATAGCGGATGTTGAAATATGCTGATACCACTACTTCTACCAGTGGAGGTCACATATTGTTTAATACTCTCAATCAAAAAATTACACTTTGAGAAAAACCCAGAAAAGGTGGTTTTATTTCTACCATCTACCGTCTATCATGTTTTTCATACTTTTTTTTGTACTATGTTGAAGATCCTGATGTCTCAGAACCATGTGTCCCACTTCCTTTACTACTCCCTTCACTACTCAAACTGAGACAAAGTCTTGTGTTTGCACAGATGGTCTTACTTGCTGTTGTCCTCCTCCTCTTTCTCCATGCACTTGGTACCAAAGCCTGGGCGGTCCAGCAGAGCTTCCAGCAGGTTCTCCATGGCTGGGCTCCCAGGGGCGTCGTTGCTGTCAATATTAAACCATAGGTAAGGGAAACTGTGACAACATTAAGTGAGTAAACGACCAGCAGTTTGTAGCTTGTAACCTCTGTCCGAGTGACAGAGCAGATCAGACTAATTCACAACAGAGGAAACAGTGCAGACTAAGGTAATTGGAGAGTGTTTGGGTGCAGTCCTACCTGAAGAAGGTGTACTGCTCTCCGTACATCCAGGGCTGCAACTGCAGATTGGGGTACTTCCCGAATGGAGGAACAATAAGGCTGAAGAGCAGGGCGACCAGCACGAACACAGCAGGCAGAACAATCTGAAGCACAAATCACTGTCACTTCACAGGATCAACTTGAAGAGAAGATTCAACTCTTATTGTCTGTGTCTAATGACATATAGATACACTTTTCTACAGAAAAATAAACTACAAAAACTTGAGGAGTCCACGAGCAAAACATTTTCAGTTGACAAAATCAACTGATTAAACTGGGTGGACATTATGGGAACCATAATCCTCTGCTGGCAGATGGTCTTTGGACGCACCTGAGCGAAGAACCCCCTGCGGCTCCTCCGAGCGTAGAGCCAGCGTTTGATGAAGAGAGCTCTCAGCTGCTGCCACGTCAGCCACCAGCCGGTCAGAGGAACCCCACCTCGACCGTCTCCACTCAGCAGGTCTGTCTCCTGAGGTTCTGCAGGCCCGATAAACACAGTGTGAGAACTTACACCGATATAGTTGGCATGGAGCGAGACATGACATGGACACCTTTGATATGATGGAGATTCCTCTCAGATCACAACCACAGAAAACTACAGTAGAAACGTGACATAACAGCTGACCGACACATTGTTATGGATTTTACAATTTGCCTATTTATCAACTTTTGCATTTAATTATTTAACCTACTGCTAGTGAATAGCTGTGGTGTGTGGTGCCTCAATCTAGCCTAAACAGCTACTGACATTTAAATATCTAATTTCAGTGGAGTGTTTATGCCTTATGGATTTTCAGTCTTTAGATTTAAGAGAGAAACCCTGAATGCATGTAAAATTTGGAATTCAAATTTCTGTGTTAAGTTTCTATTAACCCATAATTCTTTGAGAGTCAAAACTAGGAAGTACAAGAACATACATTTTACAAGTATTGTGAATTTAATCTTGGGGAGAAATAAAAACACGTATTCTTTCTGTCTAATGATTATTTTCAGCAGGTGGTGAGCTGAAGGTACCTTGTTTACGAAGCCTTTTCCCTCCTGGCAGCATTATGGAAACAAACAGTCACAATGGGACATGAAACAAGAGACGAGCTGTACATGATGAGCGGTATCCACACAAAGCTACAGTATGCGTCTGAGTGTGTGTGCACACCTGTCTCTGGTTCTTCAGCAGGTTGCCCCTCAGCTCTCTGCCCTGAAGGCTGCGGCTGGTTGTTAGGAGGTTCAGCCTGCAGCTCTGGTTCAGCGTCCACACCAGTTTCCTCTGCTACCCGCAGAAAGATCTGGAAAGGAACAGGATGGTCAGGGTGAAAGAATTAATTCCTCTTTACGAACACAATAAGGTACTTTTTGAAGGAGTGTGAAAAGAAAAATTCACTTCCTGACAATGAAGAATTATATTTGGGTAAATCTACACGGCCTCACTTAAAAGAGACATGATACTTTCTCTGTTGCAGGCCCAAGACGGAGACATTTCCAATAAAACTGTCAACTAATGCAGCTTCCTGTTCAAACTGAGGCACCGTCTCGTCCTGCAGACAGCAGGTGGCAGCGAAGAAGTCATCCTGTGGCTTTACTCAGAGGTCAAAAGAGCACAGAGTGTGTGGCTAATTCCCACAGAGCAAATCTATCAGGTCTGAAAAGTCTGCTATCAGTGCTAATCTGATGCTAATGCTAAGCCCATTATGAGCGTAGCTGCTCCACAAATACCCAGCCTTCCTGAAAAGACCTGCTAAATCTACTGGGAATCACAGCGATGACTAATGCCTCACACACACACACCCACACACACCCACACACCCTTCACTCACACTTCATTCACTATTTTACTATAAAACGTACACTGAATATTTTAATCTACTGAGTAGTAAATTCAGATTTTAGACACTTAATGTTAGCAGAGAGTTGCGCATGCTTTTGGACATGACATGGATATTTACATAGTCAGAATTCAAGCACTCAAATAAACTAGCTGACAATAAATTTGGTGCACAGTATGATAAATAGGTAGTATTTCACAGATTTTTTTTTTCTTACAGCTGTGTTAGGATTGTTGATTTACAATTTTTTAATTAAATTTTTTGCTATCAGTCTACTGCTAACCAAGCTGGCCTTTACAAGCTGCCAGATAGTATTGTTAAATTTGATGTATTTGATCAAATATCCTTTTCACATCTTCAAAATTGCTTCCAGTAAAAACTCAGAAGGATTTCACTTTAACTAGGCATCTATATGTATCTAAATGTACAAGTGAAAGAGGTATTATGCAGATATTATTATATATAAAAACTGACTGACTGAGTCTGGTATCTGTTCTGTAATTAAGGCCCGAGCACCGATGGTGCAAAAGCCCTATTGTTATCCAAGCGATTATTATGATTCTCTGTAAACAACTGCATTTTTGGAGGCTTTATCATATTCAAAAACTCATGAAAGTTGGTACACCCGTCTCTCCCAGCGAAAAATTTGGTGTTTTAGTGGAATCGCGAGTGGGCGTGGCCAAATGGCTCGCTAGCGCCCCCTAAACAGATGTCCCGGCCACTCCATTTACCTACATGCACGAAATTCGGTGGACATGTGTATCACACTTAGACGTACAAAAAAGTTACATTGCACCATTATGTCAACTCAGCAGGAAGTGCGCCATTTTGAATTTAGTCGCCATTTTCGGCGATTCGCACGTTGTACTTTAACAAATTCCTTCAGATTTTGTCGCACAGACTTGAAATTGAGTCTGTGCCCTCTTAACATGTTTGGAATTAAAAGTTATCATAAGAATGATGGCGTGGCGTGGCGTGGCGGCCAAAAAGTGACCCAAAAGTCATGCAAAAAATGACCGGCATTTTCAAAGTCAAAAATGAATTATGATTTTTTTTAAGTCATGACAAAGGGGGGATTGAACCCCAAACCTTCTGGTAGTAGTGCTAACTACTGCACCACCAATCTTCCCAGGAATTAGACAACATTGTGACAAATCTTTGGCTCACTGCAACCTAAAACTCCACCTTACACAAATATTCATTCAAATGCGACCAAAATTGCCACAGACATTCTTTGGATAGTAGATATACATGTTTTCAAGGGGGTATGCAGTGATATTAAATATATTCCTGTAATGTGTAGTGTATGCAAAACTTTTTAAATTTTTCCAAACGTTTCAACTTCCAAAGGTCAACAACAATACAAAACTAAATAAAAAATACAAGTCCAAAAATGACTTTTCTTTTTCATATTTCGGACATGATAGAGTATGACACAGTGGTGTTAGAGCAGTTACCTCACAGTGAGAAGTAACTTGAGGCATGCATGTCAGTTCAGAAAAAGGTCATACTCCAAAAAGTCATGAAAAGTCATCCAAAATATCCAAAGTATGTTGTCCAAAATATTCAAAGAAAAGTCATAGCATGTCGTCCAAAAAGTGACCCAAAATTCATTTTAGTATAGAGTATAGAGTATAGAGTATAGAGTATAGACTATATTGTATAGAGCATATAGTATAGAGTATAGAGTATAGACTATATTCGTATATAGTATATTGTATATAGCATACAGTATATAGTATAGCCAGGGCGATGCGGCTAAGTTTGATGTTTCGCCGTGACATAGGAAGTTGATGTTTAATGTCAAACGATGCTCCAAGCCTCATGAAACTTGTGTCAGGCACCAACTTTCACGAGTTTTTGAAGCTGTTAAAGCTGCTAAAAAAAGCCTTTTTTTAAAAAGAAGAATATGGAACAAGATCGAGAAAAAAAATAAAACTGCAAGTGGGAATATCCTGACCCTCGCATGCTGCACGTCGGGGAGCCAGCGGCCCCGACCCACTGGATCCCCGACGTGAAGCTGCGAGGGCCCGCATATCACTGCTTGCAGTTATAATTTTATACTTCTTTCCGTCTTGTGACATGTAAATGTGGCTGTATCCCACCTCCTCTAGTGTGCTGTCTGACAGCCCATAGCTGCTGATGCCCAGCTCCGCCAGTCTCTGATCCAGTGCATTCAGGAAAACCCCCAGGCTGCTGTCCTTGGCGGCCGTCTGCGGCAGGTTGATCACCGCCTCGCGCCTCGACTCCTCCACCAGCCTTGCACCCGGGATGTGGTGCTGCACCAGGGAGAGCAAAGCCGCCAGGTCTACCATGGAGATGAGGAGGAGTCCGACATTAAACTGGATCTTGTAGAAAATGTGAATACTAACTCTTTATTAACACTGAACCACTTGAGCTCAGTCGAGGTCTTACAGAAGTTAAACACTCACATGAGTTGCTCTCCTCACTTCCCAGCCCGGTATCTTCACTCAGCGATGACTCACTGTCCTGAAGAACAAAGCAGAGATCACCACGTTTTTATGATTTATGCATAAAAATCGATCTTGTCAACATGTAAAAGTACTTTGTTTCACTCCTGCATGGTTCTTAATATCGAACAAGTTGATGTAAAACAACAACAACAACAACTCAACTGACAATTTGTTGCTGTCCTCTAAAGTAAACATATTTGAAGCTGAACATTGCTCCGTGTTAAATTTTGTACTGAAACTGCGAAAACAAAAGCAAACCTTGGGAAAAGGAGGCAGCTTGTTGGTGCTGGTGCTGGTACTGGTGCAGATACTATAACCACTGGGGGTGTGGATGTCCAAACCTTCCCTCTTCACCACAGTGAGGTAGTATCCGGATCCCAGCCGGGACTTCAGGAAGAGTGGTGAGCCGCAGCAGCACAGCCTCCCCTGGGAGATGATGGCGATCCGGTCACCTAGCAACTCCGCCTCATCCATGTAGTGTGTTGACAAGATGATGGTCCGGTCTGATGGAGAGAGATGGCACATGCACACAAAAACAAACTTAGTAACCACTTTTTATCTTGTCCTTTGGATATTTTTTTGCTCTCATGTTTGTCTTTTTTTTTTTCAGGTCGAATTGGAGTTCTTTTCTACCAGTCTTTAAATAAGATGCAACATTTCTAAAAAGAAAAGCATACCCAGGTTTTGCAGCGATGCAGAACAGGGAAACTCTTATCTAATTTTGACATATTTCAATGCAAGTAAAGATAATAAAAGGTTGACACCCCAAAACCGTGTTGTTGGTTTGTCTATCCAAGCTGACATGCCTTTCAATTGGAGCACCTATTGTAGCTGGTGGTTATTTGGCTTGTGGCCCTTTAAAATGTGCTTTCTTCTAATGCCCCCCATTCAGAAAACACAAGATCCATGAGTCCACGGGACCTTTGCGGTATTTGAGCAGCAGGTCCCAGATCCCTCTGCGGGAGTAGGGGTCAACGCCAGCTGTAGGTTCATCCAGGACGACCACCTTGGAGCCTCCAACAAACGCTATCGCCACAGAAAGCTTCCTCTGCATGCCACCTGACAGACAGATGGAGGGAAGGTTTCAAATTTACAAAAAACAAACCTGGTCCCTTCACCTGCATACTGTTTCACACACTGAAGTTAAACTAGTGACTTTACCGGAGAGGTTTTTGGTCTGTTCATGTCGTTTGTGCAGGAGGCCGACGTCCTCCAGCAAAGTGTCGAGCTCAGCCCTCACCTCTTCTCCAGACAAACCCTTCAGACTTCCATAAAACCACACATGCTCCTCCACTGTTAGTCTGAGTGAGAGAAATGAAAGGCGCAGAGAGAAAATATGAAAATCTGTCAAATTAATCTATTCCTTCAAATACAGTCACGTCAGGGAGCATTTAGTCTACTTTATGAACACTCTAGGGTGTTGTAAATTTAATTTCAAATAAATAAAGTTGACATTTTCCCCATCAATCAACAGTTAATAACCCACAATGACAAAGTGGAAACATGTTTTTGCAAATTTTGCAAATTTCTTCAAAATCAATAAAGGAAAATCGCTCATTTACAAAAGTAATCAGACCCTTAATTGAGTACTCTTAGAAGCTCCTTTGGCAGCAGTAAAGCTCCTAGTCTTCTTAGTTAAGTCTACACAAGCTTTGCACACCTGGATTTGGTCAGTTTATCTCATTCTTGGTGTCAGATCCTCTCAAGCTGCATAACACGTCAAATTGGATGGAAGCATCAGGTCTTCTGCAAGTCTGTCCACAGATGCTCAAGGGGTTTAAGTCTTCTTTAGCTGGGCCACGCAGGGACAGTCAGACTTGTCCTAAAGCCACTCCAGTGTTGTCTTGCTATCAGGCATTGTTGTGCTGGAAGGTGAACCGTCACCCCAGTCTCAGGTCTCTTAGTTTCTGTCCTGACATGCGGAGTGAATTGGGCGATCCAATTTATATACACAGGTGTGTGTGTGTTTTCAAACCTGACACACAATTTGGAGCCACAGCAAAGGGTCTGAATACTTTTGGAAATTAAAATCTTCGATTCTTAAAATTTCTAAAAACATGTTTTGACTTTGTCAGTATAGGTTAAATATAGATTGATGGGGGGGGAAACATTTTTTTTTTTTATTCAGTTAAAATAAAATAAAGTGTGCAAAAAATTCATGTGCTGTAAATCTGTGTATTTTCAGGTTAGCATCAGTTAAAAGCAGATAATCTAGATGTTTATTTGTAATACCAAGACTTGTGTGCCAAATTTCAATACATGATCGATGACATCTTAAGTGTGAACCACAGTGGATACACAATTAAAGCCATCAAATGAAACCAGAGTAAGTCAAGTACAACGTGCCATCACAGCTTGTTGGCAGAGATTTTGATGAGCCTTACATGTCAAACAGGACATTGTGCTGCGGACAAACTCCCAGCGTCCTTCTGATGATGTCCATGTCATTGCGGATGTCCATCCCCTTGATGTACACGGTCCCAGAGGTGGGTGGGAACAGGCCCGTCAGGACAGATCTGACAAACATCAGATACATTCAAAGAAAGGATTTGTTGAATTTACCAATTATTGGAATTGTATTATTATTTATCAATCTCCTGTTACATTGTAACTGAAGGAGTGCTGATACTGGCTTACTGCGATCCACCAACATAACAGTAAATAAAGCTACAAAATGTGTGTGATCCCACTAACAGTGACCGTTATTTAACACGAGAAGTCTTACTCAACCACTCAGATTACTTCTACATTTTATCTTGTCTGTAAACATCAACCTGCCCTGAAACAAATAATGGCAGAAGACAACAGTGCTGATTTCATCTTTAAGCTCTTACATGGTGGTGGTTTTGCCGGCTCCGTTGTGGCCGAGGAAAGACGTGATCTGTCCCTCGTAGAACTTCATGTTGAGGTGGTTGACGGCGAGTTTCGCTCCCTTCTTGTAGATTTTCACCAGATTTCTAATGCTCACGCCCAGCGGCACATTAGTGGGTTCAGGTTCAATGTGATCTGATTGCAGACATAATGACCAATATCATTATGCTCTAAAATGATCAGTTATCATTAATAAAAGGTAGTAAGTCAGCAGAAATGCTCACAATTTCAATTCTTCAAATAAATGCAAGACAAAAACTCCAAAATGAAAGGGATTTTGGGTAACAGGAATCAGACCCCCGAGTAAACAGAACGAAGTGAAGTCTAGACAGACACTCAAACTGAACTTTGGCTTCCTTGTTTTTTAAAAAAATCTTGTAATTAATCATCATAAAGTCTCATCTTGTTAACTTTATTTGTAGTTAATGGTTTTAAGATTAAAACCTGCCAGTACGGTCTTTCGACTAGCATAAAGAGAAGACTTGAAGTCGGTGGGCAGCCTTCAACCCTAAATTAAAATCTGTTCCTGGGCCGGATGACATATTACTCAAATTCAGTCCAATAAACAAGCTACTTCTCAGTCATGTGACTTATATTTACAAACTGTAGTTATGATTTTCCCTTTAGAAGACTGTAACAGAAAAGAGTAACTCAGAGGAGAAACAGAAACATCTGCAGATGTGCAGCAGATGTGCAGCAGCTTCACGTACCTTCAGCTTCCTCTCTCGGTGCAGGTGGGATCGGCATGCCCACCTCAAGAGGAACTCCACCCCAGTAGTTGCTCTGAAAGATGAAGTGCCAGGGCCTGGGGATCCCATACTCACCTGGTGTAAAAAAACACAGACATATGCAAACATTCAACTAAAGGAAAATGTTGGTATTTAAAAAATTTTTTAACTGCCTGTTAGGCTGTTTTTAGCAAAGCACTAAAATCTGCGTCACTGAGATACCAGTGGTGATTATAATGTTCTGTAACCTACAAAATGTTTCTTTACACGGCTGGAAATTCTCAGAACATTAGCAAAAAAGAAATGGAAAAACAACAAACTCAAACATTAAATGAGGTCTAGGACTGACTAAGGTAAAATACAAAACATCAAAATCTTTTTTCACGACATAAAATCCAAAGGTTCAAGTTGTAACTTTCAAATTTTAATAAACTTTTCTGTCTTAATGAAATAGCTGTCTTTCAACTTGCATCTCTAGTCCTGTGTCTGCAAACTAAAAGCCAAGTCCAACACAAAAAGTGACACATATACTAAAAGGTTGCAGTGTTCTACACAGGACAGCAGACTGTGGTCATCTTGCAGTGTGGCTAGACGCTGCGTCTATATTTAGAGGTCAGATAAAGCTCCGGGTGTCGTACCAGGAAACACTGCTTCGATGTACCAAGCTGCGATGGCGTAGATGAAGGCGTCCACATAAAGCATAATAATGGAGGTACTGAAGCTGTACGAGTCTCCCTCCACAGGGCTGGACTGCAGGTTGGTCCACTGGATGCCCACACCCTGCTCCTCATACTGAGAGAAATACTCACAGCCGAAGCCAAAGGCCACCGGAGAGAGGAAACTCTGAGGGAAACAAACCATTACAATATATGGTGCATTACTGTACTGACATTCATACATTTGGTTTAACTTCAAATTCATGACTCATTTAATGATCTAAAATGGAAAATTACAAGTTAATTTCCGAGAAATGAACTTCCTGAATTGAACTTTTTGACTCTGTAATATTTTACTCACAGCGAAGACTCGGATTGTAGTGTTGAGGCGGTCTCTCCAGGCGACACATAGAACGTAGGGCAGGTAGAGGCCAAAGTAGATGAGCCCTCCACAGGCAGCAGCCAGGTTGGCTTTGGAGAAGAAGGTGCTGATGAGGAAACACTGCATGATCGTGCTGGTGGCAAATGCCACGAGAAAGAAAAAGACAACAGCCGGGTTGCTGTACGGCAAGATGTCACCCCACTGAAGAGAAGGAAGGGGAAGAATAATCAGCGAAGGGGTTGACTACAAGAGACAAATGGTTTAGCTATACTTTGAACATTAACTGCAGTATCACTATGTTTGTAATCTACTGCGTATTCATCCCCTATGTTTTGCGCAGAGCAAGTGGTCGTCTTGCCTTGAGCAGGGCAATGAGAAGCACTGCGGAGAACAGGAAAGGAACCAAGCTGCTGATGAACCAGCTCAGCCACAGTGTTCCCGTTCCGAGACCCATAATCCTCATGGTTTCCTTGAGCCTCGCCTCCTTCTCATACACCACACCTTTGATGATCATGGCCACCGAGTAGATCCAGGCCAGAGTCATGAAGAGCGGCAGGGAGCGGTTCAGCACTCGAAGGAAACTGTGTGGAAGATAAACAGAAATTCAATTTATGTGTTCAGGCAAAATAATCAAGCAGTGGTGGGTGACAGGAGCAGATAATAAACACGAATCTAACAGGTTCTTAATCTGTTTGATCTGTGATGTTCCCACAACCCTGCCAGGTGAACTCAAGTTCATTTGTCATGTTCCAAACATCTTCATTCAAACTGATTTTAAACAGTGTATAATTTAACAGAGTTCATTATACAGAAGATGATACTGTATTATTACAGTTGTCCATGTTTAAGCTTGGTTTCCTTTATTCAGTATGTTTGTTTTACAGATATACTACTACTATGTGTGTGTACTAGAGGCTGGACGCGTTAACACTTTTTAATACCTGGATCTATTTCACAAACTCAACAGCAGCAGGTTGATCACACTGGTTGTAACACACTGTTGCGGGTTAACTGGTCTTTCATTGGTTGCTGAGGCAATAAATCTACCAATGATCAGCCCTTACAGCAAGTTATAATCCTGTATGAATGTTTATTTTCCTCCTACATGGATGGATAATATGTGTATGTATGATATATGTTTTTTTTTATATCAAATTATAACTTTGAGCTTTTTTATTTAGCTGAACTAATTCAAAATCTTTCCATCTACCTCCTGAGGACTGCAGAGGGTAAAAGTACAACTGCATGCCCAGCTTTTCATCATTTTGATAGTGACTCATTGCTTCCCCTCAAGGACCCCAGAATGAGTTCAGAAAACCACAGAAACAAATCCGAGAGGTGAAACAGAGGTCTCTCACTTCTGTTCAGATCCAGAGTGACTCACTTGCCTCATCTACACCTGGCACACACAAGCTGTTCGATACATGTCACTCACACATCGTCCACATAACAGGGGTAGGGCATCTGCTGGATGTAGATGCCGGTAGTCTGCTGCACTCCAGTGAGCACGCGGCTCACAGCTCTCTCCACCAGGTCCTGCACGTAGACAAAGCCGCCCCAAATGTAGCGCATGTCGCTGAACGGGTCAGCAGCTGGACCAGGATCCCAAAACCTGAAAAAAAACAACAACATACAGTTAAAACTAAATAAATATGCAAATTGTCTTCCTAGATTAAATGTTGGAGAAAAACAATCTCTGTGCTGCTGAGTAAAAATTGGGCGAAAAAAAAAAAGACATTTATTGAATTTTATAAACCCAAGAGCAGTGTATAATCAAAACAGAGGGTCATTCTCTCAACAGAAATGAAACATGATAATGTAAAAGAAATGACACGACCCAAAGAAGAATCTATACATACCTAATCCTAAAATATCTTAAAGCCTGAACTTTTTTGCTTCTTCTTGTTTATTTGAGATGTGTAAAAAGCAAGACGACTGGATAATCCTCAGTACCTGTCCTTCATCTTGTTGGTTCGGGTCACATCATCAATGTCCATTCGGATCTTGTAGGTGACGTGGGGGGGCAGCTCAGGTGAGGACGTGTTGGGCAGCAGGAAAACCACACCGGCCCAGAACTGCCTGTCCTCCAGCAGCTCCAGAGCTCTGTCAATCAGCTGACCTTCAGACTCCAGCCCCTCCAGTTTGTTCAGGGAGAAACACTGCAGGCAGTGTGTGAAGCATATGAATGGTAAATGACAAGGAAGAACAACAATAAATCATGAAACTGTAACAGTAAAAGCACAGATTCACTGATTATATTTTCCACATGGGTGTTTGTTGAAAGCAAAAACTTGAAAGTATTCGAGTTATTTTCATAAAAATAATTAATTGTTGCACTTATTCCAACTAAAAGGCTGAAATTTCTAACTTTACGTATGTTTTCATTAAAAAAAAAATTAACAAGAACAAAAGAGGAGGACCTCTGTGATTTCTGCAAGAGTAGTGATGGTGTGGCTGAAGTCGTTGTAGACGTCCAGCCAGGTATGTGGCGCTCCAGGATTTCTTGGGGTGTTTGGTGACGGGGTGGACAGGAAACGAGCGATCCGTGAGGCGGTCCAGGGTGTGTTTCCCAATTGCAGATTGACCAGTACTGCAATCTCAGGACGCCTCAACAAATCCTGTTTCACACACATACACACACAGACATTGTACCGGAAATTTTTCAAACATCAAATGTGTGCGAAAGCAGCCGGTGAGTCACACCTGCAGCAGCTGAATTTCCACACTGCTCTCCATGTAGTTCTTGATTCGTGGTCCCACCTCCATCCACGCTTCATTCAGCTCCTGCAGGATCTGCAGGTCTTCAAAAGTCTTGTTCACCTTCACACGCAAACAACTTCAAGTCAACTTAAACAGACAAGTCTTACAAGTACAACAGCAGACAAAGGTGAAATTATTTGTGTGATTACATCTTTACTTCAAAAAACAGGTCGAGTGACAATGCTCAGAGAGCGTTTGCTGGTTTTTTTGTACCTCTTTCATGACTTGCTGTACTGCAGGAGTGTCTGGTGTGTACAGCAGTTTCCCGATGAACAGAGGTTTGATTCCTCGCCACACAATGCGAGACAGAGGGTTGGACTCCAGACCGTGAATCAAACTTTTACAGAACGGAGCTGCAGGGAGAAAAGAATCAATGAAACAGGACAAATCTAAATCAATACAAACAGCATTAAACAGCAGGAATTAGATTCTTTGTGGCAGATTTTTGGTGTCATTGTAAAGTTTTTGTTTTGTTACTGGGAATTTGCAATATCCAAGCTACCTAAAAAGTAGAAATGACAAAGAGCAGTTGGCAGGTTTTAATTCTAAAGCAAATTACAAACTCATTTATTTACATGTGCATAACTTCACAGCAAAACTACTTGAACCTGTCTGCAAAGATTTCCATTCATATCTCGCATTGAAACATTAACACAAAATCGTACTCGTGTTGTTGTCGCGGTCCAGGTCCACGTCTTCGGTGCCGTTTTTGCCCAAGAAAGACTTGATGTCATTGTCTTCGTACCAGTTGAGCGATGGGATGCGCTCGCCACCGATCTCAGGGTGACCGCACATGACCCTCGAAAAAGCTCTGAAGCTCTCTCTGGGCACAGCCGTGCTATTTTCTGGAGACAGAAGACGAAGAGCTGCACTCATCTCTGCAAAACTGGACAGGGAGGAGAGCTGAGGGGAGACAGAGAAGTGAGAGAAAGAGCAAGCAAACAAGAGAAGCAGTGCAGTCAGTCAGAAAATCAGAAAAAACATTGTGTAAGCACAGACAGAGAACAACACAAAACCAGAGTAACAACAATAGTAAAAGGAAAAATGGATGACGTCTACAAAAATACCAAAAACTTAAAGCTGCATGTTTGGTTGGATTCATTTTGAGTGACCTATTGACAGAAGTGCAAATGTTCAGCATCAAATGATGTCTCATTTGAGTGACGTAGAGACCGAGGAAGACAGAAGTCAGGTGTGTTCTTACATCATCCATGAGGCCAGCCAGCTCCCGGGCAAGTGAGGTCACGGCCTGACTGATGAGCCTCAGGACGCCGGCGTTGGCCATCAGACTGTCTCTCTGATGGGGAGGAGAGACGGACACGTTTACTGATTCTCATCAGATACACAAGCAACTCAAGAGTCACAGAAAACTCTTTTGATTCAGTGAATTTTGGTAAATTGATATCTACCGTTAAGAACTTGGTCAAGTCGAGCTGAGTGAGGAAGAGGCGCTCGACCTCCTGCAGGACGTCAGCCGGTGCGTCACACAGCTCAGTCTGCAGATCAGTCATGGCGGCTTCACCTCCATCCACGATCAGCAGTTGTCCCAGCAAGCTCGCATTGCACACCAAGTCCTTCGGCTGCATCTGCAGTCCAGTCACTAAAGGCTGGAAGGGGCAACATCAGAGGCACACATTTACCTTTAACAGTGTTGGGCTTTGAGATAAATAATACATAACGAAGGAGAATGCTCGTTTCTGACCTGGAATAAAAAAAATTAAGCTCTAAACTCTGTACTACCAGTTCACATTGAAAAGGAAACCTTTGATTTTTTTTTTACAGCAAGACCTGCTTTGAATTATAGCAAGGCATGTTTTCATGACAGCTCAGAAACACGTTGACTACTTTAGTAGTTGTAATCTGGTAAATAGTTTACAGTTGTCAACAAACAATTAGAGGACTTGTTGATGATATCAACCAGGTTTTCAGTCTTGATGATATTTAGTTGCTGTCATTAGTGGACAAACAGTTAACATCGTTGTATAACATTTTCTTAATCCAAATTATTCTCTGCATTTTCATTGCTACTTATTCCTTCTTTTCCATTCACTAAATCTGAATTATTATTTTTTTAACCAAACAAATTAAATCAACAATCGATTGTTTGTCAGGAGCAGTTATGTAACTCAATCTGGCCCCAGCAGGGAGGAGCTGAACAGAGTGTGTGCTGCTTCAATTCATCCTGTTTTGCTACTATTTAAAAACTAAGATGGTTGTTTGTTGCCTCTTATTCACTATAATACATTTTAAATGGTTTTCCATCTTGTACCAGTATTGGTCAAGTTTTATAAACAAGGATTAAAGTCACCACCTGACCTGCAAATTAAGACGAGCCTTCAGCAGCTGGTCCATACTTGCAGGCGACAGGCTGCCATTGGTCAGGAGGAAGGTGGAGAATGTCTCATTGGCTCTCAGGCATTCGCTTACTGGGAGGTCTGCAGTGGAAACACACAGAGTGTCTTAAATTTTGTGGTTTTGAACTGGACATCTGCATAAAACATGATCAGAAAGAGAAACTTTATCTTTCTCTCTTCCCCTGTGAGCTTTAACTAAACTATTAAAAGGTATTTCTCCCTTTTTTCCCATTTTATAAAAGTAATACTTTTTGAACCCCTAGAAAAATTGACTTCAACAAAAATTAAATCTGCTTTAATTAAGAAGAGCTTGGTGTTAAAGTTACAACAACAACAAAAAAAGCCCTGGATAGTAGGTTCTTTATATTATGTTATCAGTGGATTTTCAGTCAGCACATTAATATGGGAAAAATCTGCTTTCACTCACTCGATTGTTTGTCAGGAGCAGTCATGTAACTCAATCTGGCCCCAGCAGGGAGGAGCTGAACAGAGTGCGTGCTGCTTTTACAGCAGCAGTACCACACATTCAGCTGCTCGCTTAACACCTGTTTGAAGCCGTTCATACACATCAGCTACTCTAACCTCTCAGTCCTGCTCAGAGTCTGGGAACAGAAATGGATAAAACAATCTGAATGTGCTTCTAGGTTCTCTTGTTTTAAATGGGCTGCAGCGACCCCATCCTGTTTTACTTCCATTCTTTGAATACATGCTTGTGTTTTTAAAAATAAATCCATAAAAAGAGAAGGTGTGGCCGTTATTTCATGTAGTAATTGAAACATTTAAGCCTACGTTAATGTGTTGCAGAGAATTTCAGCTACATGACAAACTGTGCTGTAATTATTGCTCTAATGTTAAAGGCAAATCATTCCTTATGTTGTTTTCTCTGATTCAAACATTGTTGTCATCTTGACTTCCTGCCCTCTTCCACACAATGACCTTGTTTAAACCACACTAACAATCTCTATTTCTCTCTCTGGAAGAATGCAGGGCTGTATCGGGTTTCTTCATCCACATATTTTACTCTTATACGTGGAAAGTAAACTTAAAAATACAAGTTCACTTTATGGATAAACTCACATCCATTTTCTGTGTGTTTTCCCTGCAACAATGAACAGACTTATTCATTACTCGTAACTTTCTGGAAAATAGTGCCCTCCCATGTTGGAAATTGGACAAAAATTCTCATCTGAAAAAGGTGCCACTCTACAAAGTGTTCCCCCACTGTGTTTTAGTGTTACCGTGTCAGATTGGTGATGTTTTCATTAAGATCAGTGGAAGAAAAGATTCAAACAAGCTGCAGTACTTGGCCAGGCTCCTTGTCTTTCTCCCAGCTTACGAACGCTCCCCATTAGGTCCTGAAAGCCAGAGAAGCTCTGGTTTCCACTGTAGGAGAGAACAGTCTGGGCGTCCACGAAGAAACGAGATAGTCTGGAGGAGAAGGACAACGAGAGCAATCTTTACAAACAAGCTTTTCTTAATTATAGAGTTTTCTGTTCTGACTCATATATCTGAATTTCCCAATAGCATTTGAAAACAGCAAGTAGTCTTCAGCGTCTCATCATCACAATAATGTAACTTTGAAATAAATAAATCCATGAATGAAGGAGTAAAAAAGCCTAGGTGTTAACTGTGTTGGATTTCTTAAGTTTCAAATTATTTTGTAACCCCAATGGCATGAAAAAAACAACAACTGTTGCCTGGAAAGTAAGGAAAAGTCTCTGTCTGTAAAAATAAAACTCCAGACAGACCCTGTGCCTGGTCAAGAAATAGTCCAGCATGCAACCCCCGTAAAACCACCACAAATTACTTTTACCCAACAGGATTTGTGCAAATAATCAAATGAAAAATAATGTGATCATTGATGACCTTAAGAGGTGGTGGTGTACACATTATATTACCTTCAGAAAGAGCTAAACTAACCATTTCTGCTTTTCTCAGTTTCTTTGCTGAGCTGAGCTGCAGCATCATATTTAACATACAAACATAACACTGGTATCAATCTTCTCATTTAATTATTGGTGAGATGGTATTTTCAAGTCAAATTACTCCTTTAAAGACACATGAAGTAATGCAGAGGATGCAAATTGTTGCTCATCAGAACATCCGGCAGCACAGGTACTGTATGGTCGTACTCCAGTTAATGACTTCCTACCCTGAAAAATGATGGCATCATCTTCAAAGGGAACACATTGGTGTGTGTGTGTGTGTGTGTGTGTGTGTGTGTGTGTGTGTGTGTGTGTGTGTGTGTGTGTGTGTGTGTGTGTGTGTCATTAGCCTGCAGATCTCACTGTAAGTCCACCGTATAATCTGTGTTGCAGCACCGCAGTCTGATCTACAGCATCTTTGATGTAATAAACAGACTTACAACAACAAGATTAAATAGCAACAGACTGAAATTTCATCTTAATTTTGATTGCACATTTTTTCTAACAGTTTGTCTGTTTATCAAAATGACTCCTATGTTTTATAAGCAATAATCCTCCTTTAAGCTCTACCGGTCCTGACAGCCGACCAAGTTTTTACCGCCAGTCTACCTACATGGAGTTGTCAAAGTTGCCAGCTTGGCCCGGTGTCTCCCCTGGGGTCGGGCTGTGGAAGCAGGGGTTGTTGATGTTGCAGATGATGCCCTGAATCCAGGGCAAGGTGCCTGCTGAAGGCAAGGCTTTGTTTGGAAAGTGACCTACAAGCAAAGGAAAGAGAAACAAACATAAACAGCCTGAGAGACTGAAAATACTGTGTGAGCGACTGAAATACAATCTATAAGCACTGACTGAACAATAATTATAGCATAACTGAAGATGCCATTATGTGAACAATTATTGTGGGGTTTTTTTTGTACATGCAAAACTGATCTAAAACATTTTGCCATGATGTACAAAATATCTAGAAACACACACAGTAAATACATCTCATCTACAAAACGCAATACTCAAGTGTATCAAAATCTTTTTTTACACCCCTGGCACTGAATAATTAAAGGTCCCATATTGTAAAAATTCTGATTTCCATTTATTTTTATTTTTTATAAAGCAGGTCAAGGTGCTATAAACACTGTGAAAGTGTCAAAACACTCAGTTCATGCGCACAGTCCGTTTTCAGCTACTGTGTCGTTTGGACTTGCGTAAACTTGTGGTGACACAAACTCCTGGTCATGCTGTATGTCCACCCTCAGCAAGACCTACTAACCAAACATTTATGTGGAAGAAAACACAGAGGAATCATTCTGTCACAGAGCTAACGGGCTACCTGTGATTGGCCTGGATGTGTGTCACTCAGAAAAGAGCCAGAGAAGGTCATTGATATCAACGCATCTTAAAAACACAGACACAAAACAGCCTGTTCTTGATAGATCTATCAATAGAAGCTTTAGAGAGGAGATGTAAAACTATATTGGAAATGTTTTTGGTGCAAAAATATTTCTTTTGGACATTGTGACTGTAAATAAAACTGCAAAGAAAATGGGACCTTGAGAAACTTTCTTCTGCAAAGATAAAGTTACCAAATTGCAGCTTTATCGTGAACAGAAAATACAAGGCTGGCCAACACTGTACCATGAAGATTTTTCTTCTGATAACATGTCATGTAATATGACCTCGCACTAATGTAGGACTTCTCAAAGACGGACAAGAACACAGCCAGTTAGGGACGCGAATGTGTGTGCGTGACACAAGAATCACCCTCAGTGAGTTAATCCTCTTTAGCTGGTTGGCAAAAGGCCATTTTACAGACCTGTAAGTGTGTGAGTGTGAAAAGACACACATTGCATAATGCCACTCACATTGGCTCTGTTTGTAAGGAGGGTGTGAATGACGAACAGATATGAGGATGACGAAGAGGAAGAGCGGCCAGAGGAGTTCGATGATCAGCTGGATCTGCACAGGAGGAGAAGACGGGAGGTTTTAACGGTGCATGAGAAAAATGTATGACCTTCATTGACAACTGACTATGGGCTCTGATGTAACACACACACACAAATAAAACTTCACTGTGTTGGTTTCACAGTCTGTGTCTCATATTATATATGTTTCCAGACTAAAAAAAAAAACGATTTTCTTCTGTCTGGGAAGTGAAAATGTGGGCACCTTGTTTCTTCTGCGGTATGTGATGTTCTTCCAGAGCAGGAGGTAGAGCTGTCTGAAAAAACCCATTGTTTCCAGAAGCTACCTGGCCATGATGCGATCCTGGGAAATGCAAAACGCAGTGAGAAAAATACAAATTCAGCACCGCATTCTTGTTGCTAAGTTGTCGAGGACAGGTGTGGGTGCGGTGTCCCCACTTTAGATAAAGCTGGAGATATCTATTGCATTTCCTATTTTGCTGTTTCCTGTCTTGTTCGGACCCTCTATAATGTCAGATGTAGGCAAATAAGAAAAGAAAGGGTCAGAAAATAGTTTGTGTAATCATTCAAAAACAGAAATAAATGTCAAATTTCTTGAAGTTAATGTCTGCTATTCTTTTAGACAGCATTTTTCCTTTTACATTAATGTCTATTTAGCTGTTTTAAAGTGTTATAATTCATTTATTTAAGCATTTGAAACTGCATACTGTTGAGCTTCGTCTGAACAGAAAAAAACCTGATCACGAACTTTTTTTTTTTTTTTTTTTTTTACAGAAATAAGAGAAAGTTATCTACGTGAGACAGATCCAATAGTGTCTTTTTGTGTGTGTTGTGGGTGAAGGTTGTTTTTTTGCCCCTGCTGTGATCTGCTCAAGACAGACAATCCCCTGCTTTATCCTGAAATCCTCCTGATCCACACAGCTTACCTGTTTCACTCTAAGACATTCACATTTGCTCTGCTGGTGCCTCCAGAATATGGCCTCTTGTAGTAAACAGTCTGAGGCTCCAGGGTTTGTTTGCAAATATACCAAAGGATCTGCATTCATATGTGTTGCAGGTATCAGTGAAGGCGTAGGATTTTATTTATTTATTTATTTTTTTAAACCACTGAAGCGTATTAACTTCTGACATTTGAACCTCTTCTCTGTTTTGTTCTCTTAAGTATTTGCATTTCCTGATTCAGAACCCTGCCTGCATCAGGAAATCATTAGCAGGCTATTACTGCAATGTGATATATTTGTCTGTTGACATAGCAAGCTAATGTAATGAAAAAAAAAGAAAAAAAAAGGCAATTAAATAACTTACAGCTTAGGACTGTTTAAATAATAGGAAGGCATTTCAACAATACATTTTGGAAGCAACTTATTCAAACAAATTGCAAAGTAAAAATAATAATACAAATGCTGCTCTTAGCTCCTAACCAACAAGCAAACTGGTCATTTAAGTACCTAATGTAAACAATGATCTCAGTCAATGCTGCATTAATACAGACAACAGTGAAAAATATTCAGATGTAACGTTAGCTTCCTTGTCTTAGCATCTTCACACAGTGATGCTGGCATTGGGCACACGGGCTCATTGTAAAAACAGTAAACAAACGTAATGCTCTACTAAGCCTAAATCGGTTGTTAATGATTACCTGTCTGTGATGAAGGTGAATAAAAACTCCTCTGTCCGTTTCAGACACACCGATGGCCGGGAGCTTGACATTGACTCTCCAACGTTTATGACAGCAAGTGGTAAGCGGAACCCAAGTCCCGCCCACAACCGAATCTGATTGGCCAAAGTACGTTCACGGAGGCGGGGTCGTGAATGCCGGTCAGGAATCTCATTGGTTGGTGTTTATGTTTTGGTGGCTGAAGAGAAGTTGATTGGCCAGGCTTTGACAGTGAACCGTGAGACCCACTGTGCCTTAGGTAAGAAATCTTGTATTCAAGTGGTAATAAAAGAAAACATTATTTATTATTACAAGCTGTGCAGCATTATGTAATATACCTGTAACTAGTTAAAAAAAAAAACCCAGTAGCAATATCAATTACATGATCCAAAAAAACATGCGCCTCAGGTCAGGTTACCTGGCGCCGCGCGAGTGGCAGCCTGTTGCAGCAGCTCCCCCCTGAGAGCCCCCCTGCTGTAGCGACGAAATTTCCCCTCGGGGATTAATAAAGTGAAATAAAATAAAAAATTAAAAAATAATAAAAAAAAAATTAAAAAAAATTAAAAATAATAATAAAATGATATATGCAATTGTTACATCATTATTCTAAAAAACATTTCCAACGCAGCTCAGCTGTATAAAGCATGTCATTTGTTTTCAAAATATTAAAATGTATATATGGTCAAGAGTACAAAAAGTAACTTTGCATCTGAAACATACAGCAACCAATGGCTCAATAAATAACATCAAGCCATCTTACAGATCATTTTAATGAACATCCAAGACAGCAAATTCTTAAAAATATAAGCATCTCTCTATCAAATAAGGCCTTTACCTTAAATGTGCATTATATCTGCTTCATGTGAGGCACAGTCAGTGAACTATTGTACAAATAAACCAGAGTGCTGCTGTAAATAGTCTCTGAAGCTTGTGGCAGACACTTGCTGATATGTACGTGTACATGACAGACTGAAAGTACATCACAATGTCTTGATTCAATAAGGGTCCCCCCCCTTCAAGCATTGTAACCTCAGGCACACTAGCAGCACACACCAGGCTGGAAGACTCATGAAGCACAGGATATTTGATGCTTTTCACCACCGTGTAAGTTAGTGAAGTCAAAAAAAGATTGCTCTTAGGCATTTCAACTACTGCCTGAATTGTTAAATATCTGATAAATATAAAAGGAGAGCTATCATATATCCCTGTCATTTTAAATTATGCTTTCATATTCAAATGTTCTGTACATTTTCAAAATATATAACCTGTCTAGTTTATGGTATTCAGTGGTGTGACAACAGCCTAGAATACTCTGTAGGATCAATTGCATAATATTTTTTTGAGTTTGGCAGAAGCTCATGTAGCTTGTACACTGTGCAGTATTTTTGTCTTTGTGAAGCAGGAAGCGCTCAAAGAAACACGGGCTGCTCCTGTCCTGTTAAGAGTCGATACGTTGAGGCTGGCATCGTCTTCAAATGAATCTGTCCAGAGAGAGAAAAACGAAAACAACGTTCATTCAAAAATGTAAAACAAACTTTGAGTCGGATGCCAAACACTGTATTTAGTTGAAAGTATTTCATCATTTCTCACCTCTCCGACAGCATTTGTCAGGGTCTGGATGATCTTGTCGTGCGGCGTTGCAACAACACTCTGCCCGTTGATTTCAATGATGCGATGACCGACACGGATTCCTCCTCTCTCCGCTATACCACCCCGCATCAGACTGCAGATCTGCAATTGGAAGACAGAAACTTTCTTCATTTCAAAACAAAAGACCTGCTATGTGCTTTATTTGTCCGATAAGTTCGTTTGGTTAAATTCCCAGGTAAAATAAACTCTCTTTCTTCTTTCAAGGGAAAGTTGACTAAGTGCACAGGGCTCTTTTATCGAAACACCCTGCACCTGCACCTGCAATCTGGCCAGTAAAAACCATTGTCATCATCTACTGTTGGCCACTGAAGGGTTAAAGGATCAGTTAAAAAGCTGAAGGGAGTTTTATAAAAGACAGGCTGAAAATATGAATATTCACACACAATGCCGTCCTCCACACTGAAGCCCAGCTGAAACTTGGGATCTGGTCTCCTTATAATCGCCATGGTGACCGGAGGGCAGTGGACGATGCTGAGCTTCACATACTTTTGACTTTTCAGGTCCTGAATCGGAAAAAAAAAAGCAACAACAACAACAAAAAAAGCATTACAAACTTGTTATTCATATAACTGACAAATCATGTTTTTCTGCCGGCGTTTTAGTCATCCTGAGTGGATTGACACTCGTCTTCTCTTCAGTCTGTGAGAGACTAATAATTTATGCCTGAATTTTTTTGTGAATCTGTTAATTAAGCACATTAGTTTCCATATACACCCATCTAACAAATCATTAATGGTGTGATACTGAAGTGGACTAAACAGAGGCATAGTTAATTTATTCATTCACCAAAGTATACGTTTTATGAAGGAAGTATGAATAATGAGTGCCAGAGGGTCTCTGCATTCGCTGAAAACACAAGGTGAACAATGAAATGAACCACAAAATTGAATAGCGTATTATTACTAATAAGGTAAACATTAACAGACAGAGGTTAAAGGTCACATTGGGATCACATAAGGTCAAACATCCCACTTCAGCTCTAACTAGAAATGTGACCAGCTAAATTATCAAAACTTAAATTTAAACCCGAGAGAGGAAAATACCAAAATATGCTCAAATTCTAAGTAAGTAACGTAAAATTACATTAAAAATGTATTTGATCACAATAGTTCATATGATAGCTGATTTTCTGTGATGTGCAGGTGTCCATCAGTTGATTAACACTGATTTTGGTCCTGAAAACCAAAATAATATCAGAATCCACATTACTACATGGAACCACAGTGCCACCTAGTGCATCCTTACGACGGCTGTGAAAAAGACATTCACGAGAAGCATCTGAAGCCATCAGAGCATAATGCGACTTTAATATCATTTTTACATGTTGATATTGTTACCATCATTATTATCACTCGGATTATACGTTTGTGCTCCGTGTTCCCTTCTTACCCGGATAATGTTCTGGCAGGTGGTGATGGGCAGACCCACCATGCTGGTGCTGTTGACGGACATGATGCGGTCACCGATGCTGAGCTCACCACAGCGCTCCGCTGGGCCTCCATGAAGAAGGTTGGCCACCACCACGGTGGGCAGGATGGAGCCCCAGCCTGACTCCACCACCGCCAGCCCCAAGATCTCCCCAGGAGCCTTGGTGATGACCACCTGAACCGCAGACACATGGAGGCTTGGTTAACCAGTGTTTTCACCACAGTTATCTACACCGGTATCATTATTTGTTTTACTGTGTGCTTGTATTCCTTTGTAAAAAAAAAAAAAAAAAAAAAAAAAATTCTCTTTGCAAAGCTGTGTGTGATCACCATAGACTGTTTGGATTGAAAAAAGTTAAGCCCCAGATGCACTTTCAAAACCAAAGCGGTACATAAGAGACAAGCATAATATCTGGTTATCTGCCACATATCCAGTTGTCAGTGTTTGTCTTTGGATGGCCTTTGCAGATGTTTGTAGCTGTCAAGATGCAGAACATATACTCAACTTTCTTATGTGTTTTGGAGTTAAAAAGAATATTCACCTTCTTTTCTGTCTGTTGTTCTCTGAAAACAATATCAATAATGGCTGTTTATTGTTTGTTTTTTCATCAGGGAACTGAAGGATTTGGGAGTTCAGGGTCAGAAGCTCACACGCAATGTGACCTGATACATATAGTCACTGGCAGCACGGCTCTGCCAGCAGGACAACTTATAAAGACTCAGCTCTCTTGGTCAACGTAGCACGCACTGAGGAATTCATCGCTTAAACTGAGACGTACTGTGACAGGAACATTAGATGGAGAAGCGCAGGACTGTATATTCTTTATGTCCAACAAACAAGACCTGGACTAGACGCTCTTCCACTATGGGTTTTACAAGACACAATATGTTTTTACACGAGTCTTTGTAGAAAAGCTAAACCATGATTTAAGATTAATATAAGTGAATATTGTCTTGCATTGTGCAGCTACACTTGCCACCAGTCTCTGACACATACATGCCTGTGTGGATAAGAAACCATCACCACACAGTGACTTCATGTGTGGAGACATGTGGTCACAATCACTCTGCTTACATCTCGGAGGTTCTGAGAGTCGGAGAAGTGGGCCAGGTCTCCGTTGTAGAGCTCCTGACTTTCCAGGTAGTCACTGTACTCGCCCGGCCTCAGATCGCTGGCCTTGATGCCGTTGGCCTGGAGGAACTGCTGGTAAGCCACTCCGAACGCCTGCCCGATGGCCTGGGCGATGGTCTGAGCCTGGACGGAGCGACCGGAGGGAGGAGACAAAACATTGTTGTTACATTCATGTCTACGGAGAGACTTTATATTTGAATATTAAGGGCGTTTGTTAAATAAATTTTCTTCCTACACTTTTTATATCCTTAATTTCCATATGAACAAATCAAAGCAAATGGGTTCATTTGCAAAAGTCTAAACAGTACAGCTGAGACCAAAAACACATCTGAAACTGAGGCATCTGCAGAAATAGAACATAATGAAGAAGTTCAAAGTTCCTTATTTTCTGTTTCAATAGTTATTTTGTATATTCCCATATCCTTTCCAACTGTAAACCTTGTTTAAAATATTTCCATAAACTTATTATAAACGAAACTTTTCATATTAAATGAGTTCAGCTGTGAAATCCTGTCTGCAGAGGCCTCATGGCCTTCAGTATCCCGCAGCTAATTAGTTGCTAAAAGAAACTCTTCTTCCTCCTATTCAGTGTTGCCAACTGTGGGAAACTGGGACGACAGCCAGACCATTTTTACATTCAGGAGAGCTCACTGGCAGTCTGGAGGAAGGAAACCAGGCCAGGCAGAAGCTGAAACTGTTGTCCAGCACAAAACAGCACATTTAATGTGAGCTGCAACAGTGTGCAGCGCAAGCGACACCAGTAATATTGTCTTGACCCGTCAGCCTGTTTACATTATGTTGGATGAAAAGAGAAGACACTGTTTGTGACCTTCATAAGAGCTAAGAAGAAACACGTCACGCTGATCCTAAGCTTTCTTCACTATGTAAACACTTTAGTTCACCAACTCACATCCTCGGAGGAGAAGACATGGCAGACCATTAAGCAATTCTTCTGAGGCCCCGAGGAGGACGATGAAGAGGAAGAGTCACTATCTTGCCCTTTACGTTTCCTGCGTGCCATCAGGACCACGATGTCGCCAATGTCAGCAATGTAAGAGATCATCTGCAGAGCGTGATCCATCATGGCCTCCTGAGTGGAAAAAAGGACATGAGGGGGTTAATTTGATTAGAAACACAGAAGACAGAAAGGTCTGGTTCCCAACCTGCAGAGACTTGAAACTTGAGAAAGAAAATTAATCCACTGAACACAATAAGCAATGCCCCACCTTTTTTTCTTTCTTACAGTCAGTTGGTTATTACTGCCTGGTAATGTACTTTCAAGCAGAGATCATTTCCAAAAATCTTACATGATTTATTTACAGGAAGTCCTGGTCCCAGTGGAGACCTGGGCTTTTATTAGTCTACTCTCCACATTAAAAAAATAAAATAAAATCAAAGTAGTCCACTGACCACTGTCTAAAAGCAAAGCAGAGTGGTTTACACTATTTCCAGTATGATTTGTGGGAAGTGAACATGTTGCTTTAAACTTCTGACCAAGCAGGCCAACAGGAAAAAATACAGAGAATATTTTTTCATGACTTATTTTGACCAAAAGAAAACCCCTGACGAACTGAACTGACGAGCTGCACTGACAAAAAAAAAAAAAGTGTAACGGTGGACATGATGAACGTCATAAAAAAGATTTTGTGACTTTTCTTGTGTTGGAAATGGTGCTGTTAAGCAACTGACTACTGAATATTAGAGGTTAAAGAGTCCTTTAAATGCAACATAAGGAAGAATTTGCTAAATCTTCTTTCAAATTATTTTTGTGATAGAATAGTTTATAAAAGCAATTTTCACTTTAAAGGTAAACCCGGACACAGATATGTGATGCAAAAAGCAAAATTAAAACTATGTGGCTCTTACAGTAAGAATACTATTTGTAAACAGAAATGTCAAAAGAAAAAAAAAAAGAAGAAACTGTTTATGTAAGTTTCACCCAGCCATGCAAAGTGGGTGATGATGGTAGATGACCCACTTTTACTCTCCTGACAATTCAACCACACAGCGGAGAAAAATAGACTCCAGTTTTACTGCAACATTACTGCAGAGGCCTCATATTAAATCACCACCAAGTTCTATATTAAGATTTCCTGCTGAGAACTCAGCTTGAAGGTGAACATTTAGAAGTGCAAAGCTGCCTTAGAAAATAAATATAACCATGAGTTCAATGACATTTAACTGATGTTCATGCAGACAGGGACACTTAATCAGGAAAATACACAATAGAGACACGCTAGCAACAACAGAGATCTATAATACAACAGACCAGCAGCAAATCCTCCCTTCATGAGGATTCAAATGTTCAGTTGTTATTCAATCTGATGGAGAGGTGTTGATTTATTTTAAAAGGTCACTTTTGGAAACTGTAATTTGTGGTGCTGTTGAACTGCACAGGGTGTTACTAAGAGGTGTTCCTAATATTTTGTTCCTACCATTTAAATTAATGGGGTAGACAAAAATATTAGGAACATCTCTCGGTATAACCCAGTATAGTATACATAAATGTATGCGCTTGGATGAGTTTGATGAAGTTACAGTACCTGTGTGTCGGCAGTGAGCACTTTGATTCGCTGAGTGGAGATGAACAGATCCACCTCTGTCATTGGCTGAGACTCTCCCTCTGGAGCCTGAAAGAGACACAGTGCATCCAGAGTCACGACAACACCGAGTTGAGTATCACAGGAAACATTTTAGTTTCTCTCAGAGAGATGAGTACATGACATGCGTATCTTTAATCTACTGGAAACACCCCAGCAGACTCATGTTTCATGGTAAAAGAATTTAGACTTCAATCTCGGTACTTTTAGTAGGAAAAATATATATTTACTGCAGCAAAACCACGCAGAAAAACTATCGATGCACAGCAGTTGGTGTGTTTTGTTTCCGTTTTGTCACAGTTGGTATGTTGAGGTGGTGTGCTTCTGTTATTTAGGCTGATGGTTTGATGCATCTTTTTTATTTAATTTAATGTACCTTTATTCGGTCCACGGCCTCCTGAGCCTGAGCCATACGAGTGTTTGTTGACGGGTTCTTCACTGACTTGATCTGAGTTGAGCCCAGATACTTGGCACCAAATATTACCCCATCCAACAGGTCCTCAGGGTCACAGGGACCAGGCACTAAGAAGTAACACACGACAGTATCATTAAAAAGATTTCTGTTATCAACGAGGTATTGGATGGATAATAATGGATCATTTTTCAGTGAAAAAAGAAACGCGCTGAAGTGACTCACCATCTTTATACGAAGGATGGTCATCAGCACTCTACAATGACAGCATGAAGATCAAACAGATGAATTCAGGTCGAGACTCAATCACGCGGTAAAAAAACAACAACACAAGTGTAGTTGATCCTCACACCTTTAAAAGATAACTTCTGATTTTCAATAATTTTAGTCAAAGTTGATTACAAGATCAAAGGAAGCTGCTCTCATTTGCTGGTTGTAATTTTACAAACCCAAAATGAAAGATATCTCACTCTCCTTGGGTTGTAGCATTATTAAATAACTACTTTAAGTCTCTCTTTCTTAGTTTTGACATTATGTACATTTAATTAAATGATGAAAAGTAAAAAAAAAGAGAAAAAAAGTAAATACTGTATTAATCAACTTGTCAAAAAGCTACAGATGACAACTACATGCTAAAATTGTTCAAACTTCAATATGACAGAGGACAAATACAGATTTTATTTCCTTCAATTTAATTTTTGTCTTAAAGCTGACACAAATCTTTTGCACACAAATTTAAAGCATACATTAATCTGGATTGTTTGAAACTCGTGATCACATCAAGAAAATGATCATCTGTAGCAAATTCAATTAATAAATTTACTTTAACACTAACTAATTTGCATTTCGGCTGATTCCAGTAAGAGCACCGACCTGCTCGCTCTCTGCAGCAGCTTCTTCCTCTGGAGGCTCCTCCCCCAGCTTCATCCATACTGGCTCTGGATACTCATCATCAGGCAGGGAGGCGATGGAGTCGTCCCTGTGCCGCTGCTGTTGACCGTTTCCATAACGCCGCCAGAACTTCCGGGCGTCCTCCTGGCTGTAGGAAACAGACACTACGGCGTCCACCTCCCCTGTGTGGGGCAGACAGGTGGGGCGGGGCGCAGCGCTGATCTCCGTGCACTGCAGCAGCCCCAGCAGGTCTCTGTGGTGGCTCTCGGAGAACAGCAGTCCCGTGGTTTCTGCGCTGTCGTCGGTTAACAGGGAGGGAGCGCATGCTTCCAGCTCAGACTGGCTGGAGTAGTGACGGCGAGGCGCAGTCCAAGGACTGGGATGAGGCTCTTCACCCATCAGCTGGAGCTGGCTGAGCAGGGTGTGGATGCGGCTGTGGTCTTCATCACCTGATCTTCTATTGGCAACCTCAACTTCCTCTTCACTGACCCTATTCTCAACGTCCGTAAAGGTCACCTCCTCTTGGACTTCGTCTTCGCCTTCCGACCCCTCCGCCCTTTCCTCTTCCTCCTCCTCAACGACCCCATACTCTTCCTCCAATTGCACCTCAACATCCTGGACTGGCTCGGCCACATTTCCAACAAGCTCCTTCTGGTTCACGTCCACACATGGAGTCAAAATTTCTCTCATGTCCAAAGGTAGCAACACTGACTCACCCAGACTTGTTTTGTCCAGACTGTCAGCTGAGGGAAGCAGGCTGGGGTCATCCAGGTCATCTGCTGAAGCTGCTTCACTCGAGGAGTCCGACCTCCAGTCTAATGGAGGAGGCTCGATCAGGTTGTAGGAGTCCAGCTCTTCTGCCTCTGAACCTGGCGGAGCTTTCATGGCGAGACAGCTGACTTCAGGCGAGACTCCATGAACAGAGACCGAGTCAGACGACAGGAGGTCTGCAGGTGCAGAGGCTGACTGGTCAACAGGACAGCCGCCGGACTCCATTTTATGAGCAAACCTGTCACAGGAAAACTGGCATTACTGTGCTTGTCCCCCTGTTGAGGTCACGGTGCAGCAGGATTATCAGGAATTGGGTTCACAGGGTTTCCAACCACCTGAATGACACTGAAATTAAATATGAAAAAGAAAACAATTATTATTGATCCCAGCAGAGCGAAAGACTAACAGTGCGTTCAGTGTTTGTAGAGATGGTCGCATCAGATGACCGCAGCGTTATCTGAATCATCAGACCTCCTCCTCATTGCCCTCTGATCATCAAGATAGGGCCTAAACAGCCTAAAGCTCAAAGTACACGAACAATGTGTGCAATATAAAGTGTGCAACCCAGAGTACATCAGGCGTCACCTGTTTTTACCCAAGAAATGTGTTTTCATACAGCTACATTCAGTTATTTTTGTATGTGTATTCATATATCCTTAATCCTGGAGAGCGGTGCAACCATGTAAGATAAAGCATACCAAACTTCATTCCAAAAATGTTACATTTTAGGATATGGTGCCTCCAAGAAAATGTGGTATTGTCAAGCAAAACTGAAGACTCATTTATCTTCTAAATTCAGGTGTTTTAGTCAATTCAGCAAATACAAATAACCCGCCAGGCAGCGCAGAGTTTTACAAAAACACATCACTTCTTCATACGCAATGATGTGCTGACAAAGTTCACAGCAAAGACATCCAGAAAACCAGACATTATGCGGCACATCGCACAGATAAGCACGTTTGCTCGGATCTGTTTAGTGGCTATAATGAATAGTTTAGATAACGTTATCGGAGCCGGTGGCTTTTATGGCTGCAGCCACGTTAAACAACAGTGAAACCTAAAATAGACGAAATCTTAATGGGAGCTGGAATAGGTGCATACCTCTCATTACAAAGAACAAGAGCACTTAAAAGAGGTAATTACAGCTACAGGGCTGACATCACAGGAAAGGTAAACGCAGATAAAAAAAAGAGGAAAAGGAAATACTAAATCCTTAAATAATTTCACTCTGTGAGTGAAGACAGCCGAGTTTGGCTAACCAAAGTTAGCAGTTCAAGTAGCTCGGAGGGAACCGCTTCTCTCTGCTGGTGACCGACTACGGCTGCAGCCGCATTGAACGAGACACGGGGATTAAACTGGACTTTTAAAACTCAGCGGGTTGAAAAGAGGAGCACTCACCCGACGTTTCAAACGTTTCTCGGTTTCTTTGTATCCAGACGGAGACTCTTGAGGGAGACACGACAGATGAGTGGACGTGGTGCGGAATTTGAACCTTTTCCAAAACTTTGCTTTTGTTTTGTTCGTCATACTATCAACAGCAGCACTGTTAAATGTATTAATGTCACATAATCAGCAGGTAGGTAACGATCACGGTGTGAATTTGAGGTTGTTGTTTTTTTTTCCACTCTTTGTTGCTGCTGTTGTCGACTGACACCTTTTATTTGTGGGCTCGCTCTGTAGTCGTGCTGCGTTCACGTACTCCCGTCGATGTCGAAATTGACCTAATCATGATCAGTCTTTAGGTTTCTTGTTCCTCTTCTCTGTACACACGACCGAGCCACAAACGACTCACAAATTTTTTTTTTTTTCAAATCCCCTGTTAGTAACAAACCCCAAATCAAACACGTGTGGCATTTAAAAAACAACAACAACCTATTACCAACATTTTATTTATAAATAATGTCGCTTTCCTACTAATGTGTGTATTGTGACAGTTAATGAAAATGAAAATAAGGTCTTACCACCTACTCCGGTGGAATGAAAAGAGGTCTTGCATCTTTTATGAGGTTATTACTTCTCAACTATCCCTCAATTACGATACGGTCGTGGGCACTTGAAGGCAACAACCGCCTACGTCACCGCCAACGTGTTGAACGTTCAAGTCCCGCTCAATCAAACATCGATAGTTTGATCGAGAAAGAGACACCAATTTATGGTCATTATTTTACATAAAACATAAAATTAGTTTATGTTTAATCATTTTACATTTAAAGTAGATTTGGCCCCATTTTCTTTTACAGTACAGACTTTTACAGTGTAAAAAGTCGTCAGTTATCTGGAGATGATTAGACTTTATTCCAAAAGCATTGAACAACATTGAACAATTATTTTTTCACTCTATTCAAATCTTCTGGCTAATGACTAAACCCCTGTGCATTGTGTACTCACATCATCCAAGAGAGGACATATAATTCAACAGCTTATTTTTTTTATTATTATTACCTTTACATTATTTAAAATTATTCTACATTCAATTCGATTTGCATTTCAGGCAGATTCTTTCCTGTTGGTTCAATAAAGACGGTTTCCATGAAAAACGTCATCAGTAAGCAAACCGCGCTTCATTCAAAAGTCTTTCGTTTGTCTGTTGCCTGTTTCGTGCTGGTTCTTTCTTTTCTGCAGCTAATTCCATCAGTTAAGACAACTTCAAAGCCCGAGGGGCTCGTTAACAAGTCCGTTTCTTCAGATTGAGGACATTACATGCTTTAAGCAAACCCTGAGTTGGTCTTTTAACATTACGTGACTGAAGATGAAGGATTCTAGCAGCCTGGTTATCACAGTCATAACAAAAAATTTACAGTTTACGAATCACTGAATGAATCAATGAATCAAGACTTAAAACCAGCTGTGTGGAATGAGTCTCTAAGGCAATAATGTACTTGTAATTCCAGAGTGTGACTGTACAAACTCTGCACTTGATCTTTTAGGATGATTGACAGAACAAGTGGAGCCTAAAAGTCAGTTTGTCAAACAGTTTGTTAAAAGAACCAATCTACGACCAGCCGTTAAGAGGATGCAGTCTCAAAATGACTTTGCGCGCTGACAAACAAGCGGGCACACTGTTTTAAGAGTGTTTCGTACTCCTCAGGCAGTCTAAATGTGTGCTAAACACAAAGATGATTTACACCAGAAGATGCTTCCAGTGTCATTAGGGCTCGAACTATCACGTAGGACCTAAATCCTTTTTTCTGACAACCTCTACACTTCACTAAACTGACACCTAAATACTTTAATCTGCAGATAAAGACCATTAAATTAAAAATAATAATCAGTTTGCTGAAAAAAATAAGAGCAAAATAACAAAATTTGATTAATCTTATCATTAAATGTTGCTCTCGATTGTCTGCTAACCGATTAAAATGTCCAAATATATTAAAATAGCCACTAAACTGGTGAGGCTTGAATTTACATGTCATTTTGGAGGATCGTCTACAACTCTATTATATTTACTCTGCAGTAATAGGTCCACATGATTTTTATTTTTTGTGCTTTTGGCTACGAGCTACAAGGCTGAAATGAATCCTCGCAGACCGTCTGACTGGAGTCGGATCAAATCAAAGACCTGCTGTGAATCCTTTCTCTCAGCATCCTCCATCGATGTCCATCAACCGCTCGGTGCTGGTCAAAGAGTCAGATCTCACTGTGGTGAAGACGACATGCCGTCTGCCTCGTCACTGTCGCCGGTGTTCATCTGGATCAAACCGATCAGAGAGGACGTGGTGCCCAGCAGCCCCACCAGCCAGTTGGGGAAACGTCCCGCCCACAGGAAGCCGGGCGGCATCCAGTGGATGGCGTTGCTGAGGTCAGCGGCGCTGCTGAGGATGGAGAGCAGCTCCCCTCGCATCTGCCGGCGGAGCCGAGAGTGACTGCAGGAGAAGACGCAGACGTCTATCAGGACATGAAGTTTAAGGCTGGAAAAAATGTGTCTGTAAGGTTTGAACCTGTGACTTTTCTTCCACAGAACAATGTCACCATAACCTCGCTCCACGTAAACTGCAAAGACACAAGACTTGTATGAAGAAGGCTGCACATGAAACACCTGTTTCTGTCCCGCTCGTATTTCTTCAGCTTCCTCTTCAGTAGCATCAGAACTCGGACTGATCTGAAGAATACAAGATTCACATGAAACTCACACTGAAGGTGGTCAATAAGTGTTAAAAAAAAATATATAACAAAACACCTCACGCTATATTAACTTTTCAATATAATTGTCATCTGGAAAATGAGAATAAAAAAAAAATAAAACTGTCTGCAAAATGAAATACTCTTTCGATTTTGGTATTTTGTCTCCTTTAAGGTGAAGATAAATACAGTTTATTAAATTAACCTGATACAATTCTAGATTTATCTTATTGTTATCAATTCTCTTCAACTCTATTTACAGAGCAAAATCACCCTGGAGCATGGTCCCAATGCAACTTATTATTACAACGAACACATGCACCAAAACATGAAGCGCACAAAAAAAAAACCAAAAAAACCCCACCAGCCTGTCTTTGGCCCTCACCCTCCGGCCCTTTCAGTTCCTACTGACGACACGAGACTTTAAAAACAAGTCATAAATACTTCATTTAATTTTAAAAGAGAGTAAATTATTTCCTTTAACCGCTCAGTATTGCAGTTTTTAGCAAAAATTATTCAAACAGGTGCATTTTACGGGGACTACTTTAAAGTGAGGATTAATATGTGCTGCTAAAACTCAACATTGTGGCTCTTTGGCATGTTTTTGGAGCGCAATAGATCTCTGCGGCACAGAAATAAAACATATCAGGCTTCGATACAGGAAATATCTGTTTAAAATTAAACGAATCGTTAGCTTTAGGATGATAATAATTCAGTTTCACGAACATTTGGATCATCATCTAATTCATGTCATTCAGTTCATGTTGATGATTATCTCACTTGAGGATCCCCAGCAGCAGCGAGCTTCCCCACAGCATCGTGCTCAACAGCCACCACTTATCAGACTTTACTTTGATGAGCTCGGCGTCGGCCGCCCAGGCGATGTGCTCACAGGGGTAGTACAGCTGGTCCGCCACGTTGGTCAGCACTGAGATGCAGCGAACGCCTGCGTCTTCCTCCTTTTGGCGGACGAGCACCGATTGTTATTTACAGAAAACACAATAAGTGACATGATTAAAAGCAGTTATTATTTTGTTGAATGAATGAAAAATGTTGATGAATGTAAGTCTTAGCAAACAGAGCCACTGTCAAAACTTATTTTATTCGCATTTTAATATCTTATTTTAACTTTCTTTTAATTACATTTACATATTTTTTTATCGCTCTCGTCTATTCTAATATTTTATCACAGCTCCTTTTTAACTTTAACTTATTGGTATTATTTATTTATCTCCCTTATGCATTTAATTTTTGTTTTATTTTTTTAATCTATTTTTGGTTTCTCAATCTAATTTTTATGACACTCTTTTTTTTAACTACTCTTACTGTTATTTAACTTTTAAATATATCTCTTATATCCATATCATCTGTATCTTCTTGTGTGCATTGGTCTTAAATCGTTTTTTAACTTTTTCTTAGATTGTTTGTAATTTCCTTTTCAAATCTACACATCTGTCTTATTATAGGCACGTCAATCATCTGTCACCACCCTGCATGAAAAGTGCTATATAAATAAAGCTTGAGTCATGGATTGAACCGTAGCTGTGTAATCGAAATAATCAAAGTTTTGACTTCATAATATGCATTAATCCGCCCCTGTCTGACTGAACTATTAACACTAATCAGACTTGTGAGGGGGGGGGGGACGCCACGTGAGCAGTGTGTTGTCCTGTCAGTTACCCCGGCTCCCAGCCCGTAGCTGTGGGAATAGGCCAGCATGGAGAGGTCATCAAACAGCCTCAGCATCGTCCTGCAGTGGCTGAGCTGAGCAGAGAACAGCAGCAGACTTTTCCCGAGCTGCTGGGACGAAGCGTCTGGATCTGCTTTCCGAGAAAGAACTCCTCCGACCAGCTGAGAGCCATAACAGACCGTCCTGATCTGCAGAGACAACAGAGGGGGAGACGTGAGGTGATTCTAGGGGTCAGGAGTGTTTTTCAAAGAGGAGACTTTGCTCTCGGAAATGCAAATGCATTTAATATTATAATAGTAATAATAATAATAATAATAATAGCATGCAGCAATTATGCAAACATTGTAATATTTCTGAAATGATATCATACAGAGAAAAATACTTTCAACACATTACTAACTTGTATTTGAAATGTTTAGAAAATCACCAGTTGAAAACTTCATTTTGGATTCGTAATATTGATTAATGTCTGTATCAGAGTTCACAGATTATTTATCACAGCTTTTCAGGAAACAAATTGGGTTTCAATATGACCACTTAACCGCTGGCAGAGAGCTGCAGAGCATCCATTTAAATCCATTTAATAACTTCAACACATTGCAGAGGAACAGCAGCTGAGTGTTTATTTACAGCCCCGAAGATGAACGTAAACACTCACAGCTTTGTCTCTTCCTCTGTAGGACTCCAGCAGGCGGACCAGAGACTCCACAGACTCCTGCATGTTGGTGGTACGTCAATAAAAAAATACTAATCTGTGAAGCTTCTGCTCAACATCTCCAGTCTGAGCTTCATTACTGCACCAGCGCTCAGCTGGACTTTGAAACAGGAAGTGCCCAAAGTAGACTCAAGTAAACGATCATCGATTCATCGAGCTTCTTCTTCTTCTTCTTCTTCTTCTTCTTCTGCTTCTTCTTCTTCTTCTTCTTCTTCTTCTTCTGTCTGCTTTATGCGGACTGAGCACGCTGCTGCCCTCTTCAGTTAGAGCAACGTTAATTAAAGCCTCGACAATAATACTGGCTCACTATATACAGTTTAGACCATAAATATTGTATATATTAGTATTTATGCATGTTGGTTTGGATTTTTTTTGTGCCTCTTTGCTCCGGGAAATTTAATTTGACATCTGTTGCCATACCACAGTGGCAATTATCAGCTTTATTTTGAGATTTACACCAGCACTGGAAGAACTCTGTGGGTGACAGACCTCTTAATATGTAATACACAACATGCAGGGTTCAACAGTAAATTGATATTTACCTACTGGATGTTTAAACTTTAGAGGATTCACAGCAAGATGTAAACCCCTTGATAAGTCTCAAAAATATAAAGATTAGGTTGCCATTAAACTCACAAAAAGAGACTGGCAGTTGAGTTGTGGAACATAATTGTATTGACTGATCAAAAATCAATCTTCATCAAAATTATTGATAAGGAAAAATGAGAAGGAAGAAAGCAGTGGCCAAAGAAAGGAAACACACCATCTCATCTGTCAAACATGGTTCTCTTTTGGCTTACCAGCATACTAAGTCTAATTTAAAAAAAAAAAAAAAAAAAAAAAATTTTTAATAACACCACCGTTTGTAATATTGTCTAATCACCTCCATATAGAACAATATTCCTCCTCCCACTTTACTGAACTTCCAGGGATGTAAAAAAGAGCTGGGACAAAATGATCAGAGAAAGCATTTTATTTATTCAAAATTATCTCAAAGACTGAGAAACACACAAAGCAATAGTTATAGTGTATTCGTTTTCTATACAAGCAGTTTGACAAAGAATGCAATGACAACATGTTTGTTATTCTCAGCACAGGCCTTATCTGTATACACTGTGTGTGTTGGTGTTGTATTATCTTGTGGGGACATACATCTGTTAACAATATGGGGACCTGATTCCCTGTTGGGGACAGAAATAACCACAAGTCCGCATTAATCATTAAATTTAAGAGTCAAGACTTTATGTTTAGGGCAAGTCTCCAGGAAATTAATATAATGTCCTCTGAAATGATGGAAACATGACTGAGTGTGTGTCCACACGGATCTCTCTATACTTTCTATTGTTCACACTCATTTCTGTCTTTTTGTTTAGTTGTATTTAGTTTGAGTTTTTGTACAGCCAAGTCAGTTTGTTTTTTGTTTGAGACCTGGACAGAAATGATCTTCTTCTCATCCGTAAAGCATCAAAATCCACATAACCTTGGTGAATCTTTGAGTTTTCTACACTTGTCCTCTGAAATGATGGAAACATGACTGAGTGTGTGTCCACATGGATCTCTCTATACTTTCTATTGTTCACACTCATTTCTGTCTTTTTGTTTAGTTGTATTTAGTTTGAGTTTTTGTACAGCCAAGTCAGTTTGTTTTTTGTTTGAGACCTGGACAGAAATTATCTTCTTCTCATCTGTAAAGCATCAAAATCCACATAACCTCGGTGAATCTTTGAGTTTTCTACACTTGGATGCAACTTCTGGAATTAAATAAAGTATTTTTATCCAGACAGATCTCTCTCTTAACTTGATTTTCAGGTTTTTGGCATTTAGTTTTAGTGACAGTTTTATTCAGCTCAAGTTTTTAGTTTATTTCTCTCTATCTGACTGTGTGTGTTTAGTTTGACATGTTTTAATAATCAGCGTGGAGAGTCGTTGTCGTAGACATCTGAAAAAGAAAAAAGAAAAAAAGAAAAATATATGTAATTGAAATACAAACACAAGGGTGAATATTTCAGATGAATTTACAGGTGTAAAATTTGCATCAATTTGATTGCAGATCAGGAAATTTCAATCTCACCATCTACGTAGTCGACATCATCATAAATGTCTCCTTCCCTGCAAAGTAAGATTCAAGTTAAATATATTATAACATACAGTATGTCCTATGTGTTTGCACAGGGTATACAGAAAGTATGTCAATATTCATCAATATTTTGTGAATCTTTCATATTCATATATCCTTTTGTTTATTTACTTTGTTGAATAAATGTCTCTCTTGATGGAAACTACTAAGCAAAATACAAAATCTTCAATAAAATAAAAGTTACATACGATCTGTTACCGTAACAACATACAACACATGTTTACAGAAGGGTTATTTGTTATTCATTTACGGCGTAAAGAGACTAAATTAAAGAAATGCTCACGGTGACAGACATGAACTGAGGAGGATTCACTTACATCGGAAGAAGAAGAGATCTGTTCACATAACCATCTGTGAGACAGAGGAAAAAAATAGATAATCAATAACATAATACAGCTTTTGCTGAATTTATGACTCCAATATCTGTAATCTATTATTGTGATATTATATGACAAATGCTAGTCACGGCAAATTACCCACACTGCGTTTTAGAGGCTTACAAGGAGTCTTTATCAATGTCAGATCACACAAACAAGTAAACACTATAAGTGAAGGGAAAAGTAGCAGCAGCACAGCTCCAAATGTTTACCACTATATCGAGTGCACCGTTGTGGCAAAGATCAAAACTCATTGTGGGTAAAAGCTGCAGGCAGAAACGCTTCTGCCTTCAATAGATAGAAGATTATGGATCTGTATGTGCCAGTGATATCTCTGTGTAGACAAAACCTGTGTAGAATTATATTCGCATGCATACTGCAAAAATAACATTAATCTGTACGTACATTTTCCAAACCTGTTGCAACACAGAGCTTTCTTGCTGTTGTAGATATGGATGACGTCCACGACCTCTCCCTGAGTGATGTGCAGATCTTTCCCCCCTGGTTTCTTTATGTCACTGTTAGGATCCACCATCATGGAGTGCAGCACCCTGAGAGGCCCTTCAAACTGGCAAACAACAGGTCAATTCATGAAATATACCAATGCAGTTATGATGCATGAGCTGTATATGAAATTCCTCAGGAATCAATACTGGGTCCTGTTCTTTTCCTCCTATAAAACCTAAGGTATGTTTCCTATTAGACGGGTGATTAAGAAACAAACACCGTGACAAACAAACAGCCTAAACATCTGAATGTACTGCTGTGCAGATGACACGCTGCTTTATTTTCCACTCAAGCCCCCAAAAATGGTGTGAAGGAAATGTGTTTACCTTAAATTTTTTTTTTAGCTCCTTCTCCAGTTTGGGATCTATGCTGGAAAAACCAAGACAATTTCACAGTTAATCAAGTAGCATGCAAACACATATATTAACAACACATTTTCTCATTTAGATCATTGAAATAAATTTAAGGAGCTCATGTTTTATTCTATTTGAACAACACTTACCAGTCCATATAATTAAAGCTTTACATTTATACATTTTATTACATTTAGCTGTGAATATGTCGACCTCTTCTTCTGTTTCAGTGAGCAGATGGAAATAAATACCTGATTTCAGGTGGTGGAGGAGGAAAATCTTCAGTTATTGGTTGAACGTCATCGTAGTCATCTGGGGAAAAGACAAAAGGTACTTTAAAGAGTCTCTTCTTGCAGGTAGATAACAAGCACTTACATTTATCTGTTGAAACAAACAGCTCAAAACAATCATCATTAAAAGTTGTGAGAATAAAGAATGAAATAAACAACTAACACAGGAGAGACAAACTATGAGCCAGCCTTTTTTTTTTTTTTTTTTTTTTTAACAGAAATGTTCACCAAAATAAATTATGAACAATAACTATTTATTAATGTATTTTTCTTCAAAACTCCACTATCCTTACAGTGAATTCTTTTTTAACTATTTCATTATTCTAATAAAACAAAAAAATCCATACAGCAAAATAATAAATAGCTATAATATTATAATAATAAAAATAATAATAATAAAGTTACAACTGATAAAGGTATAAGAATTGTGAGATATTACTTGGTATTGATCCTAATGTTTCCGTGCAGTGTGATGCCACTTACCGTCATCTTCAAGCATGCTGCAAATGAGTGGAAACACAAACGTGTTAGTTGGAACAGACGTAAGTGAAACTGAAAAATAAAGCTACAGCTACAGAGCAACAAATCATTGATACACTCAACACAGCTTTAAAGACTTTGAAAGAAAAGTGCTAAAACAATTTTCTCACAGTGAAATAATTACATACATTTAGTAGAGTGTTGACATAGTCTGTTGTCCTGTACCTGTCTCTGTTGTTGGATTCCACATTTAACTTCAGTGGGGGGTCCGGAGGTGGTGGAGGTAACGGCGATCTGTCAATTTTTTTGGACTGCAGCATTTTTCGCTTCACTGCCTCGTAGTCAATGTCCACACACGTGTTGCTGATGTAGCCGTCTGAAACGAAACACATTGACACAATGAGGTTCTGTGGCTATATCATGATAATTCAGTTTGTCAACACAGAAATGTCCAACACTCAGAACGACAATCAGTATTAGTGCAGAAAAAAACCCAACACATTAAGTATAATGCTGCTCTGCTTTGGTTTATGGTAGAGACACAAAGCCACCAAGGTTTCGTCATCTTACAGGCAGAGCTGAGCATCATCTGCATAACATGATACGTTTTATCTTTAAGTTTAAACTGTAACCACAGTTATTTCAAGAAGAAACTCTGAAAATGTAAGCTTAAATTGGATGTCGTACTTACAAGAACACAGAGAAGATAAAAGCCCAACAATCAGGAGAAGCTACTGCAGCGTTAAGGCATATATGAAAAAAAAAAGGTATGTTTTCATTTGTTGATATGAAAACCTGTCTCCCCAAACCAAGTATGAAAAATCCAATCTCTCAGCTTTTCTTTTGTCAATTTCCAGTATTTCCGCCTGACTTCTTATTAGACAAAATGAAAGAAGAAAAAAAAGATCAAATAGGTGGACAGAAACTCAAGGTATGGTGATGTCTGCCACACGCACACAAAACGCTGCTGGATATTTGAAATAATGACATCCCCGTTTTCCACATTTGAAAGGCAGAATATCATAACAGCAACAAGAGCCAGCATATCAGATGGAAACTTTAAACTGTCTAGCCTTTATATTCACAGACTTTGCTTTGCTTTGTCTACCAGCTTGATGTGGGGAAGTGGATTTGCTGGAAGGTTACAAAACAATGGTTCAGATTTTGAGTTTTCTATTCACAGTTGATTGAAACTTAAATTGAAACTCACAGTTTCCATTCAGAGAGCGAGCCAACCATTTGCCTCCTGGGTTGTTCTTCACACGGAGGATCTCCACGCTGTCTCCTTGTCGGACACTGAGGTCCAGTTTTCCTTCTCCCATCCAGTCTTGTCGGGCTCTGGCTGTATGAAGAACCTCCATCTCGCCCTGCAGCTACAGAGAAACAGAAATAAAGCTGTAACAGTTGATATAATTGAAAAAAACGTGGCCGAAGATGAGTGAGCAGATGTATTTTGGGTTAGGATAAACTGAAAGTTCTATTTTCTGCTCTGCTTTCTTGGTGGACAGGCATTTTTACTGTCTTACCTGAAAGTTCTTCCACAACTCATTCAGTTTTTTCTGATGCTCCAGCTGCTCTTTCTTCTCCTGCTCCTGTTGCCTCTTTGATTCTTTCTTGTTCTTCTCAGCACTGCTGCGGTTCAACTCCAACAGGTCCCTACGAAGCAGCAATGAAAATTGAAATAGAGTTGTCACCTATTCAGTGGCTCCATGTTTAGTTTTCTATTGACGTTTCCTCACTTTAAATTCCTCTAAAAGGTCTACTTTACTGGCGCATAATTCAACTGTTTATATTAAATCACCAGTTTATGTAATATACTGTAAAAGCTGAACATAACCTTTGATTATTTTCCATCTTGCCCACATTTCTGCAGCCCATCCTTGAGGTTTGCCACAGTATCCTGCTTTAACAGGAAATACTGTAATAACTAACTGTTTATAGAAAATGATAACTACAGAAGCAGATGTAATTTTACTTCATCATTTGTAGCACTGTGCAATAAATGCAACACCACCTGCTGTACAAGTGAGAGAATCAACAGGCTTTTTAGTGACTATTTTCAGTAGCAGTGTTGTGAGCGGTGGGTAGCAACAGCAGCAGGCCAATACAGTGCTCAATAAATACAGACACATGACAGGTTTAATGGTAGTTGCAGAAACTTTATACTTACTCATCAATAAACTCGTACACGTCATCACAGTCCTACAAGAGAAAAGGTTTTATTTGCACTGAAAAACTGTCAGATATACAGCATGATTAAATCAATGGGTTTCACCACCCAGTGTTTGAATTTACTTGTTATACTTTGAAGTCCCCTAATAAACAAATCAATACTTCTCAAAGATTAAATCAAATAAAACATGCAGATACAGACTGAAGTTACATTTTCATTGGCTGTACCAATATCAAGTTGGTATTCCAGCAACCTTTATTCATAATTTAGGAAAAGGTGCAACATGTTCTCTCAATAGGAGCCATCTGGTCTGGGCTTCTTATCATGTGTAGCATTCTCCTGACAGAATAAGTTAGATTTCAGTTTTATTTTTCTGTACTTACCCCGTCCATACACTGTGAGCTGTGGTCACTGCACGACTCTGTAAAGTCACATGATATACAGATGTTTTTAAAAAAATTAAAATAAACTATATTGTTCCACAAAATACATATCAATTAGTATCACAAACAAAAATAATGAATATGAAATGTTAATTCCTTAAAACATTTGGTGTCAGAAGAGCTTTAAGAACAAAACAAGTTGTGATTGGTTTTTTTTTTACCATTTTTATCAAAACTTGCGATATCATCGTAGGGGTCCTGTTCATCGTCAATGTCGCTGCAAACAATAAACAGACATGTTTCCCTGGTCATTATTCAACATCTTATTTTTTTTTTATTTTTATTTTTTTATTTTCCTTTATAAATGTTGAAAATTCAAAATGCTCAACCTAATCTCCAAAAATGTTGATATAACTATCATCTGGGCAGCATTATGCTTATTTAAGATTATATTTGGAGTAGCAGATTATTTGTATATAAACTTTATGATACAGCACTGCCGTGCTTATATTAGAGACAAAAACAGGAACGAAAGACACAAAACCAACAGAACATGTAGTAAACAGACAACAAAACATCCGATTTATTTCCTACAAAATATCGGTATTTCCTATGACATTACGTCTTTACTTGAATTCTTTGTTTTCAGTCAGTAGAACTGACTAACTTTTTTTTTTTTTTAATTTATGTTTCATTCTTTTTAAAAACCCCTCCTCAAATTGCCGCAACATGCAAGACATTTCATTCAGTGTAATTATAGGGAAACTTCTGACAGACTGAAAAAGCTTAAGATCATAAAAATGAAAGTATGATAAAAGTGTGACGGTTCCAGTTTTCCTCCATTAGATAGTTGGAACTGTCAGACGTCATGGTTACCCAACATGGATCTGAGACCACTTGATACCTGGATACTGTAACAATTGTGAAAAATGTTTACTGTTTCTGTAAATTAGTCTCAGTTTATTCTCACTCCATTTCCTGACTGCAGCAGTAAATACGACTCTTAAATAAGAAGCTAGTTGTGTATTTAAAGATTTAACAGAACTGACATGTCCGGCCTTCTTTGAGGACACAATGCTGTTAACTTGTAAATACTCACACGGAGGCGATCTGGCGCGGCAGTCGGCTGGGTTTGCTGGTTCTTTGTGGAGGTTTTGGAGGACTGATCACTTCTGGTGAAGAAATCCTTCTGTGTGCTGAGCCTGGCGAACCTGCTGTGAGAAGCAAAGAGAACGTCTTTATATGAAGAAGCAAAATGAGACGAATCATGTCATGAAAGACATGCTGAAACTTTTTCCTTTTTTTCAATAGTTATATTTGTTTGTTTGCACATTTTCGCACAAAGACGAAGCTCACTGCGGCTTGTCAGTGACACGACTTTTCTTATAGAGTCTGATGAAACAATTCTTACAAGATTCGCTCTGAAAAATGAAAGGACTCTCTTTCTGGTATTTGATAAGCTGTCAGCAACATTTACATCTGAAAATCTATCAATTAATGCACTTACCTCGCCATTTTAAATTCCATCCCTGACATTAAAGAAATATTACAAGCACACAATAAAAACTGCACCAGGGGTTAGTGATTTAAAAAGACTTGGATACAATAACACAAAAAGATTATTCCACATGGACAACACGATGACATGTATGATTTCCTAGGCCTGTTTCACAGCAGACAATTAAAGGTGTTTCTAAAAACATGGACAAATGGCTCTGCTACATTAAAGTGTCCCAGTGAGTCATGACAGTGTGACCAACACCAGAACCCTTCAGATGTAGTCCATAAAAAGGACTCAGTCATCATTAGCTTTATTATCTCCACCTTCGTTTCCAACTGACATGACAAAATAATTGCAGGACAGGAAATAAATTAGTTTGTCCTTGAGTGACATTGACTGATCTCCCAGTAACAAAGGACACTGTCATGGTTTCGTTGGGTCAATTATTTTCAAACAGAAACAACCTGAATCTGCATCAAAACAAAAAACATGAAGTCAGAGAGATAAAAGCAAAGACATTTCAGCATAGGCCTGAATGCAGAAACCTCCGAACTAATTAGGTGAGCTGTACTCCATTAAAAAAACGGAGCGATAATAAGCCAGAGGGACGTACCGTCACTTTTTCTCGGGGCAGGTAAGACAGGTCCTCGCTTGACCCTCAAGAAGGGCTCCAGGTTGACGGTGGGGGGCCGTTTGGGTTTCAAAGGCAAGGGCCCTTCAGGGGGCAAGGCCTTCCTCAGCGGCGTTACATCTCCTGCGCTGCTTTGTCGGGGCTGATTTCTGGATTGAAGATGGGTGGAGATGGGAGCCTTAGCTGGAACCTTAGCTAGAGCCGTAGCCGGAGCCAGAGCTGGTGCCAAAGCTGGTACCAGAGCTGGGGGCAGTTGGACACCTGGAGGCTTCTGGTGCCTCACCATCATGTTCTGTAGCATCTCCCCTTTCTGCCTGACCATGCTGGTGTCTGCCGGCTGGATGGGTGCTCTGACTCTAGAAGTGGGAGGCGGTCGAGGGAAGGACGCAGGTTTGGAGTGGATGGGGGCTGCCATCGGCTCTGCCCTCGGGAATCTCACCAGGCCAGGGCTAGCCGAAGGAGGAGGAAATGTGGGTGTCAGTCTGTGATCCAGCTCATTATCTGACATCGGGACGAACGGCCTCCCGAACCCAGGTCGTGGAGATTTAGGTGAGTTGCTGTCTCGGCTGCTGGTGTCCGAGGTGCAGGCGTTGTTGATGAACCGGGCCCTCAGAGCCTTCACATCAGTTTTCTCCTCCTGAAAAAAGCACAGGAGCACACACTCAGCTGCAGCTACTCCGCTTTAGAAACAGGAAGTTAGCAGCAGAGCATACAGCAAGGCATGCCCCCCACGCTCACAAACACCCGCTCATCAAAACCTCATGCTATCTTTACAAAGTGAGAATGCAGCGTGCAACAACACAGTTTCCTGGTTGTTTTGATCTTCACAGAGCAGACGAGCGTCTACACAGACACACAAATCTTCTCGTGGCTCTCTAAACGGCAATGAACTAAAACCAGCAATTAGTAATTATAACTCCTTTTAGAGATAGGATTTATAAGATAAAACCAAGTCAAATCGTCACAAAGTATGCAGTTGCACATTAAAAATATAATTTTTTTTTAAAACAGGTAATTACTAATTTTGTTTTACTAACAATTTTCAGAGAAACAAAAGTAAGGATGAACCAATCCTGCCTTTTCTATCCAAAAACATAGCATAGTAGCTTCTAATGCCAAGTCCCAATCTGACACCTGTAAAAATCAGTTTCTTTTATTTTAATTGTCATTTTTATCAAAGCTTGTAAGGATGTGTTGTTACGCACCTAACATTTTTGAAACAGTAGAAATCGAGCATTATGCTGACAATACAGTGATTTATGTGCATAGTTGCACAAACCATGCATCTTCCAATCTCGGTAAAGGGTAAATAGTCTGCATTTATAATAAACTTTATCACTTTAGGGGTCTCAAAGCCCTTTACAGTTTGCCTGCCATTCACACATCAGTGGCGACAGAGCTGCCATGCAAGGCGCTCGCCTTCCAGGAGTAACTTGGGATTGAGTGTCTTAACCAAAGACCTTTTGGGATGTGGACAGGAGGACCCGGGGCTTAGTTGGCAACATCTGAGCCACAATTGCCCCCAATCTCACTCACACAATGAGCTATATTACAACAGGACTAAATCAATCACATCTCATGTTAAATGTAACTAAGGCTAAGTATGTTCCCCTAAAAATGTCCATGCATCATTCTGGCACCATATATAATATATGATATCAGGGCAAAAATTCAAGTTCCTTTGGTTTCATTTAAAGGATTTTGGATTTCTTAGGACATCATTGAGTTTTAAAACATATGACATACTGGATGTAAATGTGATGATGAGTCCATATTTCACATATTGTCAGACTATATGTCTGACTAAATAAAATAAAATAAATCTTTAGCAGGTGGAATCAGAGAACTCTTTTTCAGAGCACTAGTTAGCTGATTTCTAAACGTCATCAGCATCAAGAGAGCGATGAAGCAACCATAAATTTGGAGTGTTGTGAAACATGACGAATAAACATCTCTGATAATCTTTTGACAAAATGAAAACAGAGTCTCCCACCATCTGTTGTTGGAACACTTAAAGCTGTCACCTTCATGAAGTCAAACAGAACATGATGAGCAGGAAGTACTCCCAACCACACATCTCTGTACCTCAGCCAGCATCCTGCACCGGTTGCCATAGAAACACCCCCTGTCACCAATCCTGCAGCAATAAGCTGCAAGCTCTCTTTTGACTGGGTCGCTGTCTCTCATTACATGGAACAAAGGAAGCTGACAACGTTTTTTTTTCTCTACACCACAACACACAGATACGGGGTTCCACTTTCAGTCAGAGAGCGCCTGCAGCACAGAAACTGTGTGTGTGTGTGTGTGTGTGTGTGTGTGTGTGTGTGTGTGTGTGTGTGTGTGTGTGTGTGTGTGTGTGTGTGTGTGTGTGTGTGTGTGTGTGTGTGTGTGCGAAAGAGTTTTCGCACAGCGACACACGACTCACCCAATGTTTTAAAACATTCTCACCACAGACTGTAGCTGTACAGATGTGCTGCAGGGAAAGTACATTGCAATCATTTGCAGTGATACTCTGTACAATTCCTTTAAATATGTTTGGTGTGAAAAAGTCAGTTTTCTGGTATATTGTGCAACTTTGATAATGTCTGTTAATATTAAGGCCACACAGATAACCAGGGAACCAACCGTTTTCGTTTGTATTGTCCTAAATCAGCTTTGAACTGCACTAACATGAACTGCACTAACATGAACAAAAGGTGATATTAAAAAAAAAAGTTTGATTGACTAAAGTAGGTTAAAACAGCCTATTATCAGATATTAGGTAGCAGCAAGGCTCTGCTACAGAAAGAAGACATTGGTGGTAATTAATTGACTTAATTGTTGCTGTGTTCAACAGCTGACAAAAATCAAATATTTAGTCTGGTTTCAGTGGTGCCACAGGAGTCATGATAATCAAAAGTTTATATTCATCCTAATGAAAAGAAAAACCTGGAGGACATGGAGGATTCTTTACATTTTAAAAACAAATTATCAGCAAACAGTGACCTTTTTCTATTTAAAAAAAGGTCTTAAAATACTGTTGACATGTATGATTTAGGATATATGAGAAGGAAATACCACAACGGGCGAGTAAAATTAAAGCGGCATTAATGACACTGTGAATCATTAACCAGTGATAGCTGTGTAATAAAGCTTTCTTTCATCAGTGTCAGCATCAGCATGAATATTCATTTTTCTAAACTCCAACTTCCCCTTTTTCCAGTGAAAACTGTCTAAATGATCGAGATAAAGAGCAAGTGTCACTGAGGACATGAATATCTTACTGAATTTGTGGATACATCGTTTCGAGATGTGAGTTGTGAACCAAGTTGAAAAGTATTACAGTTGTTTCAGGGAGTTTTGTTATAGTTGTGGTACATGGGAAGGAATCCAGGAGGAAGGAAACCATAAGCTACAGTGAAACAACAAAACCTGCTGAGGCTCTTTCTGGAAAAATCTGGTAATTTATAAACTCTTCAGTGATCAGGAGGAAATGATGAGAGAGCACAAGGAAAGCTGTGAAGGCTGTAGACAAGTTAGTCAGTTCATTGATTGATATATTTAAAACAACAACAAGCTTTCTGAATAAGATAGTAAATAACAATGTCTTACCATGTTTGCCTTGAGTGATGTTCTATTGGCGGATAAAGTACTCCATGTCCAGTGGTTCTGTCCTCAGTATCCACGCTGCTGCTGCCGCTGCCGCTGCTGCTGCCGCTGCTGCATGACGCCTGCTACTAAACTTACTGCAAATGAGGAAATGCTCAGTAATTCAATGTGGGCACCTGACGGCGACGCAACACGGGGTTAACAACAGAAACGTTAACATGATGTCACAGTTTGTTTCATTTCTCCTTAAAAAGGTCACGTTTTTCATTATTTGTCTGATAATGTGCACATCAAGCAGAGCAAAAATAATCCTGAAAGTCCCATTGGGTAGTAGTTCAGTAGTTCGCTGTCATTAGTGTATTTTATGATCTGTATGTCTGAGTGCAGAAACGGGAGCAAAAAAGAATGAAAAAACTTAATTTAGAAAACACAAGACGAAGTGAGGGTCTGAAGAAAAATATAGTTAAGGAAAAGTGAAGTGAGGTCAAATATTTTTCCTCGTATGTTATGGTCTTTATTTTGTCCATACAAATGAAGTAAACTCTTTATAACTCAATATCACAAATCACAAAATTCCCTGAGGGACTTCACAGTTTGTTTAGCAGATATTCTTGGGTTTTTGTAGTAGTAGCACAGTGATTTAATGTCAAGTTTAGTAACTTGCAGAAACCAAACGAAGAAAGTGAAAGACACATTCAAAATAACCGAACACAATGGATCAAGTAAATGAGCAGGAAAAATAAAATGTGATTCGTATCAGCTGCTGATATAATTATCAAAATTACTTTGCAATTTATGAATTAAAACGGTGGATTCATTTTATGAGAGTTGATGACGTGTTTTAATTTTCCAGGTTCCTTTTAAGATAGTACATATATCTGAGAATATGTTCACAGCAAACAAAAAGTAAATGTCTGGATTCATATAAATTTAAAACATCTGAAATTAAATTTGTGTCTTTTTTTTTTTAAGTGCAGCTATTTACAGAATTTTTTAGTTTTCACATTCGAGAGCTTGATTTAATGCTCACTGCTGCTGTTTTTACCAATATAGTTTATAATAATAATAATAATATTGCACTAATTTTGAACTTTGCCGTGCAGTAATATTGTCCAATTATTTAAAGTTATAATAAATCTCCTAGCCAATCAGAGTTGAGAATTTTTTTTCAGTGGTCATGTTGGAAACAGGCTCATCCTCGAATGAATGACAAAAAATAAGAGTTGTATAAATTCAGAGATTTCCCATTCTAACCAGTTCATCACAGGAGGGAGGGGTTATCTGTGGTGGGGGACGCTGACTGCAGTCCTCCGGTTGATCCAGTAGGATGGGAGAGGTAGTTTTCAGGGGGCAGGTACCCGTTAAGAGCAGAGGGTGGAGCAAGGAAGCCCGCTGTGTTTCCTCCCATTGTGACCCCGAGCTGAGGGCTCACCACGCTGTGAGCCTGAGTCTGACTTCCTGGAAGGTGCGCCGTGACACCTGGCTGTGCCCAAGCAGACATACTGCCGGGCATGGTGGGCCAGGGAGCTGCCCACTGGTTACCCAGGATCCCCGGCTGGCCCCAGGGCATATTGTTGGGAGAGTATGGGGGGGAGCAGTACGGAGAACCCCCTGCTGGCTGTGTGGGGAACATGGAGAGAATCTGAGAGGTGGAGAGTGTCGGCTCTGACAGAGAAGAAGAAGGGAAATAAAGTGAGGTGAGACTTTAAATCTGAACCCAGCAAAAATAATCCTGCCAAGTGTACGATTTTAATTGGTGCTGTTTCAGAAGCAAACGGTCACACAAGTTTTGATTTAAGTTGTTCCTGTTAATTAAAAAAGAAAAACTATTCAAGGCAACCTTTGCAGATTATCTGTCACAACCGTCTCCAAATACAAAACTTTGATGGTGGTGCCAAAGAAATTAGTCAGCTAGTTGTTTGGTCAATCGAATCATTTCTGCAGCGCTTCCTGGAGTCTCTGCACAGGGCAGATATGAGATAAATAACAACTTAAGTATACAAAGCCTAATACTGAAAGATACAAATAAGTTAGTGACACTGAGCCAGTAATCTGCTACTGAGCTCCCATCACTTGTCTTCACCCTTGTCATGTATTTTTCGTTACCCAGTGTTCGTACCGTTTTAACGCTATGTGCTGAGGCCAAAGATAATTTTGGACGATAAAGATCTGAACTAAAATCACTTGTTTGGGATCAGGGAAAGATTGCTGCGAGGCAGTGATTATCTGATAGACGATATGAGAGACTCATACACAGCACAAACCCTCCACATTTGTCTTGTATAAAATATCAAACATGACTGAAACTCGTCTCTTTATCAGCAGCGCTCTGGGAATTATGGTATTGTCACCAGTGTATGCATTAAAAATGTCATGAACTTACACAGAGCTATCATGGGAACATACTCCATGTACACTCAGGGAACACAGTCATTTCTCTTGGACCTCTAGGTCAAAGGTCAGATGTCAGTGACAAAGCAAAAGCTGCGGAATCACGCTTGTATATAAATTAAATGATTTATCCTGCAGCCTGATCTTTTGAATTGATCGAGATGTATTGCTGTTTATATCAGAGTAGTTGTAGTGCCTTCTTTGTCTTAATAATTATGTATAAAAACTTTTACACACTCAGGCGCTTTTATTTAGTGTGAGTTTATTCTGAAAAATGTGCTAATGCAAATGTATCGAACTCTCTTTTGTATTTTTTTACTGTCTGCAAATTTGCACCGCTGCTGTTAAGAATAGTTTTCTTGCAAAACATCCAGCGGCGAGTATTTAACATTTTCATGTCATTCATTTGTCACGCCCACTGGTGTCTACAGACCTCAACTGCAACGAGACATAATGGGTTTCATTGCAAATAACAGGTTTTCCAATATTATATTTGGGTGAAGAAAAAGGGTTTAAATTTAGTCTGTTGAAGACTGAAACACAGCCCTTTGATTTTCAATAAACATGTCAATGGAGACTGCACATCACTTCACCGAGCACAGTTTGAACTACACAGTATGATGTGTTTTAACACAGCATAGAGATGTGGATGCTCTCAATTAATAAAACATGAGAGAGGAGGAGATTCAGCCGACTATTTTAAAGCAGAACCTCTTCAAACTTGAATCATCAACGGTAAACATGTGATGGTAAGTTTTGGATTCTCTGGGTGGTTTTGCATTTATTTATAAAAAAAATTTTAAAAGATGTTTGTGTTGTTTGACTGCGGAATTGTAAATTGTAAGGTAAATGGTGTTAAGCTTATCCCTAATATATTTGGTGCTGTGTGTATTTGAATACAATTTTAATGTTCTAATATACAGTATATGATGGCAAGCAAGTTAACTCAACCAGAGTCAAGTGTTACTCCACCAAATCAGCTGATTTTAAGAAAAAACCTGTTTGACTTTGCTCAGGAAAAATAAAACATTCATGTGTTACCACTAACCTGGCGGACAGGTTGGTGGTGGGACCGGTGAGCTCTGGGTTGGTGTCAGAGAGTCCTCCAACTTGATGGAAAACACTTCCATCAGATCACTAGTGGAAGAGGCCTGTGGACAGAAAAAACAACAACAGAAGATGCATTTCAATGTCTCACCTACAGTTTAACCAACAGACTCTTTTAGCTGGAGCTCAGTTATAGTGGGGGACTTTGAGGAAGAACCACGATAGTTGATTGGATAACATCATGAATGACAAAGCTTTAGTACTGTATATTCTAATGATAAAAACAAATCTAACTTAAACAGAAATACTGCGTAACTCATTTCTATTCATATTTCATATCTTAGAAGATGAACATCTAACTAGTTCACTTTATATCCATAAACCTCATTCTATCTTTAAAAATAATTATCTTTCATTTCTGGGATAACGTATACATTCCGAGAGAGACAAAATAATTTCTGAAATACTAATTAATTAGGGCCCGAGCACCGATGGTGCGAAACCCCTATCGTTATTTATGTTCTTGTTGTTGTCGTCAGTACAGCAGGGAACCTTGACTGCTACGGTTTGAGTTGTTCAGAGCTGCACCATTGTGGTGCTGTGCGTCACCGTGCAGCAAAACACCCACATGTATGAATATTGTGTTGTAGTGTACCTGGTTTGATTGTCCTGATGAAGAGTCTGGTTGTGGGCTGAACACATCTTTAAGAGCTGGTCCCTGAAATAAAACAGGTGAGATGTGACTTCCACAATTTAAAGAAATTAGATAAAAACTTGTTGAATGGTGATGAAAAAGATTGCAGTTTTTCAAAAGTTTTCTTCAACATTTAGGACTAAAACTGTGATTATTTATTACCTCGGTTGGAGAGGCTGAACTCTCATCTAGAGCCAGTAAGGAAGCACTCTGAAAAACAAACAAACAAACAGTATAGACAGTAAATAAACAAATAAACCAATAGCACACTGACAAAGACCTGTGAAGGTTTTCTCTGACTTGTGTCGGTGTCTCTGCCGTTTCCTGAAGTGCCTCTTGGTCCACACCCTGACAAACCTCCTTGATGTCAAGTAGGACCGGATCTGCCTGATAGAAAAACAAAACATCACACTGTTCATTAAACACACAATCTGCAGGGTGGCAGACATACCTCTCTTTGAAGCCTAGCATCTAATCAATTATGGAATTATTTCAAACAAACCACCAGAACAATGATCAGAACGAGGGAATATGGCCAAAAACACCATAATGACTTGTGTGAAAAAAAAAAAATCATTTTGTATTTCAAGAGAGAAGTTGATGCTTTTTGAATAGAAGTCAATTGGAGCCAGAGGTTTTTTTTTTTTTTTTTTAAAAGCCAGCCCCTAGTGGCCCTGAGTGGTACTGCACTCCAAGACACTGGTTTTACTTTTCAAACCCAGAGTCTACATCCATTTTTATATACAGATTATACCATTATTATAACTACTTGATGTGACAGTGTTATAAACCATGTATCAAATAGCTATACATTGCTGAGCACTGCTCTTAAGTGTTACCAAATAACCATTGCAAATCTTTATGAATAACAGTACTCATATGTTAATAAGACATGTTTCCCTCTAAGTATTGTGTGTTGTTACCAGATTGGCTGTCTTGATGTAGAACAGGATGTAGGTGTCTTGGTATTGGTAAACGTAGGCCAGAGCTCTTGAGTCGGTCTCATCTTTTGTTAAAGAGCTGATACTGCTCCTTTCGTGGTCATGAATGACTGCCTGAAACACAGGATACATAAAAGGATTCCAGCCTTTAGTTTTGTCTTGATACATGTTATGTTTCATGTAAACCACTTTGAAATGTCTTGTCGTTGAAATGTGCTTCACAAAAAAAAACGTATAACAACAACATATAGGAATAGTTAACCACTACACCAACATTCAGTTATAAATACACTGATGGTTAAACAGAAAACTATAATTACTGCAAGAAAAAAAAAAAAAAATAATAAGATATCATTGCCATAAAAGGCAGTCAGCCTATTTTCTGTTTTTGCAATTTTGTGGAGGAACATTTGTTTTTTGCGTTTTGTTTCTGTTATTTCTTCATCATTAATGTGATCATTGATTCCAGGCCTCAAAACAACAGCGAGAAGGACTGCTTTATGTTTGCAGAGGGAGAAAATCAATTTTCTAAAGTGAATCTTGTTGAAGTTGCCAGTACAACACAACATTGTTAATGTTTGAGTGTGTTCTTGGTGTCGCTGCAAGAAACTGAAACAAAAAATGGGACTTAAATAAGGGAAGATGTGGAACCAAAACTAAAATCATCTCAAAACACCGACTTCCACAAAAAGCACAGCTTTCATTTTACATTGCAAATGCTGCGTCCTCCTCCACCACTTTTAAGAAACTGTTTGACAGATTTTTATCAGAAAACAAAACTGTCTTAAATGCTGAACAAAATACAGTCTTTAACCTTTAACTAAGGCGGGATGATTTAATTGTATTTGTAGATTGGCACTCAGAAGGCGTTTAAGAGCGTCATAAATATCAGCTTCACCTCCTGAAGGAATCCTAAGAATTGTCCAATTTTGTGGACAAGATTAACTTGAAGGGGGTGCTACAACTTCAGGACAACGCAATGAGGAGAGAGACAGTTGGGACAGTTGTAAACCGAGTGACTCACCCCAGTCCTCTCATCCACAATCTTCAAGCCGCTGGAGCAAATTTTCAACCAAACTCTCTGCTTGTGTTTCCCCTGTCTCCTCGCTGCTTGCTCGAAGCCCTTCAACACACACACACACACACACACACACACACACACACACACACACACATACACACACACACACACACACGCACGCACGCACGCACACACACACACACACACACACACACGCACGCACGCACGCACACACACACACACACACACACAGTGCAGGTGACAGGGATAAAAAATAAACATTATATTAAAAACATATTATTCCAATGAGAAGCTGAAACAAATCTATCAAATCAATGTCCAGAGAGTTTGAGGCAGAGATGCTAATGTGGGACCAGCATGAATTCATATTGATGTACGACATGTTTACAAGAGTTACACAGCTACGGCTATATTTTTCAATGACCCTAACTCGGCTTCTGTAGACCATGACTGTTATATTGTTTGTTATTGTTTTGTTATTTTTTGTTGTTGTCCTATTTTGAAGTTGTTGCCGATTGACAGATATGAGCTCTCACTGGATCATGTAAAGTCCAGAGAGATTACAGGGTCTGAAGTCATTGACATGTCAGGAGTCAGCAGGATGTCAAACACACAAAAGATCATTTTCCACAGCAGGAATTTTCCCACAACTCTTTTCTTATCTGAAAAAACCAGTTCCTTCACCAAAGCTCTGACTCCTGTACGCTGTAGGGGGTACCTCATGGTTTATATTGTTTTGATGTTTAAGAATAAAGCTTCATCAAACCTTAAGACCAGCTAAAACCTACCAAGAACCAACAAACAACACATGAAGATAGTTTTCATCAACAAAAACACTTTTGAAAGTCTTTAAAAGTCTGGGTGGAGCATTGACCTCTCAACTGAGTAAATACACTTAACAACACACTGATTGAGTGTACAGCAAAGACTGAAGATCTGGCAGCAGAGTGCTCTACAAATCCTGTCACATGTTTTTGTACCAGAACAAACATAAAGAACAAATGTAAAACATGGACCTGATGATGGAGGCAGATAAAAGGTTAGGGGAGAAATCATTCTATCCATTATCATTGAGATGTGTGAGTGTGGACTGAAGTGTACAGTCAGACTGTTGGATTGTCATCCTTAGAGCTGTAAGCAGGTTTTAAAAAAAAAATTTTTTTACTCCTTTTGATAAAAAAGCCTTTTATTGTGAAGGTCTGAATAAAACATTGGTCTCTGATATGGAGTCACTTAAAGTCATAACATCCATTGATGACAGATTATAATGTCACTCGTCATTTGATATGAGACGCCCGGTGATTATTTTGAATTTATTCTCACATGACTGCTGAGGACAAGAATATCTATCTCACAGATAATTAAGCAGCTTTAATCATGAAAAACCTGAGGTACATTTATTTTGGCGAATTTAGGACAGACTACCTTCAGCTTCATCATAGAGTCCCAGCACATCTTCTCTCCCTGGGCATCGAGTACCGGGTCCATGCCGATCAGCTTGGCCTTGTAGCGAACCCCGTCCCCATGGAAACGGGACACAGTGTCAGTCAGTGCTCTCGAGGCTCCTGGGAAACACGAAGAGAGGAGGTCAAACCAAGATGATAAATCTGCATGACTGTGGTGTGGGAATCTGTGAGAGTGAGGAGTTCTGTGTATATTTGGTTTAATTAGATGTTTGTTCATGTTTGTGTGTCATAAACTATTTGTGTATTTATGCACTGAATTAGTTTGCACGTCTTTAATTGTAATGCATCTGTTTGTGTGTCTGTGTTTGCACAACGTGTAATACATGTGGTTTTGTGTGCTAATATGAGTAAATATTTGTGTGTATGTTTCTAAATGACTGATCTGCACAGGAATGCATTGAATGCGTGTTTTGTGTGTGTAAGCAAATTGCTGAATGAGCCCTTGCATGATCCTTAGTAAATGTTTCATCTCATTTCCTGGAATGAAAACAGGTAATTCAGCGATTATGGAAATGTCAGGATGTTGTTGAAGCAAAGGTCGACTCTTAAACAGCTTCACTTGCCTCATGCAACAGTTTATGGGCTTTTAGTCACTGTTTAGTTTGACATCTGACACAACTCAGCCTTTCTATCGTAGAGAAAGTCTGATGTATTTTACAAATAGCCAAGGATATTTTCCAAAAACCAAACCAAACTAGGGCAAAGCAGTCCCTCATATGATACTGACACTGGTATTTTCTCATCGTGTCAGAGTTCAAAAAAGAGAGTTGGATAAAGTCAGGAATTATAAACAGAGAAGTTTGACTTGGCTCAAGCAGCACACATTCCTGAGCCAACAAGTGGTCCAGACTGATTTCCGCTAAATTAATAAATTTGCATAAATGTCTACATTTCTGTTTTTTTCTGTCAAGATGGGGTGCTGAGTGTACATTAATGAGAAATAAAATGAACTTTTTTGATTTTAGCAAATGGCTGCAATGAAACAAAGAGTGAAAAATGTAAAGGGGTCTGAATACTTTCCGTACCCACTGTATGAAACGCTTCCTGTCTGTGCTCTGTAGGTCATTTTTACTCATCAATATTTCACAATGTCGACTACAATCTTTTCACAAGTGCTGTGAATCATGCTTTAGTATTTATGAGTGGACACGTCACAAGAATGGACACGTAGAAAATAAAATTACGTTGGTTAATGTATATTTTTGCATCTTATCAAATACCTTCATTTAGTTGATTCAACAGCTCATTGTTTAGATTAAAAAATTATCCAGGTAGCATTGCATTTCTCTGAAACTACTGTTGCACATTTATTGTATATAAATGTCATTTACAGCAGACTGAAGATTTAAGTGGCTCGTTGATCTTCTTGTTTGTTACACCTTGCTCCAGACTTACAGCTCGAGCAGATCGTACCTTTTGTGACTATCTTTTGTGTTGTGACAATTGAACATTAAAAATCACTCCTACTGAACTTTTTTTTAAAAATCTAAAAACATATTTTATAATTTAAGATTAATGAGCAGCATCCAATCCATCTTTTTGTGTAAGTCGTTTGGAGATTTTCACTCTTGTTAACTATTTTGTGTTGTGAGGTTGGAAACCTTCACATGAGCCCTATAATTATGAACCGTCAGCAGGAGGTGGTTGTGATGGTTGATGGTTGTACAAAGCGCATCAATGTCGCACCAGAGACCAGAGTTAAAATCCGGAGTCCTGTCTGTGATTTGGTTTAGGCAGCAAAGGCACTTTTGAATAATCAAAGATCACGGCTTTTGTTAAATCTTTCCATAACCTTAACAAACTGCTGTGAGTGCTTAAACACAAGCATAAAAAAGTGTAGTAGTCATGACAAGTGAATATTAAACCGCAAGATCAGATGTTTTATCAGAAAAAGTAAAAAATAACAGATCTGTTCAGTATCTACCTTTGTGAGACTTCGCAAATATAAAAAATGACCAGGTCTTCTCATTACCTTAAATGAAAATACAATTGTAACATTGAAAATATGACTTATTTTACGTTTTACTTTGGTCTAAACTAAAAAAAACAAACAGCCAACGATGAGAACAAAACTTCAGATTCAAGGTTTTAAAAGATTTTACAATCCTTGCTCCAGTCCTTTATCATAAAAGTGTGACTCCTGAAGGTGCACTTTTGTTTTTATAGGCAGAGAACCTGAATGTGAAGCAATCACGTTCTCATAAAACCATCATTGCTCATAATGGTTAATGTTTGACATGTCAAAGAGGATTATAAAAAGTAATATGTAAGAATTACACTTTACAAGTTTCACCAACAATCCATCAGTTTGTTGATTCAACAGCTATTTTTGCTAAATGGAAAGTTTACACCAGATAAACAGACATGAAAGCTTGTCAGGGTTGGAAGTGTGTTACATGTCAAAGTCAACAAGTGACATCAATTGTGTTTCTAAAATAGCTGGAACAGCTGAACACATTCCAGAAGGAAGAACACAGAAGAAACACAAAACAAACACCTGAAAACATCTCATTTCCCATCAGATGTTAACTTACTGTCCCACAGCTGACTCCTGGACAAACTGTACTGTATCAGCACTCTTGCCAATAAAAACATCATTTGTTCTAATGTGGTTAAAATAATGGTGTTTCTTTGCTTTAACAGGATTGAATGATTTAATGTAATCTATTTATACTAATTATTACTACAGCTGTTTAGTATTGACTTTCAATAAAGTTAATGGACGGAGCCCAAGAGATCTTAACTTTTACTGGACTGTGTCCAGTGTGACAATATCAGTGTAAAAGTTAGATGTGCATCCACTTGTGTGACATGAACTGACATGACTCGAAAAAGTTTAAACTTTATGTTGTTTTTTTTATGTCTGTGCTTTATGCATTTGTGTCAGACTTGCAGAGTTGAGGAGAAACAGGGGCGAGCCTGCAGGAAAATAACATAAAGAGTCTGGTGAGTTCAGTTAGAGGCAAATAAACACAGACTGCACGGTGTGTCCGGCATTTAAATATGGACAACTGACGCAAGGTGCAAACCGTCTTTGCTTTCTGTCTGAACCTCTATTCAGTTTGGAGGGAACTTTTCCCACTGACATTAGTCAAACAACTCTGAATTTATTGTTTTCTGAGAGATCAGTGGCCAAGCATTCATACCTCTAGCGTTGGAGGGCAGCCAGGTTCTGGCAGCTGTTTGGACCGGTGCAGGATAACTTCCAGCTGTTTGCTCTGTCTCCATCATGATAACGTCTGTTTGAAAATTCAGGGCTGAGGGGGCTCAGGGATCCCGTGGGCACAATAAGGCTGTCACTTGTTGGCTGCAAAAGAGAATGCAGCATCAGTTGAGTAGGTTGAAACAAAAAAATATCAATGAATATCAGATTAAACAGCAAGAAAAAAAAATCAAAAGGTCTAAAAGGACTTCGTATTTGTATTGTCTAAAAGGTAGGAGAGAAGTTGTTTCATCCGCCTCACCTGTCTCTGCTCTGATCCAGCTGCTCTGCTGCGTTTGACTATTATCCTTAATTTCTCAGAGTCAAAGGTCAGGCTGCAGACTCACTAGTAATATATTAACATCCGCTGGGAGGACCGAATACATGGGAACTCTTAACGGGGGACTGAAGAGGCTCTAACATAAGGGATAGAAAGTGCATGTCGCTTTCCCTGGAAGAATGTGAGGTCATGACAGGCTTTGGGTGGTAGTTTATGAAAATAACAGCTGGATTACTACAAGTGTCTTAAAAATAAGAGAGATAGTGGAAAAATAGACAACAGAACAAGTTCTATATAAGAAAACGACAGCTAATAAATCATTTGAAAAGAATTTTGAGGATTTGATACACAACACTTCATGAACACATCAAAGAGAGACAGAACACCTCACTCCAGAAATAACTGCACTTGATCATGATGTTATGTAATTACTCATGTGCCACACTTTAAATACGACTTTTAATTGGTTGGTGATAAACTGTAGTGTGGATCTGACAGGAAGAACTTTGCATTTCATTATGCATGTATCAGATTAAAACATGAGTTTACAGCTAAATGCTAACATCAGCATTTTGGGACATTTCTCTCAAAACCAGGAGAAGAAAAGTCAGTGTGATACAGCCTCTGTAAACCATGAATGTCTGTGCAAAGTCTTGCACACATCCACCCGTTAGATAAAAATATTTCACTGAATAATACAAATTTTTGACCAGTTAATGCCACTGCAGGAGATGTCAGGGGCTCACCAAAGCAATTAGGATTCATCCTCTTGGGAACATGAATATCTGTACTTCATTCATGTTCATGGCAATCTGTCAAATAGGTTTTGTGATATTTCAGTTAACTGTTCACTTTCATGACGCAGTATGAAGTAAAATCATTCCTTACTATGTGGTGTACACAATTTATTGTTTGCCCTAAAAATGTCCACAATGGGGCAAAAAAAAAAAAGCCCAAGAATACATGCCATGTGCGATCTTCTGCTCACAATCCCACAATGCAATGCCTGGCATTTTATAGATTTTAAATTACATTTGCACAATTCAACTGCTGGTGGCAATGACGCAAAATGATGATGATTACAAAGTGTCCAACATCTGCATTCATACTGATCCCGACAGAGTCGAAGTCATGACATCTGTCACGTTTTGTATTCACAGCAGCAGGAGAGAGAACCCAATAAATCTGTGCCGTCTCTCATTTAGCATTTCTTTCATCCATCTTCCTTTCAACAACACCCTCATATAGTCAATTAACGAATGACAACAACTTCCACAGAGTTCACTCCTCTCTATTACACACATATGAATTAGCTGCGACCCCTCAACTCATTCATGATCTCTCTGCTTCTGTCGAGCTGCGACCTTTAGCCAATGAACTTTTAGCGCTTACGGGAAATTCAATTCAAGTTCTGGTTTCACCCCGGCTCTCTATTGAGGAAACTATATGCATGTGTATGTTATACAGGAAGCAATGAATAAGTGAACAGTCAAGATCTCAAACTGAAGTCAAGATAAACCTGATGACACCACCGGGACATCATCAGGGTTATTTTCTCAGACTGGACGTATCTCCTCTTGTGTCACAGGGGACATTACGCAACTGTTTTCACAAGCCGAGGAGTACGGCAGTTGATGAGTAAACTAAACACCACGTGGAATCCTTAAAAGCAATACTGACTGTCCACTCACTCAGGAATGCTTGTTGAGAGACACACTGCGCATGCAGATATCTTCTTGAAAATATAACCAATGAAATCTGGAGTGTAAATAGACACATTCTCTCATGTGCTTACTGATAATTACTTTGTATGTATGTAGTCAATAGTATATTATTTGTATTTTTATTACATTCGAGTTGTGATTACACATTTTCACTGATTAAAAAGAATCCAAGTACAATATTTTTCTATTGCTGTTTTTATGTTTCCAACATACTCAGAAATGTTACCGAGAGGAAAGTGGCTGTTTTTCCAAAGAAAACCTGACAGGTCTCAGTAATAATGCTTTCTTTTAAACTGCAAGGCCCACCTCCTGGTAGGAGAGTTCAAAATGCAAATGATACATTTTCTGAAATAAATATTTATGGCCCAGGTCACTCGTGACATGATAGTTTAGTAAAAAGGCTTTTCTGAATACACAAACATTTTCTCAGGGAGCTAATTTCCTGAAAACCCCCAGAAACAGGAAGCGTTTCATATCAGATTAGGCACGGCTTTCCTAACATCTCTTCTAAATGAGAGGGATTCATTTTAAGTCAAAATAATAGACAAGCACAGAATATTTAGGTCAGAATGACAGATTTGGCAGAGCGGTAGAGACTTCCATAACCCGAGGACATTAAATACCAGATTTAATCAACTTTACGAGCCAATCTGCAGAAAGCACCAAAGGTTATGCAGAACGCTGTCATCGCAGCACCTACGGCGCCTCAAGTTTCCTTTTAAACAAGAACAAGTGGGGGATACCCGTTACGCTCACATTTCCCAACAGTGACGGTGAAAAAGTCAAAAGATATTTGAGAAAGAACCACACAGACAGCAGGGCTGGGCTGTGGGAGGATTTACTGCCATGCATTGTGTCAAGGATTTATAATGTTTGGGTTGCTTTGCCATCAGCTGGCTGATTTTGGAGTCAAGCCAGTTAGTCTGATGTACATCTTGCACAGCAGGAAGGTGAACCCTCGTTTCCTTTTTATAAAAAAAATAAATAAAAAAAATACCCACCATGTGTAATATCTTAACTGTACCATCCATCTTGCTGCCAACAGCAACATGAAAAAAAAAAAAACATAAACTGACTGAGTACAAGACCTCGGTGTCCAAATTGATATAAATGCCAGGCGCGTGATGACTGACTCACCAGAAGAGTTAGACACTGGTCTAAATTTAACCCATGTGCTGCCGAATGGAGTGGATTCTCCACCTGAATTATTCCAGTATCGGACCGGTGCAGTTTGACAATAAAGTACCCCTGAATTGAAATGCCATTTATGAGCCAAAGCCGACTTACACTGTACTGTTTAATTTATTTCAAAGGACTTGGCATAAAAGTTTCAAAAACAATGTTGCCAAACGCCAAAATACAGTTTCTCCAAACATTTGCACACAATGATAGCGAGATGAATTTGAATTGAATCAAATTTTGTCTGATGGTGAGAAAGCATCAAGAATCTGCAACAATCACACTGACTCAGCGAGACATTTTTCATCCCCCAGTTTGTTTTTCTACTTTTAGTGGTCAGTGTCAGTAATGTAACCTGTAATGTCATGTGAAGATGATCAGTATAAATGCAGATAGATTATTTTCCAAATAATTAACTTTGACCTCAAAAGCATGAATGATGACAACAAATACACCGGGAACTTTCTAACATCTGGATCTGCATGAGCTTCAGTAGGATTACTCCAACCACTGCGGTTAAGTGTTTCCCACATCCCATTTCATGTCGTGAGGGACAATAACTCTGCTGCAGTTGCGTGTTTCATATTCAAACTTGAACTGAAGGATTACATGTTCTTGTGTGTGTGTTGTGGAAATCGTATGACCTCTGGATAAACTAAAACATTGCTCTGTGATCAAGCTAAACACGAGGCTCAGTTTCTCTGACGTTTGGTGGTTACCCAAAGAGACACATTTTCACACGTCAAAATGTACGTATATTTTTTCCTTTTTGTTAATATTGTTTTTTTAAAATGTCCACGTTAAGAGCATTTTTTCCCTTCATATTTCTGTACTAAAGCCACAGGGCCTATTTGGTGTCCATTATATTGTCATAAATGACCGTGAATGTGATTTAAAAGCATTTATAATCACCTGCTCAGTTTTGCAGGTACATTATATGAACAATCTGACTGGCTTGTAAATACCACAGTGGGTGAAGGTAAACAGGAACAGTGTTGCTGAATGCCAAACTCCTATGACTCTTTACGACCATAAACAAACCCTTACATTGGGAGAAAATCCCCTGTATAGAGTGCTTTCAATTTCATCAGTGCTTCATCAGTGCTTTCAATTTCATCAGTTTTTAAGAGCAGCAATAATCGGTGCACAGCAGCTCCAACTTCATCAGCGGAAATTAATTTGAAAATAAATCCCAGTACAGTGCGTATATAATGTTTGATAAGATGCTATGTCCGGTAAGTGCACACACATCCTCACAGCCATTATCAAATAACAACAGAAACCCAGGTCTTGCAGGTTACCACAATATAAATCCCAACGGGTCAATATTTGCCAAGTCACGGAGCCACCCTCTGGAAGCCGATGGATTACCCAGAAGATGGGGATGAAGTTTCTATCTATCTATCTATATATATATATATATATATATATATATATATATAACTAATATCATCCCATCTCTTAGAATATCTTTCAAACAGCTTGACATGGAACAAAAAGACCAACATTTGGAGATTCAGCAACAGGTTTTATCCTAATCTGTTGCTCTAGATTAAAGAATATTTTCTTAACTCATCCAGAGTGCAATGTATACAACGACATGGATATGAGAAATATGTTATACTATTTACAGTTACAGGAAAGATCGATATAGAAATGCTTGGACCGCTCTATGGCTGTTGTTTATACCTCTTTTGGTCTTAATCAGGGGTCAGACCTCCAACATTTTTCAAAATTGAAATGTTTCAGATTTGGTAAAAGATTTGTATTCTCATATTGTAATTACTGTATATTTTAAAGTGTTGTACAATTTACATGCGTGACTTGATGCAAGTCTTCAAATTGCGGTAACTTTACAATTCAATATTGGGTTAAAGTGTTTTTGTTTCTCATTTATATCAAATAACAAATTGTTAATGATTCAACCTAGTGTATTTCAGAAATACATCAGAAGTGAGATGTTCTCATACAGTTGATTGGACAAAAACAAGCAATTTAAAGAGATCAACATGGTCACTGAAATACTGTGTTGGACAGTTTTCAAAATGTTTGGACATTTAAGCGAGCAACAATGAAGGCAGTTATCCTGAGGCCTGGTTGGTCTCAGTGTCTCATCCCAGTGATTTTGGGCTGCACAAACACCTGTGTTTAGAGCTTCACTGACGTCGCCAATTTGGGAACAGGGCTGAAATAACTTCTCAAAGTACAGTGTTTAACGGGAACTAAGTTGAACGAGACTGTTGAAAAGATCTGATATTTTATCAGCGACCAGTAACGTCATCAACATTAAATGTTTTTAGAACAGAGGCTGACTTTACGTGCTGACTCACTAGTCAGAGGAGTGTAGTGACAGGTTAGTGACCAGGAAAAACTCTAGATATTGACCTTTTAGGGGTATATTGAGACAAGTTCTTTTTGGCTGATTAGTCATACGGTAAAGTCAGACATTTTTTTATAGCTTGAGCCCACAGCTGAGACCACAGACTGAGATAACGTATTTTAGGTGTATTTGCAATAAATGCATTAACTGCACAGGAATCTGAAGAGCACTATAAACCACGCAGCGAGAACTAAAACATCCCGTAATTCACGGTGAACTGAAGGACATTCCGGTTGGAGTTGGAGTTGGAGTTTCCAAGCCTGGCATCACTTAAGCAACTTATTGTTTCTGCAGTCTGCCAGCTCCTTTTCATCTGCAGCAGAGATGAGCAGTGACTACGGTTTACCTTTCGGAGAGGTGTTGTGTTTTGTCTTTAAAGGTTGGCTGCAGACAGAGACCCCTCTCCGCTGCTCCTCTCTGTAAACATAAGTCACACTGTAATGAATGTGTGACCGCCAAGAGTCGGAGCAGGCAAAGTGCACTGAGTGTTCCTCTGTGTCCATCAGCCCTTTGTTGTTCCTCACAACCATTTACAGTCATCCACGTTTGTGTGCTGCAGTTTGAACACAGAGGATGGTCACCGGGAAAATATCAACCACAACAGCACAATGGAGGAAAGCTTTTGCGCTTGATGTAACATTCAGATAGTTTTTACCATTGTTGAAGAAAGACAAAAGCATGAAGAAACGGGGACTTTATCCTTAGTTTAGTCAAGAAAAAGTGAAGAAAAGTGGAAACAGAAGCGATGCAGATCTGCAACTCATTTTTCTGTATTTATATGTTTTGATGCTGCTTCTTATTTGCAGTCAACACTGGTTTTATTACATTAGGGTAGTATGACATCCTTCCTGACACAATTCCAATTTCCGCCCTCATACACTGGAATTAATCAAACTACACATGAAATAAAACATTGTGCACCCGGTTTCTGGAAAGAGAGATCTATCTGGGAATAATAATAATAATAATAATAATAATAATAATAATAATAATAATAATAATAATAATAATAATAATAGACTTTATTTGTATAGCATTTTTCTAAACTTACAAAATGCTTCACATAAAATAAGCCATTAAAAAAACCCAACAACAAGTGAATTCTAACGAGTTTTAACAACACAATGATCGTATAAAACAACCATAAAAACAAATTAAAAACAAATTAAAACAGGGTATATAAGAAATAAGAGTTGATCATTAAAATCAACTAAAATCAGCAAAGGCGCTCCGATAAAAGTATGTTTTAAGAAGAGACTAAAAAGACGTCACTGACCCTGCAGACCTTATTTCCTCAGGCAGCTCGCTCCATTATTTGGGGTCTCTGACTGAAAATGCTTTGTCACCTTTAGTTTTAAGACGCGTCTCCGGAACAGATCAACGTTTTTTGTCTGAGGATCTCAGATTACGGGCAGGCTTGTACGGGACAATCAGGTCAGCTAAATAGGAGAGAGAGAGAGGCCGTGAAGTGTCTTAAAAATCACCAGTAAAATCTTAAAATCAATTCTAAAACATACTGGGAGCCAACACAAGGGGGCTAAAACGGGTGTGACGTGGTCCCTTTTCCTGGTTTTAGTTAAAAGTCTGGCAGCTGAGTTCTGAACAGTTTGAAGTCGATTGATGGCTTTTTAATTGAGGCAGGTGAAGAGGCTGTTGCAGTAGTCTAGGCGTGAGGAGATGAAGGCATGTATAATGTTCTCAGCATCATCAAATGCTAAAATAGGACAGATTTTTGAGATATTTCGAAGGTGACAAAAACAGCACTGCGCGAGCTTTGTGACATGGTGTTCGAAACTCAAATTTTAAAAAGTGAACAGGTGATATGGTTTGTCTCCAAATCCTGATTATGCACGAGTGGAATCAATTTATAGTTTGTTTTATTTGGAGATTTTTACAACATTCATGAAGTTTTCTGCATCGTTGAGGAAGAGTTCACTGCATGCAAACTATTTTACTTAAATGTCTGACAATTTTACTGCAAGAAGTGACAATTTGATTTAAAGAAATTCATCAATGACCTTTTTTTTTTTGCAGGTTTTTTTCCGCAGTGTTCTGGGTAATCCACAGGATGCACTGTTGTTTCAGTAAAAAAGTGTTCACAGTGAAATGTATGTATTTGTTGTGGCATTTCTTTGAATGAAATGTGCCAGCTCGCACCACTCGCCATCCTCTTACAGGTGTGGTGGCAACGATTTAAAGACGAATATCTCAAGTCCTGAGCAAATGAAACCAAATCTGTTGTAATTTTTATGAAGCACACATTCAACAAAAGTTATTCATATTAAAACATAAAACTGTTGTTGAATGACAGACCTCTCCATTTCAAAACTTTCAACTTTGGAGCAAACTTGATGGATTTTGTTTGTGTGCATAAAATCCATTCCTTCATTATGATTTATTTATTTTTCATCATCTTCCCATCCAAACATCTGAGTCAGCTGAGAAATCGATCTAATGTTTAGCGTCCAAACATGGCTCAAATTAGAGAAACAAAATCAGTTGAAATTGATTCTGCCTCCCTGTAGTTTACTCACCGGCCAGTCCAGTTGAACTCCAGATACTGCTGCCAGAAACACGTCTGTGATGACGAAGGGGAAATTGTGAGAAACCAGCATCTTTTTTCTTTTTTTTTCTGCTCGTGTAGCTCAGAGCACCCATCCCTTCCATCTGTCCTGTTAGTCTTCAGGGTGTTTCAGTAGTGCCAGCCCACCTCTCAGCTCACAGCTGCCCGCCACGACCTCTGGTTGACTTCTGGATTACTGGAACGCTGAGGGGATGAGACTGCAGAGAACATGCCCCTGCTGACTCCTTATATTCTGCTGCAGGGGGCTGAAGAGGAAAAGCGCTCGCAAACCCAAAACAGAGCAAAGGACGTCTCCCTAACAAACGCCGGCGTGTGGGTGTTTTTGGCGATGGAAAGGCATAACTTTACGCACGGATCTGTTTCCATAAACGAGACGGTGGCTCTGCATTCACAAGCAACCAGGGTCGAGACAGCAATCGCTTTACCGATTTTTATGTTTGCTGGGGGCGCCGTTGGGAATTTAATTGCAATAATTGTTCTTTCAGTTCCAAGACAGGCGAAAAAGTCTTCCGCTTTCTACACGCTGGTGTGTGGCCTGGCAGTGACCGACCTGCTGGGCACCTGCCTGGCCAGTCCGCTCACTATAGCCAACTACCTGGACCAGAATGTGCTGAAGAACCGACATGTCTGTGAGTTTCAGTCCTTCTTGCTATTGTTTTTCGGTTTAGCCGGACTGAGCATCATATGCACCATGGCAGCAGAGCGCTACCTGGCTATATGCTGCCCTTACACCTACCAGAGGTGGGGAGTGGACCGACGCTTTGCGCAAAAGTTCTTTTTCTTTATTTACATCAGTCACATTCTCTTCTGCTGCCTCCCGATGACGGGCATGGCGAGCAGCAAGCTACAGACGTCCAGGACCTGGTGCTTCATCGACTGGAGGACACACGAGCCGGTGGCCACCGCGTACACCGTCCTGTACGGCGTCCTCAGCCTGCTGCTCATCCTGGGCACCATCGTGCTGAACCTGGCCGTGTGCGGATCGCTGCTGCTGATGCGGCAGAGGACCGTGCAGCGATCCGCCACCAGAGCCAGCGTCCGGGAGAGGTGGAGGGCTCTGTCGTCAGCCGCGGAGACGCAGATGATCGCGGTGCTGGTGATGACCTCCGCGGTGGTTCTGACATGTTCAGCCCCACTAGTGGTGAGTCAATTAATCAATTAAACAGTAGCCTAACTGGTTTATAATGGTTGATTTTGTTTCTTACAATTCTTGTTGCTTGAACAAATTTATGCAGGTGCAACTATTCGTGAAGCACATGGGAAGGGGGGGGGGGGGGGCTTTGTTTGATACAGATGCTTTAATGTGTCTGTTGCCACAGACTGTAGGTTGTTGCTGGAGCCAGTTTCCCCGACTTTGTATCCTGGGTTGTTAAAAACGATGTAAAAAAAGTAAGCAGGTTTCCTCAAAACTCCTTCTTTTGTACTTGTATAGGTATTATATTTGACCATAATAGTTGCTTTTGGTTAAAACCTCTTTCAACTGAACCCTGCCCACCAGAAATTAAAAAAAAAAAAGTGGAATTGTTTGCTTCACGAGACCAATAGACAGAATGAAACTAAAATCCATGTTGGCATGTAATAAAAATAATATTAAAAGGGGTTACTACTGGAATTGTATGCCTACAGTTTAGTGTTACATTTACGACATTTTACCAACATTATTTCTTTGCATGCTAGATTGAGATGAAAAAGACTTAGCTTCTTGTATTTTTTAATCAAATCCGCTCTCCCTATTGTTATGATACTGATACATAGTGATCTCTGTAGGTAAAAACTTTAGTTTTGCCCTTTAAGACCTCCAAAATATTTTTTAAATGTAATCATTTTTGAAGGGAACATTTTTCTTTGCTGCCCACAAAACTTTTAACTTAATATACTTCTTACATTTGGAAATGATAACTGTTTGAGTCATAAAAACTAAAAAAAAAAATACTGAAAAAGAATGACGTATACCTGCACCACGTTGCTGCATTTTTAAAACTTTATTAATATAAAGACGCGAGTTGTAACTTGTTTTTCCTTTGAAGGTGCGAGTGTTTGCCAACCGCTTCATTCTGAAAAATGACCTCAAAGCAGATCTGGCTGCCATCAGGATCGCCTCAGTGAATCCCATTCTTGACCCCTGGATCTACATCCTCCTGCGGAGGTCCCTGTTCCGACGGATACTCAGTTTATCCAGGCGAGGCAGCAGCACTCGCAGAAGCTCCCCTCCTTCACCACAAGGGAATCTGTTTTGTCCTGATATCATGAGGGACAGCCACGTGTTCACCCAGCTGATGTGCAACACAAACCTCATCAGTCAGTTGCCGGCTACTGTCAAATTCACTCCGTACGATACAGAGAGCCTCCGGCAGACTTTAAAAAATGTTGCAGATGCAGCGCATATTTGACATCTATGAATGTTTGCTGCTCTCTCGTGCTGAAAGCATCTGCAGGCCACAGATTCTGTTTTCAGAGCAGCTGAGAAGGAAAGACGGTGACAACTTTGTGGACCCACATCTGGATGGGACCCTCAGAGGATTATTTATTACGTGAAAGTAGAGGAGGGCTGTGATTCCAGCAGACACCTCCAGCATACAGGACTGATGAGAAACAACGGACTCTGATGTTGTTACTGAAGTGCAATAACAAGACACGACTGAGCCTTCACTTTGTGCCTTTCAGAGTTGTCCACCCTCTCCTCCAGACTTCCGCCTTACTGCCACACTTTTTCTCCAGGTACATTTTTTTTTTCAATGCGCTCTCTCGGTTATCTCTCATGGAGCTGACCTCCGCCCTCAGCTCCTGCTTCCACCAGTTACTGATCCTGCCGATTGAAACTTAGTTATTACACTATTAAAAGTCATGTTTTCCATTTAACAGTAATAACTGTATATGGACATCACAAAATTATTTTAAAGTAAAAATGTTTTTAAAGGTTCAGTGTGCAGAATTTATGGGGATCTATTGGCAGAAACAGAACATAATATTCACAATTATATTTTCATCAGTATAAAATCACCTTAAACTAAGAATCGTATGAGGTGAGGGGTGTTCAGTTGGTTACAATCTGCAGATTCACCACTATTTGTGTCTAAGTACTGCTCCTTTAAGACACGTTTCATGTGGTGAATAGATGATCTTGGACCCTTTCTTTTATTTACATTGGTGTCCATGGGAAAATCCCCTGGAGTCCTTTTTACATTTGGAGACATTTTTAAAAATATGAACTAAATAAAGCACCAACCAAAATATGCTGGTGATGTTTGTATTAAAGATTCATCCATGCAGTAAGCCTAGCTGTGTGTCTTGTAGTATTTATTTGACTGTTTTTGTCTTGAATTGGACTCACACGGCTCCTATCTCTGTTGGTCTCGACCTCATTTGACCCTGGTCAGGGCTTCAGAATCATGTTTGTCTAGTTTACATTCAGCTAAAGTGGTCGTCACGATTCCACAGATAATTTCTTTATCCCAGTGTTGCTCTGCAAACAATTCCCCCCCCCTATTTGCACTCTGAATTGTTAACATTGACCTGTTCAAATTCATGTAAAACTATTTTTGAGCTCTATGTGAAAATGTATGCGTTAGCAGATAAATTCAAATTGAATTTATAATGGTTCAAACAAACATTTATATTTAAAACTTCTGTTGGCCAGTTTTCTCTCTTACGGTGTCAAATGAAGTCAAACAAATCTAAATCTCAGCTCGTAAGCAGCCAGTTGCAGGGCACTTAAGGTGATTATCTTTATGCAAATGAAACACTTCTACCTTGTAATTGTTGAACACCCCTGTGTATAAAACCACCGGGAGAGTTGGAGTAGCAGTGGTTCATGTGTTGACCATGCAGGGTGACAGCATACAAGTAAAATTGAGTGTGTCCCATCCAAGCAGAATAGAGACGGTGACTGAGCTGAGAGTTTCTTTCCAGGACTCCTCATTTTGCAGATGGTTCTCCTTCCCGGAAAGATTATATGGAAGATGCAGCCCACTGAAAACATCTTTCGGTAAAAGATTTGGAGAAGATTATATGTAATTGACAGAGAAGTCATTGTAAACACAGCTCGTGAAAACAAACATGCACCAAAGCTCTTACAAATCTACAAAAAATGTGCTGGAATTGAATTCTCTACACCCACCTGAATAATACTTGCATTTATGCTCCATCAATCGATTTGTGGCCACTAGGGGGCATACAACCTAAAAAAAAAAAAAAATCCCTTGACAACCATATGAATATCATCAACGAGAAACACTGCCTAGTTGTCATGTTTCAGACATGTACGCGTTGTTTTTAGTTCTACTAAAATGACATTATGCCTTTAAACTCCTCAGAAGTTTTCATTCAAATAAATGTTTAAGGCCGACTAATCCAGTATTTCACAAGAAAGCAAAACGCTTTCAAAAATGTTGTTTCTGTATTTTGCAATTAATCTTCACAAGAGCCCACGGGCTTGTTTTGTGACCCTTTGCTGTGGCCCGACCTCTTGGTTGGAAACCACTAGACTTAATTACCGAACAACATGAACAACAATAAAACTAGACGCATCTAGGACTCCCTATTTGTGCTACTTTTAAACATATTTAGCTGATAATAGTTGTGTATTTTTATTCAGTTCGGATTTTTATGGAAAACCTCACTTTCACAACCATTTACTTTATCGTATTTAATTAAGAAAGGATGCGAGTACAGTTTCCACCGCTAATTATCAGTCAAGAGAAAAGACATTCACGTTATTTCAGTATTCCATAATGCATTTATTCCCCCCCCCCCCCCAACATTTAAAAATAGCATTTACTAAACAGAAGCAGACAAGACTGTGCATAGCTGCACCTCTGTACAACATTTTTGTACCTTGACACCATAAATAAAAATCTAGAAACATCGGTTAAGTAAAAATTCTGTCTCAAGATCCATTAAAGACACACAAAAATAATAATTGTACAAGTTTTACAAAGTATTCTCCCCTTTCTCCGCTCATTAACATTTACATCCCAGTGAAAAGCTTTACAACAGAGAACCAACGTCTACATCAACCCTTCCCTAAAATGTCCCGCCAGTTAGCTCGCTGTACACAAACAAACACCCAGCGTGACAAAGAAAACAACTATTACCTTTTCCTACAACCTGAAAACAAGGCCTCTATCCTGCGGAGCATCAAGAAGGGGTTACACTTTGCTTTTGGCAACATGACGGAGGACATGAATGAGAACAAGAAGAAACTCCAGACAGTATAAAAACATTAGCTGCGGCTGTAGACGGTATGATTGATCATGAGAAATTAAAAACGTGGCTGTAATTCGAGTCTCCCAAATACTGTGAAGTTGAGGGCTTTAGTCCATCAGCTTCACATAAAGCTGGATAGAAAACTCTGGATAGAACCGCAGAAAATACAACTTTTGAGACGCAGACTCCCATCTAGATATTCTTAAACCGTGATCGTGATGTTTCTTTGTTGAATAGTTTTAGTTCAGTCGCAGACTACTGTTCATCGTATTTCTCGGCAGTTGATATCCTTTTATTTTGTTAATCAAGTCAGCCTTCACAACTTGATAATGGATTTTCCTCTGCTCCCGACGTAAAATGTTTATCTAATCACCCAAGAGTGCAAGAGCCGTCGCATTTCACCCGTGTATTTTATTTGAGCAAATTTGGACTTGGTAGATATCAGCACACTTAGATCCGTGCAGTATATCACTTTTAATAAAGTTTCCAGCATCTGAGCAAAGATTGGGCCGAGAGGAGCAGTCATAATCCTGCATTAGCAAAATTTTCATTTGAAATCATCCGTTTCCAAAAGCATTTTGTTTTAAAGAGGTGGAGATTTCCCTTTTCCTATTTACAAAGCTGGTCTGATTGAAAATCCTCTTACTACGTTAAAGTCTGCAAATTTGTAGGTTGCAAAAACGTTTGAAAAAAAAAAATGTAAATATAAGATTTAGAGCTGAAGTCCTGTGCGTTTACATTCTGATTGCACAAGATTAAGAGTTTAGTTATACATCAGAAAATCAGTCTTTTAGATATATTCAGGTCCTCATATAACAGTGGTAGAAACTGGGAACATGTTACAGTGAAATAATAAATGTTTCTTGCCACCTGTCGAATGAATTCCACTCGTCGTTAAGCTCTGCTTTGGGCTCCACCTCCTCCTCGGAAATATCTGACTGATTAGCCGTTTGTTACTTCTGCTGTTATGTTTTAATCTAAAGCAGCCCAATCGCAACAAAATACAGCCTCAAAGGGACCAAAAATGAAAACACAAATAACTACAGTGTGAGTCTAAATAATAAAAATATATTAAAAACAAGATTAAAAAAAATTAAAATAAAAGACATACGAGTAAAATAGTAACTATTCCAGCATCGTTAAATTTCTCTTCATCACAGGTGTTTCTACTTCTCTGGTCGATCAATGTAAAATAGTCAGCTTCATATCTTTTTCTTAACCAACCTCTCATTTGTCAGAAGTAAAAGCTTGTCTCCGTGAATCCATAGAGGAGTAAACAGACAATTATTTGAGACACTAGTTTGTGTCCCCTCAGAGCCCCTCGCAGAACATTCAGGGGTTTTTCTTCAGACTAAATACTGTGACAGTGTTTTAAATGTTTATAAAAAAAAAAAAAAAAAAAAAAAAAAAAGGCAAATAGTACACAAAAAGCGTGTTATTAGACCACACTACCCCCTCACACACATCGACGAGGGGATTACAGCTGAGAAAACAAGCTCTCAGGCTACAACTGGCGCTTGATGCTGAAGCACGGAGTCACAAAAAAAAGAAAAAAAAAAGATACAAACTTGATATTGCTGCAGTGAGAGGATCATTGTGCATTAGAGAAAGCACAAGCTATCCTGCAAGGAGAAAATACAAGTGAGCAGTGTTTCCTATATCAAATCGTTTTTTTCAAGCAGCAGAAATTATCTTAAAAAAACAGGATTATAGATATAAATTTAGCTGACATTGCAATCAATGACGATAATGAAGCCCACCTGAAATGAACGGTTGAATTTTTTTTAATTTTTTTTTAATTGCAACCTCTTGACTTCATGCATGTTTGTCCGGTGACTCTCTGACACCGTTACAGTGCGGTCACTCGACAGACCCGTCAAAATCTGCAAAACACATTTAGTTGTTTCATTATGTGCAAACTAGACGCAAGCCTCTGTTTAAAAAAATAAAAAATAAAATAACAAAAACAGAAAGATGACAGAGCAGCTTTGGTTCAGGCTGAAAAAAAAAAAAAAAGTCACCTGACAGGACTGGAAATGTTACTCCGCCTGAGAAGCTTCACAGATAAATAAATACCAATAATCCATTTTTTTAAAAAAAAACAAACACTATGCATCGTTTGTAAATCAAGTCTTCACCTCCAAACTATGACAACAAAATAATCAATTTTAACATCTCAATTTCTTTTACATGGTTAGGCCGGCTGGCAAAGATGAAACAAAAGGGCATCCCCTGCTGTATGCAGCTGCTGCAGATTCGTTGTTCTGGAGAATCTAGTTTAAAAACCAAACTTTTTACATTTACACTTCCTGATAACCGGAAATGACTTTTGTTGTTTCATTGGAGGAAACAACAGATGTGGAAGAGGTCATTGACCTTTCTGGACAGCCTATCTGGTCTCGCTCTCGTATCAAAGACGTGGACGCGTAGTGTGTGTTTTCTGTCTGCATGTGCAAAACGTTCACGAGCATCCGCTTCTGGCAGACGCGGGGAACAGATTTTTGTTTTGTTTTTTTTGTTCATTTTTTTTTGTTCATCAGGCACTTGCATTTGTGAACGAGCTTTGTAATGCCAGAGCGTTTATTGGGTTGCAGCGGGTCAAAGTCACATCAGCAGTTGCGTCTCGTGTCGACAGTCTACGGCCAAGCAAGAGGGCTCGAAGGCTGAACTTGTATTTTATCATTGCTAATATTAGCACGCTAAAACGCTCACAATGGCAACGCTAACATGTCGAGATTTATTAAAGTATAATGTTCACCATGTTAGCATTGGCTAATTAGCACGAAAGAAAGTACAGCTGAAGCAGATAAGAAATGCATTACGTAGTTTTTTTTTTTAGTCACAAACCAAAATAAGAGACAAATGTCAAGTTTGGCCTGATTAGATTTAAAAAGGAATCACCAAAGTTATTAGAAGTCATCTGAAGCAGAGACATGAGCGCAAGTGCCACGTCTCATGGTAATGCATTCAGTTGATGTGAATACATTTCATTCGGGACCAAAACAGCGACCCGACTGACAGTTGCGTCTGTCGAGCCACGCTGCCACCTCTGATCAAATAACACTGGCTCACCAAGATCCCATGCAAAAAAATAGCTGTTGCTTATATAATTTCACGTGCCGAATCGAGGTTTTCAGCATTTCAGAACATTTCGAGGTGAGTTTGTACATATTTTACATGTAGCAACAGCCTTTTTTTTTTTTTTTTTTTTTTTATGCAAGCTGTCACTACTAAACCATTCTCGCTAGAAAAATGTAAAAAACATTTTTTTTTTTCTTTTTTCTTTTCAAATTCAGCATAAAGAAGCATTACAGGTTTAAAGTACTTCATTTTGTGGTGGGAAAAAAATGGTTTGTGGGTTTTCTAACCGAATCTACTAAACCTGACCATCAGCCTCAGGCCTAAACGTTTATTCACTGAGGACAGTGTGAACAGTTTGTTTCTCCTCAAATCATGACAAGTGCCTGATGAAGAAAAATGATGATATCCTGAACATAAAATGCCAAAACCCAAAAACATGAAGGCCTTTTACCGAACATGACCCGACTGATTCTACAGATGACAGCCTTTTCCTCTGAAAGTTAACAAAATAACCCCGAAACAAATCCCGGCTGGATGTGAAAACAAAACTCAAACATTTCCAGACAGTCACGTGGAAAAGGTTTTTCACCTGCCTTCCATGCGTCTACCTGCTGTGGCACACTTCTGTGTCTGCATATCATGGCTTAATCCGTATCGACGTGTCTGAAAATGGCTTATCTAAGTTTTGTTTTCTCTCAAACCATCCCATACTGTCGGTACCGAAGTAATAAATAAACAGTGACATGCAGCAAAGCTGTCAGAAAATAAATTTCAGAGGGAGGGGGTGTGGGGGGGTGTGGGGGTGTGTGTGTGGGTGGAGGTGGTGGTGGCAGAGGTCACATCTCTGGCCCGTCATGACCGACTCTTTCTTAATATCCAGAACAAACAGCACTTGCCTTCAGTCTCGGGTTGTGAGCGGGCGGTGAAGACCCGCTGCAGAGAGGGCGGCTACACACAGTAATGTCTATGACAGCTACCCGCAGCGAGGACGACTCCACCTTTACACCACGTACTGGTGGTTGCTGCTGTAGTTTGTCGTGTAGGCCTGCCGGCTGTACTGGAAGTGGTCGGTCAGCACGTTGTTCCAGTTGTGCTGCTGCTGCTGCTCTGAGCCGTGGGAGAAAGGCACTGACCCGTTGGCCTGGATCTTCTCCAGCGCCGGGTTGTCAAAGGACATCAGGTCCTGCTTGTCGCTCGGCAGCAGCTTCTTCTGCCTGTTGGCGTCAAACTTGGCCTGTTTGGCAGAGGAGAAGGGCAAATGGGTTTTAAATGACTGGGTGTCTTTAACGTCGTTCCTCTGGCGCTGCACTGTGGCAGCCCATTGACCCTGAAGAGTCTGGGTGGGTCAAACAATTCTCCAAGAGGGTAAATAAAGTCCCAATTTATATTAAAGCCAATGAAGAGCAGCTACAATCACAATAGGGGGCGCACAGGGAGCTAAAGGCCGGTAAAGAAGCAGATCACAACCATGCAGACTCAGTACGGAGAACAACATCTGTGTTGTGCCGTTTCAAGAGGAATATCCATATTTAAAACACACTGCATTTAACGTGAGCTGAAGAAAGTCAATGAGCTCGTGCTGCAAAAGAAAGAGGTTTCATGTAAAGGACCAACAGGTGAGTTTTTCTTTGCCGTCTCGCCAACATTTCCCCGCGACACCTTCCCTCTAATTCTAAGCTCTTCATCTCATGTGTTCCTCTTCCTTAATCCCAGCCTTACCAGTTAACATCCAGTGGTTGGGGACACTCACCTTGTTGTACAGGAACACCCCGACTATAGCCGTCATCATACCCAGGACATTTGTGAGGGTGACGGGGTTGCGTAGCATAAACAGCGAGATGCTGATGACCATGATCCTCTTGGTGGCGTTGGCGACGGCGTAGCTGAGCGGACTGACGAGGTTGAGCACGCTGAAGGCGATGACGTTCTGGGCAAAGTTGCAGAAGCCGCTGATGAGCAGGAGGACGAAGGTGCCCGTCCATTCTGAGACTTCAGACTGAAAAGGAGAAGTTACTTAAAGATAGCGTTCACAGTCGTAAAAAAAAAAAAAAAGAAGCTTATAAGCTGCTGCACTCAGCCACCAAAACATATACCAATACTAAAATAATTTTTACTGCAACTCACCAGGTCCCCGTTGACCAGAAACACAGAGAGGTCCACCAGAACCCAGGTGGGAAGCATGAAGATCACAGCATTAAAGCCCAGGATGTTGAGGAGTCTCAGGTGGTGGATCCTTGTGTCACGCAGTACCTTCAAAAGGAAAAACAATCAGTTCGGAAAAAAAGGTGGTGAAAGAATAAATAAGACTCACATAAAGTAGATGTAAAGGTTATTTTAAGTGTTGGATCTTTCTGTTGTTCTCTATAGACATATTGAAAGTAATAAAATCAAAGAGGGCAAGTGTTTTAGCAGAAAAAGAAAAATTATTTTGGCAAATAAATGGGGGGAAAAAAACTAACTATTAACATGTGGACCAGAAAATGAGTCAACTTGACCCGCCCCTGTTAAACTGGCAGTCAGTTGGCCAGATATCAACCTTTTCAATGTTTTTATAGCCCACAAGAGGCTGCCTGCCGTGCGTGTGACATGACGGATAAAGCTCAGTTAAACATCTTTGAGCTTCAGATGTCTGAACCATAGACATATGAGGATGTAAGCAAGTAGGACTGTCCCTCTTTAGTCATGGACAATCTATGTGGCTAGTGGGCCACGGAGAAACACACATTGACTACACTGAAAACAAGCTTCAAAACGGCTCTGTGCGAAAGACACAAAGTTGATTGTGAAACCCGCCAATCCCAGCGCGACTGGAACCTGATCCCTTTGTAGAAGAGTTGCAACAGCAGCCCAAAGTTGAGCTTGGAGCTCCATGAGGGAGACACAGAACATGGTCGGTGAAACTGTGTGATCTGTACTAAAGAATTGGCATGTCTGTTCCAATTGTTGCTGATTGATTATGATGTTCTCCAGGGGGGAAAAAAACAAAACAATGAGTTGTAACGGGGCCGTGAGGAAGATGCTGATCACGTGGCGCATGTCAACATGAGGGTGATTTACCTTTTTCGAGAAGATGTTCTGCAGAGAGAAGCAGAGGGTGGCGGCCAGAGCGCTGATCAGTCCCGAAACATCGAAGGACAGCTCGGTCACGGTGGCCAGCAGCACTCCACCGATGATGGGGATGAGCGAGACGTACACCTACGACCGGGACCGCACAGAGACAGAGGGCCGAGTCAGCAGAAACAAATACATACAGCACCTTAAGGTGCTTATTTCTAAAGGCAGTTTACGAGTCAAATATCACTTCCTGCTGCTGACAGTGTTTCCCAATCTGTAGTCCAAGACCCAGGTGGTTATTATACTGAAGTGTAGAGCTGCAGTGATTCGTCAATTACTTAATTGTTTTCAGAATCAGAATCGCTTTATTGGCCAGGTATGTTAACACGTACAAGGAATTTGACTCCCGTTTGTAGCTTCGCTCTCAGCGTCCAAAACAAAACAGACAAGACATAAATAGACATATAAAACATAAACAGACATATTTACAGCCTAGAAATGAATGAATATATACATATACACACCTAAACAATGGTGCAATTGCACCTGGTGCAAATGGTGCTAAATCTTTCCACAAACGCTCTTATTCAAGCTTATAATTCCTGATGATTTGCTTTTCTCTGTTAGACATTCCTGGAAATTAAACTAACAGGTGGAGATGCCAGTTTAATTTGCATGTAGAAATTGTTGGATCATGAGAAGTGACCTGCATTTGTTATGAAACCCACTTGTGCACCCACTGCTCTACTCAACCAACCACTCAGCGTGAAAGTGAGAAATTACAGTGCAGAGTACCAATTTAAAGCCCTCAAATGATTAAACTCTCACAGTTTCATTGTTCAGGTTATTCCTTTCGTACTTGCAAAAAGCTGAGAATCATAAAACAACACGAGTCAGACGGACAAAAAAAAAGAAAGAAAAAGCAGGTTGGCAGACAGAAATTGGGCCCAACCCCACTCACCCCCCCCCCTCTCTTCCCCCAAAATACAAGTATTTATTGTCACCCAGGCAGTACTGACTGGAACACAAAACCACTGACCCTTTAAACAGTCTCTTAACGGGACGCGCGACAAGGAAGCAGCTTCCTGGAGCAACATGTTCAAACGTTAACAGGATTATCTTCCGTCTACACACCAAACATGCTGCCGTATCCAATGAATGCCAATCCACTTATTGTTATAAGACAAGAACACGAAGGCTGGCAACCCTGAACAACAGGAGAGGCCTCGTCTATTTCGGTAGAGACCTACATTTTTGACCCATTTTAGACGATCAGACTTATTTTGAAAAGTTCTTCCTGAAGGTTTTCTGCACTGAAGAAGGAAAAGGTGCAGCTGAAACAAGTGCATTTGAGAAGGATAATATTCAATCAAACGGACCTGGGGCCCATTTTATTGGGTACATTAGATAATAATTAAATGGCATGTTTTAGCTCTTTGCTGGTGTACTTCACTGTATTGGACTAAGGGGTTTCCAATCTCCTCCCTGATGTAGGGAGGAAATTGGAAACACCGGCAATATCAAACAGTCCACCATGTTCAACAAATAACTCAATAGAAAACATATAATTCATGTATTTCAATTTGCATATTGAAAAAAAAAAAAGAAGAAAAAAAAATCATAAAGCGTGTCATAAGGATAGATGTTGTGGCTGAGCAGTTATATTGGACTGCATTAGATTGTACATGTGTGCCTGGTAAAGGTGAGTCATGTATATATAGACACTAATTTGAGTTTCAATAATTTGGTTAAGTGCATATTTAGTCTGTCACATGTTCTTGTGCGTTTCATACACCTTCAGGTTTCTCAGTGTGGTACAGTGTAACCTGCTGCTGCCTGTGGGCCCGTCCTGTCTGACCGCTCAACTGTCGGGCAAACATGACAAGCTGATGTTAGTCTCTCAGTCTCCTCATTCACATTGAGCAAACACAGACTCTCAAATCTTCCCCCGTCAGGACCGAAAATGAAGCGACACCTCAGATGTGTCTGATATTTTAGTTGCCCCGGGCCCCAACGAAGTTTTTTTGTTTTTGTTTGAAACACTGATTCATTAATAATAGTCCGGGTCAAAAAAATTGTAGACGTTATAACGGCACAGTCTAAAGTCAGAGGGTGTTATATGCTGTACAGACAGGAAAAGAGATTCGGAGCTCTTGGTCTGTGATATAATGTAAGAAGTGTTGTTCTTGTTTATGTGCGACTAATGTATCACACTGCTACTGGGTGTTCGGGTGTCTCCAGGTGGCCTGGGCACTTACCCTCAGCATGAAACCAATAACTAACTACCTCAATAAAAACGACTTCGAATAAATGTAGAACTACATTATGATCAACAGTCTGACAGAATACTACAGTGGATGTTCATCATAGTTTGTCAATTAACTTGTAAGGTTTCTTAATTGGATATACAAGTGTTAGTTTAAAGAAAAAAACAATCCAAATATTGATTTCTTCCAGCTTCTCCTCTGAGTGTTTGTTGTTTTATTATGATGACAGATGACAGTCCAAAGAGATGACATCACCTCAGGGTATTGGTAATTGTGATGGACATTTCTCACTTTTATCTTACACTTTATTGACACAAACAATTGATTAGTTGAGAAAATAACCGGCAAAACAGTAAAAAAAATCATCTTTAGCTGCAGAGCAACACAATCCAGCAATATCATTTCAATACTGTCCACATAACCATGTAACAAATATGTCTTGCTAACAAAATGGCTTAATTACAATCATTCAAGTTGAACTACCTGTTCATCAACCGCAAATTCCTCCCACGGTGTTGCCTTTTGTTTGTGGAGGAGTATGGTTGCATATAACACCGGACCCTTCAGCCAGAAAGTGGAAGCTAGCTCTCCCTCTGGTTCTCACAGAACTGTGCCAGCTGCTCTGGAAATATTAAGCCACCTGCACAACTGCATACCATCACACTATGCATGACAGATAACAGACATGCATAAACACAAACTGCCCCCTAAAATATAAAAAGCAGTCCGTTGACATGGGGATTTATCAAGTGGCCGGCTGGTGTAAATACAAAGTTCTCCCACAGGACGTCCCATCAACTCCAGGGACAAAAGCCCCTGCAGACGGCCGTAATACGAGCTGCAGCGGAGGCGCAACGCTGTGCCACATCACCACTGCTGAGTCTCGGACACGGGCTGAAACAGAGGGGGGCCTTGTGCTGTGTTTGCCGTGTTGGACCTACTCACCTTTGTGGTCTGCTTCTCCTTCATGATTATTCTCGATAGCAGCACAACCCATATTGGCATTGTGGCTTTGACTGTGAAAGTAACAAGAGACGGGGGAAAAAAAGAGACAGTGTCAGTGTGTTTTCTTGAACAAACAAGCCAACAGCGGCAGGTACAGAATAAAAGTCTTGAACTGTAAAAGGCTCCTGCGTCAGGGCAGGGCACACGCCTCTGTCAAACACTCCACTTGTCAACACAGCTCTTCTACTGGTGCTTCATTTGAGCGGCGACTGACGTACGATTAGGTTTGTCCCTGCGTGTGCCATGAATAACGCAAGACGACGACTCGACAGCGGAGATATGCAAAGTACTTTTAATGATCAACACATACGTACTTTAAAACTAGCACAACTGGAGTCAGCTAAGCCCGTCACAATTATTAACATAATCGCAATTACGTGAGCAGACGGCAACTATATCAATCAAAATCAGAATTGTTTCTGTTCATTTGTATTAAAATGGCTGATTGAAACAAACAGAAACGTCATGTTTTATATGTTTGTATGTATTAACTGTACACCGCGGTTCTTGAAGTCATATCTGACCTGTGCAATTTTTGTTTACAAAGAAATTTGTACTTATATATTTCAATGTTCAATGCCAATAAATGTCTCTTTTTTTTTTCTCTTAATGTTTAACAGTGGCATAAAAATCATTTTTAAAAAACACCATAAGATCGTTAATCGCAAATATTTGGAATGATTATTAATAGTTAAGATTGTGACATCCCGTCGAGTCAGCACTGTTAGAGCACGAAGACAGAGGAGAGTCACTAAAGTAAAACAAGGACTTTCAGGCTGTAATGACCTTGACATGGCTGCTGTGGCGCCCAAATCAGACAACCTTTGAAATAGTTTCGAGGTCTGAACAGATGTGGAATAGTTTCATTTAAAGTTTACTTTGAGTTGAAGTCAGAACAAACTATTAGAAGAGCAGATGGACATTTTATTTACAGATTTGACCAAACACTCAGTTTCAAGTTCAAGTAGCCACGTCCGTCTGGACCAAATGTAGTCAATTTGAATGCTTTAAATGTTCAGTTTCTGTTATTTTAGAGGCGTTATTTCACCACCTTGATCAATTTGGAGGCGCTTTTGGCAGCTGGTCAACTTAAGGGTACACTTCATGCGAAACACCTCTCACTATAAAATGCAACACTTCATTAGCACCGAAAGTTGTACCCCTTGAATCAAAAACCTCTCTCAGACAACAAACGGAGCATTATATCCTCCATGAAGGTCGGCGTTACTGCAGGACTGTATTGCAGCTGAATCGGCCCAGATGGGATTTATCGAGGTAACTAGAACAATCCGGCAAAACCAGTTAAAGGAGTGAGAGGAGACGCTAGCCCATGATCACAAATGGAATTTGTTTTTGTTGACAGATATTGTTCTCAAATTGGGTACAAAAATAAAGTGGCGTGGCAAGAGGCTCACAATGAGAAAAATGAGTTTCATTTCAAGTTAGGGCTGGCCAGTATATTGACATTATATCGATATCGTGATATGAGACTGGAAAAGTCTTAAATCTTGGGAATCATCGTGACGTGTATTAGTGTGGTCTTTTCCTTTAAGGCTGCATTACAATAAAAAGTGATGTCCTTTTCTAAACTGACCAGACTGCTCTAGTTCTTCCGTTATTTGTGTTTATCCATTTTACTGTTGATTATTAATCAAACAATCATTGTGCCAATATTTTATTTAAAAAAAAAAGCACCAGCTGTCATTCCTAAAATTTTGCCGCAAAATCAAAATTCGAGGTATTTGTTAAAGAACGTTTGATTCTGTCCACGTCGCACAGCCCGATTTCAAGGTATCTTACATGATTTGAGTTCAAAACAAAGTACTGGCATTAGTAAACAGTGGGTTTATTTAGGTACATGAAGTTAAAGATAACAGCCCTGCCATAAATCTAGCGGCTGCTGGATGCTCTTAAAACACAACCGGATCTTTGGTTTAGAGGAGGTCCGACCTGCAAAAAAAGTTTTGTCTTTTCAGGTGTACGTACTTCTATTTCAGGGCAACACGGATGATTTGAGATTATCATGAGGTTTGCATGATGTAATGTTTGGTTGTGTGGATCTCCGGAAGATGTAGTGGATAAAAGGGATCAAAATAAATCAATAGTTATGAGAACTGTTTTACTCGCAGGTCTTACTATAGAGTCGGATACCTCTTATTAGGTGATGCAGACTAACAGCAGCCTGCGAGAAACACGATAACATTCATTCATGTTCGGTTGTTCTTCGAGCCGCTAATGTGCAGATTCTGAAGACCGTCATTTATATCACATCATAATGAGGCATTTTATTCATCAAGTTTACCATTGCTGATGTAATCAAAGTTAATCTATTCCAACAAGAACAAACATTGAACTAAAAGTAAATGTAGATTTACTGAACTACTGCAGTTAATACACTACTTTATATTTCTACATTATTGAGGGAGTGATGTACTTTTAACTACACCACATTTATCAGAGAAGTAATCGCTTACTTTAACACTGTTGCCGCCGTCCTGTTTTAAATATTTGCGTTAATTTGATAAGTGTATATAATTTTCGAGAGTTAGTATTTATATTTCTTGAAATGTATTTATCCCTTCCGTTTCCCACTTTTATGCTGATGTAATGTGAATTTTCGCTGGTCTCAATAGCCTTATCTCATATTCATTTCAAGATTTTATTGTTTGTGTATAAGTGCTAAAATCGAGCAGCCCCAGCTTAACTTTGGATCTGCCTCCAGCTTCAGATCAGGTCATCAACTTTTCCACCAATGTTCAAAACTAGACTGAAAACGTACTTGGCGTTTCTTGATTCGGGCCGATTCTAATTTTAAATCCATTTTTATTATGAATTTTAATATTAATTGCTGCTAATGTATATCCCCATGTGTTATTTTTTTGCTGGATATTGTTCTTATTGCTTAATTGTTTCAGGGCTTAATACATTTCTAATAGCTTAATTGGTTTCAAGTATGATTTGTTTTGGTTCCGTCTGTACTTCGTACAATATTTTAGTCAAATAAATAAATAAAACTCGACTTGATACAACACACCGTATCACTATATATGTATGACTGAATAAATTATAACGTGCAGATTAAGCAACTGGGTAACAGCTGTTAAAGTTACCCAAACATTTACCAAAAATAATGCAGAAATTAATCCTTTTAAATTTAATTTATTCTTAAATGAGCAGCTATGCATAAGGGGTTAATTTACTTTTAATAATATTTGGATGCTTTTACTTAAATAGAAAACTTTAAATGCAGGAGCTTCACTTGTATTTCTATACTGTTGTTGACGTCTTCCACCTCTGAAGGTTAAAACTCTTGATTAAAAAAATAAATTAATTAAAATTAAATTTAAAAAAAAAAAGGATTTATCAAAGGACTCTTGTATATGTGGGGGTTACTTAACTGAATTCGTCAGTAGGTAACTTCAAAACTGTTTCCACGTGGAGGAAAATCAATTACACGAGGATCAGTGATGTGATTTTATCCCGCGGACATGGACCCCCCCCCCCCTTATTCCCCCCCTTCCCCACGGCCGTGCAATTAAGTTGGCTAGCTAGCTAACAGGAGTCACTTAGTTCCTCTAAAAAGGAGGAGTCTAAAAGCGCAGCAATTTATAGTTAAAAAAAAGGACACGAGGTAAAAAAAAAAAATATAATTAATGATTCCCATGAAAGCCCGTCTGTCCACGAGCGGAAGGACAAATCCACCCGTGGCCCACGAGCTAGTTAAATGCCCAGCGTTAGCTGCTAGCCGCGGAGCTAACGTCAGCTGACGGGGAGACACATCATCAAAGTTGCCGCCGGCGGGCTCTCCGGTGGCCGCGCGGGTTTTTTTTTTTTGTGTGTTTTTTTTCCCCACCACATTCACACAGAAGCCGCCGTAGTACTCACCGGTGTGCGCGTACGACACGGGCACTTTCCATATGCTGAAGTGAGCCGACACCGACGCGAAGTATTTCCCGAAAGCTAAAGGCAGGATGTACCACCGGTAGTACCTGTTCGGCAGTTCTGTTTTGGGGACTCCCCAAGCCCGCAGCAGCGGCGGGAGGAAGACGACGATGGAGATGATGTGGAACAGAGAGACCGTGACCGGGTACGGGAATCCATTGAGGATGATTTTGTTCACGATGTTGCCCCCCGAGCTGACCGTGTACCAGCACACGCACAGCGAAACTATCCGGATCCCTTCCCTGACCGGGGTCCGCTCCACCGCAGCCATCTTCCAGCGGAGTGACGAGTCAGCGGCGGTGCGCGTCGTGCCTGCGCCGGGGGGAGGGCGGCGCTGCTTCCCCCTCGTCAGGTCGTCAAAGCCGAACAACGGGAGAGTGAAGCGCGCCGCTTCCGGTTACCCCCCCCCTTCAAAATAAAAGTGCCCACGTGAACGCGCGTTTATGAACTGGAACTGGAAATGTAAAATCTTACCATTTTAAAATTTCATCAAAAGCTTCAAAACTTTACAAAAAACAAAAACTCACCACAGCAAGAAGTGCACAAAAAAAAGCAATTTTCTTTTGGACAGACCCGTTCGCTGAATATTAAAGTAATGTAGTTAAATAAACTAAAAAACAAGGTATAAAATAACAAATCAAATTAAATATGTACCACAGTAGGGTAAAATAACCCCGAGACATTCTTAAAACTATTATAAAATGTTATTTCAACTGGTTTCTTCTGAGTTTACTGCATTTTTTTTTAATTTCATCCCAGCTTTGTCTTGAAAAATATCATCTTTGCAAAGTCTGTTTTCATGTCACACCAACTAATGACCATTTATTATGATTTATTTTTTATTTCATAATGCCACGTTTCATTACAAAGCAATTGCAAAATGAGCAGGGGTGGAGCTAGCTGTGTAACGGACTGTAGTTTCAGTTTGAATGACATAAAATGGGAACTGAGCACTTTGAACATTCATTCATGCTCACATGCTCAGACCTTAAAACAGAATTTGATTAACTCTCATACACAAGATAGGAAAAGGCCTAAAGGCAATTTTGACCTGCAATTAACTAAATTAAGTGTTTAGTCCATTCAGTGTCTAAAAACAATCCAAAAAACACACTCTTCAGATATTGTGTATTTTGGGCATGTTTTTTTTCTGAAAAATGACAATTATTTAAAAAAGTTGTCAACAATTGTGTTTTTTCAGTTCAACATTAAGCTTGATTAAGTCATTAAATCAGCTCCAATTGCATTTACACCAGAAAAAAGGCATCCAAGAGTGCATTGGTAATTGTTCAGTTTTGTCATTAGCATGGGAATCTTGTTTTCCTCCAAATTCTCCACATCCTGAGCATGAAGGAAAATTCAGAGAAGAGTGAATCACGTGCAGAACCAGCACAGATCCTTCACGGTGGACATTCAGCTTTCTGTTGGAGTATTGTGATTAATTGCAATCTGTAAAGATTCCCTCGAAACACCTAAAGAGAAGACAAATAATCATAAATCCTTCCTTCAGTTTTTTTTATTAACACATATTAACATGTCCACTTAAAGGACTAGGTAGCAAATATGTTCTCTTCTGCATTCGACTGAACGCAAAAGGCCAATACCTGTACATTCACTAAGGCTCTGTCTTTAGGGAAAACACAGATTTCCATAAGGCAAACAATATCTAAAGGAATGCTTTTAAGTACTTTATCCAGCATGTCAATTTATTCTTCACTTCTTCCTGACAGTACAAAGATGCAAGCTTTAAGCATGATCTGCCGTGCTGTTCCGATTCATATTTTACAACCTAGATACACAGTAAAGGGAAAAGGCAAGTTTAAAATAAAATCAGTATAAAAATGTGTCGTTCTGGAGTTTTTTTTGTTTTCTGTGCAACACAGAGTAGGTTAGTATACCAGCAGGCAAAATTTGGAAAGTCACTGCTGCATCACTGAACCAAATCTGAACAAAGAAATCCAACAAAAGATGATTTCAGGTACCCGGAACATGTATGCAAATCCTAAAAAAAAAAATGAATATGTAAATAAATATCATACACGACAGCCACATTTCTGTATTAGCTGTAATGGTTCTTCCCCGCTTTTTTTTTTTTTTTTTTTTTTTTCTCCTTTTGGCTCAATCTGCTGTCATATCTGGCATCATGTCACTCCAACAGCAAACGAGAAAAATATTCAAATGTTTTAAAACTCATCTGTCAGTTTTTCATTCTACTAAAAGTCACTGAGGCAGGCATGCAACATGGGGACAGCAGTTCAAGAAGAGGCAATGATACATGTTTTTCACAGAACTAACAGCTGATAATTTGGTAATAACACTGGCAATGAGGAGAGCATTTATTTAAGCTTTAACGGCTAAATTTCCTTGTTCATGATGCGGAAGCTAATGCGAACGAAAACCACCCCAGCGGACGTATCATCGGATGTCTGCTCCGATTATTCAGCTTACAACTGTACGCTGTAAAAGGACAGCTGATTAGGTCACAGTTTTTGATACATAAAATGTAAATTAAAAAATACTGTACTGTCAACTGAACGTGACTGGATGCAGGAGGTTCGGTAAAGTCACATTCCACGAGACAGGAGATTAACTTAAAATGAATCCGTGTATGATCTCTCCCATTTAAAACATGGCGGGTATTGGAGCTGCTCTTCTGTTGGCTTCGTAAACTTACTCTGTACAGTTATTAAAACACTAATAACGAAAAAGGTCAGAAAATGCATAGCCTTTCCCCTCCGCCCTGTCCACACACAATGTTCACCCACTTAGAAAAACACTGATCAACACCCTCTGTGCTCCAACACGCGCACACGAGCAGGCAGCATATTTATTCCATTTCCACCTATGGTATGAAGCAGCAGCGCTGCTGCACGGCGAAGGCAAGTTACAACTTCCCAAATCAGACACTTGCCTTCAGTTTCAGTCTAGACAGACGTAGGGCAGTATGTTTAACCTGCTCTCATCTCCATGCGGGTCTAAGGAGATGCACTGTGTCCAGTCGTACCAGCTACCCTTTGTGTCGTAGCAACCGTTAACCCCAGACCAGTGTTGTGTGTTTAATCTGCTCAGGTCTTCATTGCTGACCTCCCTGCTAACTCCCGGTAGCTCCCTAGTTGGGACGTCTGAAGCCAACGCGTGTGTTTTCTTGGCATCTTTACACCTGTGTTCCTCCTTTTTCAAGAACTCTGTCATGAAAAAATGTGCGCCGGACGTGTGGGCACCCGATGATGACAGCACATTGCTTTGCTGGCTAAGGTACGACTTGATGATTTCGCTCCTCGACAGCTCTTTCCACTCTGTCTGCTGGAAGGGACTGGGAGGAACTGGTGGATTCTGCTTCGGCTGTTCAGACCACTGACCTGCCAGTCTGACCCCCCCCTCCTGGAGAGAGTCCTTCTGAAAGGAGGTTTTGATCTGTCCCGTTACGGGGTCAAAAGTCAGTCTCCTGTCTTTTAACCTGACTGGTTTAGTGCCGTCTTCTACAGTCTGTCCATCTAAATTTACCACATAATCCTTCGGCCTGTATTTTTGTCTTTTCCCTGTATTGCTTGCAGGACCCTCATCTTCCAAACTGACCGTGTCACTGCAGGGGGAGGCAGTTGAGTTGTGAAGTGAAGTATTGGGAGGCCTGCTTTGAGAGTCCAGATCTGCAGACCATGAACCATCAGTGTGAAAACCCTGAACGCAAACATTGAATGGCTGCGGAGACGGACCCAGCCCAGAGGTGTCCGCAGTCCCAGGCCTCGCACTGGGGCTAGAAATACTCTGTGCTTGGGGTGCAGTTTGTTTGATAACCGCTTCCTGCTTTGGACTCTGAGGACTGTGCAAGGAGCAGCGTGGGCTTCTGGGTCGATACTGCCCCCCAGAGGCGGCTTGCTCCTGTCTGGCTTGCTGCTGCAGAACTGATGCTTTAAGCAAAGAAGAAGTGCTAGGAGGCTTGCTGTATCCCGGGGCACTTGAATGAGGTTTTACAGCATTGACAGGGATTTTATTCGGCATGTCACCGTCCAAAGGCTCAGAAATCTCCCTGTCTAAAGGCTGGCGTGCACGAGCATCTGTAAAAATTTCAGAGACGCCACCAATGCCATTGGTTGGCAGCTGTTTCGAGTTCTGTATTTTATCATGAAGAGTCGTTTTGGATATCTTGGCTGGTAAGAGCTGTCCGTCCTTCTGGTCACCCTTGCGTTTCCTGTTGCTCGCCTTTTCCCGTCGTGGGGAGCAGTTGTTGAAATCATTTCTGTTCTTCAGCTCGGGACCTGTTTTACCTGATGGTGGGGTGGCAGCTGGAGCGCCGATGCAGGGATGAGCACCACCAATGGAAGACCATGATGCACCAGTGAGTCCTTTGGACAACACTTCACCCTTCCCTGGCTCAATTAGCTTCTGCCAATTTCGCAGGAGCTTCTTGGCCCTTTTTGCGAGGTCCTCGTTCTTGGTTTTTTTCCGGACATCGTTGATGAGCTTTCCAAGACGCGTTTCCTTTAAGAAGATACGATTGATGTTTAACAGCAGCTGCAGCTTGACTTCTGAGATGCAAGACTTCCACTACATTACATTTTGATTGCACGTCTTAATGAAACCTACCTCCAGTGCCTCTTTGGTGATAGGATATTTCTCCAAAAAAGAGATCACCTCCACAACGACCACCATGTTGCATATCTGCTGAAAATACACAATGGTTTGTAAATCACAATCCAGAGATATCATAGTTGTTGTCAGAATTACAATAACAGTGTCCACGTAGAGTTGTGTACACGGATGGTACCATTCAGAATCTTTTCAGTAAACACATCTGTTTTTGCAAATATGGCCCAACATTTAATTGGACAACTATGTAAAGGTTCAATAGAGGGAGAAAGAGAGGCTAATAAAAGGACAAGACATCATTTGAATACACTCTCAAATCTGCACCTGCATGTCTGAAAATGATGGTTTCAGGCTCAATGTGACAAACTGAGAGTTGATGCAAATGTGCCATTTTAATACCACAAGAACACAGAAGAATACTATTGTCCTTAATTTGTGTGTTGACTTTTAATGCAATACAGGCAATTTGTGTGCTTATTAACAGGACAAGATTTAAATTGCATTGTTTGTAGAGTTGTTTGCCTCTGCGTACAAGATTACACATGCAACATCCAGGAATAAAGATTTCATCTGTTTAAACCTTCTGACAAAGGATGACAGTGATGTATTGCAGAAGTTAACTTGCATTTCCTAACGTAAGCAAATATCATCTCTGGCTTTAGCAAGAAGCTGGTGGTTTATTCAATACTTGGCAATGCCACTTGTGCAGAATAACTATAATATCAGTGTTACACTTCTGTAATGGATCTTTCCAGTGCTGTAACACACGATGGTAGTGTCATCACTCATGTTAAGTAAAGGCAAGGGATGCAGTGTAAAAGATCTTTGGGGAAAAATGCCCAAAGAAATCTCAGCATGCTCCTGAAAGCTGTGTAAAAAAAAATAAATAATAATAATTCAACATGAAGCAGTCTTTTCATTTCATTTGAAACCTCTTCGCCACTGGGGCACACTTTGCCTACAGTTTTTCCATTTGCTACCTGGTAGCTCAGTTGAGCAAGTCTCCACTCCCGAAGGCACTTAAATGTACACAAATAAGGTAACTTGACGACACCGACATCAGCCAACAGCACCCAGTTAGCCCGGGGCTCCGGTATCCCTGGTAGTAGTTACTTTTGCTGGCGAGACTTGTTAGCCAGCTAATTAGCAGGCAAACAATAATAAGTCGGCTCGACTTGCTCGACCCCTCCGTGACAACCTGAGGCCGGCTCGGCTTTATTGTCTCACGCTCTCCACCCGCGTCGTTCCCTCTTAAAACACTGGCGGGCGTACTCACATTGCTCTGGCCGTCGATGGCCTGCAGCAGCCGGTCTCTCATCACCTGCGGAGTGGCTGGAGCGGCTGGGGCGGCTGTCATCGCCTGGCAGTGTCGCGGGTCGGGACGGACTCAAGACAGCAAGAATCCCCCGAAGAGGCGGCGGTGGCGAACCGGCCGACACTCACAGGCCCGACGGAAGATCTTCTGTTGGAGCGGGCATCATGTTTTATGATGCTTTTATCTTTGTTTTCTTTCGTCGCCCGTCAAGTACCTTGTTAATGTGGACGACGAGGACAGAAAAACCCTCTCCGGGAATCGGCTACCCCCCCCTCGGCTGGTAGCCTCCTCCTCCTCGGCCTTTTCATCGGGTTTTTTTTTTTTTTTTTTTTTTCGTCAAGCGCTCGCGAAGAGCATGATGGGAGACTTTTACGCAACCGGCGTCGGTTTGCGTCAATTCCGCGTGCCGCTCACGAGATGTCAATAATTAATACTACAAACCATTCAACACTTTACAAACCCCAGATCCATGAACGGGCTACTGTTAGTTCTGGTAAACTGTTTAATTGTCTGAAATGCTGAACTTTCTTTTGCCCTTGGCAGATACATTTAATATTAATGGTGTTGTTCTCACGAGATTTGCAACAAAGTTTGTTTAAAAATAGAAGAAAAAAAAAACCTGTCAATTTAATACAAAGTTCCGCAAGTTCTTTTCCCCTAAAATGGTTTGCATTTCAAACCATTTAAGAATAAGGAGAATAAGCACAAGGTTATCCAATGCCGTGATGGGGGCAAAACAAAGAAGGTTTGGGCCAAACTTGGACTGGGGGCCCCAGATTTGGCTGCTCTGAATTGAATTAATACCAAAATTACCACCATGGTTGTATGCCTCCGCCGCCTACAATCAAATCGGAGTTCAAATCAGCTTTCTCGAGCCATCTTAGACAAAGAAAGCCTGGTTATGTTGAACTTGCTCATAGTTGCTGGAGTTTTGGAAGTGAAATGTTGTCCCATTTTTTTTTTTTTTTTTTTTTACCCGATATAGAATTTTAGCTTCTCAACATTTCGGGGTTTCCGTTGTTGTATTTTTTTTTACTCATGATTCGCTAAATGTTTTTAATGGGTGACAGGTCGGGACTGCAGGCAGGCCAGTTTATCAACCGGACTCGTCTACTACAGAGCCATGCTGTTGTGATACGTGCAGAATGCGGTTTGACATTGTTTTGCGGAAATAAGTAAGGCCTTTCCTGACGTTGTCTGGTTGGCAGCATATGCTACTCCAAAACCTGCATATATCCTTCAGCATTAATGGTTCCTTCACAAATATGCAAGCTACCCATACCATGTGCACTAATGCACCCCCATACCATCATGGATGCTGGCTTTTGAACTGTGCGCTGATAACAAGCTCCTCTCTTTAGCCCGGAGAATGCAGCATCCATGACTTCTGAAAAAGAATCTCAAATTTTGATTCGTTAGATCTCCTGTGGAATTTCAACACAAGGTTTTCCAAAATACTTTGTTGGAAAAAAAACATTTAAATTCAAACTCATGATTATTACATTAAATCAGAGAGCGCCAACACCCTGCTCTCTCAAGTATAGTGATGATTTATAACCACCCCAAAATATTCTCAGAATTACATGAACTTTTCGCCAACTTATGAGTAACAGTATTTTTAAACATGTAACATTTTGTTTCACAGTCAACCTGGCTTTAGCGAGATGTGACAGCAGATTAAAAATAACCACAATAGAAATACATTCAAACATATATATTGTTTTTTAAATTTTATTTTATTGATTTTTGGACGGTGGGAGGAAACCGGAGTACCAGGAGAAAACCCACAAATGCGCAGGGGGAGCAAATCCACACAGAAAGGCTCCAGCCGAGGTTTCGGACGCGATACTTCTTGCTGAGGCCACAGTTTATTTACCTCTGTGATAAAATACTTCAATTTTTCAAGGTGGAATTTTTTTTTTTGTTGCCAATTAACCTAAAATGGAGGTGTTTGGACGGTGGGAGGAAACCGGAGTACCCGGAGAAAACCCGCGAATGCACAGGGAGAGCAAATCCACACAGAAAGGCTCCGGCCGAGGTTTCGGACGCGATACTTCTTGCTGAGGCCACAGTTTATTTACCTCTGTGATAAAATACTTCAATTTGTCAAGGTGGAATTTTTTTTTTTGTTGCCAATTAACCTAAAATGGAGGTGTTTGGACGGTGGGAGGAAACCGGAGTACCCGGAGAAAACCCGCGAATGCACAGGGAGAGCAAATCCACACAGAAAGGCTCCAGCCGAGGTTTCGGACGCGATACTTCTTGCTGAGGCCACAGTTTATTTACCTCTGTGATAAAATACTTCAATTTTTCAAGGTGGAATTTTTTTTTTGTTGCCAATTAACCTAAGATGGAGGTGTTTGGACGGTGGGAGGAAACCGGAGTACCCGGAGAAAACCCATGTAAGCACAGGGAGATTTAAAGTTAATTCAGTCACTCGCTGAAGCAGTAGAGAAATGACTGAAAACCTTTTCCCACAGCTGAAAAGAACCTGGAAACTGTGGACTTCTTTTTGGCTGGCCGGACAATCAAAGGCAGATGGCTTCTCAGAGACTTCACAACAGCATCATTAAAATATGCATCTGATGCCATTGCAGACTCCAGCAGTTTTTCTGGAGATCCAAACTCCTTACAAAGGTCATTAAATATGGCCTTGCTGATTGTTTCCTTGTCATCGTTAATGTTGCCAGGAGAGTCCTTGACGCTTTCCTCTGGGGATTTGAAGAGCATTTGTATTAATAGAGCATCAATGAGGTCGTTGATCATTTTCACAGTTGCAGGAGACGGACTACCAGCTGACGGTGGCGATGCATCTTCTTTTGGTTTCTCCTTACATACAGCTACATTAAAAAGATGAACAGGAGTTGAGCAAGATTGTGTGTTCGACTTCTTGAAGATGACTCTACGGGACTCTGTCCTGATGATGGCATCTCCTTTTGGTTCCTTTTTGGGTACAGCAACGTTAAAAAGATGAACAGGAGTTGGGCAAGATTGTGTGTTCGACTTCTTGAAGATGACTCTAGGGGACTCTGTCCTGATAATGGCATCTCCTTTTGCCTTTTTGGATACAGCAACGTTAAAAAGATGAACAGGAGTTGGGCAAGATTGTGTGTTCGACTTCTTGAAGATGACTCTAGGGGACTGTGTCCTGATAATGGCATCTCCTTTTGCCTTTTTGGGTACAGCAACGTCAGAAAGATGAACAGGAGTTGGGCAAGATTGTGTGTTCGACTTCTTGAAGATGACTCTAGGGGACTGTGTCCTGATGATGGCATCTCCTTTTATTTCCTTTTTGGATTCAGCAACGTTAAAAAGATGAACAGGAGTTGGGAAAGATTGTGTGTTCAACTTCTTGAAGATGACTCCAGGGGACTCTGTCCTGATGACGGTGACTTCCTCTGGTTCCTCGTATTCAGCATTATTCAAATCTGATACAGGAGACCAAGAGAGATTTGTTAACTCCTCGTCGGTTTCGGAGGAGTCTAAATAGTCTTCTTCTGAAGAAAGTATTGTTTGAAGTATTTTTTCGATTTCCATTACTGCACCAGACAGTTTCTCAATGTGACTCGTTTTATCCGTCTGCTCCATCTCAATCCAAAGGAGCACCTGCTGCAGGAACTTTCCCACTGCGTCCTCTGTCATGGTGTACACGACTTCAGGAGAAAGGTCAAACTGAGTGCTGCGAGCCTTCCTCTTTATAAGGATGACTGAGTCAGAAAGACACTTTCTCATTTTAGGAACAGGAAGTAGATATCTGAGACCAGGCATCAGATGATCGTACATTTTATCGGTAAGTTCCTGTGAAAACGTCCTAATTTGGCCGCTGCTCTTGCTTTCCAGTATTTTGCTGACGTAATCCGCAGGTTGATCCAGCAGTTTTAGGTGATCAAACAACCTGTCCACATCAGGTTTGATGGTGTGAAAATCAAACGTGGAGGATTTAAGTTTGCTCATCGGTGTCAGTGTCGGCATGTCGAACAGACTGCAAGCTTTGGACTTGGGAGTCTCTGGAACACATCCTGGCAGACAATCTTCAGAAATTTCCTCGATAAACTTAGATGATCCTAAACCCTGTTTGAGGTTCAACAGGAAATTTGTTTCTCTTGTCTCTAATGCCGTCTCCAGCTCTGTCTTCATTTTTTCAAATTGATTTTGGGCAAACTTGAAAAAGTCGTTTTTACAAACTGTTTTGTTGGTGTCTCCTGAAGCTACAGACTGTGAGCTGAAAAAGTTTTTCAGCTTATTAACTATCGGCATCCATCTAAAGTGAGGTCTACTTCTCCCATCAGATTCCGCAAGATCTGCAGAGTCACAGTAAGGCAGGTCACTAATTACAGTGTTGACAATGTCAGATGCTACCTGACAAGCCTCAAAGGACTCAGACAGGAGAAAAGCCCCTTCTGTAATGTCCGGTGACTCTCCAGAATATTTGAGGAGAATTTCACCCACAGCTTTTATTGCTGAGTGCACAGAGATCTGAGACTCGGTGCTCTGATTTGTTTTTGGCCGCCGCCACCCTATGCACTTGAATTTCAGTTTACCGACATACATTCGAAGACATGTGGTAGCGTGAAACACCATGCGATTCATAGATTTGATGTCGGACGTGGAGCCACTGACGTGAATGGCTGAATTAAAGGGCCAGGCATGGCTGTCTATGGCGTAAGATAGGACGGCATTTACCTTGTGTGAAACTTCCTTCTCAACCAGTGCTGTCAGCGCTACAGCACTCTCACATTTCTCTTCTGGGACATGGAGAGCAACAGCAAAGCTGGAAGAAAGAGAACCTCCCAGGGATACGGTGAGACTCTTCATAGGTACGTCAGTCTTAGACTTGCTACAAATCATACTCTCATGAAACATTGGAAGGACAATGTTCAGGGTGTCTGTGGAGAAAGTGTGTATGATATCAGTGATCATATCAGCCAGTGTGGTGGCTGTGTCCGACTCGCAGTTCCCTGTAGTTAGCATGCCCCATTGTGCTTCAGAGATTCTTTCCAAATGTTTGTTGACAATGGGCTGCAGGTTCTTCCAGGAGATAAGGGTGGAGTCAACGGCCAACTGGATTTGCTCCATCACAGACATTTTTCCTTTCTTTCGTGGGGTTGATTTTCTTCTTGAACTTCTGTAAATGCTCTGAGTGTCTTAATTGTTACTGTGGTTGTGTTTTACTGTCAAGAATGAAAACTGAATGTCTCCAAGATTCTATCTATGCTATTCGAGACTTATGACATCACAGATGAAGACATTCCATAGAGCCACACCCACACAAAGCCACGCCCACACTATAAAGTAAACACGCCCCCATTAGCCACGCCTCCTTACAAACCCTACATTAGGCCACGCCCACACACCCAGCCACACCTTTTTTTTTTTTCAATTCTAATTCAAATTTTCAGATGTTCAAATTGAATCAAAATCCATTTACTCATCAATAAAGTGTTAAGTGTGAAGCTATTAGGCCATTGGGCAATCTTTCATTGGTGCCAGCTTTGCCTTAGTTTTATGATTTTTTTTTTTGTTTTTGTTGACAATACAAGACAATCAGGTAATGCAGTCAATTCAATCTAAACGTTACAATGTGTAAAATGCTATTGAATTTAATTTGAATTTCTTATTCGAGAAACAGGTCAAATTATATTGTGTTCCAGAGAACTCGTCCTCCTCCTTCTCCTCTGACTCTCTGTGTAAGTGGACTCACTGGCAGTTGTCTTTCTGCAGTTCTGACTCGCTGATCCGCCTCCACTGCAAAGTTTCTACCTGGAGTTTGGCCTCAATCTGCTCACGTTTGTCTGTGTTCGTTTTAAGATTTCCTCTTGTGTCAGGAAACTTTCACACTTCTGTAAAAAAAAATTTTTTTTCTTTGATTTTGATTTTATACACTTTACTAATCCCCGAGGGGAAATTTCTTAAAATATTCAAATTAAATTTCGACCACTAAGTAAATTGTGGCAGATTAAGTCCTCGTCACTGCTCTGTGAATACATGTGAATCACTTGTTAAAGATCACTGATAAACTTTGCTTATGAATACATGTTTTTTTCCTTTGTTGAATACTGTTGACACTATAGTAATATATAGTCCCAGTACTTGTTGTTTTATGAGCTGGAAGAATCTTTTCAGTCTGACGTGAGTTTCTCTTCTGTATTCTTGACTGAATTTGCAAACTGTATGTTTGAATGATGAATGAGTCTTTTTCTTTATTTTATGTAAGAGAAAGAAAAGATTTACAGGCTGCTTTCTTTCATGTGCCGGTAAAACTGCTCTTGTATAAGCCTGTGAAACATGTCCATGTCTGTCAGCAAATAAATATTATTATTGCTTAATTTTAATGATCAATTTTCTCTTTTAAAGTTTATTAATAGAATTTTTCTGGTATTAAATCTGACAAGAAATATCACAATAAAGAAATATATTGACCTCTTGTGGTCACTGTGACAAACTGTAACACATTACAGGGTTAAAGACTCAAGTGATCTTTGAGTTATTACTCTGGACAAGTTTTGAAATTCAAACCTCTCAAATATCTGCCTCCTTCCTAATAGCCTGCATAAAAGTTAGATGTTAATGCTGAAAACATTCAGACAAAACCAAGAGGCTGTAGTGAGGCTGCACTGATGAACAGCAGTACGGGCTAAATGTTGCGTCAGCATACTACCACCTTTATATAAAGTCACTGATGACCACGCTCACGATGACAAGCCGAGCATGATCTGCTAACTGGGTAGCGTTTTCTTTTTGGCACTGAATACAAAGATCAAACACACCAAAGGTGAAAAGGGTTCAAAGTTATTCCAGTCAGAGGAGGACATTAAAGTGTACACCAACTCCATCACAACCCACTGACCAGTTGAAATACTTCAGTACTTAAGTTATGTTTATGAACAATGTTATCTCATCAACAGGAAGCACAAAAGGAGCAGACAGCATTTACAGCTGAACAGTTAAATGTCTGAAACCACTTTTTATTCATTCTCAGAAGCAGTTTGATTGAATGTTGATATTAAAAATACATGACACTGTATAGTGGTACGTTAAATGTTTCATACTATATAAAGTTAGTACTTCGTATAGATTGATCCACTTATTAAGGTCAGAGGTGGATCGTTGTGTCCCTACTGTCAACAGAGTCAGGTAACAAACTTTTAATACACAACTTTCTATTTTTTGTTATTAAGAATTATGACATTTAAAACAGTGTATATACATTTACTTACAGCACATATTCCCCAGAATAAAAGAAAATGAGATTGGTTTTGATTAAGAGGCTACCCACAACACTCGTACCAGCTGACGAGTAAAACTGGAGGCGTTTGTCCCGTTTCTCACTGACAAACGAGACGTAGAGTTCATACAGAGACAAACGTCATTGACTCCTCTGTTGAATCCATCTGAATTGACGGTTGTGCAGGTAAAAGGAATAAAAGGATGAGTCTGGTGTTTCTTTAACGAGCACGCAGACTGCTGCAGAAAACGGCTCATGATCCATTATGAAGCACAAACCAACACGTATCCAGCAAAGACAGTACAGTTACAACGTAACTGAAATACTACTTCCGAAGGAGAAAATAAATATATGAAGTCTGCACTGATAGAAATATATTAATGAAACCGGGACAGTAAACAAAAAGGATGCATACTAACAATTAAAAGGCCCAAACAGAACAGACAGTTCACATCAAGTTGACGTTGATCTCATCTGTTGTAACAAGTCAGCATCCCGGTGGAAGTCCAGCTGATGCAAACGTTGATCACGATCCAAACAATCTGCGTGGATTGAAGACATTCAGCTGGTTAGAAAAGCATCAAGTTCACAGCTCTTTTTCTTTGTAAACTCTATTTTGGAAAAATGTCAAACTGCAGCAGAGCTGCAGGACGAGACGGGATGAAGAAATGTGAGGTGGAGCTGACTTTTTTTGATGTGCTGGTAATTAAGTTTTCCACAACGATGGAGCTTTGTGACACAGAGGAAGCTTTCTGAAAATCAAGTCTTCAGCCACACAAGCAAACACGTGTTAGTGGGATGGACTCGTCGTTGGTTTCAACTCTTCGTGGTATTTACTAACATCAAGAGATGTCAACACACCGAGTCAGAAACTGTCAAAACTTAAGGTTTGTTCAATGGTATTGACGAACAAAGTCTCACTCACAGGACCATGCAGAACATGATGAAGATGTTCCACAGAGCGATGAAGATCCGGAAGTAGCGCAGGCTGAGCAGAAACTCTCTGATGTTGTCACCTGAAAGACACACCGGTTATTTGAAAACGACACACACACCGGTTTCCTCTTGTTCGATCTTTTTTTTTTTGCAACGCGCACCTGTTGTCGGTGCTCTGGACTCATCTCCAAATCCCTGCGCCGCCTTCTTTTTGCTGCAAAAAAACAAAACATCCACAGTTAACCTCCATCTTACTGCTCCGTTACACGGGTCGAGTTCAAAGTAGGAAACGTACTCACAGCTTGAAATTCAGCACAGCCCCTGCGTTCACCAGCAAAGTTCTGCAGAGAGAGAGTACACGTGTTTGTTGACAGGTAATCGTTGTGTTTACCTGCCGTGCTAACGTCGTTAGCTGCTGAGCTGGCGTTAGCAACAGAGCTAGTTAGCGTGACACGTTGTGCCGTTGCACCGCCATAAAACAAAACAAAAACAGTTTGCTTGATTTCTGGACAACCCGCACGCAGAACACGTCAGCTAAATAAAATGCGTTTCTCTGTCAAATGTGTAACAAACTGAATAAATTACCCGAATATCAACAGATCAGCGATCATCTTCACATCACAGTCGCCCCACTTCCGTGTTTGGCAACGCAATCAAGAATGTGACCAATGGGAGACCAGTGACCCGACAAATCGGAAGAGGGTTTTCGTGCCCTGAGTTTTGACTGCAAGTTACAACATTCCCGAATAAAGCACGACTGTGACGGATCCGGTTCATTTAATGGATGGACAAAAAAAAAAAAAAAAGAAGAAAAGTCCCACCAAATTGCTGGTCTGTCTTACCATCTTTGTTCTCTTTTAATAATGTTTCCAAAAGCGAGCATACGAATACCCATTAAAATTAAATTACAAATTATGTAAAAAAAACAAAAACATTGTGTAACCCAAAGACACATTTAGTATTTTCTTTTTAAATATAATTTAAGATAGACTGGTCATTTGTGTGGCAAAAAAAAACCACAAAAAAAACCCGGGTCCTCTCATTCACTTAACCGTAACCTTCACATCAATTGGTGCTGTTCGGGAAGATTGTAAGCTGCAGTCAAAAGTCAGGGCACAAAACCCTTATTCATGTACGTTGTCACGGTTACTGGTATCTCATTGGTCACAAAACCCTCATGTACGTTGTCACGGTTACTGGTATCTCATTGGTCACATTCCTGCTTGCGTTGCAAAACACGGAAGTGAAGCGCCTTTGACTTGAACCATTTCTGCGATGTGAACAAGATGACCACGGATCTTTTGATATTCGGGTAATTTATTCAGTTTGTCACACATTATTTATCCGAGTTGTTCCGTGTGTGGATTATTGAGAACTGTTTTTTTCCCCCCAGGTAGATAGCGGTGCAACGGCACAACGTGTCACGCTCGTTAGCACGGCAGGTAAACACAACGATTACCTGTCAACAAACACGTGTACTCTCTCTCTGCAGAACTTTGCTGGTGAACGCAGGGGCTGTGCTGAATTTCAAGCTGTGAGTACGTTTCCTACTTTGAACTCGACCCGTGTAACGGAGCAGTAAGATGGAGGTTAACTGGATGTTTTGTTGTTTTTTTGCAGCAAAAAGGCGGCGGCGCAGGGATTTGGAGATGAATCCAGAGCACCGACAACAGGTGCGCGTTGCAAAAAAAAAAAAAAGAGATCGAACAAGAGGAAACCGGTGTGTGTGTCGTTTTCAAATAACCGGTGTGTCTTTCAGGTGACAACATCAGAGAGTTTCTGCTCAGCCTGCGCTACTTCCGGATCTTCATCGCTCTGTGGAACATCTTCATCATGTTCTGCATGGTCCTGTGAGTGAGACTTTGTTCGTCAATACCATTGAACAAACCTTAAGTTTTGACAGTTTCTGACTCGGTGTGTTGACATCTCTTGATGTTAGTAAATACCACGAAGAGTTGAAACCAACGACGAGTCCATCCCACTAACACGTGTTTGCTTGTGTGGCTGAAGACTTGATTTTCAGAAAGCTTCCTCTGTGTCACAAAGCTCCATCGTTGTGGAAAACTTAATTACCAGCACATCAAAAAAAGTCAGCTCCACCTCACATTTCTTCATCCCGTCTCGTCCTGCAGCTCTGCTGCAGTTTGACATTTTTCCAAAATAGAGTTTACAAAGAAAAAGAGCTGTGAACTTGATGCTTTTCTAACCAGCTGAATGTCTTCAATCCACGCAGATTGTTTGGATCGTGATCAACGTTTGCATCAGCTGGACTTCCACCGGGATGCTGACTTGTTACAACAGATGAGATCAACGTCAACTTGATGTGAACTGTCTGTTCTGTTTGGGCCTTTTAATTGTTAGTATGCATCCTTTTTGTTTACTGTCCCGGCTTCATAAATATATTTCTATCAGTGCGCCGTAAGTAAGTGTAAACACACTTTGTTTTAAATATGTTATTATTTTTAATAAAAAATATAAGTTTTCATATTAAAAGTATAATAAATCACCCTTTGTTGGCAGCAGGGCCACAACGATCCACCACCATATACGACCGTAGAAAAGAAGTGAATATCTGTCTACACGGTGCTTGAGAAAAACTAACATAATGTACTCGCCATCACGATCATCCTAATTATCAAGTACTGTAAATATAAATGTCCTAATAACTAAGAAACTCACATTTCAGTCAGCCAAACAATTGTATCCAGAAGGAGAGCACAGAGCTCTGCTGCAGGTGAACTCAAGCCTGTATTTAATCAGTCTCCTCCTACTTCCTGTTCCTCCTGTCAGCTCCACCTCCAGACCTGCTCTTCACAACAACAGCAAAAAAAAAAATTCTATAAAATACAACAAAGTATGAGACTCATTCATCATTTAACATAGACAGATGCAGTCAGGAGTACAGAAGAAAAAAATGAAGTCAGAATGAAAAGATTCTTCCAGCTCATTAACAACAGACTAACAAAACAACAAGAACTGGGATCTATATTTCTATAGTGTGAACAATATTCAATAAAGGAAATAATCTATTTACAAAGTGAATTATTTATTTTCAGCAAAGTTTAAAGACTTCTTTAACAAGTGATTCACGCGTATTCACAGAGCAGTGATGAGGATTTGACATCTCCAATATTGCTCTTTAAATTTTTTTTACTTTAATAACTACAAGTCGATGTCTGAGGTACAGATTTAAAACGAGGATGCAAAAACTGGTAGGTGTTGTTCGGTAGATGACAAATATACAGCCTATTATTTCAACCTTTCTTTCTTGCTCCTGGAAAACCAGTTTTTAAATGTGTAGCTGTGACGCCGCCTGGTGGAGGTAGAGGTCACTGCTTTGATTAATAATCACGAGAATTAAAAAGGCAAAAACGGAGAAAATAAAAAAATTTAATTCATTTTTAAAACAACAAAAACATATCGGGTTGCTGTTTATTTCGGCAGGTTTGGTAAAACTGCTGCTTCTTTCACCTCAACATGTCTGCAGCAGCCGGAAGAAGGTAAACAAACAATATGGGAATTAGAGGCGATCATTTGTCTGAGTCAGACTCGGTGCAGGATCCGATGCGGATTGTGGGATGCTGTTGTTGATTTTATGACCGAGTGAATGAATCTTTGTCCGTATCAAGCGCGGACGCGTGTATCGGGGCTTTTGTCGCGTCTCCCGCAGCGTCTTCATGTGACCCAGTTGAACACGATGAAGACAGCCGGACGAGCTTTTTGTTTTTCTCCGCAGGTTTGGAGCGGCTGAAGCAGCTGAAACCTTCCTGCCGTCGAAAAAAAAAAAAAAAAAGCGGAGCAGTTGGCACGCAGCGCAGATGATGATGATGATGCTGCTGCTGAGGCTGTGGAGATGAGTGGTATTAATAGGAGGGCTTGAGTGTCACAGGCTTTCACTGTCGAGACTGGGGGGCTTGGTGGAGAATCGGTGGACCGGGTTTGGAGGGTATTCCGAGCCAGACTGCGCAGTAGGAATTAAAAAATTAAAAAAAAAAAAAAAAATTAATCAGCTACTTGTCAGATAGGCAACATGGAAGTGCTGGCGGTTCTTAATTTGGGCGATTTTGCCCAAGCTTTCTCCAAAATGGGAATGTTTCCTGTGTTTGACCTCGCTTATTACATCGTGTCCATCCTCTACCTCAAATATGAGCCGGGTGAGTTTGTTTGTTGACACTTTTCTGTTTGCTTTCACTGCGTATCTATTCACTTTATTACTATTTAATCAACATAATTATTAGAATCCATACTGCATGCTGTGTGGCAGGTCCATGCTTCACACTAACAGACCTGTGTGTAAACACAGCTATTTATAAAAACACAAAGTCAAAATATGTCGAGAATAACATATTTTCAACAACATGTAAACACTTTAAAGCTTAGAAGTATGAACTGAGATGAGAAACTCTGTCATTTGAATAATAAGTGCATTTTATTATGCATCAAATTTTTGTGCAGCCTGTACATTGCCCTGGATACCCCTACAAGGACTTTCCCGTGCTGTTATCTCTATAGTGCCCTATCCTTATAAAGCATGACCTGTTACATAAAGCCATGGCTGCAGCTCTGCCTGCTTTGCTTTCTGTGGGGGAATGTGCGTTGCTGCAGCAGCCTGACCTCATTCACTCTGAGGGAAATCACTGGAGGAGATTAAGGCACTCAGCTTTAGGTGGAGCTCGATATTTTCCAAGATTTAACGTCTTTTGAGCAACGCACTCCAAGGAGGAGGATGAAACCCGAGAGACGGCCTGTGCATACCAGTGACTTAAGTAATAAATAGAAGAGCCTGAAATAGACAAGAGTCAGTGGGCCTCACACTTGTAGGCTGCAGTTTGGGTGTGTTTGCGCTGCATGGGAAACACGGAATAAGCTGTTGAGCCAACAGTCGAACATGACATTAAGGTCCATTAGAGCCATTAGAACACGTTTTCCTCACCCTGAGGTAAAAGTTCACTGTGACAGGAAGGTTCAGTCACTTTCCTGTCACTTGTGAGACAGCATGAGACACATCCCAGCCTCTTAACCGGCTATAAAAGGAGCCTGAGAGGTCCATCGAGTCCCTTAAAACTTCATACAACATGAGTTGTATTTTGTAGTTTGGAGCAAAAATGTAATCTTCATTTGATCATCTCCCATGTTTTCCTCAACTGTGGTGCTCCAGTGACTTTGCAATGAGGAGTCACAAAAAAAACATTTGGGCCCCCAAAATGTAACCATTTGGCTTTTGGAAACTTGATTTATACCAATTTTGTTAGGGAAAGTTAATAGATATTCTGCAGTCTTTTGATCTACAATATATCTGCAATAATTAGTTAAGTGGCCTGTGGCGAAGTCATCATGTTACTGTGTTAAAAGTGAATAAATAATGAATGAGGTTTGGTTAGGAGTAAATGATCTCTTCATCTAAGCTAGTGCACAGTGTCACCTTCAAAAGGGAACTCCAAAGATTTTACACATCTGATTTACATTTCTGATATTTGCATATTTGAACTGCTGCTGCCTCAAGCGACGTCAACGTTTTAATGGCGTAAAAAAGCAGATGCATCTCTACACTGATGCTCACATTATCATGGTAGTCGGCTCAGTTTTTTGTCAACACATTGTTGCATTTTGTATTAAATACAAACGGGTCAAAACCACACAGAAGATGCTTGTTTTAAAGTTATAGGTCATTCACCTGTATTTTAGTTTCATCAGAGCACCGGCTGAGTGACGCATGTGGCCGACGTTGTGACTGCAACTGCTATACTGTGTCTTATTTTCATATCTAATATTTTACAGTCAAATGACTGACGCTGCCAACATTACATTCACCACTCCCTGCATACATGTGTGAGCAGAGAGTTCACACCATATGCTAGGAGAGCACATGAATGAGTTTTTTAATCGGGTGACGTGAGGAGGAGGAGGAGGAGGAGGAGGAAGGAGAGGCGAGTGTGGGGTCAAAGGTTAAGGCAGGATCGACAGTTGTGAGGCAGGAGGAGCAGTTGAGCAGAGGGTATTTTTAGGGCGACGGTCCTCAGGATCGGGTTGCTTTCAAACGGAGCACCAGTCGCACCGCGACACCCTCACCCACCTGTTGTTGGAGATTTGTGCTCACATCTCCATTTACTGTTTAACAATGTTGTAAGTCTGTACTCACACAGGATATACATACTGTCTTTAAGTTATGTCATACTTTATACATATAAACATTTAACATTTGTGTGGTTTGTCTGATGTTATCATGTTCATAGAGGTTTCATGCAACATTATTGGAATTACAGGACTTTCATGGAGAGTAACAAAGTACATTCACTCAAGCTTGGTAGAATTTTGAGGTACTGAACTTAAGTATATTCATTTAATGCCATTGTAGTCGCAATTGTCCGCAAACTAAATGATAAATCAAATAAATTAAAGTCAGATTCAGACAGCCACTGAGGCACAAAGGAATAAATCTTACGCAGGGAAAATAAGTCATTTGTCCGGCCGAGTATAAAGGTTCATGCAGTTTATTTCTAGCAAACAAAAACAATGGCGCCTGCTGCCTCACTTGCCCTGATAACAAACCACCTGCCTTCACCTGATGTGCCTGGGCTGTCCAGCACCTTCAAAATAAAAGAATTAACAATTACGTGAATTAAATTATTATTTAATGTACATTTGTATTTCTATGCCTCTGTAAACCACCTTGAATTGCCTTGTGTCTGAATGGTGCTACAGTATGTAAATAAACGTGCCGTGACAATATTTTTAAAGATAAATATAACATTTATTCAGTTATTTCTCTGAATTCTTCTTCTTCCTGCGCCTCAGACTGTGTTGCTGCATGCTCATTTGTACTACAGCCACATGGCTGACTTCACTTTCCTTAGGTCAGTTTGACAGACTGTAGTTTGTCGGTAGCAGTTAGTTGTTGCACAGCATGAAGCCTGAACATTTCTGCTGCAGTTTATTGTACTTTGCATTCTTATTTAGAAATTGGTTTGATTAATAATTTTAACAAATACTTGTGTTGCACATTGTCAGTCGTCATGTATGTTTTTTTTTTATCAACTGTAAATTACCTGACATAAAACATAAAGTCAGCTGAAACAGCTGTTCGAGTCTGTGTCTTTTGAAGACTCATTTGTCAACTCGTGAATGAGTCGTCTTCAGTCAATATTAGTTTAGGATAAAAAGGCGTATTATCAGGGCGTGACCTGAAGTGATAGACTGGGTGTAGACAAAGCTACAGCTCACAGACACACGAGGTCTCCACTGATAGTCATTTCTGAAGGTCAGCAGGAACAGTTTGGTCTGAAGGAGCTGACAGACTTTTTTTTTCAAATTACATTTTAGGCAAAACATTTTGCTCATGTCCTTTTGGATCCTACCACTAGGAGTCGCCAAAATGATACTTTTTTTTCTCTTCGTTGGAATTATTTACCTGCATTTAATCACATCTATACATTGTTTTATAAATGAATCAACCGAGTGGGCAAAAAAAACCCCAACCCTCTAATTATAAGTTAGAGCCCCTGCAGCTTCTTAAGGCAGGACAAAATTGTGCAGTTTTTGTTTGCTTCTCTGTGTCATGGGGGAAACTGAAAATATAAGTCAAACACAACCACAAACACACACACACAAAGTGCCAGTGTTATCAGCCTCCTTAAACTTAGAGTTCCTTTCGTCCACCTGCTGTGATATTTTCATTTTCCCGCCCTTTCATTTTATCGTGTTGCTGACAGTTCGCGCGCTCTGTTGCAGGCTCGGTGGAGGTTTCTCGCAGGAGTCCCGTGGCCTCCTGGCTCTGCGCCATGCTCTACTGCTTTGGTAGTTACATCTTGGCGGACATCATGCTTGGAAGCAGCCCCCTCGACTATTTCCAACACAACAGCCACATCCTGCTGGCCTCAGCTGTCTGGTGAGAAAAAGAAACCTAGAGCAACTTCAGCCTTCACAGGGGAGGAGATTCTCTTTCGAGGTCACGTGGATAAATCTGCTTTCACCTGCTTTCAGGTCGTGATAAAGTAGTCCCTCTCTGTGATTGTTTGATCAGTCAGTCTGACCAAACGTAGTAACTTAGGTCAGGATTTAAACCTGCAGTGTGACCAGGAGACCAAATACCAGAAAGGATACTCAGATAATGCATATTTTGGAGGGATTTAGGAGTATTTGTTTTTACTTAACAGCAAAATTTTGGGGCATCTTTGTCACGAGACACTTTTCTGAGATCCTCTGTATCAGTTTTCATTCGGAACTATTTTCTTTTGAATCAAACATTCAGAAAGTTTTTTCATTGCAGGTTCTTTAATATTGTTTTCTGTAAATCAAGCAATATCTTCAAGCTTTTAAATGTAATTTTCAGATGCCATTCACATCAGTTTTTTAGGGGGATTGCAGGTAAAGTCTCATCTATTTGCACAGTGCTTCTATTATTATTGAGGAAATGAGTTTTTGAGTGAACTGACCCTTTATTGTTCAATAGAAAGTTCAGGATCAAATCTAATATTTATTTCTCCATCATTTCTCTGTGTCGCTGTCAAACACAAACGCAGGTACCTCATCTTTTACTGCCCGCTGAACCTCTTCTATAAATGTGTGGCTTTCCTGCCCGTCAAGCTGGTATTGGTCGCCCTGAAGGAAGTCGTACGCTCTCGTAAGATCGCCGCAGGTGTTCACCACGCCTCCCACGCCTACCACCACGGCTTCTTCATCATGGTGATCGTTGGATACGTCAAAGGTCGGTGTTGTTTTGTGTGTTTCTAAAGTGTGAGCATTACAGTTGAAAATGAATCAACCTTAAATGTGGCTCTTATAAATGTCACGGCAATCAGATTTTGTTGTTTACGCCATCACTGAATGAGAGATTTATGATGTTTACGAACAACAAAGTACCTGAAAGTGAGCTGATGACCAGACACACATTTGGTGACACATGACAAACTTGTTCATTGACAGTTGTTTTAAAAATCAGCTGAGTGGTCAATCTATCAACTGTTTTGTGGCAGCTGCTTTAACTTGAAGACCGTCTTTAGTATTTCTACGTGCATCTGCAGCCTTGTCTTGCTGTGGCTGTGAGCTGACAGCTGCGCTCAGTGGCAGAGCAACACCATCAGTTCACAGGCAGATTTAAACATGAATGAGCTGCACATGTGCATGGAGGGACTTTGAAAGCTGCAGGCTCAAGTGGTGTTTGCACGTGCACATGTTCTCAATGACCAATCTGTACTGCTCAGTAGCTCACTAGATTTATATAAATCATATGTTAACATTTTAGATGTCATTTCATAAAACTGTTCGACAAGTCTGATGTTTGAAATCAGAAACAAAGTAAAATGCTCATGTGCAACAACTTATGGAGGCAGATCTGTGTGTGTGTGTGTGTGTGTGTCTGTGTGTGTGTGTGTGTGTGTGTGTGTGTGTGGGAGAGGGGAGGGGGAAAGGGAGAGGGGAGGGGGCAGCTGCAGCAAGATAAGAGCAGTGACTCGAAACACACAAGACTTTTTTTGTCCTCATTTTTCCACTGTCTATTTTTACCCTCCCAGGATCTGGAGTGGCTCTTATTTCCAATTTTGAGCAGCTGCTGCGCGGTGTGTGGCGGCCCGAGACCAACGAGATCCTCAACATGTCATTGTGAGTGTGCGGTGATAATATACTCATAATTACTGCCACCTTGGATGTGTAAAAAAAACCACACAAAAAGCCACTATCATTCACAAAATCAGGTGACTGTGATCAGAAGAGACATAAAACAGGACACAAAACACTTTGTTGAGGTCAATCATGTATACAATTTGACATTTAATGACTTTGATGCCCCCCAGTGGTAGCATCTAAAATGACACTAGAAGACAGATGAAACCTTTTATCTTTAATAAGAAAAATTGTCTGAGTTTTATCTCGAAAACAATTTATTATTTATCTTTGTCACATTGATTTTTCCATCCACAGAGGAACATCAAATCCTCAATCCTCTCACATGAAATGAAAATGTAAATAAAGCACCGCAGGTTTTCTTACCGAATGTTAAATAGACTTCATGTTATCATCTTTTAATCTCTGCTTCCGTCGTGTGTTTTAATGACGGTTTGTCTTTCGTCTCGGCAGCCCGACCAAAGCCAGCCTGTACGGAGCCATCCTCTTCACCCTGCAGGAGGCTCACTGGCTGCCCGTGTCCAAGAGCAACCTCATCCTCGTCTTCACCCTCTTCATGGCCACAAGCAAGGTATGTTTAGCACTAAATTTCTGATATTGGTTTTGTTTAATTTAAAACCAGGATGTTTTTACTTTATGAGCGGGTCATGTGATTACAGCCGAAATACAACTTACAGAAAGGATGAATTAATGGTAAAAATCTGTCGTGATTTGTGGTCTTGAGTTTGTAATTGAATTCAGGACATCAAACCTGGTGGAAAAATATTTTCAAACATCCACATTTGCAAATGCACAACTACACCCTTCACTTTAAATTTGATCTAATAAATCCTCATTTTCATACATGTATGTGGTCCCATATTTTACTGTCTTTATTTTATATTCAAAATTGTATATATTTCTAATTCTCTTATTGCTAAACTGACCTGCTTTTCTCGTCCAATGCATCTCATGGTACCGTTGATCCTGTGTTAACCTACATGAGGGATAAAACTGAGCTGAACTGAACTGTGTTCAGTGTCAAAGTCCTCACACTTTTCAGTCTCAGTTTCAATCCCAAACACAAATCACAGTGGAGACTTTCCAAGAAACTGATTTCAATGTATAAATTCAGTGCCTTTTTAATAATCCAAAATGAGGCAAGTCTTCTCTAACCATCAGCCTCTCTTTGTGTCCTCTCAGGTGGCGATGACCGCCCGACACTCTCACGGCTCTCCCTTCGCCCTCATCGAGTCCTGGATTTGCCATCTGCTGTTCGGCTCTCCTCTGGGTGGTGGTGAGGAAGACCACCACCATGTCGCCGCTGTCGCCCCGTCTTCACCTCTCAAAACCAAGGAAGAGCTGAGCGACAGCGGTCGCAAGAGGAAGGCCAAGAAAGCCGAGTAGGACGCCACGCTGCCCCGATGAAACTGCATCTGACTCGCCCTCATGGCCTCCGCATGATGGGACCTCCCATTCCTCTCCAAGGAAAGGGGCAGTTTGATGTTTTGCCAAATGAGACCCTTTCTATTAGGTGCTTTCGGTGTTTTTACACAGCACGAGGACTCTGTAAATACCATGACAAATGTTTCACGTTTGCAGCCCAACCTGGACATTTGAAACCTGTTTATTTATGTGTCTGTGAACATCTGTGCTCAACGCTGTGTGGTGATCCACGTTTAGGAGCTGCAGGGTCGCCTTCGGACGGCCTTCGCTCCACCTCAGTAGTTGTGTTACTGGGTGTAAGGGCGATTTCTGTTCGTTCACCAAACCTTATTTCAATCAGAAAGAAACAGAAAATACAAATACATCTGAATCAGAAATTTAAATGAGAATAAAGCACTGTGAAAAAAAGTGCTGCTTTTTCCACTGAGATGAAAACAACTTAAACTTTAAATAAAAGTTAGAGAAACTTTGTGTCTGGGTGGTGTCTGTGTCGTCTATATGTTGCCTACTCTTTGATATTACAATTTTTCTTTGCTTTACGTACAGTTTTAGATGAAGCACTATCAATTGCTGTCAGGTGATTGAGCAAAAAAAGTGCTTTCACAGTGAGAGCTGATGAAAAACAAATCATTTTTAGGTTTTAAGAATAAAAGGATCAGACACATTCCATCTTTCAAGCAGCTAACCTTTCAGATTAACATTTAACATGGAAAGCATACAGATATAATTCATTGTCAAGATTAAATGGTTCCCAACCTTTTTGGCTTGTTATTGTTACATAAAAGCAGTGCCTAGTTGGAGCCCTTTGTCACATTTCAGATACCTGAACCATCTCCCCTCAAGACCTCTCACAGGGTTTCATTTTAAGAAGTAAAATATCAGATTTGTCTCGCACAAATGCAAAGATTAGAGAAGAATAATCCCTCAAAGGTGGCTGCCGGGAAGCCCAGTACGTAGTTGGTATTTCCTGAATTACAGCAATAGTTCAGTGTGCAAGAAAGTTTAGACCAAGTTTTTATATTTAGTCATTGCCATTGCTGTACTTTCTCTATATGAAGAGGAGTAGTATATAGTTCATATATGTTAAAGTGAACATTTGGAAGAATCATGTGCAACACGAGTATTTGATTGTCATCATCAGATGAACTGCTTCGTGTTTTGTGGGCATTTTTAAGGACTGGGGCGGACCTCTTTATGTAACAGCGTGACGCTTCCTTGTGCAGTAATGCAGCCAGACTCTTATTCTTAACCGTAAAAATTTACAATAAGAGCTATGGATACCAAAACTCCATTCAGAGCAGCTTCACCCGTGCTGCTGCAGGAATCAGCCGGCGTTATGTAACTCTGGGGCTGCTACGAGGTGACAGGAAAGGTCGGAGGTCAACCTGAGGTCACGTCCTGAGAAACCCCCCCCCGCCATGTTCGCAGACTCATGTAAAAAAGGCAATAAAACATCACTAATGAAGTTTGCAGGAGGTTGTTACACGCGGCCTTCAACCTTCAACATTCCTCACATCAGCAAAGTTTAGGCAGGGAAGGTGTCTGTTCGCTGCATTTTCAGGTTACATTTGTTGCACTGATGGCCGAGCGTTACAGATCTCAAGAAGCTTCAGCTACTCAAGTAAAAGAATGTCAGTATTATCTGAAAATGTTCTTTAAGTATCAAACGTTGAAGTATCCAATGCAGATAAATGACATCTATCTATCTATCTATCTATCTATCTATCTATCTATCTATCTATCTATCTATCTATCTATCTATCTATCTATCTATCTATCTATCTATCTATCTATCTATCTATCTATCTATCTATCTATCTATCTATCTATCTATCTATCTATCTATCTATCTATCTATATCTACATCTTATGGATGGTTTAGGGGAATATTCGGCACCAATCCAATGACATGTAAAAATGACATCTAGTCTGAACCTCAAAATAATTTAACTGTAATTGAAGACAAAGAAAATCAACTTTTCGACACCATTTAAGAAGCTGAAACCATCATCAGTTTGGTGGTTTTTGCATAAAAATGGTTGATCTATTAGCAAAACAATTGCTGAATATTTTATTTCTGAGTGTTTAAGCACAAATTTTGAGCTACTGTTGAGTAGTTTTATTTTTGCACAATGTATCCAATTTGAAAAGTCTTAGAATAACTCGTACTATAGCCTCACACTACTTCCCCATGAAATGTAATTGAGTAGATATATAATGTGCCATGAAAAGGTAAATGAAGTGCAAATACCTTTATCTTTTACTCAGATATAGTATTGGGTTATTATTTTGTTCCATTCCTCAATCACAGTTTGAAATAAGATGATGTTTGCCAATGTAAAGCAACTTAAGGTGCAACAAAGGAAAGGAAACAAGCATGTATGTTAACAGGTTTGATCAATGGTTCCTTTGATCCGGATAAAACACAATACCGAATCAAATTTCCAGCTAATTACAGAAATATTATGTGATTTAAATTTCTTTGACACACAGAGAAATGAGTCCAGAAACGACGACAGAAACGAGTTGCCGTTTGCTAGCCAGACAGAGGCCCATGCTGTGACTTCCCTGCTCCTTTGGGCAAGGCAGCAAGGAGGCGGAGGGCGGAGAGAAGACAGAGGAGTGGAAGTGGTGAGAGTTTGCCAAACTGATCGGGACCAAAACCCCAAAAACCTTGAGTGCAAAGAATGCAAGCAACATCTGCTGATCCCATTAGAGAGACACACACACATTCACATTCACATTCAAATGAAGCTGTAATCATGAATTTATGAACTGGTAAACAGGGTTTTATTATGAAATCTAAAGCCTATTTTCTTTTTGTTTAAACCAAATTGAGCCTTTTCTGTTAGTTTCACTTTTATTCATTTAGACATTAAAGGAAAAAAGAGATTTATTTCTTTTATTAGTTTTGTAAAACTAGTATCTCTTATAATGAGATAGATGGATCGATTAATACTTTTTTTTTTTGCAGAACTTTACTTGCCAAATTGTTGTTAAAACAGTTTGACATATTAAATCAATAGGATTAAAAAAAAAAAAAAAAAAAAAAAAAGTCAAAGACATAGATCAGAATTACACAACTTCATGGGTAAAATAACAATAAGTCCAGTTGTGCATATAAACTCTTTTATATTTAAATAGATAAATATAATTTAACAAAATATGTTGTATGGTTGTATGGCAGCATATCAAACACAATATTTGGGAAGACATGAAAGAGAAAAAGTAATAATCTTAGAAATGTTGCAGATCAAAGGTTATGTACATTATGAAGTGTTAACGTCTGGATTTTATTTCCTATTTCCTATTTCCTCTCACACATGATGCTACAGGAGACTATTTTTACAGTTAAACACAAGTTTGAAACACAACATGTATTGGCTCATTTTGGTTAAATATTAATGTCTCACTAGAAGACAGTTTTAAGCAACAAACTACTAAAAACCAGCTGAGAAAAAAACAGTCCAGTGAGCCAAAAGGAAACCAACCCTCGAGACAGTTTTATGGTGCATTAAGTGTCCATAATAAATTTAACACCAACCTTAAAGCTCAGCATACACAAGCCATATTGTTCTGCAACATGTACCCCTGCACACTTTACACTAAATGAAGCATCAAAGTGACATGAAAACACAACGACTGATGCTTCTGTTACACTGTATGTGGGAGTGCATTGTGCTGTGCAGTAAAACCTATTCTTCTTCCCCTTTCTGGTAGCTTTAAGGGAATGGATGCAGATTTAAACCGGGAGGGGGGGTGGGGGTTGACAGTGGGGCTATAAAAACCAAAGCAGGGGAGGAAACGCTCCAAGAAGTCTTCTGGAACCAGGTTATCAGGAGGAGCGCTGGGGCCGAGCTGAAGGAGGGAGACGGACCTGCTGTACCTGAACTGATTCTTCTGAGTCAGAGATCCAACCATGCTGTGGTTTGTCAGGCTGACCTGTGCGCTCTGCCTGGGAGGGCACGCGGTGGCAATACAGAGAGGTGAGAAATATCTTCTGTTCTCTTCTGTTTGACTTTTAATGGTGATTATTTTTTTTTATTTAGTCAGCTCGTGAGGAACTCGATTGTCCAAATTTAACCACGCAGTGTAAAAAAATATCAAAAGATGACACAACACATGATAACTGAGGTTGAGAAACAGCAGATACAACAAATAACATGATTTAAAAAGTATAAATACATTTCTGCTTTTGGCTGTGCAGCCAGGAAACAACAAAATGAAAACTGATTGATCCCTCAGGGGAAATTACTTTCATAGATTTTTATTGGAGTTGTTGCTATCAGTCTCAGTTATTTGTTTGAATATATCAAATAGGATGAATGCAGCTTTAAAAAAAAAAAAAAAAAAAAAGAGACAAAGATGGAATCCATACAGCAGAGAAGTTGTGAACATAAAGAAACAGAGAAAAATTGACAAAATGAATGCTATGAATGAAATTTAGTACAAATAAAGCTTATATTTTTTAAGAAGCATTTACTTTTAAAATTATTCTCTATCAAAAATTAGTCAACTATTTCATCACATAAACAAGTTGAGGGAACACAAAATTGACTTGTAAACATACTAAACGAGCTCAGAGGACATTTTGTGTGCAAATCTTAGCACAATGAAAGAAATCACAATCACTGTTGAGGTCTGTCGTCCAGGTTTCAGCCTCCTCTCTATTAGCGGTGAGAGTGATTTACTTCCAGTATCTTTTCTCTCTGCTGTGGAATTCATTCAGTAAGCAGAGTTGCTGCTAATGAGAAGAACATATTTCCTGCGCTTCAGGCTCAGGAGATTTCTGCCCTCATACAGCTCTTCTGGGGGAGGTGGTGGTGCCTGGTTAAAGAGGGGGTTTGAGGGTGTGGGTGTGTGTGTGGAGGGGGGGGGGGGGGTGTTGGGGTCTAATGAGTAGAAGCAGCATGATCCTCCAGGATACAACCAAACCTGAACTCACACAGCCCGTCATGAGTGGAGATTTATGCATGTGGCATCTGCCAAATCTGTAAAAATGATGATGTCTGTGTTTTTTCGTTTTCGTTTTGCTGGAACTGAAGAGCTTTTAAAGCAGCTATGACTTATATTTCCATTGTAAGTGGATTTAGATAAATTTGTCACCTGATTATGGAGCTCCTCTTAGCTTTATGAACTTTTAACAGTTATTTTCAGCTTGTTGTTTCACAGTCCGACTGCACTGTACTGTTTCAGTTCACCCTCACTGCTCTCAGCCATTTCTGGAAGTAGCAGGTTTTTTTTTCACAGACAAAAGCTCTAAAAGCCCTACTGTACACAATCTGCTCAGCACCAAACAGCACACAGACACAGTTAGCAACAATCTGGTAAACAGAGTGAAGCACCGATGGGAGCCAAGGAACCAGCTATTTCCCTCAGGAGTTGGTGGAGACCAAAAACAGAGCAAAAAGACAATAAATATTGAACTTGATATCATCAGATGTTACAATACTCTAAATTAATGATAATGTTCCTCCATAACTGTTGGATATGTGAATAATCAACTGTTCACTAACAAGTTCATCAAATTAAATATTCTTTTATTGTGGCCTTTACTTTTGTGTTTGAAGTTTTAAGTCCAGCAAACCTCACAAACAAGCCACACTGAGTCACAAGTAGTTTACTCTTTTGAGAGACTTTTGGTAATCTATTAGTCACATTTCTGTTCCTTCAAATGCTTGTGTTTTCACTTCATTTTATCTTATTGTCTCCAGTTAGAGGAAAGAGGCATTAAAATAGAATTAGAGTGAACTATGCTGTCATTTAAGGATATTGAAATCACTCCCTTGTTCACTGCTCTCTAGTCAATAGATGCTGAATAGTTTATTCATCAAAAGTAATCGAAGATCATCACCAACAGGCATTTTGAAAGCAATTTATAGTGAAAAGAATTTCACTTTCACTCAGATTTCAGAAAAAAATAAAACAGTGGATAGTAAAGATAGTGTTCTATATAATAAACACAGTTTTCAGACAGAAATAACACTAAACAAATTTAGATTAATTTCTGGGATAAAAATTTATAAAACCACTGAAATATGTCTGTGACATGAAACATCATATAACAGTAGCACATATACTGAAGTCAGCAGTTTGACTGACGGTAATATCAGTTACACAACAATAACGTAAACTTGTACCAAACCAAGTAATAACTATAGGTGCAAAACTACTGTAGCAGTGAGTTCTGGCAACTGTATTTTTTCTTGTGTATAAATCAAACTTATCATTCCCAGGAGGAATTTCTTTTCCCAGTCTAACTTTAAAGACAATCTTCTTTTTATTTGTGGGATAGTTATTGTTGGATAGTTAACAGATGGTTGAAAGACGATAATCTGCATCAAACATCCAGATGATATTCAGACATGGAACCCTCACAGTGTTACACTGTAGAAACGCCAGGATGTGCACAGAGTTTAATTCCTGTCAGCATGTGAGCTTGAAGAATGTATCTTCCAGTAAATCTTGTATCATTCCATATCTGGAAAGTCAATTCTGCTGCTGCAATCAAAACATTGCGGAGTCCAGTGAATGCGTAGGTCGTGGATACAAACGAGGCCTGTGGTGGCTGAGGAATGCCGTGTATTATAGACTCTGGTATTATTGAGGCAGTGGATCATGTTGAACAGGATACCCCCACATGTCCATATTTGCTTTTCGGTGAGCTTCAAGTCCAGATGTTCAGCCAGGAAGGCTTTCAAGAAAAAACTGATGAGGTGCAAAGAAGAATCTGGAAGCAAAACTGGTCTTCACATGCACTAAATATATGTATTAACTTTTAATGTAAAATACAAAGGTGCCCTTTGAATAAAGTTATGATTATTATTACATACAGTAGGCTCACACCTTCAGTATAATATCAGTATTATCTGCCTGTTTTGCTTTTCAGTGTGATCATAATGAGGTGCATTGATGTCTTTTTGTTCAGTTTTAGTCTAATTCAAGGGCAATTAAATGCTGTATTTTTTTCATTTCGCTTGCTTTAATAATCTATGGGATTTTAGTCCCAGAGAAAGGTACATTTGGATGTCATAAGCATGACATTTAATTTGTTGTTTTCTTAAAAATTGCCCAATTGCTGCAAATACATGTTAAATATAAGACGTCCAAGGATTGAGCCTTGGGGAACCCCACACATCATGTTCACCTGCTCAGAAGGATAAAGACTAAACAATTCCAGTCTTGATGATACATGTAGCAAAACTGCAAGTACTACTTTGGTTTACCTCAGTACAAGACAGGACAACTGGGTAAAATGTGCAACACGTTTAATAAAAGAAACCATTAGTGACTCACACACCAGGGAAATCCAGAAACTCAAAGAGCTGTGTGCTTCAGAGCACACACTAAGTTGAACTGGTCACTTTTAATCAGACTCTCCATGCCATTTTCTTGATATCTTCTGACAATGAGTGTGTGAGAAACCAGTCTCACCACACTGCTGCCCATATATATAGAGAGAGTAATCAGTCAATGTGAAACACCTGTGCTAATTATCTCCCTCCCTGGCACTGTTCCCAGAACCACTCCCACCATCTCTCCAGCCCACAGCTGACACCACTACTGTGGCCATGGAGGCCGACCCAGTTTTCTGTTCTGTCCAGTGGAAGTATAGTATATCCACTGTATCAAAGGAAGCACATAAATCTAACTAGACCAGATCTGAAATGTTACCTGAATCAGGTAAAAAATATCTTAATGGGAGCGCTCAGTATTGTGGTTGGGCCAAAATCCAAATAGAAACTCATCAAAGTAACAATATACAATATATAATATTACAATGTTGTTATGTAGATAAATGACAAAGATTTTCCATAGGTTGAATATATTGTGTTTTCTTTTCTAATCTAGATGGAGAAATTATCAGTCAGATTAAAATGACTAACCTCGCTTTGGCTGAAATTAAAGAGCTTCTCAAACAACAGGTAAACCTACCTAATTTAGGAGGAAAATAACATCCTAACTTTTTTCTAAATTGACTTTTCCTAATCTGTAGTGTTGAGGGAATGCAAAACATGAATTTAATCTATTGATCCATTGTATTCTCCAGATTAAAGAGATAGTTTTCCTGAAGAACACAGTGATGGAGTGTGAAGCCTGTGGTGAGTTGATCAGCCTCCTCATGTATAACTCACTTACAAATGTCCAAAAATACATCTGAACCTGATACAACTTATTTTCCATATGTTGAAGACCTGCATAGGAATACATATACGAAAATGTGATAAGAATAGACTGCAGTATTAGTCATGTATTTTGATGGTAGTGTCATCATCATATACTGTAAATCTGAACAAACTGGATGAGATATGAAACATTCGAATAAACTGAAATCAGTATAATGTTTTTAGATGCCTTACTGCACTGAAACAGAAGACAGCTGATCTCCTCTCTCCTCAGGGATGGGAGGTATGCAGCCTCGTCCTTCCTGTGTGCCCAACCCCTGCCACCCGGGGGTGAAGTGTATGGAGACACCTCAGGGTATAAAGTGTGGACCCTGTCCTGACGGCATGGAGGGGAACGGCACTCACTGCACTGACGTGGACGAGGTACACAGATTTGACAAACTAAGTGGGTAAGTCTGGGTTTGAATCCCGGACGAGCCCCCGTTTTTTCCCAGCAACGTCTTAATGTTTGGTTTGTTGCACTTCTGTCACTGTTATTGGTTTCTGAGGTTTGGTGGCCTCGTATTTTACCCAGCATACATCCTCCCAACTTATACCTGAACAGAGGCCTAATGAGCTAAGATAAGTGTAAACACCTGTGTGGTACAGAACTGAAAGCAAAATCCTGAGTAACTGATGGAGGAGACAGGTCCTGATACTTTGATAATGTCCCTATGTGTGTGTGTCCTCTGTTATCAACAGTGTACTGTGATGCCCTGTCACATGGGTGTTCGCTGCATTAACACCTCACCGGGTTTCCGCTGTGGTTTTTGTCCTGCTGGATACACCGGCCCCCAGGTCCAGGGCTTCGGCCTCACCTACGCTACTGCCAATAAACAGGTCAGCATTGATGATGAGAAACACTCTGATTAAACTGCATTACTTATTTATAATGTATTGTTTCAGTAGTGGTAACATAGTGATTATAGTCTGGAAACCTTGTTCGCATCAAGGTTTACTCAGTCACTCTGAAGGGTGGACCAATCAGAAACAAGTGGGGGGGCTAAGCGCGTTGAAGTCAAGGATTTGTTTCAAAATGTAGCTCCAACTGTGTTTGTGGTTGTAAACCTAGATGAAGCAATATAAACGGCTGTAGAAATGCTTTCAAATATCGAGGAATTGAAACTGGAGCAAGAACCATGCCTAAAATCGAAAAAGAAAATAGTCTCGGATGGTCATTTACTGACATGGCATCGGGGGAAGCTCTTATTTTTTCCAGCTTTGGGAGTTTTTGCGTCCAACTTACCTCATATTAACACCAGGACAGCAGAAAACCGAAACCAAAGGATCATTTCAATATTAACTGCATAAAATCGAACTTTTAAGTTTATCAGAACTTTCTTACCTACAATAATCCTGAAAAATCATGTCATCTAATCAATATCGTGAAAAATATGTGGAGAATATGGATTTAATTAGAAACATTTAAAATATCTTCACACCTTTCTAAGTTTGTTGGTAGTTTTTGGTGAAGAAGGAATTCTCCCAATGGAAACAAGCTTATTTTTGCTTCTCACCAGCTTCTTCCTTCAGCCATTAGCAACTCCTGCTCACTGTCTGTAGTACAAACAAAGGGTGCCGTTTCAACACCACTTTAATCCTTGATGCGGAACTGACTTTGCTTCACTTCTCATTTGTTTGTCTCTTGTTTCACTGTTAATGTGGAAACCCACAAAGTTTCTTCTGTTTGTCCATTCAAGGTATGCAAAGATATCAATGAGTGTGAAGATCCCAACAATAGAGGCTGTGTGGAGAACTCTGTGTGTATGAACACTCCTGTGAGTATCAACACTACAAATTTGTAGTAAATCACTGACAGTCACATTTATGTAAAGCTGCTGCTAATATAGTACCTCCTAACCTATAAGAAAGAGACTTCAGCACACTCAAAAAGAGCCAGCAATGTTTTTTAGTTTTAATAAAAAAGTATTGATTTACCCAAAAATCTGAGCAAATTAGTTCTACTTGAGATGCTAACCGATACTTTGTGAATTCAATAAACTGTAAGAAACCCGCCCCTGAAGTTTATATTTGGCAAATATTAACTAGATATACTAATAATAACTAATGCTCCATTTTAGCATTTATCTTTAAATCCCTATGACAACTGTCTAAGTCTAACCTTTGCAGGTCTATAATTATAATACTGTTGTAGGAACACTGGCTGACCCCGTGACCTCGTGGGATGGTTTTGATCCCTCTGTGTATCATTAGGGCTCGTTCAGGTGTGGTCCATGTAAGACAGGCTACATTGGGGATCAACGACAGGGCTGTAAGCCTGAGAGAGCCTGCGGGAATGGCCAACCCAACCCCTGCCACGCCAGCGCCGATTGCATCGTCCATCGAGAGGGGACCATCGAGTGTCAGGTGAGCAAATAAAATGTTCCGATTTGTCATCCTCGGGTCATATTTCTCACTGAAAAGCTGTCACGTTCACTTCACTGAGCCTTTAAAAACATTTACAACCTGTCACTTTGAAACATTTATGTTTGAGTCTGTGTGCCAGATGTTGTGAAATCTGTTGGAGCAGTTACTCTCATCTGAAACTGGATGCAGCATTTCCAATGAAAACAGCCTGTGCAGCTACTGAAACATTCTCCATCCTCACAGTGTGGAGTTGGATGGGCTGGTAACGGCTACCTCTGCGGTCCTGACACTGACATCGATGGTTTCCCTGATGACAAACTGGGCTGTCCTGAGAGGAACTGTGACAAGGTGAGTCTCCTTCATGACTGCAAGACATCTCTGTAAATTACTGATATATATATATATAAAAAAAAAAAAAGTAATCTGCATAAAACATCCCAATTTATGTAGCTGCTGAGGATAAAAGGTGATTCACAGTTCTGAGGAAAAGGTTTCGGCATTATAAGTAAAGTGAGGATGTTTTCAAAGATAATGCCATGAAAAGTAAACTTTATACAAAGTGCTGTAAACAATTTTTTTTAAAAGGTACTTGTAAGGCAGGTTGTTCCGAACATCTTCATCCCAGTTCAGACCAAAGGTTTAAGACGAGACAAGACTGCTTTAGAAAGTATTATAATTTAAGGCACAATAGTTATTGTTTTTCTACTTATTAGAGGAGACACTAACTTCTCTAAAGAGATACAAACCAAGGGAGATCTGCAGTCTCTCGTTCATTGCATCTTCTTTACTAACAAGTGCTTTGCTTTTCAGGATAACTGTCTCACTGTGCCCAACTCTGGTCAAGAGGACGCTGACAGTGATGGACTTGGAGACGCCTGTGATGAAGACGCAGATGGGGATGGGATCCTAAACATGCAGGTTCATGCAGAAAAGACAATAAAAATGTTTCAAAGAGTTTTAAAACAAATCAAAGAAACCTGTGTGGGCGTTTGTTTTTCATGTCACTTTACTTGCAGAAAATAAAACATTTCATTTACATTTAAAACGTTTTTTTTTACAGGACAACTGTGTGCTGGTGCCCAACGTGGACCAGAGGAACATCGATGAGGACGACTTTGGCGACGCCTGCGACAACTGCCGCGCAGTCAAAAACAACGACCAGAAGGACACAGACGTGGACAAATTTGGCGACGAATGTGATGAAGATATTGACGGGGATGGTGAGCACTCTGACTCATTTACAATAGTAAGAATTGTAATAATTAATGTGATAATTAATAATAGTAATATTAATAGTAATAAACCTTTAATGATGAAATGAAGCCTCCTATCGCCTTCTGTCTCTTCAGTAATGACGTTTGTAGTTTAATCATTTATATTTTGAGTTATGAAGAGCATGTGATCATTTTTAAAGTCAGTAAAGAAGTAAATAAAAAGCTGAACATTTGGATTAACTCTAAATATTTATTTAAAAAAGCTTTATAATTTGAGTTACGCCCGTAGTTGTCGTGGACACGGAGTACATAAACCAAATCAAGGCCATGTGCTTGTCAATATCTACTGACGTTCACTTTAATCTCAGGAATCCCCAATAACCTGGACAACTGCATAAGAGTTCCCAACGCCGACCAGAAAGATCGAGATGGAGACAACGTGGGAGATGCCTGCGACAGCTGTCCTTACATACCCAACCCCGACCAGGTGACAAATCTCTTCTGTTTCGGTGATACACAGCTCTTCGACTCATATTGTAAACAGGGTCACAATGCTACTCTTTTACACAGTGGTTGGAGTTTCGGGTTATAGTTTCTGTCGGTTGCAGGAATTTTATTTTTTTTTAATTTTTTTTTACCAGTTTTCACGTCATTTTGGACTGATTATAACTATTATTGCACAGATTATTTAACCCTCACAAGACCAACTCTGTAATCCAATGAACATCTCGAGTCATCCAGGAACATGAATGGTTTTAAGGCACATGACATGAATGTCGCATAAGAATGAACACAAATGATTCTTTTGATTTGCAAGTCTGTTTGGCCAAATATACAAACACAAATGGAAATTAATGTAAGAAACTGTGGAAAAAAAACCTACAATAAAAGCAATTTATTACAAACAATACCGAACAAAATCTGCAGAAAATACTTAAAGAGCAATTTAACAGAAACTAAAAGTCTTGACCTCCAGTGGTTTAACTTCTCACTGTCACAGTGATGTAGGAGCGTACACCTGAGTGTATAAGTACTCTCTGACATCACACAACAGCTGCAACTGCTCCGAAACTTTCTCAAATACTAAATACATAACAAAATGTACTGTACATTTTGGAATAGTGTCCCCTGAGATGATCATTATCATGGCGTGGTGTGACACCCGGATGCTTCCTGTTGTGTCAGAGGTAGCGCAGACCTTTCTAAAATCTCATGTTAATACCAACTCACGTCATGTTTCTCAGATGGATGCGGACAATGACTTGATTGGAGACCCTTGTGACACCAACAAGGACAGGTACTGTGCCGCCTCATCAATCATTGCATATGTTTATCTGTGGCATCTGTCATAAAACATCTACTTTTTTCTCGTCCAGCGATGGTGATGGTCATCAAGATTCTCGGGACAACTGCCCTGCCGTCATCAACAGCTCGCAGCTGGACACCGACAAAGACGGAAAGGGTGACGAGTGCGATGAGGACGATGATAATGACGGCATCCCAGACCTGCTGCCCCCCGGTCCTGATAACTGTCGTCTGATCCCAAACCCCCTGCAGGAGGACTCTGACGGTGGGTAAAGTCATTGACATATTAAAGCAGAAATGAATTTCTTATTATACCCAGTATGCAATAAAAGACCTATTTATATATCCTCCCAGGGGACGGTGTGGGTAATGTATGCGAGAAGGATTTCGACAATGACACTATAGTCGACACCATTGACGTTTGTCCTGAAAACGCTGAGGTCACCCTCACCGACTTCAGGGAGTACCAGACCGTCGTTTTAGACCCGGAGGGAGACGCACAGATCGACCCCAACTGGGTGGTGCTGAACCAGGTCAAGTGACGGCTTTTTTTTGCTTGTTTTGTTGTTGCACTTTCATGTCCAAAAATAGTTTGCCATCAAATTAAATTCTTCTAAAACTGTTGTTGTTTGTTCAGGGAAGAGAGATCGTCCAGACTATGAACAGTGACCCCGGGTTGGCTGTTGGTAAGAACATCTCATAGTTAAAGTAATAGTTTTGACAGGCTTTGCAGGGAAAGGGACTAGAGAGCATGACACTGACACACGGATGAGGTAAAACCAAGTGGCAACCAACCGGGATGTCAACCATCCGTTTGTTAACTGCAGTTTTGAAGCTTCAAATTCGGATTTTGGCCGTCACCATCTTGCTAGTTTGGAGCCAGAAATGACCTTATACCTGGACAAGCTGGGGAGGAGCGAGCAAAGGATCTGACTCGTTCAGAGGACACCACGCTTCGCCCACTTACAGCGGAATCCTGACTGCACCACAGACCTGTCAATCAAATAGACACGACCCCGAAACATATCACTTTTTGAAGCCTAATATCTGATAAATGATGGGATTCATTTCAGGTAGACCTCCAGAAAATGAGTATGAAGGAGTGACTTTAATCTAAAATCTATTGACCTTGTATGTCCTAGTGGCCCTCGGTGGTATTGCAGTTGGAGGCACTTCCGCGTCTGCCTCGTTTTTCCGACCCTGAAGCTATATGTCCACTTTTATATACAGTCTACGGGTAAACAAAAGCACTTTACTTACAGTTGTGGTCAAACACAAAGTTCAAGCCTTAGGGACACACATGGGGGAAATGCAGAGGCCGAAACACGAGGAAACCGGTACACGCACAGGTTGACATGGAGGCTCACGACTTAGTTTTGACCGAAGGATGGGGGTATGTGTACTGGCTGGTTGATTGTCAAGTGACAGCAGCTGGGGCTGATTGGGGAACTGGGAGCAGGTGAGGGAACAAACTAAACTTAAAATAAGCACCATAGACTTGAATGTTGATAACGATATTGTTCTAAACCAGCACCAAGGTATATTTTTCACGAGTTCCACATTACACGTCTGATTACTGTGTGCAACGGTCCGTCCCACAGGTTACACTGCTTTCAGCGGCGTGGACTTTGAAGGGACGTTTCATGTTAATACGGTGACAGACGACGACTACGCTGGCTTTATCTTCGGCTACCAGGACAGCTCCAGTTTCTACGTGGTGATGTGGAAGCAGGTGGAGCAGATTTACTGGCAGGCAAACCCGTTCAGAGCCGTGGCAGAACCAGGCATACAGCTGAAGGTAGTTTGCTCCGAAATGTACCCAAACCGCCCCCCCCCCCCCACACACACACACATTTTAGACTTTTAGTTTGCAGATATTAAACTTTGTGGTCGAACAGTTTAGTTATAAGAAATACCAGTTGGATAAAGAAAACGTATAACAGTGTTTTAAGTTTGATAGCTTCATTAATAGATTTTAATGCTACCGATCACCGTCTATTACTCATAATAACGGCTTATAACAGATCTATATAGACTATTTAATTACAGCTTATTAATCCTTTTTTTTTTTTTTTAAACAAAACCCTCATAAATAAACCTCAATGTCCAGCTGTCAGCCAGTAGCTCTGTAAATTTATTTTGTGCAGTTTTGAAGTTGACGACAACAAGAAAACCGTCCAGACGCTCAGACTCCTTGTCCTTTGTTGTGTTTGAAAAGGCAGTAAAGTCAAACACGGGTCCAGGTGAAAACCTGAGGAACGCCCTATGGCACACCGGCGACACCGGTGACCAGGTGAAACTTCTCTGGAAGGACGCTCGCAATGTTGGCTGGAAGGACAAGACTTCGTACCGCTGGTTCCTGCAGCACCGGCCTGCTGACGGATACATCAGGTACCGACTGACTTCAATCTTTAACTGAGGCATTTAGGCAAACGTATTTGACGCTGTTGAGAGTTAGATGAGAGGACCAGTACCAGTTTTATCCAGTAGAATTTGAGGCACAGTGAGCTAAATGCTTATGTCGGCATGCTAAAAATGTTTACAAGCGCAACATAAAACAAACTGACGGTAATTTAATCCATTTTCACCATTTCAGTTTCGCGTATTTGCTCGTAAACCATTTTGACCTGATGATGGTGCTACGTGAAAAGTTAGTGGGTCACCAGACAATTCAGCCTCTGACCACTACGAATACGCACAGAAGATTTAACAGCAATCCATTTTGCAGCTGTTCAGACATTTCGGTAAAAAGCCAAAATGTGAACCACTCTGCTGGAGTGAAACTCGCAGAGGATCAACCAAAGTCAGGAGGATTCGTCCTCTGGGAAACGTTACCGCCTTTAAAAAGTCACGCCATCCATCGAAAAGTCAGGATATTTTGGTTTGGCCCAAACAAGCACACTAAAAGACGGGTTTAAAGCCTGAAGAGCGGCAGAAAATGGAGATGTGATCTGATCCAAATTTGTTCACGAAGAAGGAATTTATGATTCTCACCGTGATGTGTCTTCCCGCTCTCTGTCGGCGAGCAGAGTTCGTTTCTTCGAGGGTCCTCAGATGGTGGCGGACACGGGCGTCATCATAGACGTCACGATGAGAGGAGGCCGACTGGGAGTCTTCTGCTTCTCCCAGGAGAACATCATCTGGGCCAACCTGCGTTATCGCTGCAACGGTGAGTGACGTGTTCAAAAGGGTTGAGAGGCTGAACTGTGACCTCAAAGTGTTCTCCATTCATTCAATCAATCACAGCCACCTTACCTTATCTCTGGTTTGAGATGTTCCAGTTTAAAAAGTCAAAGTTAGTCTTCGGTGAATGAGACGAGCCCGGCAGCTGCTGGTTTGGGTTTTCTAACAGATACAGGCAACCCCGAGGCGAAAGGGTTACCATGACACCTCACGCGCGTTCACCGATTTTGTGCTAATTGGAAAGGTCGTAAATAAAAGCTAAAGGTACAAATGAATTTCAAGCTGTGAATTGACTTTCTGCCGTGTCTCCGTTCAGACACTCTCCCCGAGGACTTTGACACCTACAGAGCCCAGCAGGTCCAGCTGGCGGGCTGATGACAACAAACAAAACACTTTCCAACGCGCAAGGAAAACCATCGCCATGGAAACGAGGAATTAAAAGATCCACCAGACGAGTTTGAAGCTTCTCAAAGAAGAAAACTGATTGCGCAAAGAGGAAACCTCCCAGATTGTAAAAACTCTTCAGAGAGAAGCCGTAACATGACATGAAATGCTCGGATTGTTTACAAACAGAAATTTCTGTCTTGAATATCGTTGCTACAAAGCATTGTCCGCTGTATATTTACATTTTAATTCTGACTTTTGAAAGAAGACCTCTTACAAAGATTTAGCTGTCAGTAATAAATAAATGTGGACTTTAGTAAATTCTGGTTGTGCGTGAATTTTCTTTGGATGCAAAGATGATTGTGCAGATTCAAATATATCGATTCATTACAATTAAGTAAAAGTAAAATAGTTTATTTTGGAAGCAGCTTTAAATTAAAAGATGTCAGATGCATCGGTAAAATTATTCTTTAAACCTGTAAATTCTGTTTGATAATGCAGATGATAAAAAAAAAAAAAAAATTAAAAAAAAGTGCCTGATTTTGTCATGAAAAGCGTCTTTGAGACTCTAGGAAAGTTCGCTGTTAATGAGATGTATTGTATATCATTACATGTGAATTATGAAGCCCCGCTATACTAACGCTGCCACACAAAAGGCCAAACCATTTGATTTCAAGTAACAGACGTGACTTTTTTCAAACTCAACATCTTTTAGTGGAAATCAACATTCTGAACATTTCACAAGCATGCACATATCCAAAATAATCTTTTAAATTTGCATTTGGAAATACAGATTACAAAATAGAAACGATAGCAAAGACAATATACAACAGGATTGAAACATCATGCATGTCCACAGCAACACGCTGCGATGTTGTAAAATGACACTGGACAGTTTCTTAATCAGCATATTCTGCAAATCAAAGACTATGTGCAGAGAAAAAAATCTGTCTTCCACATTCAATTTAATTGACATTTTTCTTTCATCTTATAAACAAATGGTCACGTAAGAAGAATCACATGGCAACAAAGAAATAACTACAGATCTCTTTACTACGACTTACAGGACAACAGTGATATAATGCTATTCTCACTATAAGCTTGAACTTAAACTGGTTTTCCAGAGCCGTTTACACGTTTCAGTGGATGGTTGAGTCATTTAGAAGAAAAAAAAAAAAACCCATGTTATTAAAGGGACGTTTTATTCAGGCCTAAAACACTCTGGGAACAAGCGGTAAAGACGGAGCAGCAGCTCTTTCCTTTTATTCTGGGACTGAGGACACACCTTTGCACGCAGGACTCCTGTTCGAGCGTCTGCCTTTTCAGCTCGAGACGAAGTTCAGCTTTTCAACACAACATCAAGGAGGTTGGGTCGAGAAGTTAAGTCGGTCGTGTCTCAGAGTAAAACAAGCAGACGAGTCAAAACTAAGCTGTCGACAAGACGTAGTGGATACATTTCAGATGATGTGTGCATCTCATGTTTGAAAAAAATGAACCTGCAGCTTACAGTTCAGTCTTAACCTCAACTCTGGTGAAGAACATTTACTTTTTTTTTTACTCTCATAACTGCCTTTTTTTTTTTCTTCTTTTTTTTAACTCCTCGCTTCATTCGGAAGTTTACTAGCAGACTAACTTGAAGTCAAGTCTTTAACCGGTGTTCCGCCTGCTGTTAGAAAACCCTTCATCGATTCATTCATTTCCAACGCGTACATAAGAGACCAGCGTGAGCTTCACTGCACCTAAATAAAAACTCCTCTCCCGTATGACACGCTTTATCCTCCTCGTCCAGATGTTTCGGGCGGCTGGAAGTGTTAGATGAAGCACGGCGTGCCGGAGAAGAGTTATAACCTAAACATTTAAGAGTTTGCGCTACTTCCCTGTAGTGAGACCTTTTGCAGCACCTGTGAGTGGCAGTACGTGTGGTTGAAGTCAAGATACAAACTGCTTTCACTTGAGCGTGTTCGAGGTTGGAATTAACTACAATAAATCTGACCCAGCGTACGAACTCGCTCAAACTCAACGTTGGGGGGGGGGAGAAATGACCGACAAAGAAATACATTCAGAGCGCCGTTCCTTTCCAACACGGGTGTAAGCTGCACTGGAGTAAGCCCTTTCTGGTTTTGCATCCCCTTAAAATCTTCACAGATTTAAAAAAAAAAAAAAAAAAAGACGAGCTATAATGTAGTTTACAAAGAAAAAAAATAGAGAATTCATCTTTTCTCTGACATGAAAATATCTCAGGAGTTATACATCTGGTGCGAAACAGTCAGCATTCACATCGGGCAGAACAGTCCCTGCTCAAAAAGCCAGAAAGTCACAAATAAAGTGCGAAGCAACTAGTGGACTAAAACATTGCACGAAAAACAAACAAACAAAAACTTTACCCAGTCCAGAACCTGACATGATAGGCAACAACAACAACAACAACAACAGCAACAGCAACAACAACAAAAAAAAAACAATCATATCTGATATCTTAAAACACACTCCACTTCAGCATAGCGAGAGTCCTGTACAGAACACGGGAGGAAACTCCGCCCGACGTGTCTATCATGTCATGCAGTTGACTGCGTAACGCAGAAACTTCAGAAGATTCAAGTCCACATATGCCAACGATCAGTGCAATCTGCAACCTCGGCAAGACAGAACCTGCATCCTTTTTCTCGAGAAAGCCAAAAAGGCCGTGCTGACGGAGAGGAGGAGGAAGAGGATCGACTGTGGGGTCTTTTTTTTTTTTTGTACGCGAATCAGCTGTTTTACACTCGAGAGAGATGCTACGGTTTGGAGGTGGAGGAGGAGGAGGAGGAGGAGGAGGAGGGAGATTGGAATAAGCAACAGTCGGATTCTTCAGAGGAGGGAAAGGGCCGACTGAAGAGCAGAGAGGAGAAGGAGAAGGAGGAGAAGAAGAAGAAGAAGAAGAAGAAGAAGAAGCCTGGTCCGATTGCGACGGGACCAAAAACTCCAAAACATCGGGTCATTTGGCAACAGGCTAAAACTAGGACACAGAAAATACATTCTTTTATCATTCGTGAAGTAGCATTGTACAGAGATGGAGGTAACAGAGTCACAGAACAGGAGTTCGCCGTCGCACAGGAGAAACCCAGACATGCATCCATTTGAGAATTTGCGATCGCGTTATGTTACACAAATCAAACCTGCGGAGCTATAGAAGGCCTTCACTTAGGAGGTTCTGACTGTCGGCGTAGTCATGCGTTTCGTTTCAGCTGTAGCGTATGTACAAGGTCAGCGTGAAGGGCGAGTGTTCAGCGGGATGTGAGGAAGGAGGTGACACGAAATCACGACTGAAGAGGTTTTGAACACTTAAAACCGTCGGAGACGTCGAATCTGTGAAGTTCTACACATTTGTTTCAGAGACTTAAAGGAAAAATCCAACGTCAAGCGACAAACGTCAAGAAAACAGCTTCCGGTCAAATGATCCTGCTTTTTTTTTTTGTGTTTTTTTTTTTGATCGGTTCATTTTCCCTGCCCCTAATCAATGATGTTACACTGATCTGAAACGGCAACAGGGAGTCCGATTTGACATCAGTTCCTTTAGGATCAGAGAGGACGGGCAGCAATTGTGCGTCGATGTCGAACAGTCACACAAAGGAATTCGCTGCAAAAGAGGCAGCGCTGCGTTCTGCGTCGAAGGGGAAAGGCGTTCTTGAGAATTTAGGGGGATTTGTAAGTGCGAAAAAGAAGAAAACGAATTTCAAAGTAAAACTGGATTTACGCTTCCACCGTCGTACAACTGGACTCAAATTTCAGGGTGCGATTTCTCTCGATTGATTGTCGTAGCAACACCGGCGACGCTCCCGAACGTCCTGTCCTCACACTCCGCCTGCATTTCCTAAAGTACTAAACATCTCCAAAAGAGACGTACCTTCATCTCGGAGTATAAATTTGTCCGGGGACTGAAAAGGAGACGGCGACCGAGCTGGACATTCATTGATTACCGAAGGCCATCATTTACTTTGTGATAGACTTTGGAGCCCTTGAAATACTCGTAGATTATATTCTGTATCTTATTTGACCAAATTAAAAATAAAAGGTTTACAAAGGGTCAATCTTTGGGACTTTTGATTGAGCAACAATTGAGAATGGCTTCTTCAGATCGCAGTTCTTCGTGTTGGTCTCAATCGTCTGCTCGTCTTCTACCAGCATTTCCCATTTCCCACTGCAGCGGTAAAAAGCCTCCACCGTTAAACCATTTCAGATGAATAAATCCAGCTTAACTCCCGCGTTACAACACTAAAACATCCGAGATGGATTGTTCCTTTAAGACTCGTATTCCTTTTTTTTTTTTTTTTTTGTCTCATTTGCATAGGAATCACAGATCTGTTGAAGGCAAAACAAAACCGTCGACGGAGGTTTACAGCAGGCGATAAACACTGAAACAAACTGTACAACTGGAGACGTAAACCAAACATGATTCCTTTTCAAGGGGGGAGGGGTGGTGGGGTGGTGGGGTGGGGGGTGGGAAAGAGGGGCACTCTTCCCATCAGCGCTTTCAGGTAAGTAAATGATTAGCACGTCTGTACACAAACATTACAATATACCAAACGCGATCCCACAGACCTCCACACGACTCTCAGGGAAACTCTGACAAAAGGCCGAGGCGGACTGATTGGCACCGGATGCGAGGTGGCTGTTGGTTTGACAGGATTTGTTCTACACGTTTGGGCGAAAAGGGATTGCGTCACGGACGACGTTAGAGATGAACGCCGCGAACGTGCTTCGGAGTTGACAGAGTGGCGATTTTAGTTTGTATATTCGGTCCCTGTTGGTTTCTGTGCAGCCCAGTGTCACCGCAAAGTGCGTAATACACCCGCCAGTCCACTAGAGGTCAGCTTGTCGGCGTGACGGTTGGCCTCTCCGAGGCGTGAAAAGTAAACGCCCGTCACATGGTGCAGGTCGAGACGAGAGGTCAAAGTAGCCCCCCCCCCCGTAGACGTTTAGCTTCCAGGTCTGAAAAGTTAGGCCGGTGCAGGAGTGCCTCAAACTGCAAATTCAAAGAGGGCCACCGGGAGCCGGCTCCAAAACACCTTCAGCTCCCGAGACTCCAATTTTACTTCTCTCATGAAATACAAAGTCGAGACATTTTTTTTTTTTTTTCAACATTTCATTATGATGTCATTCACTAAAGTCCCTACTTGTTAGTTTTTCTGGTGGTCCATCTGAAAATGATCCCAGCATTAATAAGATGTTAGGCATTAAAGAGCGGAATCTTTTTTTTTTTTTTTTGGGGGGGGGGGGGGGGGGGGGGGGTATCTGTTTGATTGACAGGTCTGTGGTGCAGTCTAAAAAACAAACAAACAAAAAAAAATATATATATATATTGTAAAGTCTGAACACTGAAGTTTGCATCTTATGAAAACAACCATTTGGAGGGATTGATGCTGTTAAATATTCTTGCATCGACCAATAAGCCCAACGCTCGGGAAGGATATTTTTGTAATCGTTGACCCGTGCCGAGAGTCAGCAGCATTTGTTTTTTGTTAGAGCTTCCCCGTCAAGGAGCAAAAAGCCTCCCCATAATTGCACTCCTTCTCAAATACTTTCAATCTTCCTTTTGATTTCTTTTTTTTTTTTTTTTCTTTTTTTTTCCAGCCTTGTTTTTTTTCCGCCCCGCTTTAAAAAAAAACATCAACAATTTGGCTATAAAGTGTACCGCTACAAAATACAGTACATTGATTTGTCGAACCTTACACAACATAACCACAAATACCACTGACCAAAAAAAGTTCCTCTCAAAATACAAGAAAAATGTCACAATAAGTTACGAAAATACGTTGTCACGTCAGACACTTAAGTAGAACAGTAGAATACTCCTGTAAGGCAAAATCAGGTGATTTCACAGTGACGACTTCAAAAGATTAAAGATTTTTTTTTTTTTAGTGTTCTCTCGTTTAAAAACAGACACCGTCCTCCGCCGAGGAGAAGTTCAGTCTGAATATATGTATTTATATATATATATATATACTGTATATATTGGCTTTTCACTGGCAAGAAAATGAATTTGGACGCGTTTATCTCGCGTTCTAGTTCAATAGAAATACCTGATGATTTTTTTCCTCCGAAAAACGTGAATTCAAGCGGCATAAAACCAACCCATTTCTGGAGCGCGCAACGTTTCCTGGTGCGCTGCTAAAAAAAAAAAAAAGAAAAAAAAAAAAAGGGTGATATTTGGATTTGGACTGTTGGGCTGCAGCATGGCATCGTCGACCGCGTCCTACGTCGGAGAGAATGGCACATCGAACACCAAAGAGCAACCATGGGGAGGTTTTGCACTCCTTCGTTAACCGACTCGCTCAGTAAACGCGTGTATAAATATGTTAGTGAACCAATGAATAGACACAAAATACATCAGTGCAATTTCACACTATGCCCCCGCAGACAGCATTTTGGCATCAAATTTTAAATTAGGAAATGGAATATAAAATCTTTTAACCAAATAAATAAATACAACATATATAAATACACGAAGCATAAAAACATACAGTACGTGATGAAAATAACATTTGGTTGTAAAAAATAAAGCTTTGAGAGTGAAATAGAAAGCCGTATCGGCATGATGGGGAAACCCGATTCATTTCGTTTGACGGTACGAGCCAACCGGCTGTGCTGGTTTTCTTTTTCTTTTCTCTCCCCCCCCCCCAAAACGCGCCCGTTTATAACGGGTTCGGTTTAGCCCAACGTCCTAGCAGCTTCCTGCTACAAGCAAATATCAACGAAACAAAAAAAAATTGTAGAGGATATGAAGAGAGAGAAAAAAAAAAAAAAAAAAAAACCCTGTAAAATGTACATTTTTGGAACATATGTGGCGTGTAATGGTACACTGTAAATACAGTAGGCTAGCGAAAGCGCTGAGCGACGCATCTCATTCAAAACGACAGCGAGGCCATTCCCCGGCAAGCCACCGGATGTCTTTTTCCCTGTTGTCTTTTGGTGGCGCATCGTTTCAAAGGGCTTTCACGGAGTCGAGGGCGAGGTCGGACAGCTGGACGGCCATGCAACGAGGGAGAGGGGTTCATCCTGCCCTTTGTTTCTTTCCATTCACGAGTTAGTGTGTGTGTAAGTGGGTATTTTTTTTGTTGGTTTTTTTTTCTCCTTTTTTTTTTCTCTCTTTTGTTCCCGGCCACGGTCAGCAGCTTGCGTTACAGCCTGTCCATCCTGAACGTGTCCTCGGTGGCGGGGTCGGCCAGCACCATGTCGGGGTCATTGAGCATGTGCAGTCCGTCTAGGGTGAGGGGGTCGATCTTCAGCTCGTCCAGAGGAAACTGAGAGTCCGCGTCGAAGCTGACGTCGCCGACGCCCGCCAGAGAGTTGGTGAGCTCTTTGGAGAGGCTCGGCGGAGACTCGCCTGTGACTGAGGAGTTTGGCAAGAAGCAGGTGAACGTCAGAAGCGGTGGCACTCGTGACAGACTAGTTCCCAGCAGTGGCGTGCAATTTTAAACATTATTCCTAAATGCGGTCCATATTTTACTCTCGATTCTAAACAAAGAGTGACTGCATAAGGTGAATCAGAATAGGTCTCCTGAAACAATATTATTTTAAATTTTACACACTATTAAATGGCAGCGTGTAAAGAGATTACAAAAGACATTGTTACAAGGTTATCTGAACCACTTTTCTAAAATGAACACACCCGTGATGTCACTAATAACCAGCGTTCAGGACAACCATGAATGTGCACAACAGGGTCAAACCAGAAGTCAGTCTCTCGTCTCTCGATCGCGCCGGATGTAATTAAACATGCATCCAGCGGACGGTGCTGGTGTGTGGCTACCTGTTAGGATGATGTTGGGGATGTTGCCGTGGTTACTGTAGCCGAGCTGCTGGGAGTCCTGTAGGCTGCTCCCGGTGAGGCCCATCATGGCTGCCTGTGTGTAGTTAAGGGTGGAGCACTGGTTGTAAAGGCTGTTGGAGCTGATGGGGCTTTCGATCATGTTGAACTGCTCCAGCTAAAAAAAAAAAAAGAATCGCAACCCAGAGTGAGTTCGGTGACGATCTGAAGAAAGCACTTCTGTCTTGTTTTGTGCGTCGTGTCACCTGGTGAGAGAGAGCGTTGGTCTGCCTCGATGCCAACTGCTGATCATAAAAGGAGTCCCCGAATATACTGCCCACCACGGGAATGTGCTGGAGGAGAAGTAAGCCACAAAATTCAGAACAACTTGCGAGAAAGACAATTAAAACAAACAAGATTAGCGAGCAGGGAGGTTATCCAGGTCCACAAGCAGACGTTTCAGCGATGGAGTAACAAAAAAACAACAACAACAAAAAAACACGAGCAAAACACCAAGTCACGCAACTGCAAGAGACTGAGCAGCGAATAAAGCGAATGGTTCTTGTGACGAGGGCTGTCGCGGTTTACAAATCAAGAGGAGGCTGAAATGAAGCTTGAAAGAAGGAAAAGGTGACGTTCTGTGATGATTTATTATTCAAAGTTTACCACAACTTAAAAAAAAAAAAAAAAAAAAAACATGGGACGGGAGTGTGAACATGAGGTGGCGGTCTGTCCCCTCCCTGTGGACGGGGACACTGTACGGTGCAGTGATGTGTGGACCACGGCAGCCCCGTTCACGATGAAACAAACACAAACCAATTTATTAAAAGGGAAATTCTGGTATTTTCAACTTGGTTGCTGTTCTGATATTTCTGCCTGTTTTAAAAAAAAAAAAAATCCGTCATGGTCACATGTGACTCACCACCTCTGAGGAGATTTTGGTCAGAGTGTTTGAGATCAGTCAGGTCTATTTGGAAAGTTGCAGTGGCTCATAAGTCAGACTTCCCTCGACGTTGATAACGGGGGGGGGGATGCGAGTAAAATCTTAGCGCGACTGATGGATGGTCACAGAGAGCGAGAACACCCCCCCAAGGCTGACAAATGCTGGAATTTCCCTTCATAATATTGTTGCAATGAGAAAAGCACCACTGAACACAAAGTCAACACTGTGTGAATGGCGTTTTTGTTTTAGTGGTGGAGCCCCAGTTTAAATCATTTCTAAACACAGACATGACTCCGTGCACCGAACCTCACCATCTGAAGGGTTTATATTTGAGCCGCACATTTTATAATTCGTCTTTCTTCCTTTTCATTCGCGTCTAATATAACACGCGCAAGTTCGTTCTCACTTGAAAAGGTTCCCTGTGGACAGTCTGACCTCGGGTGGCACTATGAAACCGTTTGGCTGTGATTTGGTAAACGTCAGCGCACACAAGACGGGAATGCACACGCCTCGGACACAAAAAAAAAAACCGACGTCACATTATTTTACTGATCTGCAGTGTGGTGGCAAGACACGCGAGCATGAGCAGGAAAAAAAAAAAAAAATGTATGTAAACAGTACTGGATTTGAAATATAAATATTTTCAGTGGATTTGTTCATATGAAAATACACTAAACACAATCCGTTTTGGTTTTTTTGAGTCGCATAACTGGTTTGTGTCCAAGAAACTCCACATGGCGACTTTAATTAATTTAACTGGTTTAAAATATATTTTAGTTGGACATTTTTTTCAGCGGTGCCGGTAATTACTTTGTGATTTTCACCTTCTCGCAAAGTAATTTTCTTTTCTCGAAGTGGCCTTTTGTCGTGACGTAGCCTTGCACCTTTAAAAACACTAAACACGTGAAGTGTATTATTAAAACACATGCAGCGGTCTTTGCCAAATGTTTTACTGAAGCTGGGATGAAGCGCTGATGTTTTTTTTCCCTGCACAGAGTGATGCGTGGTGTTTGTGTGTATGCGAATAGCAGATGAAAACTTGCTCAACGCTTCAAATACCTGCTGCAGAGTTTTACACTCGCAGAAGACAACCGACTGATGATAATCCATTTCTTCAGAAAAGCGTTACAGCAAAGTTATCGATGTGATCTCTGGTACCAGTGTCAGAGTTCAGAGAAATGACTTCTCTTCGATCGCAGTAAAGAACATTATCACTGGTGTGTTTGTCTTTTAGACGAGGAGCAGAACAGAATCTCAGACGACTGATCGTGATGCTGCGGCTCATCTCCTGTGTATGAGAAAAATGTATCCGAGTGGGGATGTGCGATACGGCCGTAAAATAATATCACAATATTTCAGGGTATTTCTGCGACTATTGTAATCTAGATATGACAGAACTCTGAAAAATTCGTTATTATCCATTTCAATAATACACAGTGGCAGCAACATACGATATTAAGTAAAAACTAAACAAAAATGATTCCTCAGTTCTAGTCTGTAAACAATAAGAACTCTGCATGAACTCTGTGTAGAGTATAGCCGCTTTCGTAAGTCATGCACGCGACATACGTCACGTTGTTATGGTCCGACATCCTTATGTCAACAAGTTGGAATATTGCCAATATTACTATATTAAATATTTTCAACATATACATTTTTTTTTCTTTTTTTTTTACTGATATCATTGTGAATGATGCGATATGGCAGCCCAGTATAGCGGCAGAGCGTGTAACATACCACCGATTCCACTAGAGGGCAAGCGTGTCTGCGTAATGCTTTTGGCATTGCAAGCAAAAATACTATTTGACATTGGCCGAGAGCTATTTCACTCAGTCGCCCATGACACTACCCTCTCCCCCGCTGCTGCAAGTACACACATAAAGAGCAACTTGCACCATAAACTCTGGCTTCAAAAAAGTAACATCAAATCTTTGAAATCCCTCGCCTGCTATTATTGAGCCGAGGATCATTTTCTCTGCAAGCCAAACAACAAACTTCCTTCACCTGGACTTTTGATTATTGATCCGTGGATGGACCGCTTTGCTCTCAAATCGCCGTACGTAGCTGTGGTAGAGTTACCTGCAGAGTACTGCAGCTCGTTTATTTTTCCAAGGAGTTCCACACAGGACATTTTGACGGCTGTCGATGTCCTTTGCGTGTTTGCTCTGTGGCATCTAATTTCAAAGCCCTACACAGTTTTATACCAAACAAAGCTCCAGAGCCTGGTGGCAACGTGTTCTTCTCCGTATGTTGTTTTAATGACAGTTCTCAAACAGCTTTTAGGTGCAGTACGAGCTGTATTTATTTATCTTTATTTTATTTGGTTGTTTTTTTTGTGTATATAGTCTGTGTGTGTATTTTTATTTTATTGCTCTTATTTTTTTCTAAAATAATAACTTTGTATCTATCTCATTTCGGTTATTTCATAAGTGTAAATTTGTTCATACTGTGTACATGCTGCTGTGACGACTACATTTCCCAACTGTGGGATAAATAAAGTCTAATCTAATCAAAACAAATCATAAATGCCACCGTTCAGCATCGGTAACATTACTAACAGGTGGCAGTAGAAACAACGAAAATAAGGCAAGACAATAGTCAAACTATTAGATGTTTTATTTTTTAAAAGACTATTTGCAAATTCGAAAATCCCGACCCATCCCTAAACTATTTTTTTGTCCTAAACCAAGTTTTATTTCGACGCTTCGCACGGAAAATCCCTGACACGCTGCCCTCTGGTGGACTGGCGGGTGTACGCTTTGGCGTGATACTCGACGGATACCGCATATATATTAGTGACGTGTGGTGCACGCAATGAAGGCAATTGGTCAGGGCCTCCATCAAAAAAACGATCACCACGTTATCATGCACACAGTGAACAGTGACAGCGGTGATGAAGAAATGAGTTATGCAGCTGCTGACAGCATGGGTGGTTAACTGCTGATACAGAGAATGAAAAGCAGCCTATCCATCTACAATTAGCTTTCCCCCAGGAGCGAAGCCCTTCCCCAGACAGCAGCTAGCTCGGTGGGTGGGCCCTTACTTGAGGCGAGCCTCCGGGGGAGAAGCCTTGATTGGAGACTGGGGAGGTTGGAGACTGAGTGGCTGGTGAGCCAGTCTGATTGCGGTACTGTTGGAGGGAAGAGGGTTAGCTGGCACTAAGCTCCATGCCTGCCACACACAAATCTCAAAGGATGGGATGTGAAAGGGCATCAACCTAGAAATCAGCTCATCGTGTGTGGCGTGTTCAGGGTGGGAAATACTCACAAGCACCAGCAGGTGCGTTGTGGTGCACCTCCGTGGCTGGACAGTTTGTCTACCATTCATGTAAAGTGCCATTACTTAAACTGTCATGTTACAGTAGTTGTTGCGTTATGGAGAATAGTCAAAAGGTGTACGTCTCTGCGAGACGCAGGAAATCTGAGAATAATGTTTGGGGTTTTAATGGATCAGAAAAGTGTTTTCCTCAGCAAAAATGTTAACATCACAACGTATTTCAAGTTCTGCCTTAAAAGTGAATGAAGTAATAATATCAAGTAGACAAGAGTAACGATGTGTTTCAGCTAATCGGGTGAGTTATTCTACAAAATGACATGTGAGTGTGAAAGCATAAAAAGGATGTGCAGATATTTACTAGGATGCATTCTGGGTAGCTGAACCGCTTTCAGATCAACGAAATGCCAAAGTGAGCAGAAGTTTAAGAATAAGCAAAAATGGCCCCGGTCATGACATCGAACGTTTATCTCTTCTTCCACGTTCTCAACAGACTTTGTCGTTTCTTACCGAGCTGACGCTGATGCTGGCGGTGGTCTGGCTGTCTGGTGAGGGGCTGCTGACAGTGGCGGTGGCGTTACAGGTGGAGGCCAGAGTCGGCAAGGTGATGAGCTGGATGCCCTGAGGCAGGGCCTGCTGCTTCTGGAGGTCACTGAGCAGCTGAGCCTGGGCCTGAGCCGTCAGCTGGTTGAACAGGGGATACTGGGAGAGCTGCTGCTCCAGGGTCAGTGACTCTGTTGGCAACGCCTGCGGAGAGATGCGCACAAACCAGTCCTATCAAGTGCGATATATGCTGCGTTAACTGCCGGGGGTTTGTTCGAGTGTAATCCGAACTCTCTAATTTCAACCACATTTTATAGAAACACATCAGCATGGTGTGGAGACATATCCTTGTCCAAACAGGTAACGGGGTCCTTTACCTGTGTAATGTTGACGGGTGAGGACAGGGTGGGTGAGAGCTGCTGTGGGGACTGTTGGAGATGGAGGTCAGAGGTGAGGGTGAGCGGCACCACGGGCGGCTGCCGGCGCTGCGCCGTTACAGTCATGGTGGGCTGAGAGGAGGTGGGGATCCCTGAGGAGGAAACAAATACAATTAAAAATGCACCGACTGGTGTACGTTACAAACACAAAGGAGGAAGCAACAATCAGCTGATTTTACGAGTCGATTTCAGACTTGTGACTCCAGCCCATGAATCTGATTGTTAAACCAGATTTCAACAAAACTTCAGAACAAATGTACCAAAACCACAGAGATGAACGACATCCATTCCCGCCGTGTCCTCGGAGTTATTTCAAGGCTGCATTGTACACTTCACAATTTATGTGCAGCTAATGCATGTGCAGGAAATGTAAAATGGTCTGGCTGTAAAATTACACCAATGTAGCAAAGATTTCAGTGCCCACACTGAGGATTTGGACATTTTTACACATTATGTATTCCAATATGAGAGGCAGTGACTCATTGATGTTGTTGGGACAAACCGATCATCATCTCAGAGAGGATGGGAAACGATGAAAGGGCAGCCAGCAGCCTGCTGGTCCAGACTCCACACACATGCCAGCGCTGCATGTGTTTACGCTACAGGAGCTGATAGCAGAGCATTTAATTCCCACTGTTTTTTTGGCCTTTTGAGAATCCTGTTGACATGTTTTTGAGCTTTACTTCAGAAACTGCTGCGTGATCAAATAACTTGAACGCGTGCAAACACAACTCGAAGCTCCTGTCTACACGCAACCATCTTAAAAGGTAAACTTTTGGTCTCCAACACCGTTCACAGTCAAATCAATTAAAGTAGACAGTTTCTCTCGCTTTTTTGTCGACCTCCCCACATAACGGACATGGAATAGCACTGGTCACCGTGGCTGGCAGCACTGATGCCCAGGTGGGTGAGGTTGGTGGTCAGGCTGCCCGTACTGTTGGCTGAGCTGAGGGAGGGGAAGGCCACGGTGTCCTCGGGGTCCAGCGGGGTGGACAGCGGAGGAGGGAACTGGATGTTGGTGAGATCAGGCAGCGAACCGCCGGTGTTGTGCGCAGCTGGGAGCACAGATGGGTTCAACTCCTGGTCCGGTGATGGGAATATACTATCAAAAAAGAAACACATGTTCAATCACTGATTAGAAAAGCTTCTCTGATAAATTAACATTTGTTTATTTACCGTGACACATACAGTGCACTAAACTCTGACCAATTAATACATCTTTAGATTTTTGAACTAAAAGGAACTGATACTTAAATTTGGCAATTTCAAAGCCATTTAATGTATTTTAAATTCAATTAAATCTTAAATTGTATTATATTTTTACAAATTAAAGGTGTAAAGAAACACAGAAAAAGGACAAGTAAATAAAGTGCTTAGTTTTGCATTTTGAAAGTGCAGTGAAAGACATTCATTATAAATTAAAGAACAGGAAGAAATTGAACAATAATTTGAGATCAAAGCACATTTAAAATAGCATTTTAACAATCACGAGACACTACAAGACTACAGTTAGACTAATAAGAATATTTTAGGGACAGCAGAAGTTTAATCTGAGGTGACGGCCACACCTGCTGAATGGTTGTAAAATCTAGGAGATACATGCAGACTTATGAGGTCTAATTCATTTAACATAAAACTGAAAACTAAATAATAAAAGAGATAAGCATGTCATGGTTTATATATGATCAGAATTGCAAATGCAGGCTTTACCAGCATCAAAATACAGACAAAATCTGTAGCTGAGTGGCAGCACTTGTATTAAACTATCCTTTAATTAATCTGGGGAAGATATTTCTAGCAGGAGCCCCGGATATCAGTTGAACCCCGATCAGAAAACGTTGGCTTTTTCCTGGCATGTTTATAAATCGTGGTTTAACACCATGGAGATTATTTCGCAGCGGACATGTTGATGCGTCTTTCCAGCTGTCTTATATCATAACTTATCAACTCCTGTGCGACTGACAGGCTGCTGAACTCCAGTGGTGTAATGAAACAACACCCTCGAGCCACTCACTTGATCCCTGGGACGTCACACGTGTTGGCCTCTGATGAATCATCCTGAGGATAAAACACGTAATCGTGAGCCGCAAATCTCGCATCACAAGTGTACGCTTTGCAGCCCTCCCCTGTCCCATCGGTACCTTCTTGTCATCCCACAACTGTTTCTGTGCATCCTTGTCTGCACATGACTCTGAATTCTCCGTCCCCGGCACTGTTAGCAGCAGTACTAATTAGTGAAACAGCAAGACACAGTTGCTTGCCATAACAAGGTACAAAACAATTCAAATCAGAGAACAAGAAATGAGTCATCAATATCTGAGCCAGTCATGCAGAATAGTGCTGCGTGCACCAGATCCCTAAGAGTCTAAAAATAGCAAGGTGACCACCAGACAGTGAATGGATGCCAGCTAATCTTGGCATCGTTATAGCAGAGCCTCACGCGTGAAAAGACATAATCGATGGATAATCAGTGAATTATTGATTTTCCTCTCCAGATTATCCTGATTCAGCTTCATTCAGAGAAGTTACTTCCCTCCAGAGGACTGGACCAGCATGCTGAAACATTTCTCTGTGCCAGATCAGTATCCATTTACTCTATAAATATTTCACCAACAGGCAAGATCTGCTTCTGTGTGACATCAAGCCTTTTATGTCATTTGAGGTTTGCCGCCTGCATTAGGACATTGCACATTAATAAACAAAAGCGGGCTCTGTGTCTTTGTCACTGGATCCTCCTTTACCTCGCTTAGGCTGCAGCTCCTGTGATCCCCCTGCAAACACCTCCTGGGGCTTGGGATTCATGGCGCTCTGGTGTAAGGCCGAGTCCGAATTTGTCCTGTATGTGTTAGAAAGATGAGATGTCAGCAAAAATCGCTGCCAAATCCCCGGAACAGGCAAGGTGCCAGCATCACATCCATCACAGAGCACCTTCCGTTATGCACCTTTACTCGCCATCATACAGCTCAATTCTTTCTAGCTGGTTGAGTGTTTAAATATTTTGTACCTACAAGGCTGCACAGAGCCGTGTCACTTAACTTTTGGAGGTGAGCTGTGACATCTTGGCAAATGCCCAAAGTGAGGTGACTTACCTTCTCCAGCTAGTGTCTGGCGGTGGGGAGAGGTAAACTGAGCTGTAAGGACAGCTGTCAATGTGAATTTAGTCAAGGGTTATAAAGCAGAGGGGATTACAACATGGATCTGAGATAATCTGGATTTTCATGCCTTTTGGTGGATTCAACCTCAAAGACCCGAGATGCAATAAACAAACAACACACACACACACACACACACTCACACACAACGGCGATACAATTAATTTGATGTTGTGTAATCTAATGGTGGAATATATTTAAGAATAAGAATAATCCTGTCATCATCGCTCAGTGTCAGGCTGTCAGTACATTTAACTCTGTTCCCAGTCTGCTGAGCAGCACTGCTGTGAGATGATATCTCGCTACATGTAGGGATGTTTGTGTTATGGGTGAGGTAGACTGGTGCTAACTGGTGATTAGATCGACCTATGGCGATTAAATACAAAAATATTGGTTGTTTTTCCTCGAGCAGCGATCCTTGATGCACATGTAACTCTACTCTTTCATTTAAAAGGGGTTAGTGATCGCTGGTGATGACAATATAAAATCACAGTTCCCAACCCTAACAACTGGGCTACACAACATGCAGAGAAATCAGGGATCTGAAATATTCTCCACTGAGGTTTCAACTTCAGTTCAGTACACTCAGAAAACCAAATCATTTCAGTGTTTTCCATTAATACACTTTAACTACACTATTTACTTACGTTTGTTAGCTAAGCCATGCTAATCAAGTCTCACGTATCTGGCTGATGCAAATAAAAAGCCGGAGCGGGAGGATCCTCTCGTATAGTTTACAATATTTCTCAAGTTCAAAGTCATTCTTAAGTTTATTCATCTTTCAACTTAAAACATTTTAGAGTTAAAAGATATTCTTATTAGCGGCGATAGAAAAAAAAAAAAAAAAGATGTGTCAGACTAACACAACTCGGATCATTTCATCACTTACATGAGACAGCCTAACATGCAAGCCTTAATTATTATTAGAGGTCCGCTGACTGAAGTGTGAGTCCGGCCCAGTGTGAGGAGGGAGCCTCCGGAAGCGAGACTTGGGACGCAAAATCAGACCGAAGCAAAAACAAAAGTCCAAACACCCTCATCCCCACGCGCTTCCAAAGAAAGGATATTTGGCGTCCATGTTTGTCGACTGACAGCGGCCGGCGGTGAGGAGACGTGATGCGGTTCCGGTCACGGTAAACCCGCTCCACCAGCCCGTGGTGCCTGGTTGTCCGACTGGTATCCAGCACCGAGTTCTAGAGCGAACACACCCGGTGAGTGAGGCCGGAAAAACAGCTCACTTAACACAGCCAACCTATGTCTTAGGATTCATGGCGCAAATGTGTTCATTTCAAAATGAGTCAAGCCATGGGGCCCCCCATACTGATGCTCGAGTTGGCAAATGTATTTAAAGATGGAAAGCCATGACAAGCAATGGTGTACTTTAAAATTTAGTAACCAAATTACACTGCAGGGTAAAACTGGTATACCTTGTGGTACACTTCTTTCTCCTTCCACTCTTGAACCATGATCAAACCAGGTGGATTATGCAGCTCTGACCAGAAAGACATTTCTAAACACTTTACTGCCATCAAGGCCTAAAAATAAGCCTGCAGACTTTCTTTAATAGCTTTATCAAGAATTATCTGTTTGGAACCAATGTTTCACCAAAACTACACACAGCCAATCCAATATTAATCGCCAACAGCTGAGAAAGGCACACTGATCTAAACAAACCATTGATTTACCAGCCGAGAGAGGCTAAGGGCTCACCTGAAAAGGCAGGTCAATGTTGCCATTTCCAATCTGATTGACATTGGGCAGTGAGCCTCCATAGTACTGTCCACGATTCTGCCCTAGTTGCAAATACTGGGTCTTCTGTAACTGCAACTGTGCAAAGTAAAATTGCATGAAAGCATGAGTGAATGACCGATCCGATTCACAACAAAAAAAAAAATAAAAAAAAATGGAGATGCTGAAAATGAACGACGCATGCCGGTCCACAGTGGTGACATGAACGATGAACACATCCGTCGACTGACAGGTGGAAACATGACGAGACATGTGGCTGTTTGATGAAGAACTGAGAGGCAGACAACATCTTTCATAGCAAATAAAACACTCACAGCAGCTGATGTGAAGGACACCTGACTGACAGCTGGTGTAACAACAGTCAGACTTTCCATGTAACATAACTGGCTATTACATTAACCACGTCTGAATACAAAACGCAGTCACAAAAGTCATGTATGTTATTAAATAAACACGGTGACGGAAGGCCAACAATGAACTGCAGTATGATTCATGACGATCAGAACTAATGCAATGGATGGATGTCTGGATGGCAACACAAAGAAATCAGGCAGAGACCATAAAACTGAGTAGTTAATTCAATTTTTTTCCCCCCTGCAGTAAATAACAGTAGAGCTCAGGTTTACACTGACGCAGCATGGTGAGTGGCCATCATTTCCAGCAACCCCACCAACAATTAGCCAAAACATTTCCTGGCAACAAGGTGGTCCTTATTTTGTGGTCAACAGAGACAAAACAATTAGGTGATTCATTGATTAGTTGATCAACAGAGAAAAGTTAAAAAAAAAAAATTCAAACATACTCTTGTTTCAGCTTCAAAATGATTTTTACCAACATTATTTTGACGAAATTGGAATGGGTATTTTTTTGCCCTGATGCTGATGCTGAAAATTAAGGAGTAAAAAAATAAAAATAAAGAATTATGATATCGTCATTTCGGCAAGTATGTACAGGTATAAACAGTATACATAAACACACATTTTTGCAATGATCCCTGACAAAGATCTGTAAAGGAGGCAGAACATTTTACAGTTTATTGTCCACACTGTGAACTTCACTGTGAATTTAATCATTTTAACTATAAAAAAACAAAAAAAAAACACAAGTAGGACCATTGTTAATTCACCCCGAGCATCTTTTTCTGCATTATGCTCTGTAAAAAAAAAACAAAAAAAAAACCAAACAATTTCATATCTGCACATTGCAGCCAATATATATGCCAATAAAGCTATGTCCGCAATAGGCTGGAAATCAGCTGGATATATCAGTTTGGCTTTACTATTGAATATTGTTTAATCTATAAAATGTCAGATATCGAAAACGTAGACATAGACCACTGTAGACGTTTATGTCTTGAAATGACTTGTTTTGTTCCACTGACAGTCACAGACCGAAAGGTTTTGAATTTACAGAGAAAAGCTGCAAATCCTCACATCAAATCCTCACAGTACCAACACGGCTGGCATCTTTACATAACAATGACCTCGGTGATTAACCCCAAATATCACTAGTTATTGATTTCCCTGGGACTAAGGCTTAATAAACATTTTAATCCACAGCTGTAATGGCAAACAATGTCTCGCTGCAGCTCTTCTTGTATGGCGAGAAAGTTGCAGCTACTTAAAGGGGTTTTAAATTAAACTGCCAGTGAGGGAGCGAGTCAAACACAGACATGTGGCTCATTCAGTTAGGAGGTGAATTTATCGTATGGTCTCCACAATGAAAACTAGGTAGTCAACGTGCTACCTTGTTGAATGTGAGGGGTTATGTTGGATGGTTAACCAGAGGAGGGGGGAGAGAAACAATCCCAGCTGGTTAACATCTGATTGGCTGCCTCAGCCCTCTCATTGATCTCAGCCAGTATTGCTCCAGTCTAGTTTGTATACAGCTGACTTTGGTCACTTGTTAGTATGCAGTGATTTACATGCCAGACGTATTTGTATGTCAGCTAACGACATGTCAGCAGTGTCTGCTCACACACACACACACACACACACACACACACAGAGAGAGAGAGAGAGAACAGGTGCACATTATTCACAGCTCCAGACATTAACGCTGCACACCAGCAGCTAGTTCTGTCTCAATAACGCTGGCATCTTGTAACAGCCACGGGGACACGTCATTTGGCGGTGAAGCACTGATGCAGCTCAATGTGAACTTTCGCTTTTTTTTTTTTTTTTTTTTTTTAGCATCCCGACGTTCAGATTTATCTCCGCAGTGGTCGCTAGCTGCCAAAACAGCGGTGCAACAACATGTAAACAGGCGGGAGGTGGAGGTCTTACCCGTGCTGCTCTGGTGATGTTCAAGTCCTTCATCACTTCTTCAAACGCGGCGGTCTCCTCCGCCTGTTTCTGATTATGCAAAGCGATTTTTTCGCTAAATTTGCGAGGATTGTTAGAGGACGCCATCTTTCCCTCTTCTTCTCAATGGAATGTTACGCTACGCACCACGCGGAGGCCTCTTGGTGTCGTCATCACGCACGGTCAACGTGCTCTGTTGATGCTCTCGCCTTTCGCTTCAACTGCTGCCAGTCTGAGGCAGGGTGAGTTTCAGATTAAATAAGAACCACCACAAGGGAAATGGTGTGCCCTAGATGCTTGATATAAATAAACACGGATATCAACATCAAATGCAATAAAACAGAATGAAATGACAGGTCGCGATTTAAAATGATGAAATGAAATAAAGGAAGGTTTGAAGCTTTATTGGGCATATAGTAGTACAGAGTTTCAAAGCAATGAATAAATTGCATAGAGGGATGCATCTGTGTTAGTAATAAATGAACTGTATGAACGGGCGATCCCACTGCAAGTAGAAAATGTAATTCAGACACTAGTAGTTGTTCAAAGAGTGAATTCACACTGAGATATGCAATCGTGCACCATATTAATCCTTTGTTAATGTTCACTATCAGTGTCAGAACAGACTGATGGCTGCTGGAAGAAAGACTTTCTCTAGTTTCTCTTGTAGACTTCAGTGATGCATCTTAATGGTATTAGCCTATTACAGATTATGGTGGTCGAACATAACTACATTTACTCAAGTACTGTACTTATGTATAAATTTGAGGCATTTGTACCCGAGTATTTTCATTTTAAATCACTTTATGCTTCCACTCCACTAAATCTCAGGCAAATACTGTACTTTTTACTTTACTACATTTGTCTGACTGCTTTTGTTGATTAGTTTTCCATACGCTTTCAGTCTAGTGAAAAACATCTAGCACTAAATTTGGTGATTTTTCAGTTAGAGCTTGTTGACTTTTGAGAGATATGTTTTTCACAGAACCAAAACAATAAAAATGTATAATATTTTTAAGGAATATAATGCATTACTACTAACTACTAACCAGCAGTGTGTAAAATAGTTTGAAAAGGCTCAACCTTAAATAACAACAGCAGTAATGTTAATCCAAAAACTTCCTTTCTTGAAAAAACAGACAGGGAGCATTTACTGCATAGTGTGTACTTTCACTTTTTATCACAAACCGGCTCAATGTCTGTGACACAAGACAGGTATGAACACCAATGGTGGGGTTTATTTTATTCAGAGAGCTGAACTGCTTTATGATCTACAGGGTAATCGTAGATGATCCATTATCACTGCTGCAGGTTGATTATGAGTCAAATTAAAGCTATGAACAAACCAGAGTGATAACAAGAACAAAAACAGGAAGCTGTTACTTTAAACTACAGTATCAGCCAGGCTTATTATTTGATACCTCAAACCTTAGTCACTACCAGTCATTTGAAACACAGTTGGCATGAAAAGTAGAGCCGAGACAGTCAATTTATTGATGAATCTATAGAAAAATAATTGTTTTATTGTTTATGTCATGAATCCATTAATTAAAGAGATGATATATGAAGCCAACTGTTAGTTGTTGCCCCACTGAAAAGAAATGTTCTCGGTTAAAACTGCTTGGTAAGTGTCCCTGAAAGTGTGTGACTGTGGGTATACCGACCGTTCCACCGTTTATAATGCGACACAGTGGGGGGAAAAAACCCAAACATCCTACCAAAGTAAAAACATGAAAAAAAAAAACACCTGAGAAAAGTATTTTTGAAAACATGAGACACCTTTAATAAAGGATGCACATAAAGCTACACGGGTGTGTACATTCTCCATCGACTACATCGAGGCCTGTATATTGCACTTCAACAACATGATGTGCTTTTACTGGTACAGGTGGGACAAGACAAAGACACACAAACGCAGACAGGAGACGGTTTTCAAACGGACGCTCCTCAACATCATGTCACCATGATGCTGTTTAAAAAGTCATACATTAAGTCGACCGATAATATCAGATATCATTTGAAAAGTGCCGCAATGCAGTCAAAGTAAAAACACAGTTTACATATCAAGACAGTTTGTGGACATTTTCTATGTAAATTGAGCAATTTCTGAGCATGTGACCCACAAATTAGATGTTAAATCTTCACTTTTTAAAAGTGCGAGCTTAAAATGTGACTGTCGTTTAGGTACAAATCCTGTACTGTACTCACGCTACAGTAAAAGTAAAAGTTAATCGACACGAAGAGCAGCACGCGCTGATGTTGTTATAGACACAAACATGAATTATTTATGTAGCTGCCATAAGAGGTCCACATGGTTTGTTACATCGACTGAGCGAATGATTAGCGTGTCGGTCGGGGTTTTCAGCTCAGGAAAACATGAGGGCAGTAGTAGTTTGAACGAATTATTCACACCATAACGTGGAACAACTGGTTCAACATTAAAACACATCCAGTGCTCGATTTTGTGCAATGACGCTTGTAGATTAATAAATCTGAGGAGACATAAAAACAGAAGATTTTCAGCGATCCCCTGAACAATAACTACGAGATAAAAAGAAGCAAATATATATATATAAAAAAAATACAACTGTACAATCAAAATGTCCAACATTATAAAGGCTTGGTCTGTTAATATCTTTGCACAGCAAAATAAAAGACACCACCTCTGATTAAATAATGGTACAATTTGTGCTGTCTGAAACTATAGCCCTTGATTGGTAAAACTGCAAAACATTAACAGAATGATTCATTAATATTTCCATAATAAAAAGAGTTATGAATTTAGGTAATGCTACTCTGGAAGAAAACTCTTAAAGCAAACGTTTCCAGTTAATTTGACAGTAATCTTATATTTTCCAAATGGGCAAGTCAATAATAATCCCAATTATTAAAGATAATGTATTTTGAGTTTTCCAGTTGAATATATTAGCGTGTGTTGATTGGGGGGAAAAAAAAAAAAAAAAAAAAAAAAAAAAATCTCAAAACGTCTCAAAATAAAGACCATAAAGAGTTTTTACATAACAAAATAATAATGAACATTTGCTTGTTAAATAAACACACTTTACCCAAACAAGGCTAGAAAATAATACACTAGTCTGAGTAATGAGGCTTAGTAGCTTTTCAGGTCTTTCTCTCATATGAGAACACACACACACACACGCATGCATGCTTACATAAAGTTCACGCCTTGTGTTGACTCAACGGTCGGCAGAAAGAGCACATGGAATAAAATGTTCACAGTCGCAGGTCGGGTGCTTAGCGTTGTGTGGTGCTTTGGGGAAGTAAAATCGGCGTACAAGCGATGCCAGCGAAGGATTCTGGGAAGTGCAAATCCCTCTCCCACTCGTCTGTCTCTGTGTTGTACACCTGGACGATGCTCGTGACATTGTTGAGGTGCCAGTTGTACCCTCCGACGATGTAGATCTTCCCGTGCAGTAAGCAGCAGCCTGCCTCCGACTGCCCTGCTCTCATGGGACTGACGGTGGTCCACTGGTCGTTCTCGGGGATGTAATACTCGACCGCCAGCACATCGAAGCAACGGTCCACGTGGTCCATGCGACCACCCAGCGCATAAACTCGATCCCTGGTGCTGATCATGGCGTGCAACACTCTGGGCTCATTCATGGGGGCTCGGAAGTCCCAGTGGTCCGCTGCTGGGTCGTAGCAGTGAAGGGTTTTCTTGTCGTCCAACGAGACGCCGTAACCTCCCGAGATGTACAGCTTCTCTCCACAGGGAGTGCCCGCGTGACCCCAAATCCTGCGTTTTAACGGTTCCACGAAGGACCACTCGTTCTTCTTTGGGCAGTAGCACTCCACTGACGACAGACTGCCAGACCGATTGCGCCCCCCTGTGGCGTACAGCTGTCCGTGCAGCACGTTGAGCTGGAACTGGATGCGAGCCTCCTGCAGGGATTGGATGCGCAGCCAATGGTTCAGATGCGGGTCGTAGCGGAAACAGCTATTTACAGCCCCCTCGCCACTGCGGTACTGTAAGTGCTGTCCACCGACGACGTACACAAAGTTATCGAGCACGGCTACACAAGCGTGGCTGCACCCAGTCTCCATCTCTGTCAGCTCCTTGAACTGGCGGGAAGCGACGTCGGGGAGATAGTACACCTTGGTGCTCACTGTGCGGTCGTTGTCAGTGTACGGTGTCCCACCGAAGGTGATGAGTGATATAACGTCCGACCGAATGAGGGTCCGCGAGGACTGCATGTCGTGCTGTCGGAAAGGAAGGATCTGGTAATTGAAGGCCTCGAGGAGATATTGCCGGCACAGCACGTCCTCCACCATGATGTCCACCGTCTGAACACTGTCCACCAACTCTGAGGAGCGCATGAGCGGGAAGCGCACGTGGCAGAGGACGCTGCTGGCTTGAGCTCGGCGAGACTTGTCGTGTTGGAGCCACCTGATGGCGGCGTGGAAGAGGTCGATCTCACTGCAGTTTTTCAGTTTGTTGCTCTGAAGGAAGAAGATGAGGCGCTCCATGGGAATGTGCAGAAAGTCCTCCTCCGCTGCAATCTGAAGGAAGTGACGAAAGGTGAAGGCATCCACCGACTCCTTGAGGGAAGACAAGCTGAAGGCGGTGGCCATCTGCCCGATGTGCAGGCAGGTCTCCACGCTCATCGCCGACTTGAGGAACTCCTCGCAGAGCTCCACGACGGGGACCATCTGGAGGAACACCGCCGCCCCGAGGACATCCTGAATACAGTCCAGGTCTAAAGTGACCTCCGCACTGTAGGCAAAGTCGATGATGTGCTTCAGGCCTCGGGCGGACAAACCCTTCAGCTCAATGGTATCTTGGTTCGACTCCCTCATGCCTCCGGTGAACATTGCTCTGTAACACAAGAACAAGCCGGTAAACTGAGTGACATTTTACAACCCCATCTCCTCTAAATGCAAGGCACGGATATACTGAGTGAATCGAGTGAGTTTGCAAAATCAGAGCAATGAAGCATTCTTTTTTCTGGATCATTGTTTGTTTCAGGTCTGTTGTCCATTTGAGATAAACTGAAAAATATTTTTTTATTGAGAAAAGTGTGCAAAACAAAGTGAACATAGTGTATTGTTATTTTGTCACCCTTTGGTACATTATCTAATTCAATAATTTATCATTCCAAAAAAAATTCCTCACCTTTCGTTCCTGGAAGACACCTTTCTACAAGTTCTACAATCTGCAGACACTTTTTGCAAACGTGTTATTCATCTTAACCAATTGCTGTGGATAGAGCATCGGCTAAGTGCTTCCAATTAAAAATGCAAATGGACAGTGTGAAGTCTCATGCTCCAGACTAACCTGAAGTAATCACTACAGGCGGCCAGCACTGCTTTATGGACCTGGAAGCGCTCCTCATTGATGGCCAGCACGACGTCAAGTAGTTGGCCCTGAGCCCGCAAAACCGACAAGCCCTGGAGGAGGGTGGCACTGTGACTCGGGGCTGAGAAAGTACAGCGCAGGGTGCTATTCTTGTTTGCCATACTGGAAAGAGAAAAAGGTCCCGTCACCATCAGTGACTCAAGAGATAATTCCCTTTTTGCGAATAGATTTTCTCCAGACCTTAATTTCTCTACAGAATCACATTTTTTTTTTTCTTCTAATGTACATCTACGCTACGAGAAGCTATTATGACCTGTATATTCATATAATATATGGATTTGTAGTGTCTGGTGACAGCAACACCATGTGATGGAAATATAATCTAATCTGCTACAGTCCGCCAGGGGGAAGAGCATCCTGTAGTGGTGAGTGGCTTTGCATCAGTGAGAATGTGTCTGCACACTGAACACTGTTATGAAAAGTTATTGCTCTGGTTAGACACTTTACTTCTACTCACAGAAAAGTGAAATGTCTCTGGTAGGTAACATCACCATGACAGGTGGGAATATGCAAAATCTCATGGTGCAGAAACATTTTATAAAGGCAGAAAAAAAAAAAACACTTATTTGAGTAAAAGTTACATCACAAGAGACAGAAATATCAAAAAAGAGAACAATGTAGTGGAGAATTAAGGTAGAGAGTGAACTTGAGAGAGCATTAAGGTCTTCCCGACATCGCTTCATGTGGAACTACGTTCGTCAACACAACCAGAAATAACATCGGTCGCGTGGGACTGTGACAGCTGCCACGTTAGTCTTTGCTACCACCTCTTCCACTGATGTGTATTTAACAAGACCCAAAAATGGCATCCAATCACACGGGAGGCAGATTACAAATAACTGAAACGCGTCTACACACCAGATGTGAGTGAAAACAGAGCGATCCCATTGTTCATATCCGACTTCTCACATCCAGATCAGAATTTAATACCAGGCATAAATACGATATTAAAATGGGCTAAAAAGATTGAAGCAATGAAGCATTTAGGTCTAATTGTATGTAAAACATTAATATTTAACAATACTATTTTTCTGTCAAACCCAACAAATAATTTAAGATAACATATCTGTCCTGACTGTGTATCAAGTTATTACAACTTTTTTTTTTATTATTATTATTTTTTGGGTAAAGACTCCCCTCCAAGTCCTCCCCAAACTTAAGTAAAACAACTAAACAACTTAGTAACAACCCATATCAGCATTAAAAGCCAATTAAAATGATCTGACAGATGCTGACACAGCATATTATTGTAACATTTAACACACTTTAAATGTGCTTTGTGTTTTTTAGGGAAGCCAAACTAACCATGACAGTGACACTAACAACATCACTGCCATATTAATAAAATACTTCCAACAGATGTGGAGAAGTTCACCTGCTACGACCAGTGGTTGAATGTAACCGGTTTACTCAAGTGCAGTAAAAGTACAAATTTGAGGTCTTTGTACTTAACTTGAGTTGTTTTCATTTTATGCAACTTTGAACTTCCACTTCAAATCTTGAAGTGGAATTAATAAACAAATATTGTTGTTTTTACTCCACATTTTTCTGAACGCTTTAGTTACTTCTACGATTAGTTTTTTCATACCCTCATACCACGTAGTTCCAAGTTTGGCGATTTTGAATTTGACTTTTCCTGAGAATAACTAAAAGGATTAAATGTCTTTCATAGGCTAAAAAAATAATCTTAATTTTTTTAAGGCAAATAAACTATTTAATAACCCTCTTGGAATCACTGGAAAATGCATAATTTTTCTGAGCTTTTTCACTTTTAGAGATTCGTGGTTCGTACAGAGCAGAGATGACACAAACAGATGATAGTTTTATAGAATAAGATGCATTACTGTAGATTAACTAACAAGCAGTAGTCTACGTAACATAGCCTTGCTATAATAAACACAACCTTAAAACACAACAGCAGTAAAAAAAAAAAAAAAAAAAAAAAAAAAAAATGCACATGAATTCAACAGTAATATCAATTGAAGAACATTAAATATAAAAGTAAAACTCTAACACCCTTTTACTTTTGATACCTTAAGGAGGCTACATCTTGCTGATAATAATTAAATACTTTTACATAACTCAGGGCTTTGAATGCATGACTTTTACTTGGAGTGGAGTATTTTCACAGTGTGGTATTGGTGGAAGAAGTATTGCAGGTTCTTTACTTGTTCCATCGCTGAATACAACAGCAGACTGTGTTAGGTGGGTCTTCCCCCTCTACCCACACTTATGGTACGCTCTATATTTCATCGCGACGGCTGGTCGTCGATCGAAAGCGCAGGCAGAGTCGGTGCCTGGAGGCCTCGACACCGCCTCGGTGTTTCCTGGATTCCCGCCGCGGCACCGTGTGCCCATTCGAGGGCACTCGAACAGAGCAGCAGTCCCGGAGTCGCGGTGGAAACTCCCAACAGGTAAACATCGAGGAGACAAGTCCAACACCGTGGAACACAGCCCATCCTCGACACGGCTCACTCACCTGTTCTGAGAATGTTTCGGAGCAAAATCCCCACCGTCCGACTCCGCCATCTTCTAGCACAGAGCAATACGCATCGGGCATTTTTAGGAGTGTTAGCGGGAGGTCAGCGGCACGCCCGGCCTGTTCATGGTGTTTTAAACGGCTGCAGACTGCCTCTTGTCCGTCGGCACGAAGGGAGAACAGCTGTCTGTCTGTCCGTGCACCGACGGTGAACACGGTGATGACCTCTCCTGCCCGCTAGTGGCTGCACGCCCTTTCTCTGCACTGACGGTATCTGACCGCTGGGAGGCGCCACAATCACACGTCGAAAGCACAAGAGTTTGTAATCATATCGTTTATCCCAGTAATTAACAACACGTAAAACAGCAGCCATTATGCAGCTGTTGGTGTTATATTCATATAAATATGATGTATGAATGTGTAAATTGCATTTTGCTGCAATATAGAGATACATTTATACATTATATCCTGCAGGGCTTAACAGTGTGTCATGTCTTTTTAACTAATAACATGTTGTCATGTAAGATATTAACCTGCAAAGTAACATTTAGTAAAACTGTCATAAAATGTTGAGGGATATAAATGACAGTGTTTCTGTCAGAATTGCATTCACAGTACAGGAGTCTTATACAATTACACTGTTTACATTTGTGCAATCTTTATTCTTGTGACATTCATAGTGAAATCTATCTTGTCTGCAATTTTGAATAATAATGTGAGTCTCTGATTTACTTTTATAAAATGTAAAAACATCCAACCTGTTCTCATTGCCAGGGCATCAAATAATGCAGTTTGCACCAAAAAGCACGTGGTAAGGGTTGACCCTGCAGACAGACCAGGTTCAGTTGATGTTTAATGTCAATCAAACATCAGAATGGAGAACATTTTTATCTCAGTGACTCGGACTGTGACGTGATTGTTGCCTCTGATTTCCTGGGATTTTCACCCTAACGGTCTCCAGAGTTTACTCCAAATGGCACAAAATACAAAAACAGATTCAAGTGAACTATTCTACTTCCAGCATGAGAGTGCACATCAAAAGTCATCGGTTTAATGAACATGACAATGAGTTCAGTGTATTCTATTGGCCTCCAATGACACCGGATCTGAATCCAGTAGAACCCCTTTCAGATGTGGTTGAATGGAAGATTTTCAGCTTGAATACGCTGATGCAGTCACATCAACATGGATCTCAACATCTTGCACAATCCAGGTCATGAGTCTGTTTTGAAAGAAACAGGAGGACTGACCTAGTATCAGTATTAGGTTCTTTAGAAAGTGCTTGGTGAGTCATACTGGCCGTCTCGCAAAAAATGTCTCCACCAAATTTAAAACCAAACCTACACCCCTTATTTTAAGCATATAAATGCTAATAAATAAGCTTTGGAATCTTGGGTTTATATGTTTGGATGATACTTGTCCCTACTGAATTTATACACATGGACAAAACACGATGGTATTCTCTGATTTACTGATATTTTGATCAGTCATAAGGTTTATTTGATTTTACCTCCATTTCTGTGATCATGGCAGGTAACTGGGGAGAGGTAAATAATTCTTGTGAGTGTGACAATAGAGTGAAGTTCTGACTTAATTATCCTCAAACAGGCCACAACCAAACAAAACAGGAACCAGCACGTCTCACTGGGAAATCCAAATGCAGTGTGGTAAAATAAACAATAAGTCTGTCTTCTCACAAATGAGCAGGACATGTAGTCTGAATGACTGAAACACCACAGCAGTGTCTTTGGTAATGAGTAACCATTGTTTTACCTGGCTTCACGAGCTACTTTTTTTAAAGGCCATTGTTTTTCAGGGTTTTTTTGTGACCACTTCCTGTCATATGCTCACCCTCAGAAGAGGCTCACATTTGTCACGCTTAGGCATCACAAACATTCTTTCGTTAACATTCAACATTGAGCAACAATGAACCAGGCTTGTTTCATAAAAGTAGATTTTTTTTTTTTAAATGTGTACATTGCTGTTGTTGCAAAGATGAGATGACTTGAGGTAACTTATGTTGCGATTTAGTGCTATAAACAAAACATAATTGATTTAATTAAATATTGTGCAATTTTACATCATTAAAGTTTGCTAAGTTTGCTGCAAACCTATTTGTCAAGGAGCACATGTGCTCCCAAATGAAATAAATTTGAAATAATAAATGTATTATATAGGTGTTTATACTGCCTGCATGTGTGTTTATGCTCCTTCTCCTAGTGTGCAAATTGTGATGTGAAAACCAGTGGAGGACCATGGAAGTGGAAGACTCTAGAATCTACTATGGGTTTTTTTTTATTTTGATTTATACACTTTATTATTAATCCCCGAGGGGAAATTTCTTCACTACAGCAGGGGGGCTCTCAGGGGGGAGCCCCTGCAGCAGGGTGCCACTAGCGCAGCGCCAGGTAACCTGACCTGAGGTGCATGTTTTTGGATGATGGGAGGAAGCCGGAGAACCCGGAGAGAACCCATGCAAGCACAGGGAGAACATGCAAACTCCGCACAGAAAGGCCCAGGACCGGATTCGAACCCGGAACCTTTTTGCTGTGAGGTGACAGTGCTAAGCACTGCACCACCGTGCCGCCCAAACATTAGATTGCATTACATTAGGTAAAACATTTATTAAAACATCGAAACAAATTTGTTGAAAATTTGACACATGAAAACAGTATTTGAAAAACAAACATAAAAGCGGATAGTGATTGTGATTTACAGTCGCATTTTTAGTAGTGATGAAACAGTGAAAATATCCAAGAAAAGAAAAATGAGGTCGAAAGGGCGGAGAATTTGGAACCGTCCCTCGGTGCTTTAACAGAATACCCCGGGTGCCCTTCCAAATTTATGACGCGAGCTTGAGAGAGGAGATCTGCCCTGTTTTGTCCAAACTCTCGTCTTTTTCAGTCATTCGGAGGAGTTGGTGTCCAACAGAATAAACAGTTACTGTTGTGCCTTATTCTAATACTTCCCACTTGTGTGACTTGACGAACTGAGTCTAAGATAGCACCATCAGCTGGTTTGAGTTGGGCACTGCAACGTTCTGAAGCGGTTACGTCTTGTCGCAAATTTTTGTTCTGAACTGGTGGTCGGTGTATCTGAGACCACCAGGCCTGTAGGCTGGAGGTAAAGTAATCGCTTTACGTTCTGTTTACAAGACTGTTTTCACAAGATACATTTGAAGATATATTATTGTTTGAAAAAGATTAAACTGTCAGAATAAAAAAAATTGTCCAATCTTCTGCATGAGTCAACGAAAAATGTGACCTTTAATATGCAGTAAAACGGCAGGTAAGTTCATTCAAGGTGAATCTGTTTTCACATCGAACACCAAACCATTCCTGTATATCAGCATGGCAAGCTCATGGTCCACCTGTTCAGGGTCTGTTATCTCTCCTTCTCCAGAGTTCTTCACTGTCTGATCTGTAGAGTTTGGAATGAAACTCTCTTCACTGGATCCTCTGGAGTCACTCCTCTCATCCTTGATGTCCTCGTCAGTCCCGTCCTCCCACTCCCCTCCGAGGAGAGTGACATCTCCTGCGTTCTCAGAGAGAGACTTCCCCTCCAGATGCAGTTGGAACAGCGTCACTTCATGCACCTCCTCTTTCTCCTCCAACATCTCCTGTCATAGGTCAAACGAACAGAAAACAGACAGCGCATCAAATACCGGAGATTTGTCAATGTCGGTGATGTCAAAGGGATACTTAAAGGTGTCCTTTGGCATCTGCACCTTGACCACTCGGATTGAAGATAGAGGTCGAGAGAGTAGACAAATTGACAAAGTCCACATAAAGAGGAGGTAAGGGGTGTGTGGAACAGGTCAAAGGCTTTCACCCAGGAAGCCGATGTTTGTGTCCACGAGGGAGCAAAAGTAATGGCAGATTTCTTTTAAGTAAGTACGTTATTTATGGAATGTATTTAAGTTACGTAACATACATTAAGTAACGTAAGTACTCATTATCAGAAAGAGTAAAATAAAAACCCAGGTAAAGTGCAGTTTCTCACCTGAATCTCTGGTTGACACAGGGTGAAATCTGGAATAACAGGTATCGGCACCGGAGGGAAAATCTTGTTTTTGATTCTATGTATTGGAACAGAATAGAAAATGTTAACAAAAGAATTATTTGTGCAACTATTCTTAGACTATGTATAATATGTTACAGAAATGCTTTAGTTGTTTTATCCCAAAAGTAAGAATGCATCTCAGAAAATAAAGAGAAGTTAAGTGCATTACTGTCCTGTGATAACTCATTGTGGCAAAAATAACACAGCCTTTCATTTTAACAGACAGAAAATGTCAGCATCAGTGCGTACTGTAATTTCTAGGTTTATTTAAAAGTAGCGGTCACATACCTCTTCAAGATAATTGTGCACATTGTTGAGAGTACAAAGAACACAATCAGCAAGCCGAAACTCAACCACACTAATGTAATGGGAGAAAGAAATGATATAGAAAGAGAAAAAAAGAAGGAGAATGAGTCATGAGAAAATAAGAAAAGAGGAGAAAGAAGGAAATTAGAAAATGTCTTCAGTAACTTTACAAAAACAAACAGCAAAGCATTACAACATGAGTAATATGTTGTAATGTGAGTATGATACCATCCACTCCGGCCTGTGGCTGTGTGTTGACAGTTACTGTGGCTGGACGTCCTTCTCCCACTCGCGTCACTCCGGCCAGGCTGATGTTGTATTTTGTTCCAGGTGTCAAGTTTTCCAGATGGTACTTTGTGAGTGAGGTTGATACGTTGTAGCATTCTGAACAAATAGGACATGGAAAAACGTAAAGAAAGTCACACACTATTGTCGTTAGGGTAAAATGTATGTGTTACGGATGAGTAAAAGAGTTACTGATGAGTAAAACAGTGACTTTCGTACCTTTGGGCTCAACCTGCGAGCTGATTTTTACGCTACACAGGTTGTAGTGTGTGAGGAAGCCTCGCTGGTCCTTGTAGGTAATCTCTTTCCAGGACAGGTTAGCAGAACTGTGTGTTTCACTAAAAGCTATGAAGTCCTGAGGTTCTGTTGGTACTGATATAGAAAATAAAAAATAGTGTAAAACTACTTTTATCCTTCACCACTATGCGGAGACAACCTACGCTTTGCTCTATAACTATGATGCCGTGATATGCTCCGGATGAGTCTCTGTGATCCATGTCAGGTTCTTGTTTAGCCTTTTGTTAACTACGAGACTGATCCAATTTTAGCACCAACTCAAGGATGATCTGATGAGAGTTTGGTTGTCAAAAGTCAAAGGTCACTTGGACTTCACATTCATTCAGCGAACTGATTTGATTTTAGTGTTCCCATTTCAAAGGTCATTATGAACTTAGCAAACACATTTAATGCCTTAACTCAAGAATTCACATGCTAATTATGACAACATTTCACACAAATGTCTAATATGCTTAAATGATGAAGGGATTAAAAAAAAAAATTGTCCAAAAGGTCAAAGGTCAGCCTCACTGTGACATCAAAACGTGCTGCAAAAACATTTTTTCGTGCCATTATTCAACAGCAGAACTAAAGACCAAAAAGGGAGATTGTGACAATATTTCACATATGGTGAGACACTGAACTGGTGACACTAATGTTGAGTGTCCACTTTGAAACTGCGGTGATTGTATAGATATTCTGTTATGATAGGTTGAAGATGTGTGTGATGTGTTTTAGGATTTTTAGCTTCTTCTCACCAACATTCATATTTCAAGTATTGTCTGGTGTCAATCAGCTTTATTGTCCACACATATGAACACATATCAGGATTCCTTTTGACGTCTTCATTATTTATGAGTAAACATACATGGACGTAAACTGCAACTTGACTTGGCAAACAACCACAAAGTGACAAAGCTCAGTTGCCACTGTAGTAATATTTGAAAAGCACTGATAAAGGGCATCATACAGGCACTTCCAATCCGTTCTGGGAAGCACTTAAAACATGTATGTGGCTGTTTAAAGTGGAGGACTGGTTTCAATCCTTCCAGTTGGCAAGCTGCTGTGACTTTGTGTATTTTAGTAGAGAGGCATCCTGAAGGCACTTACCCCCCTCCTTTTGATAAAAGAGACACTTTTTAACTGTCTGTGGCTTCCCACTAACACATTTGTGTTCAAAGTAAACATAGCGGATGTAGTCCTTGGTGCCTGTAAAGGAAACAGAAAGCACGTTTTGTTTATTATCTTTATCATACAGGCATAAAAATGAAACAATAGTGAAAAAAGTAATTATATTTTTGTACCTGTATGTCTTGAAATTAGCCCATTTGGTGCAAAAATAGGACAAGGATCAATTTTGTGTAAAAAAGTATAAAAACACTTCATATATAACTTACTGTTTCTTATTTGTTTCCTTTTGCCTTTCTTCATCCCTGCTCTTAAAATCTTTACATTTTTTGGTTTTGAATCTTCATCTTCAAACTCGTACCACTCAAACCAAGTTTTCTTTTTAATTTTTTCGTGCAGTGACGTTTTGTCACAAGCTGCCAGAGGGAAAAGAAATGAAAGCCTTTATGGTTTACGAAGGATAAATGGAGCCTAAATGACATGAGCCACACACACACTTGGGCCTACGGTTTAAATCTGCCAGAGGTTCAGCTGGTATTTGTATGATTGCTGGAGGAGAATCCCCTGCTGTATTATTGCCGATCACAGAGATGTTGACAGCCGAGTCTGACACAAACATAGTGTATGTCGACGTGCTGATGTAATGTGTCTTCTTTTTTTGTATCTTCTTCTCACAAGGACATCCAAGAAAGCCTTGTGTGACATGCAGGCTGTACGTCACTTCTTTGATCCCTGTTGCATGCGGCATCTGCAGTTGAGCGTAGGAGAGCTCAGATTAGACATACTAAACCATCTATACAAGGAAATATAGGCTATTTAATCAACTACTAACTAACAAATTTGTGTTTCTTCTCTACATTTTTGATGCAGAACATTATGGCAGAAAATGAGTGAACATGTTCTGAGGAAACGTAACAATTTTATGTTACTTTATGTTCAAGTGTTTTTGCTCTCATCTCGATCACCAGGTGTGGATGTTTTGATGTTGCGTTCTCTTCACTGAATTACCTGCCAAGTTAGCGTCACCTGTCGAAAGCCATCTACATGTGCCAATGTCATGGTGATTTGAGGTTCATGTTCAAGTTCTGAAGTGAAAGCACAACATGTTAAACTGCAGACATTTTTTTCGATTGTATTTCGAGCCTCTTCATTTTACTCTTACAAGTACACAAGTGTTAATTGTAAACATTTAAGTAAAGCTGCATCTGCTCACAGTTTGCGTTTTCAAAGAGTCATCTGTATTTTTGATTTTATTCACTTTATTAATCCCCGAGGGGAAATTTCTTCACTACAGCAGGGGGGCTCTCAGGGGGGAGCTGCTGCAGCAGGCTGCCACTAGCGCGGCGCCAGGTAACCTGACCTGAGGTGCATGTTTTTGGATGATGGGAGGAAGCCGGAGAACCCAGAGAGAACCCACGCAAGCACAGGGAGAACATGCAAACTCCGCACAGAAAGGCCCAGGACCGGATTCGAAACCGGAACCTTTTTGCTGTGAGGTGACAGTGCTAACCACTGCACCACTGTGCCGCCCTAATATAAAATATTATAAAATATATATAAAATATATATATAAAAGTATATTGTTGGGATTCAAATCCCATTCATGTAAGGTGTTGGGGTTGGACTGATGAGGACACATATTGCTGTAGCTTCCGAACAATATTTATAGATTTAGTATTTGAGTTTTAATACATGTTATCCAGAGAGCACAGACCATTGTAGGTCAGTAAACACACCTGACACCAGTTTTTGAGGAAAGACTGCACAATTAAAGTTGTTGCAGTATTACCTTGTGATTCATGTTTGGACTTTTCTATTACATCTGGAGCATTTTTTAAATGATCATACATTTACTTTTCTTATCTAATGCTGTAAATCATCAGATGCAAATGATTTAAAAGTAGAATAATGGATTTAAAGTCCAAAGTGCTCCCAAAAGAACCACCAAAAGGTTGATACCATCTATTTGTTGATGTAGATATTGTGCGTTTACCTGCAGGAACAGTCTGAACTTCAGACCAGTTGCTCCACAGTGGGTGTTTGGCATTAGTAGGCTGGTGTCTGATCTGAACATGGTAAGATGAATGCTTCAGGAGATTCTTAACAATGACCCGGTCTGTTCAAATAAAAAGGAAGTTTCTGTTAAATTCTGCTGGATTATGTTTTTATTTACATTTTCAACAAGTGCTCATATCTGAAAGACATAAATAGTCATCAAAAATAAGTATTGTGACTGCTTCAAAAAGACTCATGGAACATGTTGTCATCCAATCTAAAGTGTTGACTGTTATATGTTGGGACAAGAAGTGCTGTCTCCTTTGCTTACTGAATGATTCAACCTGAGCTCTTCTGCCCGGACATTTTGCAACAGTACAAAGTGACAGCATTTCTGTCTTCGCAACCGAAACGGTTCAGTCATTTCCCTCAATACTTAAAAGATGTGTGTCAGGAAAGGGTATATATATGATGTGTTCATATCAAATATGAGCAGCTAAGTGGGAAAAAACATTCATATGCGATAGTCATTGGCTGAACCATACCGGAAACCGAATTTAGGCAAAAGGAGATGATTGGTTGGAGGTAGGTTTAGAATATCAGAGGCAGGGAAGGGCGGGTGATCCCGTCCCTATCCAAGGAAAAAAATCGGGTTTTCGGTTCTGATCGGGCAGTGACACAGGCAAGCAATTTTTATTCAAGCAAACAGGAACCATCTTTGAGTCTGGAGTCTAGTTCTCTTTAAAACATCCATTAAAAGAACATAAAACCACAAGCATGGCTCTTTATGGGCTGAAGGTCCACAAGCAGCAGAGAACAAACATATGATCCAAAACAAACATTAAATGAAGGTGAATAAACATTTTATTTGCAAGACTTTGATTATGAGGAAGACAGGAGTGAACTCACACTTGGAAGGCCCTTCGGTGGTTTTTGTTAGTATCTGTAACAGCATGAAGATATCAGGTTAAATGGGTATCTAAAGGTGGAATCAGTGATTGTAAGTGTGGTTGAAGCCGTGGTATTGAGGTCCCGCCAATAGACTTTCATTCGGAACAGCTGTCAATCATGACATGCCACACCCCCTTTTTATTGCATCAAAAATATTTAAAACCAAACTTATCAGAAAAATTAATTCTCAAAAAAACATCCATGTGATGAATACATTTTCATCTTTATGCAGATGACACCATTATTCACTGTATTGCTGACTCTGTACAACTCACCATCAAGAACCTTCAACTCTCCTTTAATGCTTTTTAGGAAGCTAATTAAACTTAAACTGGTACTGAATGCAAATAAAACAAAATTCATGTTGTTTACCAGAGCCGAAAGTATAAATTATTATAGTCTAAATATTTCCACTGTAAAGAATTCCATCGAGTGAGTATGAATGTAAATATCTTGGAATTTGGCTAGAGGAAGAGTTAACATTTAAATATCATATCAATCATTTGGTGAGTAAAATGCGACATAAAATTGTCTACCTGGATAGTAACAAAACCAGCTTCCCAATGTTCTGCAGAAAAATAATTGTTGCCCACTATTATTATTTTATCGAACTTGTTTAAGTCTTGTCTATATTTTATTGTTTTAATTCAGCCTACTTTGTTTTCCTGACAAGTTCTATTACGCTAATTACATATTTTATTTTGTTAAATGTAATATCTGCTTGAATGAAAATTTGGGTTCACTTCAATGTATTCCTGAGAATTTAAATAAAGGTTAAATGAAAAATCAACTATATTAGTTTCAGATACAATAGACTGGGTGACAAAACATCAATATGCCTTACTATTTCTGTGGGGTGTTCATCTCGTTGGAGCCAGATCTCTGCCAAAGCTGGATGCTCCTCTGCAGCTTGCCAGCTTAAGCTGAGGTTGTTTTGTGACCAGGAGAACAAAATATTTTTTGGTTCTTCATATTTAACTGTTGAGGAAAAGCAACACATTTTTTGAAACAATTATTTTATTTTCTTAATGATAAATTTGTACTGTTAAAATTTAAAAGTGAAATCTGCTAGCAGTGTGTTATTCAGTGCTATGAAAAGCACAACCATGTGATTAAAAAAAGCATCCAGGAACCTACCTGTATCTTTAAGTAAAACAAAACTCTTCGGTGACGTGCAGCTGGCTTTTCCAACATGAGCTTCCAACCAAAATGTAACAGTGCGTGCTGTTATCACCTCTTCCTTAGTGAACTGACACGAGGTGGTCTTAATGTTATTCTTAATTTTTCTTTCTCTACAGAGAAAAATGTAGAAGTATGAATGCAGTGAAAGCAGCAGGTTTCCTTATTTATTTTTCTTCATGCTACTTTCTGGTTGTCATTGGAATAGCTGGCAATTTTACAGACCAGCATTATATCTGTAGATATGATAAATGAATATCCACCTACAGCCAGAAACTGCTTAGCTTAGCATAAAGGCTGGGGGGAACAGTCTAGTTCTATCCAAAAATCCACCAACCAGCACCTCTCAAGTTATTTTTTTTTAAATAAGGGTACACATTTACAAAATAGAAACAATTTTTATCGACAAATTATGAACTGAGTTGATAAAATATTTGAGCTGAAACACTGAACAAAACTCACTCATTGTAGAGGTCAAATGTCACATCGCTCTCAGTCGTGTTCATGTACCATTCACAAAATACATGAACATCACGTACAGCAGGTCGTGTAAAGCACTGAGGATGGGAAGGAGCCTCACATGCTGAGCAAAAGAAGAAACACACTTCAAAACCATCTCACTTTTTGTTTGAAGACAGATTTGATTAGATTGAACTTGGGATTGACAGAAGATAGAAGTTGCTTTTCAGAAATCCTCACACCTATGTGATATGCATTAAGCTACTCCACAATTAGGATAGAAGAAAATACATTTTTTTTTTTTTAGAGGAAACAGCTTCAGAATTAAATCCACATCATACAGCACACAGCAAACTAATCGTCCACTTGTCAGCAAAATTAGATTCAAGGCTGCAGTTTTCTTGCTATCTCACTTTTGTTAAACATTACTCCACTTTTTAAATTATACTGTCTTTTTATTTTAATTCCTCCTTGGTTGCAACAGCAGAAAAAACACACTGTGTTATACATTATACATCTAATTGTTCATCTTGCTTTTTTGCAACAAGGTCGGAGTTTGGATCAAACTTTAGCTCCTAACAAACTGGCATCGTATTTGTAAAGTAAAGTAACTTCGGTTTTAATTTAACCATAAGTGCTGGCTCTTCAGGAGGGCTGTGCAGAGCAGCGCAGCGCGGAAACCACATTGTGCTGATAAGCTAACCAACACTCTGCGGCTGATGTTTTACTTTAATTGAATTGTCATTTTCACTTGTGCGTAGTATTCTTCACTGTGTTGTGTTTTGATAAGATCAGACTGAGGTAAAAAGCAAATCAAACACTAGCACAAGGTTAGTTAAATGAAAAAAAAATGGTAAAAAATAATGAAAATAAGGTTTTATTTACCTTTGCTGATTGTTGTAAGGAACATAAACATAACAAATCCATGTAGTAAGCGCCAATGCTGCACAGTTTCCATGAGGTATGGTGGAAAGTCTGGAAAGATGACTATCACCATGTGAGAGTTCAGTCAACCTGCCTTCATGTAACTGAAATGTCTTTCTGAGAAATGTCACAGACAGTTTATGACTTACACTAAAACCACATGGTTCAGGGGTGGGTGGAGTTTCTTATACTGACAGACAGAGACAACAGCCATTCTGTTTGAGTCGTTCATGTAATATGTTGACTCTATTTCCTTTTATGTTCATTTCCCAACAATTGATTTTATTTTCTTGCTCCCTATCAAAGAAAAACTGGCGGAAATTCTGGAAAGTATAGCAACAGAGCACAAACACCTACACGTATGTGTCATCAGGAAGTGAGCTGCATGCAGACCATCAGTTATCAATCAAGGAGGTTGTAAGATGTCGGGGGGGGGGGGGGGGGGGGGAGGAGGAGGAGTAAAAGTACTGGAAATTTTATTGAAACTTTACTGAGTTTTGCTTGTTTGGTAAGATGATTTAAAATGACTTGACTCACTTAAGTCAAACAATTTTTGTCTTTTGTTTGTTTTATGCTTAACTTTTTTTTTTTTTTTTATCAATCAGTGGTTTAAAGAGTAGTTCTGATGGCATTTGATATTTCTTTTACTATGACCAAATAGCGCAAAACCCCCCAGAACCAACAATGCATTAGATTGGCTCTTAATTGTCTCTGACCTCACTGCTGTGTGTGGCGACATGCAGCTCACAACCAAATGGTTCCTACTGAAGTAAATCTTTTAAAAGACAGTTCCCAAATATAAAGCTTTATGGTGTGAAGGGGCTCAGTAAATTCCTGAAAACTGCTGGGCATTGAATAGGCTTTAGAAAATATTACTAGAAAGATTAGAGTAAATAGTGCAATTGTTGGGGACTATTTTAAGCTGCAGATTAATACACATTTTGTGCTCTAGCGAGTATTCATTGCAGGATGATGCATGTGGATCTGTTCAAAATGAACTGCACTGTTCACATCTGATGTAATAAAAAAAAAACTGTGGTCCAGCACCAGTTGTGTCTCACTCTCTCTCTTTTGGAAAACAATGGAAGGCTGAGTAAGAATGATGACAATACAATTACAATACTTTTGGGTTATTGCAAAGTTATAATGTAGAAGCAGCTAAAAGCTCCACATAGCACCTTAAATTTACAGAATAACTAAACATTTAATTCAATATCTACAGTATATACAGCTAAGGCCTAAAAAAGCTTGTAGCTTCAGCTGTGACTGATCTATGGTGCTAAAGTACAAGAGGTTGATTTATTTAATGTATTTACTTTATTTCCACAGTCATTACCAAATCTAACAAGTTGTGGGGAAAAAAATAAAAGTTATTTAAAAAAAAAAAAATCATAAAACACGAGTCACAATGGACATCAGACCAATATTAAAATATCAAGTTATAACAGTCTTAGCTCCTCTGTGTGGTGTGGAGGTGTGTATTGTCGTAGATATGATTTACTGCCTCGGTTAAACTTCAGACAACTCGGAAACAAGGTAGCAAAGTCTTCAAAGTCACGTTTCGAGCCAGCAGAAAAGTACTCTATTACAACCAGCCTTGGGGTTTTTCCCCTTGGTCACTTGACTCAAGACTGCCGACTCAGCTTTTTTCCTCTCCCGAATTCACCGCCAGTTCATGCCACCCGGCCTACATAGCCACTGTGCCGGCGCAAACTCTGTGACTGGCCTCCACCCGGAGAGTTCGGAGTCCTCCAAGTTACACATGCCAAAATACACACAAGCTTCTATGGGTAACAGGTTGACACTTTTTTTCCTTTTGGATTTGCTAGCACAGTTAACATAGATGCTTTCTTCCTTAATATTCCTCTAACAGTATCTGAAATACAGTGGGTATGGAAAGTATTCAGACCCCTTTAAATTTTTCACTCTTTGTTTCATTGCAGCCATTTGCTAAAATCAAAAAAGTTCATTTTAGTTCTCATTAATGTACACTAAGCACCCCATGTTGACAGAAAAAAACAGAAATGTAGAAATTTGTGCAAATTTATTAAAAAAGAAAAACTGAAATATCACATGGTCATAAGTATTCAGACTCTTTGCTGTGACACTCATATTTAACTCACATGCTGTCCATTTCTTCTGATCCTCCTTGAGATGGTTCTACTCCTTCATTGGAGTCCAGCTGTGTTTAATTAAACTGATTGGACTTGATTAGGAAAGGCACACACCTGTCTATATAAGACCTTACAGCTCACAGTGCATGTCAGAGCAAATGAGAATCATGAGGTCAAAGGAACTGTCCAAGGAGCTCAGAGACAGAATTGTGGCAAGGCACAGATCTGGCCAAGGTTACAACATAATTTCTGCAGCACTCAAGGTTCCTAAGAGCACAGTGGCCTCCATAATCCTTAAATGGAAGAAGTTTGGGACGACCAGAACTCTTCCTAGACCTGGCCGTCCAGCCAAACTGAGCAATCTTGGGATAAGAGCCTTGGTGAGAGAGGTAAAGAAGAACCCAAAGATCACTGTGGCTGAGCTCCAGAGATGCAGTAGGGAGATGGGAGAAAGTTCCACAAAGTCAACGATCACTGCAGCCCTCCACCAGTCGGGGCTTTATGGCAGAGTGGCCCGACGGAAGCCTCTCCTCAGTGCAAGACATATGAAAGCCCGCATAGAGTTTGCCAAAAAACACATGAAGGACTCCCAGACTATGAGAAATAAGATTCTCTGGTCTGATGAGACCAAGATTGAACTTTTTGGTGTTAATTCTAAGCGGTATGTGTGGAGAAAACCAGGCACTGCTCATCACCTGCCCAATACAATCCCAACAGTGAAACATGGTGGTGGCAGCATCATGCTATGGGGGTGTTTTTCAGCTGCAGGGACAGGACGACTGGTTGCAATTGAAGGAAAGATGAATGCGGCCAAGTACAGAGATATCCTGGAAGAAAACCTCTTCCAGAGTGCTCTGGACCTCAGACTGGGCCGAAGGTTCACCTTCCAACAAGACAATGACCCTAAGCACACAGCTAAAATAACAAAGGAGTGGCTTCGGAACAACTCTGTGACCATTCTTGACTGGCCCAGCCAGAGCCCTGACCTAAACCCAATTGAGCATCTCTGGAGAGACCTGAAAATGGCTGTCCACCAACGTTCACCATCCAACCTGACGGAACTGGAGAGGATCTGCAAGGAAGAATGGCAGAGGATCCCCAAATCCAGGTGTGAAAAGCTTGTTGCATCATTCCCAAGAAGACTCATGGCTCAAAAGGGTGCTTCTACTCAATACTGAGCAAAGGGTCTGAATACTTATGACCATGTGATATTTCAGTTTTTCTTTTTTAATAAATTTGCACAAATTTCTACATTTCTGTTTTTTTCTGTCAAGATGGGGTGCTGAGTGTACATTAATGAGAAATAAAATGAACTTTTTGATTTTAGCAAATGGCTGCAATGAAACAAAGAGTGAAAAATTTAAAGGGGTCTGAATACTTTCCATACCCACTGTATATTAAATATTTCCAGTGTCAAGCAGTTTGAATAAACGGAGAACTTTCAGTCAGCTGCGGAAGGTAATCTGTCACAAATTGGAAAATGAACAATCATTCAACATTGTAATATCTTAAGTGTAATATCAGTAAACTATCCTCCCAGCTCATGTTGTGGTCCTGCTGTCATTTCCCTGCAACTCCTCCTCATCTTACATCCTCATTCTTTTTCCCATTTCCTATTTTACACTTACACTTTCATTTTGAAACAGTGGGTCACTTTCACATGTACAAAATATAAACAATAAAACTGATCCGATAAGGTACAGTTTCACTGTTACCTTTGAAAAACAAAAGATTCACTTTCATCTGTTCAAGTTTCCCCACGTGGTTAAAGTTGAAGTTTACTGTGTTTAACTATAGACCGTTTTTCAAGTTGTAAACTGAAGAAATCCATGACAAAAAAGTAAAATGGAAAACAACATATGAAAGGTGTGTGCCGGCTACTTTTTTACAGGGAAAATTCACCAGTTTTTATGTGGATGTCTCTTCAGTGTTGATGGCAGATATCATCATTTAAAGCAATAAATTCCTGCGAAGAAGAAAGAAGGTGGTGATGCATCAGGAATCAATGACAGCTGTAACGTAAGCAGCTGTTGTAAACACAAACAACACAATATGTTGGGACAATACTCATTCAATGTTCATCTGCCTTCTTAGCTTTGCTGGTTTTAAGATGTCTGTTCCAGTTTATAGTCAGTATCTGGAAAAAGGTCTTCAGCATACTTTTTTTTTTGAAGAAAATGATTTCATGCATATTAACACACAACTCTATTGGTTTGTGTTTGTGTCAGCATAAAATAAAAACTGGCCACACTGAAATTTATTGCTGCAGAATGATTCTGTTTCTGCTAGCATCAGAGGGCAGTTTGAGTCAAGGCACTGCCTCAGCTTAAGCACTACAGAGGAGGAGACAGAGGCACCACTAAGACTCTTCATCCTGGCACAGCTGTGCATCACAGCCTCACTTATCTTTGTCTCAAAGAGCTCCACTTTAAAAAAAAACAACAACAACTGGTTTCCCCATTAATTTATTGTACATGATTGAGTCACATGTTGCAACAAAGGTTGCCCAATAGATGGCAGGATAGAGCCCTCTGCTGATATATTTTATGTTGGGGTATCTGACTAATTCAGTTTTATTTAAGTGTAAAATCACAATGCCGCATGATCCTAAAAAAAACTTTACACTCATAAAATAACACACAGCAAGGAAATAATAAAAAATTAAAAAAAAACAACATTAAACCATCTATGTCAAATTACTGGAATTTATCTTCATAATAATCAGTGAGAGCAATATTATTTTGGATTAGTGGCTTAGAATAACATCCTCTTTGCAATTACATTTCACAAAATACATATTTCATTAAATTTAAAGAAAAAAAGAACAATAGAGATGTCTAAATGTATAAAGATTGTCATGCTTAAGGCAGGCTGCACTCGATGAAAAGGGATTTTTTTTTTTTCTTACTTTCTTATTTTATAAGGTAGTTTTTTAATCCACACTGCTTTATTTTTACTGTATTTTTTCCACTTTCTTTGTATACTTTATATGCCACTGCTGAACACAGTCAAGTTGTGAGTAAAAATGTACAATTCACTTTTTCATACACAGAATACCTATTTGTTATTCAGACCCTAAGTTTCTTCCCTAAGGAGCTCTTTTCCTCTTATGCGTATTAACGTGGCAAGCCTGTGTCTAGACTTGACAAGACATTTTAAATGGGATGAAAGCTGCAGCCTTGTAAGTAATACAATTTGTGGAGGTTTCTTGTCAGCAACGTTCCACCAGAGCCACCAGAGGGCAGTCTCAGCTTCATTTTTGGACAAAGTACAGCAGCATCTCACTTGCTGTGTTCCAGATGAGATACTTCCCGTAGTACCCTAACAAATAGTGCTCTTCCATGTTAGGACTCTTACTTGTGTAGAGCAGAAATTATGACAGAGTAGCGCTGTTTCAATCCGCACACTGCAGTTCTGGACTGGAAATAACCTCAGCGTGTGAACACATCACCCTCCAAAATATCTGCAGCTTTAATTATTTTACTCAGCAATTAACATATTTTCATGGCCTCTGTTTAACACACTCAATAAACACACTGAGTCTTCTGTCCAGCAGCAGTAATGAAAAAAATACAACACTTTTGTGTAGCGTTCAGGAACATCTGCAGCTTCCTCAGAGCCTTAATTTGAAAATTCTTCACGCCGGTAGCCCCGCCCCTTCCTCTCCAGAGCAAAAGATAGAGACCGTTTCGGGTGGAAAGTGTCCAGCGTTTCACGCTTCTTTTTTGGGGAGTTTTGAGTGCATAATCCTGGTACTTGTCGTGCACTGCATGTTTCTGTACTTGACAGTGTGTACGCACTTATGCACTCGAAATAGGGAGTGTTAGTGCACAAGTATGCCATTTGGACCACAGCAACTGTCTTTTGACTTGTGCACATAGCTCAAAGAGCACAGAATCACAATATTACCTGTAGATTGTAAAATATTCAGTGTTTGAAACTGAGGTGTCATACAAAGTCTTCAAAGTACCTTGTCAGATCTGCTTTTGCTCTCCATCTGAAAAGTCAACAGGTCAAGAGGCCGACCACTTATCAATGGTATATGGAAAAGTGGGTTCTAGATATAAAAATACTGCGGACACGGTCTGGAACTAGGGGAAGCATCCCAGCTAAGATCTTCACAGCAGGATAAAGGCTAGAAAAGAAAAACCTTTACTGAGGTGAGGTAAATAATGCAGGCAAAAACAGATAAAAGTGATAGGTGAGGTGTGAAGTCAGCTGGCTGGCAACAGGCAGGTTTTTTCAGGCAAATTAAGCAAAAGGCAAAATAAATCCTAAACAAGCAGGTGATCAGTCAGGTACAAAATGTCTGGAAGGCTACAGCAGGTTGCCAGTAGGAAAGGCCAGGGCAGGCGGGAGTAACAGGACATTTTGTGAATATGGCAATAAAATGACAGACAGAATGACCTGTAGAAGGAGACGTGCACAAAAAAATATTTTTTCTGCTTTATATTTCTCCTCTGTATAGATTTCAGTTGTTTGATATATTTTGATAGCTTTGGAAAGCTTGCCTTTCACCTTGGTCTGTCTATCTAAAAAAAAACATTTTTAGTTTCAAGGCAGAATAGGAAGCTGCAGTGGAGGAAGTTCCTGATGTTTGAGGCGTCAGTGATCTGAACTCACACAACCCCACAGTAGAAAGCAGTTGTTGCAGTATTAACCTGCTTAATTCTGGTAGTTCTAAATCATGGAGGAATTTGTTCTCAGCAGTAACTTTACTAGTGTGAGTACCTGAAATGTTTGAGATCCCGGGAAAAATATATTTGCCCAAAAATCAGACTGAATTCACATTTTGTTTTTACTCGTGAGATTCATTTTCTATTTGAATCACTGAAAAACCATTAGGTGTGGGCAACATTTCAAAGGTTTGAAACCAAACTAAGACATGCGTTTAACTCCACTGCAACACTGAGGAAAATGTGTGAAAGGGTAAGGTATGCATCATCTGCAAAATAACAGTCTGTACAGTCATTCTGTATTCAAAAAAATAAACACATCCCAGAGAAAGTGTTGCGTTTTTGTTTTTTTAACATATCTGATCAAGCAAACACTTGATCCTCTTTGAAGCGGTCTTTTAACTAAGGTGATATACCCTGATATACATTTATCAGATAAACTGAAGGATTAGATGTTCCTTTCTAGGCTAAGAACATTTTCAGACTTTTTAAGTTAAATAAACAATTTTAAAGCCTTTTGGATTCACTGTAAAATGCATTGTTTTTCTGAGCTTGCTCACTTTTAGAGATTCATAGTTCTTACAGACCAAAACCATGATAATATTACAGAACAAAATGCATCATTGTAGATTAACAGTACATATAGCCTAGTTAAAATGAGCAAAACCTTAAATAACTACAGCCGTAACATACACATTAATTCAACTGTAATATTAATCCAAAACATCACATATTACAGTAAAACACTGACAGGGAATATATGCTGCATAGTGTGTACTTTTACTTTTGATATTTTGAGTAGGCTACATTTTGCTGATAATAGGCTACTTACTATACTTTACTCCAATAAGGTTTTGAATCCAGGACTTGTACTTGTAGTGGAGCGTTTCAACAGTGTGGTAGTCTATTAGTATTTAAGTAAAGGACCTCAATACTTCTCACACCACTGCAAATGACACATAAAATCAACATTTTTCAGGGGGCTGCATAGGACGGCCGTAGAACTCCCAAGAAATTGCAGTTTATGTCATTTCTTTTAAAAATTATTTTTATTGTGTGAATACTGTGATTCATAATTTGAGAAATAAAGAAATACGTTCACGAAACAAACATTTGTCTAAATCATGTTTCGACATAAAAACATAGGTGGTGTTATTCTGCCAGGAGAACTTTTGACCTGACTTCCACTTCCTGTTAGCCAAAGCTGCAACAAGGGGCCGATTTCTTCTCCACAAACGTCCTCTCGTGGATTCTCGGTCAAAACGTGGAAACGAGGGAGACAAATGAACCAAACAAGGAAAATGTTAAAAGGTGTCGACCCAACATTAGTGGACCAAGAGAAACGGAGGACAGAGATGAGGAAGGGACTGATAGCGTAGCTGTGTATATATTAGCACTCATCCCCAGGAGGACTGGCAGGTCTTCAAACATCTCCGACAGGTCATTTCAAAATCAGCAGAGAAGTTTTAACAGAAGCTGGATGGATAAATATGCATGTAACGTGTTGTTTTGTAAAACTACTGGAGCAGCAATGGGACTCTTGAATTATTAATCTGCTTATAAATACAAAGAGGATACAGGACCGTGCACTCCAACCACAGTAACAGATGCATTGTTTTGTTATAAAGATGCTTTATGGTAAGTTCATGACTCATCTTCCCTCTTCCCTTTTAAAAGTTGAATGCATTTGGTGGTTGAGGCACCAATTCAGACTCTTTATAGTTAACTCTATCTTATAGCTCATATAACATTAAGTCTACTGTATAATTCTGTTGACTAGGATCGAATCTATTATGCTTCTTATAGATATACAACCTTTCCACTTGTACATTTATGGTTTTAAGTCATATTTATATTTGTTTTTCAGTAACTGAAACTGATTATAATTACATTTTGTTTCTAATTTAATTACTTAATTTCATGACATGCAACTGCAACCTTATTTCCCAACAATTTGGGATGCTGTGTAAAATTTGCCAACCATGGAAACCCATATTTAAATAAAAATAGACGAGGACAACATAACAAACTGAGAAGTTTGTTTTATTAAAAATAGTTGCTCATTTTGGATTTCATGCCTGCATATCTTGCCTTGTGATAAACACACAAAAGGACACAGTATGTTTTACGGTTCGGGTAATGCATAGTTGCATATTTGTATATGTGTCGAGAGTGTTTCTTTGCAGATGAGGTTATATTGAAAATTGATGAAAATGATAACCTATAGGAAACATATTGTAGAAAATAGATGATGCTGTTACATGAATTTGATCTTTATCTGCATTCACCATTTGCATGTTTAGATGTTTAGATTAGAGGATGCAGCAGCTCAGTGAAGGAAAAGTGAGGTTTAGTTTGTTTATAAGAAACCTTGATACAATAGTGGTGGGCGTTAAGTTGTGCAAAGTGCAGACGCTTTACTTTCTCGTGCTAGGAGTAAACATGCACACGAGCCTCAAAGAAGTGGGAGGCAGAAACTCAGTCACCCGAATGATTATCTCCAGGGCCTCTACTCCTGAAATGCTGAGCTGACACAAACATTCTGTTGCATGAAAAGGAGAGTGTTAAAATTACCCTTTCACTCCAAAATTAGGTTTGCTGGTTACTTGACATGCATGCTCAACCGTCGCTGTGGAAAATGACTGTTCTGCATTCACAAAGTACTCAGACGCCTTTTAGTTGATGTTTAAAATTAAATTTTAAAAGGATACAATTTCCATTTTTGCCATGAATCTTTGTATTCAATCAACGTGTGAAAGCACATCTTAAGAAATTTAAATCAAACCAGAAATTTCAGCTTCGGGTCTTCTTGGGAAGTCTCCACAAGCTTGGCACACCTTGATTGAGCAGGATATCTCAATCTCCCTGAAATATCCTCTAAAGCTCTGTTGGATTAGATGTGAGGTGTCTGAGAACGGCCACTTGCAGTTCCCTCCACAGATGTGCTGTGGTGTTTAAGGGTGGACAAGATTTTGACGGAGGCAGCTGATGTTGAGGGAGGAACTTGTAGCTTTACTAGCTGACTACAATTCAAGTTCATCTTTAAAGTGAGAACCAGATCTGTTATTGACCCAAATATACTTAAAGGAATTGAAAAGTGTATTAAGTGGTAATGGAAAATGTTAGTTAAATGTGACCGTCGCATCATCGATGTCATGTTCAAGTTAACGATTACACATGATGTGTACCATGCCCAAGTCCAACTGAACCGTGCCCAATCCCACCTCTTTAAGCAGGCCCGACCACGGTTGTGATCACACTAGACTAGACAAACAAACTGGACTTTGTCTTGTCTTTGTCGTCTTATGAGCTTGAGCACGGTCACCTCGTGTGAGTTTGTTCGTCAGGGCTTTGTCTGAGCATGAGGACCCCAATGTTGTCTTGACTGTTTGCTTTGGATCATTGTTGAGCTGAAAGGTGAACCACTGCTCCCAGTTTCAGGTCGCTGCACTCGGCAGCAGGTTTTCTCTCTATGTGGCTGCATTTATCCTTCCCTTAAATTCTGGCAGCACCCCATACCATGATGCAGCCTCACCTTAAAAAAGTTATCGAGTCCTTTTGACCAAAATCTTGGATCTGCTACAAAAGCAGAAAATTGTGGACCGTGAAGAGGAAAACAAAAAAACAAATAAATTACTGCTTAATTAAGAGCGCCAATTTATAGGATGTTGTCAAAGAGTCTATAAACTTAAAATCAAAATTTAAAAAAAAAATCTACTTTATTTCTTTCCACAACACGCATGGATAACGCAAAATGTGATGGATTCCCATTATTAGACCGGTAGCAAACGAAGGTCTGATAATCGATGATATTTGTCTGACGGATAGTTCACTTTTAGTTTTTTTGTTTTTTTTTGTTTTGAAAAAATGTGAACATTGATGAAGAAATTTTCATTGCCTTTTTGTCATGTTGTGTTCATATTACTGTTTTGTCCATTTTTGAGTTATAATATATTATAATTACAAACATTTAACCTTTTGCTTGAGCACATTAATTGTCCGTATTCATTTTGAAGCCCCTGGCTATTAACACTTAAATAAGGCTTGATCTATTTACCACAGGAAAATAATGCAAACATTTGTCCACAGTTGGTTGGCTCTGGTTAATCCAGAATGAGTGCTTCATTACAGAGGTGGTATTAGCCAGGTGGGGAGCAGTAAAGAAGAACCCAAAGAGTTCATTTCGGCCTCATCAGACCAGAGAATTTTTTCCCCTCATGCTGTCAGAGTCCTAAATGCTGTTTGAATGGTTTCCATGGAACCCTTCCTCCCACACTATTTGCAGATAAACTGATAAAGTCACCATAAGCCACACTTTCAGCACTGACTTCAGGCTGTTTGGGGGCACGGTGAAATCAAAAGTGGTTATTGTACAGACTTTGCGGTGTTCATATTTAGGTTCCAACATATTATGAGCTGAACAAGCATCCGTACCTGGACCTCGTTATGCAGAGAGACTTCACATAGGCTGCACAGAAAAGCAAAAACTGGGGTTGTAGTTGATTTTCTTGGGTAAACCCCACTTATGCACTAAAATTGGTCCAGTGCTGCACGATTTATCGGAGGCTCCATGACACCTGACCAGATCAGCATTATAACACATTAAAACTGTACTCCTAAAGTTCCACCTGATGAGGTTTAATTCATCCATGATTATTTCTTTCCTCCACGGAAATGTTTAAATAACTACATGGAAAAATAAAGAAGAGCAAAATGTCAGGTCCCGATGATGACAAAGGCAAATGTGGAATGAATAGCTTTATTCAAGATACAGTTTAACAAGCTGAGCAAGCAGCCAGAATTAACTTTTTCACAACAGAACCACACTGTGAAGCATGAACAATGTGTTTTTTTATCTTACTTTAGACACAGCTTCAAACATGCACTGCTGCCTTCAAAACAAAAAGTATTTTCTGATACTTACATGAGACTCATATCCACAAAGGACATTATTTACACGCAAAAAAATCAATTTAAAGTTGATTATCTTAACTCCAAAGATAATGTGTTTATTTCCAGAGGAGACAGTAGAGTAGTATGTGATAAAATAAAGAGTAATTTTGGAACTTGCTGGATTTCAAAATTGACTTTTGTTCAGTTGATACCAAGCTTTTCAGAGCTGAGCAGTTTTTTCCAGGATGAATAATGCGCCTGCTTGTTTTCCACTTGCAGTTTAACCTCATGTATTATGAGGTTAAACTGTATGTAACACCGTATGTAACACATAACAAAAACATGGCAGTGAGAACTAAATCACTCTTTATTCTCTGAAAAACTTTCAAAAATATCAAAAAGCACCTGTGAAAAGAGAACTTTATTGACCATACAGGGAGAGGTGGCTGTGAGATAGTGTCACATTATTCTTGTGTTAAATTGGTGTGAAAACACCAAACTGTCACAGTAGTAAATGGAAAATCACACCTGCGACTCGTGTATATATACAGTACTTTTGAGTTGACGAATAATAACTACTCATCCAATTTGCATCCCTAAAATGGTTGCCTTCCATGAACGATTTTTTGTTTTCTTTATTAGTAAAAATTATGATAGTAGCGACAATGGAAAAAAAAAAGACTGAAAGAAAAGATGCTGTGACTGAACTGGAAACGAAAAGGGAGCTTGTATTTCATACATAGAAATATGAATAATACTTAGATGTCAAAAGAAATGTAGCACCGGAGTCCAAATTGAAAGTGACACCTACATTACAAACCATGCACAGCAGCAATTCTTCCCCTTCAACCTATTTTTAGTTTATATTATATTGCCAGATGCCCACAACATGGGAAGGTTTCTAACTGCATTACAAAAGCAGAATTTAGCACACTTGCAAGGGAAATTACAAATATTTTTAGGTTATGTGTATACAAAGTCAAACCTTCACTTAAACCAAGAAAGACCAGCAGGTTTACATTCAGCTCGTTTGTTATCTGAGGGATAACTGACAGCAGCGTACTCTGTGTCACTGGGATTCATCTCCACAACGGCTGGAGCTCTTTTGGGGAAGTCCAAGACGCTGTAGATTAGTGAGGGTGCAGGCACATTGTTGGATGCCTCAACTGTTTCCTGCAACAACAGTTAGAGTCAAGCTGATGGATTTCTGCCATTATTTTAAATGTTTACTTTCACACATATGCCTTTAAATGTCAGAAGGTGTTCTCACCTGCAATGTGGCATTGGAGCTTTGCGGAAGTGGTTGTGGATGTAGTTGTTTGTCTGTATAAGAAGCAAAATAGGTCAAATATTGAGTCAGAAAACTACATTTATGGCGGCTAAATTTTCTCATCAAACTTGTGGATTACCTGTGCCATTTAAAATTTCAACCCAATTCCACTTGTGTTTTCCGTAAATCTGTGGTTTATATGGTCTACATTTTTTTTTTTTTAATGTTCTATTTAATTACGTTTAAAATAGTAACAAGTCAAACCCTTGTTTTAGTTTTACAGTCTAAAAATGGACTGTTTTAAATTCCTTGTCATCACTCTTATCACTTATATCCCAGATGCAGGCAGTTGTTTTTTCACAAAAAACTTCTGACAAACACAAAGTCACTGAACCAAACAGCACAACGTTCAAGGCTAACTGGTGAGCAGCTGTACAGACTAAAACAGTACTAAATCCCCTAATATATCCTTCGAGCACTAGTCACTCCCTCTAGGAAATCATGATTTCACCATTGCAATAATTTAAAACAAATGCTTCGAAGCAGAAGCTCTGCTAAAAGTATTACAGTATAAAGTTGCCTTTCCAAACAAAGCTCACCATATATTAAAAAAATGAACCCCTCATTTACAATAACCAAGGCTCTGCCCCTCTCCCCTTATCAGAAAAAGAAACTGCAACGGAAATAACCAGAGCATGCAGAAAAACCGAAATGATGATGGAAAGTGTTTCCTCCCCTAATGCTAAATTAGGCTATTTACATCGTGACTCAAGCTCCATACGCACTGGTGTAAGAATTGTAGTTATCTTCTTTGTTGGCCAAAAAACAAATTAACAGTAAATGTATAAATAAATGAGTCAGTTCAGTTTATTAAATTAAACCTGTTTTTCTTATCACAAAAAGTTGTCAAAATAGGTTATTTTTAAGTAAAATGTAAAAATTTTATTGCAGTTTAATAAGTCTGATTTTAACATTGATTTTCCTTCTTTTTTAGCTCTGGTAAGCAACTGCAGCACTTGCATAAACTTATTAAAAAAAAAAAGCATCCTGTATCCTCCGTCAGTGCACGTAAGCAGACGTGTACAGATTATCTCCACCAACTGTCAGTTTTCTGAAACTCATAGTCCTGGACAACGGTTGGGCCGTTCTCTGTAGTTTCTCCAGCATGAAACGATACGAGAACACACAGTCAGCAAAAGCTTGAATTTGCATACACGCAGGGGAAATCATCAAATGTGATGTTTGAGGTCACATGGGGTGTCAAAATAGCTCAAAGCGGCAGCGTGCCTACTCAAAGTGTGCCGGAGGGCTTTGTGTCTGAATAGTGTACAAATAATGCAGGTGGTTTTGTTTTTCTTGTTTTTCCACCCATAGTGATAGTAGCCACACTTGCATTTGCATGCTTTTTTTTCTTTCCAAAAGCTTTGAGTAATCACATGTAACAAAAGGATGTGAAACTGCAATCTGATGTGGTGCACTTTTTTAGCATCGAACCACACAACTGCAAATTTTTTCCACAGAATGACTATTATTCCCTTACCCGTGACTTTGTTTGTGTAACCAGGTAATTATCATTAGAATGCCAGAGTATTAATATATATATAAAACATTGAATTATAGTTTGCTGGCATATCCAGTTCAAACATGAACATATTTTAATTCAGCGGACATGTCTCCGCAGACTGATAATCCAGGATAATAAGCATAACATCGTATATCTGCTACATTACAAGCAGCCAATGGTCAGTTTAGGTCAGAATTACGAGTCTTTCCCTGACAACAGACACAACACTGTATCGCTGAACATACGGCTAATGAGTTTAACAAATACAAAGAAGATTATTTTTGGGCGGAAAGTGTCCTTACCTTTGGTTTTCATGAGACAGCACAGCAAGGCTGGAAGGACTGCAGCCAACAGCAGCACAGGTAAAACCACAAGGACAGTGACGATGTCATTGGAAAGGAGACTGTGATTTCCATTGCCTTGAGTTGTTGTGAAGGTAGTCGGCACTGGAGAAACTGTAGGAGTAAATTATAAGAATATTTACTCATCTTTGCAGAGACATATTGTTTCTCACCAAAATATAACAAGTGGCTTCATGGCATTGATTGTTGAAAAGGTACTAAATGCAGTAAAATTAAAAATTTTTTTAATATCAAATACATATATTATGACTGTGGGCTGTGTTCTCTGTGAAAAAGTAGCAGTTCTGAGTAATCATTATTGTATTTAATCCATAGTTTACATTTTTCTGATGGTCAATAAAATACATGACAAGTAGTAATGCTGCAGTCAGTGTCTCACTACTGTCAGACTTCTCTTTGAAAGTTCACTCCTTCCTATAGTGACAATGTACATATTTAAAAGTGGTCACAATATGCTTGATAATGTTGGCCTGCTAACTTGCTGAACTATGATGTTGATCATGATAAATATACTGTGCATCGGCTATACATCGGCATGTTACTGTGGTGACATCAACATTTAGCATAAGGTGAAAGCATTGCTGTGCCTCTAGATAGCGTCACATAAGCATGGCTGTAGACGCCTGTTTACAAATGTTGCTCAAACAGGACAGTGTTCTCTCCGCAATTTTATTACAGCCATGATGATTTCATAAATAATTCTAGTTTTGCTGCATCTCAGTTTTGTTTAAAGTTGAGTTTTTGGTCAGTCAGATCTTACCTGTGGTGCTTTTGTTCTCCACACGAACAATCAACTGCACTCTATTACTAGTAGTAATAGTACTCATTTTACGGGACGAGTTGTGTAAAAACAAAATGGCCCAGTAAGTTTGACTGTTATTCAGACTGAGATTTGTGATGCGGTAAAATACAGAGGCATTTTCAGGATGAACTTCAAAGCAATCTTTGCAACTTGAATAGTCAGCAATCTTTGTCTCCCCTGTTATATAAATTGATAAGTGATGGTAGTTGTGGATGGAGACATTGAATATAAATTGAAGGGTGATGCTGTTGCCGAGGATCCCAGTGACTTCTGCATAGCTGGGGCCTGTGTGAAGACAGAACAAGAGACATGTCTAAGTGGGAAGATGTGAAGATTAAGCTCTTTAAAAGCCATCTGTGGAACTGTGGAAGAAGTATTCTGATACTTTACTTGAAGAAATGTATCAATACATGTAAAAATACTCCATCACATGTAGCAGTTCTGCATGAATAATCCTACTTAACCCTCCCGTTGTCCTCGGATCAAAATGACCCGCAGCTGTGTTCAACCAAGTTCTATTTCATTTCTATATTTTTATATTTTTTTGGGATCATTGGTCATCATTCTTTAAAGAAACCCTCACAGCCTCCTTGTCACCAATGATCCCAAAAAATATGAAAATAAAATAGAACTTGGTTGAACGCAGCAGCATTTTGACCCAAGGACAACAGGAGGGTTAAGTACCTGTACATAAGGACGAGGACCAAAATGTAGTTAAAGTTGCAATTTAATGTAGCAAATGGTACGGATGGGGTTTATTGTAACTAAACGATTTACTGGTGGGCATTATCTCTACAGTGACATATCATTATTTATAGATACGATTTTGTATTATCAACCTGAATCTGCAAAATAACTAGTAACTAAATCAGTGAAATAAATAACCTAATAAAATGCATAAAATTTGAATCAGAAATGAACTTCATACTAGAGTAAATATATTTAGTTATTTCCCACTAATGGCGGTATTTACAAAACATTGCTAAAATCCAAGCTAACCACAGTAACTTAACTCTAGCGATGTTTGCTGCTCTCCCACTTTGTATTATTGCTGCAGCGTTACTTCAGTTTAAAGCTCTCTGGCAAGTTAGCCACTTCAAACTTAAGCCGAGGCTAAAGCAAAATCAATTTTGCTATTCATTTCTCCCTATCGCTTACCTGCTGCCAATAAATATGCTTTTTCATGAACAACATCTTGGAAATTCAGTATTGCCCTACATCTAAAAAGGTAGCATAGCACCTAAATTTAGTCATAATGGAGATTAACAATGTAGGTAACTTCCTCATTGAGCTGATGTAGTTAACTTGTAGTTAGCCATGTCAACTGGGCTTTTGAGTTTTGTGGAAATCATGTGATTTTAAAATAACATATTAATGATAATAACTAATATGATAATCAGCCCAAAACATCCTCAAAAGATTTATATTTTCTAGTAAATGTACTGTCTTGCCTGAAATCTTAAGATACTCAACTTTACCATTCAGTATAGCAACTCATGAACTGCAGCAGGGAAACTGAAGAGCCATTAGAGGCATAATTACATGAGTTATGTACAAAATATTCAATGTAGAAACTAATTCTAATGAGACAACGACAAATATTTAAAGAAGTAGATAAACACAAGCTTCGAGCATTTGGAAAACCCCAAAAACTCTCAGATGTAACAGATTAAAACAACAGTAATGAAGAAAACAGCTTACCGTTCAAAACCATGTGCACTGTGATGATCAGAATAAACCCAAGACACTTCTGGATGATGTTGTCAACCATGATAGAAGAATTGCGCTGCTTGGAGGCCTGGCCAGGGGACGGCCCTTTAGTCTATGGTCTAACAGATTGTTTTATGGGCTGCTTTGGTGTGAGTAGTTAGTTGTATGCGTCCTGTTAAGTAGCAGTGTCTGTGTCTGTGCCTGACAGGAGGAAACAGATGACAGGAACTTGCACGAACACATTTATCTCCCTACATGCACCTCCTTATCGGAAGACTTCAAAGCTGTTTGTGGACATGTGGTGTAGACTGTGTCACTTGCATGATGATGAGTGCAAAGTCAGGAGGAGCAAGGCGTTTCCTTGAATGTACAAAACCTTTAAAACAAGAAAGTTTTGCCTCACATCTCACCCTACAGTGGATTTAAGATTACATTTTTACTGACAGTAAACCCTCCTGAATAAATGTTTGTTTGCCTAAAGGGCAGGTTGGTGAGTTTAAACTGTACATTGTAATTTACCCAGTTAATTAATGACAGTAATCTGTTTTAGTTTTAATTCATTTGAATTACAAAATAGAAACATGTCTTTTTTCCCCATCTATTCTTAGACATGTATGTATTGTCGACATTGTCCTTTAAGGTTTTGAGACCATTTTGTTTACCTGTTGTTTGCAAAGAGAACAGAATTTTGTGCTGCTCAAAGTTAACTCAGATTTAACACATATATTGAAAAGCATTTACACAATTACTTTTAAGAAATTGAGCAACAACTTGTCTTATAATAATATAAATAATAAAACCAAATGAAAATCCAATTATCTTCCAATTGATCTTTGACTGTGTGACTCAAGCACAGACATATTCAAATAAGAAAAATATCAGTCCTCAGACAAGACTGTTTGTGTGTTAGAATCAATTTAAACATAAGTACTAACCGCTCATTGGTATGGATGTGCACAGGAATGATCATCCACATCGGCCTCTTTATTAACTATAAAAACTGGCCTGCCAATATGTTGTTGGGTTCAGTGTTTGGCTTCTGTTGAACCAGACTTTTGTTTTAAGAATAGATCTGATTGGAGTTAATTTGATTTGATCTACTGACTGCAGTTCACAGTAAACTTGATACTCAGCTTGTAATATGTTCAATTGTTACTGTGCTTTTTTTTTTTTTAATGGAAAGAAAAAAGGAGGGAACAAAAGAAAGGAGCTGCAGTTCAGTTTCTCTTTTTGGGAAAACTGTATAATATCTCTAAGATTCGTGGTGACTGACTACGTCAATAATTCACATTCACTGCATTGTTTTGTGATTTGTGGTATAGCTAAGGGCTACATGTGTGAAAAGCTGAAACACACATTTTCACACACACATACACAAACACACCAATAGTTTAGCCACATCAGAGGAAGTTGGGGGCTTTAAAGTGCCAATTTGATACTTTTAAGAAAAAACTACTGCAAGCATCAAGGGGGGGATTTTGTTGGTTGGATGTTTGGTTTCAGTGGTTGATGGAGTTGGTCGTTTTCTTGTAGCTCCTGTTCTCAGTTTTCCCACATTAAACTCAGTGTGACAGACAAAGACCCCCAAAGCTGATGACTCAGCTGTAAGCGGCACAAACTTTTGATGTAATGCACCGTCTGTTGATTGAAGCCATATGGGTTGAGTGCAGCTCTCCTTATCTCTGAACAGCTGAGTGTGGTTTGAAATGTAGCTCACAGCTTCTCCTTCATAAAAAAACACAAGAAACAAATACATTTTCATTGCTTACATAACTACATTACACATTATTGTTTGTTTTTCAGTAAATCAGGGCAAATAAACATTTCTTGTTGCCTTCTTGTTAGCCTGTAATGTACAAAGTAAAGGTCATTCTTTTGTGTTTTCTCATGTGGAGGCTTTCCAGCTGGCATACAGGTTTTCAGTCGATCAAAATGACAAGGTGAAAGGTATTACCTGCTGAGTTGAAGGTTCAGAGAGCATGTGTTGCCTGCAGTTCTTCATCTATTGTCTCTGCTTCTTTTTGCCATCACTGCTAAAACAGTTCAAATTTGATTTGACAACCATAAAGCACAGAAAGCAAACCTTGGGGAGAAATAAGGCCACATTTTGTTTTGCTGCTGTCAACAATAAAATCCCCCCTGTGGTTTGCTGTTGAACTTAGTAGCATCGGCAGGAAAACTTTGGTTTGTGTTAGCAGCAGCTTCACATGACAGTATGATACTTTTTATTCTGTTCATGAGTTTATGAGCGGTACCATGCAAAATAAAAAGCAGCATGGACAAAATTAGTTTGAGAAGATTTATCTATACTCTAGTATTTAAAAAAGTAAACAAAAAGTGTATGAGATCACATATTGAATACTTGTAGAATCGCCAATACTTAAAAATTGCAGGACATTTCAAATCGGCACTTCATATATTCATCTCATATTTTAGAAGCTTGTTTTACAAGTTCCTCTGTAACCTTCTGGCAAGACTCTGAAAGCAAATGTTCTGCATTTATGACCTGAATTTGCTCGATAAAAGAAGATTGGTAAATGGAAAGTAACAAATTTGAAGCTGTGGTATCAACATTTATTATAATGACAAAAACAGATGAATGATGCTCTTTTATGGTGTAAAAAGCAAAAATATTTGCCTTAAAGGTATCAAACTGGAGTCCAAAATGTAGTTTACCTGTGATTTGTTTTGCAAAAGAAAGCTACAGATTGGACTCCTCCATCATTCTTTGTTTGCATCTGTACAGTATGTCCAATTACAGAATGTCTGATAGAAATACCAAACAGATTCAGGTGCTAATGTGGGTATTCCAGTTTTATTGCTGTGTTTCTATGCCATCTGGTGGACTGAACAATACTTTACATGTGATCTCACACACACACACACACACACACACACACACACACACACACACACACACACACACACACACACACACACGCACACACACGCACACACGCACACACACACACACACACATACGCACACGCCTCTCTTCCCTCTCTCGCTCAAACAGAAACACATGCAAACAAACACACAGACTCACACTTACCTTCTATCTCCCGTGCTGTCGGGTTGAAGATGTTTGTAAAGCATCACCATTTTATAATCTGTAGCTTCTTTGCAGCAACATCCATATTTAAGTATTGTCTACTGTCATGGATACAACTTTGTTGTATGAAAATCTGTTTTATTGTCTTCACTTCCAATATTATGAGTCCAGACAGACTAACATGGATGTAAACTGCAGCTTGCTGGTTTTCGAGTTGTTTCGAGTTGTTAAATAGGCGTGTCTATGTATTCATTTGTGTTTTATTAACTTGCAAGTACATTAAACTGTAGAACTCACTTTTTATTTGCAACACGTACACAACAGAAGAGGTTTCATGTTACTGTAATAGAGCTAGTGAAGAAATAAATTGAGGCCTCAGGTTATACACTTGAAGTGCTTCAGCTGAAGGCTGGAGCCATTATCAGGTCGCCAGGGGAAACATCTTCAGCTCACTGTATGTGTGTAAGTCTAAAATAGCTGAGACAATTACTCATGTGGAGGCCCCTTCTTTTCAAACTGGATGCATCAGTTGTATGGCAATAAGGGAGGAGAATGACAGATAAACCTGAATGTGAAGAGTACCGACCAGCGTAGAACAACATGTTCTGGGAGAGATGTGGGAGGGGAGAGACGGCATCTGTTGTGTGTGAACTGAGCGCAGTACCGTGATGTGCAGGGAGAATAGAGGAGCTATAGCCTTAATGAGGTATTTCAAGTTACGTCACTTGATCAAAATCAGGACCTGAGTTACACGTCTTTGTGACCAGTGGTCCATGTACGTGTGCATTTGCGATGTCACCGCAGAGTTGACAACTCTGGCAACTCTGAAATCAGCAATGAAGTTCCTTGAAATGCTTCAGAGAGCCTGCAGCAATAAAGCAATGATCCCTGTCAGGTGTTTTTCTTGGCATTCGCATCTCAAGAGTGGCAGAATGTTACTATCCAATACCAAAGAAGGTTCATCAGGTCAGGTGACCTTTAACATTTGCTGAATTGTGCAACAGGAATTTGTCCGACAGGGTCAGACTGTCAGCACTGAGTTCTACTGAGATGTTCTGAGGCGTCACAGGGAAAATATTTGCCGCAAACAACCTGATCTGTGGTGTGATGGCACTTTGGTTATCCAACAGGACAATGCTCACCACAAGTTAAAAACACACAAGTTTCTCACCCTCAACAAGACAATCATACCTCCCCGCCACCAGATTTGGCTCTGTGACATCTCTCTGTCCCCCCAAAAAGTTTACACAAACTTTAATGTGCGCTCTGTGCTCAAGTTTCTTTTCTCTGTTCAAATTGCAAAGGTGCCCATGCCAGTGGTCACAAAAACTCAAGTACTGATGTTGCTCATCAAACGCCACAGTGCTGCGCTCCCGTCGTGTGCAACAGGCTTCGAAGAACTTTTGGATCCACCCTAGTTTTTGTTGTTGCAATGAGGTCTGACTGATGATGTGTACTTTGGCTGTTATCATCCTCTGATCAACAAAAACTATCTGCATACTGTTAACCAGCTCTAATTGGCACTCATCGTCTGATGTGTCCATGTTATTTAACCCTTGTGTTGTCCTTGGGTCAAAATGACCCGCAGCTGTGTTCAACCAAGTTCTATTTTATTTTCATATTTTTTGGGATCATTGGTGACAAGGAGGCTGTGAGGGTTTCTTTAAAGAATGATGACCAATGATCCCCAAAAAATATAAAAATATATAAATACAATAGAACTTGGTTGAACACAGCTGCGGGTCATTTTGACACAAGGACAACACAAGGGTTAAGATTTCTCAGGTTTTTGTGCAAAGGGGTTCCTCTCTCTTATTACTGGAAACCTTTTAGATGATAGTGAGCCTCAATATACAAGCCACAGTTATCCAGAAACTTCTACTCCGAGTCTCTATGAAAAGACATGTTAATATGTATTTCAGCCTCAACTAAAAAAAATAGTAATCACCTTTCAGTTGTATCAATGACATACTACAAACTCTGCACTCTGTGTTTTCTGCATTTTGTATTACAGTCTGCAGCCTAATGTATTCGGTATTTTTATATGGTTCAGTGAAGCAGACAAAACAAAGCATGATGTAATGTCAGCGTGATGTAATGTCCGAGATCTGACTTGGCTGCCATTTACTGAGGGACATTTGTTAAAAAAAAAAAAAAAACATTTAGCTCAACCTCATCTCAAACAGCAGAGATGGGAGGAAGCACACAAACTGATGGGAAGGGAAGAGCAGGAAAGCCCTTATCGCCATGGTAACTGAGAAACCGACTCTGGTATTAAATGCTGTTTTAACAAAACAATTACCAAGCAATCAGAAACAGGAACTCCACCACCACCACAATACACCACCCACCACTCCTCAAGCTCTACACACACACACACACACACACACACACACACACACACACACACACACACACACACACACACACACACACCATATAGCTGGTAAACATATTGGAGTCTTTAGTGGCTGAAGAGTCAGATATTTCTCCCAGGAGTTGTTAGAGACCAAAAACATTCCTCAGTTGGACACAAACATGACTCCAAATGAAAAATAATCTTAAGGTACCAACAATAATAACATTAACATGGTGTATATTGTAATATAGAAGTAAATTGGCACCATAATACTCAATTCAGAAAGTGCTGTATCATGTCAGTCATGCTGAGGAAGATGATTCTGACTGTGTGTGAAAGAGAAAGAGAAATATAACCGGTTGCTGGCTGTTCTTGGGTCAAGCTCATGTCCTAGCAACCAGGCAAACCATCCCCAGCTCCCTAGCAACCGGAAGATACTGGTGTCATTGCTGTCACTGGTTGCCGTTGGAGATGCAGGCATTCCATAGAAACCAAGCCGAGGTGCAAATAGTGACAATATGCACCCACTTTTTTTTTTTACACACGTGTGCACGCACAGTCTACAGATTGAAAGCTCACAATTGACTTTCAAGTATTGCTGGGCATGACACACACTCACACAACCACCTGCAGTATAAGTACCCACAGGAGAATTGACTTTCAAGCATGCACTTGCAAACTCACATCCACACACACTCCCATAAAAACACACTCCTACACAAGCTGTAAAAACGTGTAAAAAACAAAAAAACAAAACAGTCCACACGTGCGCACAGACCCGAGGAGCCCTGAATAAATACAGATTCTCCAAAAATGTGGTTTAGCTACACATAGACAATCTCTGCATGTCCACGTGCACACACTGCCTGCCTCACTGGAGGTGAAATTCACTCCTTCCTTTGCATCTAATGGCTTCCTCCTTCACAGGCAGAAAATAAAGGCTTGCAGAGCACAGCCTCCACGCGCGTGCGCGCATGCACGAGCAGACGAGAGAGCGAGAAGCGCATCTTGTGTGGCAGCTGTCACGGTATCCAGCGGAGGTATTCCCCAGCCTAATCACGACGATCAGTCTGCCAGCGTTCACAGCTCTGCTGCTTCATTTATTTTCACGGTGCTCAGGGAACTCAAGGATTTAAAAATGAAGCATTAAAAAATGGCAGCCAAAACTTTTATTGTGGCGTCGTGTCATTTCGGTTTTACGCAGGAAAACACGGTGATAGGGAAAACAAAGACGCGTACGAGACTGCTATTGAACTGACCAAAACCTCAAAGTGTTTATATTCTTTCTTTTAAAAAAAAAAAAAAAAAAAAAAAAAAAAAAACAGAATCATCAGGTTTGTAAATCCTTCTCAGCGCCAACTTCTCCCCCGCCCTCACCCAACCTCGCCTCTGCTGACTGTCACCCACACCGCCCAAATTGATTTGCCCGCCCCCCCAGTACTAGCCTCTTCCCCCCCCCCCCCCTCTTCCCTCCCTCCCCCCTCTCCCCTCCTTCCCACCGTTCACACGGAGGTTAGCCGTGACCCGCAGCTCCCTCGGTTTTGTGGCAGTCAGTGCGCCTTGCAGACGGACGAGAAGCGAAACCCGCCGGCCGCGCTTCACTTGTTTTTACATGTAACTGCGTTTTATTGTATCTATTCATCCGGAAAAAAAAAACATCTCCCCGGAATCTGCCGAAGCCGCTGGTAAACGATACTCCGTTAAACGGGTTATTTTTAGTCCCCCACAGCAGCGATGAGTGGCTGGAAGCCGGCTGTGAGAGCGAACGGTGCTGCGCTGTGGTGAGCCCCAGCTGGGTGTTCAACAGGAATGAAGTCGAGACGAGATAAACTGAAGATCCCCTCTCTGACTCTGGAGTAAGTTCTTCTTTTTATCTTTATTTTTTTTTTGTATTTGCTGCAGCTGTTAAATCAGAAATTGACATATGAACCTGTTGTTTTTGAAGTTGGAAAAAATAGTTAAATAATAACATTTATGAGCTCATGTATTTCTAACGGTGTCAACAAAGACTTTTACAACTATCTAAAGGTGTAACAGTAAAAACAGCCACCCGAGCCTGAAGGAAATTCAAACAATCCCTCATGTTTTCTCTCAGGGTGATGACATTTCCATTGTCTCGTTTACAGCGTCAGTTTACGCTGGTGTTTTGAACACAGGATTGCAGTCAGGAGACTGGAGGAGTTACAGGTGTTTCACCAATAGCTGATATTTCTTCAGGAATATAAATACTTTCACGACTATCGGTAAAACTCAGACTCAGAATTGGCAGTTTTCCTGCCTGCCTATTCATTTTTAAACTAAACTGAAAGCAATCAGGATTTCCAGCCTAGAACTGGAACTGTCATGGCTGATTAAACTTGTTAAACTAAACAGCTTAAACAAAAGGAACTTGCGAAGATGAGTTATTTCTTTCCAAAGTTTTGGGCACTTCGGCATATCAGTGACATTACGTCCTCCAGTTCTTCAACACTGTTCGAGCCCTTTTACTTTAATTAAACCAAATGTTTGGCTGAGTTTCAGAGGTGCCGCTCATGCGTCAGTGTGAATTCTCTCCTCATGATTGTTTGTGTTTCTCCAGCTCTGTTGTCTCCTTTTTTGAACCTCACACGAAGTCCTCGCTCCACCACTCCTGCATGAATCACATGCTCCCCTTCACAGTACCAAGACGGTCCAATGGCATTCAGTCTTTAGGAGAACAAATGTTTTATTTACTTATTGTTAACGTGTGCCTTCTGTCTCCATCAAAGGACATGACTGCAGTCTTATATCCGCCCACTCTTCCTCCAGAGTGAATTAAGCCTTTTTTTGTACCGAGGGAGGGGTGGGGGGAGTACCTGCTGCCCACTAGATGCTGATCCATAAGGCGTAGGAGCTCTCTGCTCACATCCTCATTCTCTGATCCATCCATCTGCCTCCTCCGTGGACAGTCTCAGCCAAGCATTGTGCCGTTTCCATTTCGTTTTCATTTTTAGGCACTCTGTTCCCGCGCAGAGATACAGAGGAGGTTTCACGCTCCGTGAGCAGGGAGGGGTTCAGGTTCTCTATAATGGCTGGACCGATACATCAGCCGAGCCACGCACTGAACCAAACTACCACCAGCAGTGTAAACGTGACAAGTGCAGTACGGAAAAACATTTGTTTTGTTGGTATCCAGACTGGTTTATTGCAGAGAATTTTGCTTTGCAAATATTCAGATATCCATGGCTTCATAAAAACATTATATTTCTCCTTATATGCTTCTTCTAAATACTCAGGAAGTTCCTTTTCCTTTTTCCAGATTTAAGACCTTATTTTGTGATTCTTATTGACAATTTAAATCTTTTTAGCTGCAGGTCTGAAGAATAAGACATTTTGGAATAAGCTGATAATTGTGAATATACAACTGCTCTTGATGTCGGAGTCTCCCTGATCATTATTGAAAATCAGAAATTCAGTGTGAATGTCACCAGTGAATCAGTCTGAGATTTTCTACTCACTTTACACTCGGACAGGAGTGTCTACAAAGCGAAGACCAAATGAAAATGACGGACGATTACTCACTCCGGCACCGATGGGGGGCTTTGGTTTCAGGGTCTGAAGGACAAGATGTGTCAAAATGAAATACAGCGTAATGATTTGCATGTGTTGTATAATTATGAGCCGACACTACAGGATGAGGAGTCTTGTGTGCAAAGAGTTGTTTTTCCTACCATCCTCCCTGCATTACTATGACAACATGTTCATTAGTTCTGTGTTAGCCGGTGCCGTGTTTAGCACTGAGAAGCTTCTGCACCTCGGAGACAATAGCAGCCTTGTGGAGCCCAAAAGGCAGAGCTTACATCTGAGCAGGGAAATCAATAGAAAAAAAAGCTTCTGCGCTGGGTCAGCATCAGAGAGGTGTAGACTTTAGGATAGCTGAACAGGCATATTTTGATGCATTAATGGTGCGTTAAGGTGTGAAGCGATGGATATTAATTTAGAATAGTAGTACACTTTGTGTGTTGGGTGCACAGGAACTCAAAGTGTTTTGTTCTTGGGGTTTTTAGGAACTTGGAGCTGAAGTCAAACATCATCACATACAGCTGATCAGATGTCGGGCACACCCCAACACCGTTGCACTTAATGAGATTGCTGGTGTGTTGACACTGTCGCTGCTGACTTCCTGTTGTGTAAGAGATCACATAGGATTAGAGGCCGGCGAATCAGATGCATCCAGTGATGCGTCTGACCGCCCTGCAACAAACAATGCTGACACACAGGCAGTGGCATCACCCTGCATGTGGTGAGAATCTGTCACCATCGGTTGGTGATGTCATCCAGAGAGAGGAAGGCGTCTAACCCTATAGATCACACCTCAGATGCTGACACATGATAAACACTGGTGTGAAAAGTTCCAGAGTCGGCGCACTAATCCATGCGACCATGTCTTGCCTTACAGTTTATCACCCACTTGCCAGAGCCCCACCCTCCTGAGCCCATGCAGCCCCTGCAGCCCCTGCAGCCCCTTACAAACCCTTCATCCCTGGAGGTAAGACAGGTCACACAGACTCAATCTATGGACTAAACATGTTTAGAAAAGTTTGGCACAAAAACAACTGATCCTCATCTAACAGGTGTTAACTTTGTAGTCAAAGCCTTATTCCTCTCTGCTACAGGCTATACAACTACTATCAACATGAGCAATGTGGTTTATTTTGAGTGAATCCGGCATAGAGAGGTCCCGCACACTAAAACTGATGTATTTAAAATGAAAATATCAATTTAAGAATGATTTTTAAACATTTATGCCTTCAGTCAGAGCCAAAGACAGGGTAAATAAGTTGAATTTTCCACCAAGTGTTATAAAGCGATAAGATCGTGGCTTCAGAAAAATACAACTCTTAGTATTTGGATATATTGCAAGCTAATTCTTGACCTTTGAAACAGTAGTTGAGACAAAAATTTCACCACAGGGTCCATTTCGTAGCTGTTCTGGTGCTTTCGATCATATCACACACTCTCGTGCTACTTATTTGACCATGTATAAAGACAACTGGAATCTAAATTAACATGTTGTTTATTATTTAAGGACATGTTGTTTTTTGAAATGCTACAAACTGACAATAATAGCACCAGAGGTTGATGCGCGTGTATTAAACCAGGGTGATTTGACTTTATCTACCAAATCATAAAAATCTCAGCATTTTAAAATGCAGATTAAGCAAAAACTATTGGATTACCATCTAATATTACTGGTTTTCCCATTACTGGTAAAACAGTTTGAGATTATGAAAATTTAAAAAAATAAATGGAATAAATCTGAGGGAAAAGGAAATGTGTAATAAGTCAGAGTTGTTGTTTTTTTTTGGTATATTAAGGTGCTTCTGTTTCTCCATTGAAGACCTATCATTTATTAGTTGTCTCTAAGTCTATGTGGGTTGCTTGGCAACGGTACTGGGTGCTGTGGAGGAAGGCAACACTGCAAACAGAGGCGTCTGCATCCAGCATGTTTCTGGATGTGTGAGCAGTGCTCGGGCTGTCACACCACACGCCGTACGGTAATGAATCTCATTTGCTCTGCTGAAAAAAATTAGCAAATTTCACTGGGAGTGCAAAAATGTCTCATGTCGATACACATGAAATCCTTAACACGACATGCGTAATCTGATACCACAGTGCGGCAGGTTGTACTGTATATATTTCAGCTTGGTTCTTCACACCATTTTGCATTGGAGACGCCCCTGTGTTGTTTCCCCATCCAGAAACATGGGCATTCTCTTGCATCAGATTCTGTATTTGTATGCGAGTATTCTGAATGTGCAGCAGTTTGGTTTGAAGGATGTTTCCAACGAACATGACATCGAACTGCCTGGTACCTGGTGCAGCAATCATATTTGGGAGGAGGAGAAAGTAACACATTTAATACTTTAGTCACTTTATTATTATGGCACCTTTTGCTGAGCAGATGTCAACATGTTTTGCACAGAATTAAACATGGTAAATACTATAAAAACAAACATGAACTACAGACACAACACCAAAGGTATGTTACATTCAGGAGCCAAATTTTAAATGGTATGATCACGTTAATCCTGGGATGAGGTGTAACCAGCAAACCTCGACAGATGACCTCGGCGGCATTGTTAGGAGCTTTAAGGTTATCTGATGTGTGGAGAGGTTAAACTTGATTCAAATTTTGATAATAAACCATTGTTGGTAATTGTGGGATAACCTAACCTATAAAGAAGAAGGTTTGCAAAACAGGACTGGATCAAACACTTAAACTCACAGCGCAGGAGTACGTAGCTGCCAGCCATCCGTCCAACCAAAGGTGACCAGGTGAAATACACTTTATTGACAAACTGACCTTTATCTTGAAACTACAGGATGAACAACAAATGTCAACACGCTCATTTAGCTGGAAATTTCAATGAAATAAAACTGGAAAAAAATCTAGTGTGATGCCGTAATATCAAAAAATATTCCAGGTATGAAAGTGACCTATCAGGTGGCCTAAATCACAAACTAGTCTGTTTAGGTCAAGGAAGGGTGAAGATTGCAATTTGGGGAAAATAAAAAAAGAGAGAGTTTAAGCACTTGTTGATGACACAGACCACACAAGAAACACTAAACCCAAGAAGAAGAACTCATAGGTACATGCAGAATTATGATCGAGAAATTAATACTCAAATTCATTAAAAAAAAAAAAGAAAAAAAGAAGAATATTACTAACTGTAGTAAATATGAAAAATAAAAGCTGAGAAGACTGGAAGGTGGCAGAGTTTATTACAGATGAAAAATCCAGGTGAAACAAAAAGGTGCAAAAGGGCTACATGTAAATATGTACATTGTCTCAAAAAGTGAAGACTTCGAGACTACGAGAACAGACTTCTCTCAATTTATAGTTCAGAATATACAAATTTTATTAAATATTAGCAAAAAGATAAGCCATCTATATCAAACTTAAAAAAATAGTAAATTAGAAATAAATAAAATATTTTTCTTTCATAAATATGATTTTTTTTTTTTTTTTTTACCTTTACATCAAGGCTTATTACATCTGATGTCCAGAAAAATATAGTCTTTACAAATACCAAATTTTGCCATTTTGCAGTAACCATTACAGAATTGTAAATTTCATTTATCCAATAAAACAGGTTTTTTTGCTCTGCACTAACATGAATATCAATTGAAGTACATAGCTAAATACTTAAGACGAACGCATACAGAAACCATAGCTATTGCGATTCTGTGGAATGTACCACTTTTTAAAAGTTTGCCTGGAACCTCCCTCTAGCCAACTCCTCATGGTATTGCCCAACAACATCTCGCGCTGCTTTCAAGTTCTGTAGGAATTTTTTTCTTTCGTATGACCGAGGAGGTAAACATTAGTCCGTTTGTATGGCAATTTGTATGACTCTTATCACATTTTGACCAAATAGTTTGCAGTACAACTGAACTCCACATCAGGGTTTGTAACATAAGTAAAGAATACTTTCAAAACATCTTTCGGTTTTCTAAATGTATTAATTGCCTTTAAAATGTTCTTCTGAGTCCTCTTAGCCAAATATTTCATCAATAAAAAGTTCATTCAGAAAAACAAAAAGTAGCTGAAAGTGTCATCAGCAATGTTCCAATATAATGTCTACAACCTACTCCAAAAGGTTTCTAAATGACACCACATGATACTACTTAATACGGCAAATGTATGGCCACATTAATGGTCAAAATGGAGTACCATCTTTCTTTAAGTCTCTTAATGTTGGGTAGGTTTTACATTGCAGTAAGCCAGACTATTGATGAGACCTTATTTAACAGAATTACTACTCTGATAAGACACTAAATCCTGTAATAAACTAGAAAAAAAACAAGACATTAGAGGTATTATTAACACTCCAGGTAGTTACTATTAATCGGTCTTCAAATGACACTGCTGAGCCCAACCGTACATATTATCCTGTGAGGTTCCCATCAGTTTTTTGTTGATTTTATATTGATGTCAACAGTTGTATGAATATGTGCGCCTGCTGTACTATAAGTACACTGATAGCCTGGTTGTCTAAGACCAGGCCGAGTGTGGTCTGGTCAAACTGATGTAGCCTCTGAATCGTCGAGATGTAAACTGGAGAAAAAGTTTTTTTACCGGCTGAATATATGTTCAGAATTGAGTAGGTCTGTAGCTCGTTTGCATCGTGGGAGTACGTGTGGTTTGGACTTTCACTCCTACAACCTCGAGCAGTTTTTGCTCTCCATTGCTGTGTAATCAGAGCTGTAACGGCAGAGCTGTCTTTAGCTGCAAAGCAAACCGATACCTTGAGCGCTGCTGCTTTAAAAGATGAGTGATAGTCAACATGCAGTGAATAACTTGGGTGAAATGATCGCTTAGTTTATCACTTCATAGATTCAGTGAGTAACTGTAGTATTTTTGCGGTACATCTATTTCTTTGTGTTAAGTTCTGGAAATGTTCCTTGGTTCTATTTTTTTTACCAGTTTTAATTTAGATACTTTAGCTTATTACTAATTTAGAACTTATTTAGCCTGATATAGCCTTTAGCTGCAAAGAACAGAGGAACATTTTTATTATGGCTGAAGCTGTTATGTTTTTGGACTATATGTCCATTTGTCCCATTCTTGTTTACGCAATATCTCACAAGCACCTCGAGGTAAATTCTTAAAATTTGGCACAAGTGTTCACTTGAACTCAAAAATGAATGAATGATTCGATTTTTTTTTTTTTTTTTGTCAAAAGTCCCTGTGACCTAACAAAGCATGTTTGTAACCACAACTCAGGAATTCATACGCTATTTACGACACAATTTCACACAAATGTCGAAGTGATGACGCATCCAAAAATCAGTGCATGATGGAATGAAACCAACTACATTTACTCAATTCTGTAATTGAGTAAAAATTTTAGGTATTTATAGTTTAATATTTGCATTTTAAGCAACTTCATACTTCTTAATATTTTAAATTTTTCTCCACTACCTTTGTCTGACAGGTTGTGTTACGACAACCACTAAGATTACAGTCTACATACACTTTCTGTCGAGTGAAAACCGTGTAGGCTAAATTTGGTGATTATATATTTGAAATTTTTCCGATATTGAAAGGCTAGAGTTAGGCTGTGAAAATTCTCCTACTTTTTAAGCTAAATAAACTATTGAAAAGCTCTCTTGGAAATGAATTGCTTTTCTGAGTTTTTTTTTGTTTTTTTTTAAGAGATATACGGTTCTTACAGAGCAGAGACGATACAACCATAAACTATCCGACAGTACATAAAGTAGTTAAGATTAACACAACCTTAGATAACAGCAGTGGTAGAATGGACATTAATGCAGCAGTAATGATAAGCCAAAAACATATAATAGTAAAACACTGACAAGGAGCATTTACTGCATTGTGTCTACTTTTACTTTTGATACTTAAAGTTTGCTGAACAAGAAGTACCTGAATACTTCTTCCACCACTGTCCAGAAATATTTCCGCCTTAACGTAAAATCTAAATGTTGCTTCATGAGCAAGGTAGCACTCCTCCCATGAAAATTTGTAAAGACAGTTTCAGATAACCGAAGTCATTTATCAAGCAGAAATGCCAAATATTAGCTGACTGCAGTTTTTATGTGAAGATTTACGACTTCGGGCTGATGTTTGTTCAGAAGAAAAACTATTTTTGAAGGTGTCACCGTGGCTTTTGGGGAATTACAATGATCACTTTTCACTTTTTTTTTTTTTTTTTTTTTTTCTGATATGCCAGCTGCAAACTAAATAGTTCATCGGTTAAACCAAAGAAGGTGATAGTTGCAGCGGTATACAAAAGCGTAGGTAACGAGCAGCACGTGAACGCAGCATCAGGCTCCAGCTTCCTCACACGGAGACGCACGCAACCCTCCGCCAGTGTTTGGACAAACTAAAGTGTGCAGCCGTTGCTGTGTAAACGGTACAACACACCTGAGCTCACAGCCCGCCATGGAGTTGATGTTCCGGGGACAGGACTCGAGTCCGACGGCGGCCCGGGGGATGTAACCACCGCTCCGGAGCCACGAGGCACGGGCAGACAACACTCGGCGTGGATACAAAAGGAACCGCCGAGGAGAGGAGACGATGGTCGGGAGAGGAGCAGCGGGAGGAGCGGGTTTTACAGCGGTTTTCTGAAACCACCATAAAACTTGGTAGACGGTGTTATGCGAGAGAATCTCCCAGCATGTCGGATCCGAGTCAGTGGTCTGCGGCGCCGAGCCAGAATAAGTCTCATTTTGTTCCGGGAGCGCTGCTGAAGCGCTCAAAAAGGTACTTCTGAGGAGTTGTGTTACGGAGCTTCAAAACGAGTTTAAAGGCGTATTCAGGCTTTTTGTTGCGTGAGAATACTGTCATGTTTACTAGCAGTCGCAGCTGGCCTTCACTAACACGCACACTCGGGTCTTATTTTTGTTTTTGTAACGTTATTTTAACTGAAGCTGCTGCTGCTCCTCTCAGAAAGCCGGCTGCTCTAAATGCCGCGTTTGTGCAGTGTAACGCATGAGTTTGGGTTAAAAGGCGGAAAACATCCTTACTTAAAGCCTTTAATACAGTTTGCAGACAGTATTTACTAAAAAAAAAAAGAAAAAAAGAAAAGAGTATAATCCAAGGCAGCGCCTCAATAATCAGACACCGAGTACAGTTTCCGTTGTTGTGTAAAACTAGAGCAGGGCTGGCTAAATAAAACCAAACTGTACAGTTTGCGGTTGGCCCACAAAACCGTGTGGATAGACTCAATATCACACCACACACAATGCAGCCTTTTATATGAAGACAAGCATATTTGCGTTCCTCTGTTTATTCTGGTGGCTGCCGGTTCACTTCAAAGAGTGATGATGATGATGATGATGACTGGAGGTCATATTTGATTGTAAGTCATGTTTACGGCCACACAAGATCAAGTGCCATATGTATTGTGGATTATCTATTCATCAGTCAGTCATTATTTTTGATTAATAGTCTTTAAAAAAAAAAAAAAGATCTTAAAATTCCCGCACAATTCCCAGAGTAACCAACAGTAAAAATCAATTTACAGATATTTTATTTGGAAGCATTAAAAGCAGCAAATCAACACATTTGAGAATCTGGAAATGCCAAATATTTGATATTTTTACGACTGCGACTAGGTGTGAGGGGAAAATCAATACAGCATAGCATCACAATATCTTGCATTGGAATATTTATAGATATACGAATGCCAAGTGTTGACATTTCATGATACAACTGCATAATATTTATGCGTATCTGCTCGATAATACCAATTTGCTGTGATACAAATGATTAAATTGAGATTAACAGACTGAAAACTTGATTTTATTCAATAAAAAAAAGATATTGGCATTGTTTTCCTTTGGGGACGTTCAGTAGTTTGCAATTGAAAAAAGTTAATATAGTACAGTATTTTATAGCATTACCTGGCATATCTCAAAATATTCAGTCACAAAAATCATTTGTTGTAATTATCATGATAATATTGTGTCATGGGGCTTCTTGTGATGCCCACCTCAAGCTGCAACCAGCAATTGTCAATTCATCTTTGTGTAAAATGATAATCTTGTGAAAATAGGTAGAAATATGAATCACCATCTCTCTGATTCCCAGATTTAATTGTGGGTTTTTTTGTGGTTTTTTTTTTACATTTACAACATTCAAATATTCTCATTGGACAACAGTACCCAGACGGTCTTTGGGATAGTGGCTTAAAAAAAAAAAAAAAAACACATTAAGGATTTATTGATTATCAAAATGGCTGGTTCATTTTCTTAGTCCGTTTAATAATCGATTGATTAAGTAATTATTTCAGTAGCTTTGTGGGCTGTTCACACTGATGCCACAGCACAAAAAATATATTAATTTGAATGGTCAGAGTCAGTTTGCCCTTTTCGGGGATTATTATTTAGCACACCCATCCATCCCTCCCTTTACACACACAAACACACACACACACACACACACACACACAGAGAGTCTTGGACATCTGTGGCTCAAGATGGGCCTGCTGTTGCTGGTGGTGAACACCCAACCCCCCTTCCCCTTTTCAGCCTAGAGTCTGTGACGGGAGGCTTCCTTTTTTGTATTTTGGCTCTCATCAGATCTTTCGTCTGACACGGCTGTGCAGATGTGTCGTGCGTTCGCCAGCAGATTAGAGTTGTAGTTACATAAACATTTCTCCAGGCAGAGCTGCTCTGAAGGCGGAAATAATCTCACTTGTGGAGTTAAATCTCAGTGGGCGGAGACAAAGACATCGCAGTTCTTCACGCCGAGTGTCATCAGCCTCATTTGTACCACACTATAGAAGTGTGTAATTTTGGTAACTGGAAGAAACTGGAAGTGTGCAAACGGTCCTCAGAAGCTTTTGGTCCGTTTGGGTCGCCGTTGGCGACGATACAAATGCATTTCTCTGCAGGATGGTTCGCTTATGTAGGTTTTAGATTATGTGTTGAACAGTTCAGTAAACTGAAAGAGAACGTCGACATCTTGCAGTGTGTAAAATAAGCTGTATGACTGCCACCACTGATGTAATATACTACAAATACAATGTGAAGGAATAGAATGTGATTTATCTGAAGCACCACTAACTGGACCATAGTGAAGCTATAGAATAGGATTACTCATGGGACCTATTTAGTTTGAAATGTAAATCCAAAGCAGCAAAGCAATGCTGCCTGTGGGGTTTTTACTTCACTGATATCATTATTATTATTATGAGTATTCAGATAATTGAATAACAGTTTCAGCTATTTTTCACGCAAAATAGTAAAAAGCTGCTGCACAGTCTCAGGTTTTTGCCCCATCTTTGTCCTGTAGTAAATTCATATCTTGTGTTATGTGGTGCTGTTTTACCAGGACCCAAATGCAGGCTCACAGACTCGGGTTTTAGTTCCAAAATACGGTCTTTATTTCAATAACCAAAAACAAACAAACCAAAAGATGGCACCTACAGTGTCCACTTGCTTCCAAGTCGGGAGGGCAACTCAACCGACTGATCCAGGGAGACACAGCTGGCAGGGCAGCGGGCAGGGCAGCGGGCAGACCAGCGGACAGGACCGCTGGAAAAAACAGAGTTTATAATCCTCCGAGTCGGGAGGGCAACTCCGCCGACAGGTAGCTCTGCAGGTGGAACAGGAGCCGGAGGAACAGGACGGACGGCAAACGGACGGAGTGCAGATGGGTGACTAACTAATGAACCGACAACCAGAGGAGTGCAGGGGCAGGGTACATATAGTCCGGGGAGGTGATCAGGGAGATGCAGCACACCTGCAGGTGGTGATCCGGGGTGAGTGGCTGCAGCTGCTGGGACCGGTGGCCACGGGAGGTGGGGAGAGGAGGACACAGGACAAGCAGACAGGGGACTGAGGGGACACAGGAGGAGAGGTGATCGGGGGCAAAACGGAGGAAAACAGGACTCCTGACATCTTGTAAATCTTTGGTATTTGAACTGAGTAGGATGAGACATTTGACGACGTATCGTCGGGCTCCTTGAAGCTGAGATTCACGGTACGATAGACCCACCAATTTATGAAAAAAACGTATCCGTTTTAGTCAATTTCAGCACTGAATTTGAGTATAATAGAAAATGCTGCAACACTCACACGTTTTCAAAAGACAATGAAGTGTACCAGGCATCGCCAAACCTGTTTACTTAAGAATCACCATGCACGCCCATGTTTATGTGGTGTGTTCAAACCTGCTGGATCTGCAGCCTCCAACAGAAGGTCTACCAGTTCACATTCGGAATAAAAATAGTCTTCAGAAGACTTGTCTCAACGCTACATTAGTAGCAGTGTAGGAGAAAGGTCTGCTTAACACATCACTACCAGTTCATTTTGTAAAATAAATACACGTGCAAAATTATGACTCAAAATCAAACAATAATTTAAAGTGTTCTGTCTTTTCTCCAATTTCCCCTCTTTGGTAAAGTACCTGCTTTCAAAGTGAGCGATAACAGGTTCGAAGAAAATGTAGGCGTTTGAATAAGTCAAGAAAAGTACAGTGTATATACTGTTTTAAAAACAAAACTGCAAAAAAAAAAAATTTAGAATCTAGACAATTATAACAACATTCTGAGGTCATGAACACTAAAACAAAATTTAAAAGAGGAAGTAGCTGTGAAGAGTGTTGAGATAAGTAAGGAACGGAAACAGTATCACACAGAAAACTTGACATTCACTCCTGTCTTCACCTTTTCCAGTTTATATCCTGCCTGTCACACAAAACTGACATGTTTTGGTGTTTTTCACTGTTCTACAACAGTCAGAGATTAGAGGATAACAGTCTGCTTCATTAGCGGTCAAGTGTCTTCTTAATCCGCCCAGTGTTACGCTGTCATCAGGCTTTTGTGTCTGCAAGCTGCTGCTCTGTCAACAAACACTTAAATATGAGGACGGCCTGAAGAATTGCATGAGTCAAACATGTAATTACAGGTGGACAAAGTCGGGGTCGCAGGATTTATGCTCAGGTTAAAGGGATACACAGGGAATGATTTATTGCTAACTTTTAATAGTGATTAATAGAAACCAGATATTCACGTGTTCCTGGTATGCGGTTTCCTACTTTGATCTATATGCTGACATAGTAGCACTAAGCTAAGTAACAATCTAGGCTGGCTCTCATTTATAACAAAACTATATATATATATATATTTTTTAGCTTGTTAAGTGTTGTGCACATGTATTGGGCAATGATAATGTAACAAACGCAGCAACCAACCGGTCAGATTAAGATGCTGCTAATACACCTGGTTATCATCGACTGCTGTTTTCATCTCAAAATCCGGCAGAGTAGATCACTTGAAACACATCTGCCCGCATCAAACCGATTGAATTCCTTAAATTTCATATTATACACGTGCTCCTTAATACTTTTAACGGCTTTTAAATAGCAGGAGGTCGGTCTTCTTTTCGAGCTTTCTTGTTGTTCAGCATACACTACTCTCACATGTGCCAACCGCTAGACACATTTTCATCCAAATTGTGATGAGAGATGCAGATGATTGATGTGTGTTGAGTGGCAGATCATTAACTTCTCTCCTTTTCCTGTTTGTGCTCCAGCTGTCGCAGCAGCAACAGGAAGAGCCTCGGTGTGGGGACGCCCTCACCCACGCTGTCCCGGCCCCTCTCCCCGCTCTCACTCCACACTGGTGAGATCTGTTTCCATGTTTGTTTGTTTTTTTTTGTTTTTTATAATCCCAACGGTGTGCAGGATCCTCCGGCAACAACGCTGCACGGGCCGGTCAAATTGATGACGGTGCGGATTGCAGTGGTAATACCTTGTAGCGTTTTGCTTGTTCATATTTAGTCTCACGAGTATGGAGAGGAACGAGAAAATGACTGCTGTCCAGAGTGGTACAACCTTTTCTCAAAAAAAACAATAACTGCAGGGTGGCGCGTTGCCATTTATTAACCTTTCAGCCTGACTTCATGTTTTACTCATACTGGTTAGGAATATATAAACACTAATGCTCTGTTGGATTCCAGCATTGGTGCTCTTGTGCATGTTCATACTGCTGAGAAGTGATTGTACTGATGATACTGCAGTTATGTCTTGATGTTGTTTGGAGACTCCGGTGTTTAAAATGCAGGCGAAGTTGTGAAGTGTGAACACAGGCTTAGCAGTGGGCCTTCAGAAAGTCACATTTCAACATTTGAGTTGCTGAGAAGAAGCAAAACCTTGGCAGTACGGAAACCATTTAAAATCCCGTTTAATACGGTTGGGAGTGACCATGTCAGTTTGTTATGTAGCATGTGGATCTACTATTAGCTTCTCACGTTGTTGTTTGTAAGGTGAAGGCCATCGTGCACACCCACATGGTCACTAATGCAAGATTAGGCTTTTTTCCACCTGGAACTTGGAAGCAACACCTCATGCAGCATCTGGTTCAGACGTATTCAGGTGACCTGAAGGACACCTGCTACAGCTGCTATTAACTGAATTCTGCATAATCTAATGCAGATGTGGATTATGCAAACAAATTTATATAACCCAGTGTTCACAATACGTAGGCAGTTTGCTCGGGTAGATTAAGATTGTAGATAAAATCATTCTGCTACAACTTGAGTACATCTTACGTCAGAATGCCTTATTTATTTGTCTGAGTTGCAGTAACTGCATGGGGACTAGAGGCTTCTCTATGCGTGGCCGCCTTGTTAGCATCTACTGGTAGCCTGGACGTGACGCGTTTAGGGGACATCTGTAAATTGCATTGTCTACCGATAGTCTGTTTGTGAGGTGTTCAGGGGACGTGTAAATTGTAGCTACAGAAAAGCATAGATATGATTGATGAGCGGGCGATTTCTAAATCGTTGGTGTCATCCTCCTGCTTTCTAAATCACAGCAGCAGTGTGTAGATCTGCTCCCTTTTAAACACAGTCATGCCAAGGATTATCTAATCACAGAGGGCAATCAGGCTCTAATTGGATCCTCAACCACTTGCATGTAAACAAACCAGAGTCTCCAGTATACCCAGATCTCCAGACTCTAGCCAAACCAAGTCGGATGGGACTCCCCCTGAACGAAGAGTGTTCGTAGATTGATGGTGTGATGTTTGGAAAAGTAATACCAAGATGATATATTGGACCTTTCTGAGGTGCTGGTTAATGCTGCTGTGTTGCCGATGATTGAGGGTTCCTGCATAGACATGATGACGTGCTTTTTGTAAAACTTCCACTTGTAAATGCAGCCATGTTGTCTCCTCTGTTAAAGTTTTCATAAGTTTGTTATTACAGATGTGAATAGTAGCGGTACTAACTTTTGTCTTTCCCCTTTCAGCTGCGAGCAGCCCTCTGGACAGCCCCCGAAATGTGTCGACCAGTGCCTGCCTCAACTTTCCGTTTGCCCGAAGGTATGTCAGCACTTCAAGGGATTCCCTTGGGGTGATATATTTGTTTTAAAGCATTTAACATCTGTAAGGTTGGGATTTGATTGAAATATTTCATGATGGAACCACATTGTACAGCATTGTACTCTATTCAAATAGTAATAATAGTAAGAAAGGGTTGCACCGTTTTATATTTACACATTTTTTTATTTTCTTGCCAACAACTGTTATTAGTCACCAATTTTAAGGATCCATTAAAACCCAAGTAAACATTAATTTGTTATTATTGAATTTGTTGGAAACTTCATTATTCCCTGTGCTCTGTATATTTTGATATGCATACTTGCTGACAGAAGGTTTTGCATGTTCAGCAGACCCACTGTTTGCTGAGTAAGACTTTATGTTACACCAGCAATTACTTTAGATTAATTAATTGGAATTAGTGCCCACATTTTCCCTCAGTTTGCTTTTGTTTTCCTTCTAAATATGTAAACTTCTCGGAAATTATTTGGTGTTCTAATTGAAGACTTCTACTTACAGGGATTTTAATTTTCTTGCAGTTTTGTATAAGAACAAAACATTAAAGGTTAATAAAAACCGCTTCCAACCAGCAGCATCACTAAATTGCAGCGAGGATATCCTCCCTGCCAAAATGTTCAGGACGCAATACAATATTTTAGGGTTTAGTTAATAAGAATCCTCTCGAGATTCCTCGAAAGAGTCGAGCTGTACATTCAAATTAAAGTCAGTTTTGATACCTGAGTCTGCAGTATGTAGCTGTTGTTTTGCCCTGGTTTTTTGTATTTGACAATATGAACCCGAATGAACGAAATACAAATAAACAAAATTAATAAACAAATAAATGTAATACCTGATCGCACCCTGAGGGTTTCGCTAGAACAGAAGCAGACAGTCTGCAAGACGGAACGAAGTTGAGTAGAAACGGCAGCAAGGTGACTGAGGCTGACTCAGCCGGCAGCGTTCACACCTCCCCTCCCCCCCCCTCCACCAGGTCTGCTCGGCGCCAAATCCCCCTCAGCAGCATGTGTGCAGTCAGATAGAGGGTACCCCCAAAGCCCACTCTCGCATCCTTCAACCTGGTTCCCATGGCAACACGCTTGCCTCGCTCCAGGCATGTGTAGCTTATAAGTGAGGCGCCACCTTAAAGACACCCAAGAACAGTCATTAAAAACCCATGAGCAGTTCAGGTGCTTCGTCCTTCACACTTCTGCTCTGAGAAAATGATTCCTGGCATCAGTTTAAAGCACGTCACGGTTTACTAACAAGATGAGAGGTAATGGGTGAATTTTTTAATCCACAAATATTTAGATTTAACAAGTCCAAGTGTGATAAGACAACATACTTTAATGTCTGTTAAATTCTAATTTCATTATTTCGTTCACACAGAAGTGAAGTGTCTTATCTTGACATACTGATGGATTTTGATCTAATTCTCCAGGCAAACATAGTAGCCCATGATCTAAAAATCCATCCATTGCTCCCAATTGTGCAAACTAGTGTTTTAAATCTTCACTCTGCTTTCACCAATATTTCTGTAACAGCCCTCTTTTTTTTTTCTTTTTTTTTACACAAGTTTCTCCTCTTAGCATTTATCGTGCTGACAAAAGAGATGAATTCCGAATTTCTTTTATTGGGTCATAGATTTTTGATAGGCATCCATCATCATCGTGCTGCATTAATAAAGACTTAAAGCCATGAGGCATAATCAGTGACCCTGCTCATTGGTACTTAAAGCTCTGGTTTTCCAATTTAAGTATATTTTTGACAGTTCCTGCTAGGAGAGGGTAAATAGAGAAAATGTTCCGTAGAGAAATAGTCGTGCCTCGAGTTTTCTTAACTAGCAGGAATTCCCTCTATGTGAGGCCCTTTGACAGGCTGAAGAGATAAATGACGTAAGATTTCTAGACTGCAAATCTGTGATTGTCCCGCAGTTTTCTGTACAACCTCAAGAACTGACCAACTGGAATAATGTAGAGTTGTTCTGGATGGTTAGCTTTAAGAAGAAGCTTTTACAACCACTCAAACCCACATTTTAGTTGCTCATGCTTTAATTTTTTACTTTTTGCTGTTGCAAAAATGAATCTATAGACACTAAAGGAACAAGGTCTTTTCACTGGCAATGCTTTGAAATGAAGAGTCTTTTCTGTTATGTAAAATATAACCTCAAATTAATTTGGTTTTCTACCTACTGACCGTGTCCGGACAAATGAAAACTGGCAAGGGAGGCAACATTGTCAGTATTAATCGCTCAGTTGAATGCCACAGGTCACAGGATCACTTGCCCAAGACTCCTAAAACTCACTGAAGCTCTCTCTTTGCTTTCCTCTTTCTCTGCTGCTGCTGTGATTTCAGTCACTTGGCCCGTGCTGACAGGTAGCTTCTTCTTAAATTATTGCACCCTCTCTGTGTTCCACGTGTTTGTCACAAAATGTTCCTCGTGAAAAACAAATCTTATTCCGAAGCTGCTACTTGATTTTCTATCGCAAAAAAAGAAATACAAACCTTCTGTGAATCAAGGGATGAGAAAAGGAAGCCTGTTATATGATTGGGGGTGGGGTGGGGTGGGGTGGGGGGGCATTCATTTCATGCTCCTGTAGTCACAGGACTCCTCCGTCGTCTGTTATGTAAGGGGTTTCACGTATGAAAGGCAAACTCGTGCTGATGTTGAGGAGTCTTATGTAACATTCATGTCTGTTTCTCTCAGAGCTGAGGGCCGCCGATGGTCCCTGGCATCCCTCCCCTCATCTGGCTATGGAACCAATCCGCCAAGCTCCACTGTCTCAGTAAGTCACCCCGAAACATGGCAGCGTCCTCCCCGGTCGATACATGGCGGCGAGGCAATTCTCACACCTCGCTCAGCCCAAATAGCACATTCGTTTATGCAATAAGGGACAGTGAGTGCCAACACCGAGATGACAAACCGCTAATTGTTTTCCTTCATCGTCTGCTTCAATGAGTCATTCTCCCAGTCAGTGTTAGAAGTAATACACACAGTCTGTGTGGATGCACGTTAATGAGGAGATAAAGAAGTGTGTGTGTGTGTGTGAGAGAGAGACTAACTCGCTGTGTTAGTTATTACAGTAAATACCCTAAAGTGACATTATTTTCTGACAGCTTTTCAACAAACAGACCACATTTCTGTAACTCGAATATATCCCGAGACTTCGGTGTCTGAAAAGATTATTTCCAGACTGCGATATACACATTTCGGGAGGAAAAAGTTCAAAATATACAGAATGTAAAAAAAAAAAAGTACAGATTGGAACCACAAAATTTTGTCCATATAGAGATTTTAAGAATATTACCTATAAAATATCTTCCTTGAGAATAAAGCCGTAATTGTATTTACAGAGTGAGTTTGGAGAAACGGCATTGAAATGAGCAGTATATAATGGTGAATGAGTGCCCTACGTCTATGGTCAAAGTCTGCCATGTGGAGCTATTATAAGGGAGTTTATTGGGTAGGCCCGAGCACAGGCTCAGAGGTCAGTGGGGACAATAGGGCTCTTGAGTGGCCCTCACTGCCCTCTTTATACTGAGGCATTAGAAAGAGACTTCACAGATGCTGTCCCACTGGCACTCTTCCGTTCATGACACGTGGGCCGCAAAATTAAACGAATTGCCGGCAACGCACCGTTCACTTTGAGTTTACTCAGCGCCTCAGTACACATGGAAAATAGCTTATTTGTGTAAATAACGATGCCTCTGTGGGCTTTTATTATTGTTTACTCAACTACCTAAATTGTCGGTGGGGGGGGAGGGGAGTTAATTTTTTTTTTCACATTTTTAACTACTATTCATACACTAGCTAAATTTATGCGCCTCATTTTTCGGCTCCATGGGTGGGTTATCATTTGAGGTGTGTGTTGACTTCTGGTTGGCAGTTGGTTAGAAAAAGTAAATATGAATATGTGAGTGGAAAATTCCCAACAGCCAAATGGAAAAAACTAAACATCAATAAATCATTCATGTTTTTAAACAAATGAGAACAATGAGTAAAGCTTCTTGATTTGACAGGCGCTGGTTCCAATTCAAGGAGAATTCTAAGTACAGGAGACATTTTAGTTTGCAAGGGAAACCTTACTGCTTTTGCCGTTCTCTGACTACCCTGTTTCAACCTCAGCTTTGCCTAACTCATCTGAACACGTTTGTGGTTTTGAGCCTGACTGACCTATCCCTCTATAAAAGAGTGATGCCACTTAAAGGGCAGCAATGACAAGTAGCAACGTCCTCTTGGAAAAAAGGAAACGGCCGGCTTTACTGAAGCGGCGATCTTGACTTTGACAAACACAAATTGCTCCAAATAGCACCTCGTAAATCTGTAAGGCTTAGCGAGGTCGCTCTAATTGTATACTTGGCAACATCGCTTGGTCAGTTTGGGAAGCCGTTCGTCTTTTGTAATGTTACAGTGAAATGTTGGAATGTGTTGCATCCAAAACCTGGTTTATTTGGCTTTTTACTGTGTGCGAGGCCTTTCGAGTCAAACCAGTTTTATTGGGTCATTTAAGGGAGCAGTTGGTAGGATTTGGCAGGATCCATTGGAAGTACAGTAACCCAGAAGGGACAAACCAAACACTGGGTGTAAACAGTGCCTTTACCATAGATTCTCCTGCATGCTTGAAAGGGGAAGGTGAAGCGAGGCAGGTTCAGTTAGTTGCAATCTGCAACCTCACCACTAGATGCCACTAAATCCCTCACACTGCTCCTTTAACATACTTCCAATCTTGAACAAATTTAAAAGCAGCTAGCAGCAACGTAATTAATTCACTACACAAGACATAAAGGCCTCGTATAAACATTGGCGTGTGGTGTTTTTATTTCATGTCCTTCAGAATTTACCTGAACAATAACACTTATCATTCAGTGTTATCTGAACAACCACATCGGGTTGGCGGAGGAGATGGTAGGTGTGGTTAAATAGCCATCAAAAGAATGTCAAGATTTAAAAGCTGCTGACTGTAGAAATAATTTTCTCCTCTAATGGATCCATCGTTGTGTCTGTAGTCCTCCTCATCCTCCCAGGAGCGTCTTCACCAGCTCCCCTACCAGCCGACTCAAGATGAGCTACACTTCCTCTTCAAACACTTCCGCAGCACAGACAGCATGACTGACGAGGATGGACGGCCCTCGGCATTCATACGTCCTCGGTCTCGGAGCCTCAGGTAGTCAATCCGGATTTTTACCCTGCAATTAAATGAGTCTTACTGGCAAATACGTTGTTTCCTTCTATAAAGCTGCATATTCAATTCCCAAAAAGTTTATTTCTGTTGAATATATCAGTAGTTATTCCGAATTATACAAAACATACACATCTCCTAAAAGGTTGGTCTTAAGTCTTTGAGATCCATGTTTCTTGATGCTGCCGTTTATTTTTATAGTGAGTAAAAATGTAGGAAAGCATAGATGGCAGCTTATTGAGTGGAAAGCTGAGCTATCGTAATCGCGTCACCTCACTTTCAAGGCTTTACTGACACCGATTAAAAGGATTTCGACATCTGCTCACAGTCTGTGTCCTTTGACAGTCTTTTTATTTAAAGTTTAAAAAAAATACACAACTCGCTTATGTTTACCTGGCCTTATCAATGATGAAACAAATATGACACCGTACTTCACATTTTGTAAAACCTTTAAATGTCTATTACTACGTCCTGGACCCAGATACATAGTAACATTCACCTGTTTTACAATCCGGACTGAGCCCCGTGTAAACATCTGTTTTGTATTGCTTCTTGGCTCATCGTTAAGTCAACTCAATTAATATTTAATGCATATTAAATGCAGTAATCCTCCTCAAGGGATTAACTACCTCTTCGATGCACAAAACAACGTTCCGGATCAACTTCGAACAGCGACTTCGTGTTTTGCACTGTGCATGAGGTCCCCGGTTTCGTTTGGCAGTTGTAGACTTGTCAGATGTCAAGATGCCACTGCACCATGATGACCACGAGAAATTCACAAGCGAATGCAGAATTTGGCGCCTCAGCTACCTCTCATCGATTGCGCACGCCTGTTGACCAGGCAGGCAGGTGGAGAACTGACTTGCAGAGCTGTGCGGTTTCGACAACTTTTTGTGTGTTGGCTCTGCTCTGTGCTGTTTGTGCGATGCCTGAGTGCTCCGTGTTCTGGCACCATGGTGTGCCGCGTGTGGGCGTGCTAGCTAACGGAGCGCCTCGGGGATCTATCTGATGAACTGTAGTCGAGGGGTGGGCTGGTTTAGGGGAGGTGGGGGTTGGGGGGGGGTGGTTGCCGATGCAGAGTGCCACGGTGAGCTGCAGCAGTCTGTGTTGGGCAGCAGCCATCCGGTGTAACAAAGGTTTCTTTCATGACAAAAAAAAAAAAAAAAAGGCTTATGGAGTCTGTTTGCATGTGATAGGTGTTCCCTCCATCTGTTCTGTTTGAAGCTCCATCAAGCACGATTTTCCTGTAAAAATACACTCGTCTCATCGTCCTCAATACTCAAGTGGCGTTGCAGTAAATGACTAATTGATTGATTTGGATGATTCACACAGTTTGGCCAGAAGAAACCTTGGCTGTCGGTACAGAAACATGAAAACCTGACAGTAAAATCCACTCTGATTGCAGCTTTAGCAGCTGAAGAGCAACAGAAATCGAATGCTGGCTCACATTATTGTTTTTCAGGGGGCTAAAATTAAAAAAAAAATAGTAGAAAATGTTGAGCTCAAAAATTTGCTTTCAGTCCCACCCACACAAGGAGTTCAGAGTTGTCGCGTGTATGTTTGGTTGGGCTGAACTGAATTCACTGCTGGTCATTTCTCGATAACTTTGATGGCCTTGGTGACACAACCTTTTTCACACCCTATCCTTAGCTTAGCTCTGGCTCAGAGGAGAGATGCACAGGATTGTTTATTGATAAATGTCACAGTGTTGATCAATTAAAATCTACTAATTTGTTATTTTATTTCTGTTGTAGCCCTGGGCGATCAAGTGTCTCCTTCGATAACGAGATAGTCATGATGAACCATGTTTACAGAGAACGTTTTCCAAAGGTACGTACTCGATATCTGTATATTAGTATTTGTGCTGAAGACATATTAGAAGCACAAACGTGCTCAGCACTGTGCTGCGCAGTTTGCTGGGACTTAATAAAAACCAATATTGGTTGTTAATCCACCTCAAAGACAAAAACATTTGGTTCCAAGATAGAGAACTGGACAGAAGCTGGGCCTGAGCTTTTAATGCCACAAGTCTCTACAGGTGACAAAACGATTGTTGAGTCACTGGTAGTGATCAACGAATATATGGATCCACCCACAGGAACATTAAGGACATTTAGTGCCACGCAGAGTAAAAATCTACTGCTTCCTTTGAATGTTTTAACTGCATGTTTGTGTGCTTGTCCTCTCTGCAGGCCACAGCCCAGATGGAGGAGCGCTTGTTGGAGATTGTCACCCACTGCTCTCCAGACAGCTCCCTCCCGCTAGCCGACGGGGTGCTGGGCTTCATCCAGCACCAGTTGGTCGAGCTGGTCAGAGACTGTCTGGACAAGTCCCAGACAGGCCTGGTTACCACCCGCTACTTTGCTGAGCTGCAAGAGAAGCTCGAAAAACTGCTTCACGAGGTGGGAAAACAGCCACTTGATTTTTTTGGTCCTACACAAATATTTACTTGATATAAATGAACCTCCTTTATTTTATACTGCAGTTTTACTAAACTCGTTGACTCGTCACATCTACTCGTGCGACTCATGTTACGAAAGGCCATTGATCGAGCAGGGGGGAAATGTGCAATCCGGCATGTCACTCAATAACCGTCCGATAGCCAAAGGCACACACAATAGATCTGGTGGTGGAAATTCTCAGTGATGGCGAGAGGCACTTTTTTGTCACAGGTTTTATGTGTGTTGTGATCAAACATCTATCTTTCTATAGCAACCTCTTCCTCTGTTTCTCTGCCTGCTGTCAGGCAGCAGGCATGGCCAACTCACTGTGCCTCCAGCTGAACTGATTAGTCTGTTCCCATACAGTGGAGCAAATGCTGTTCAGCACACTTGTTAAAAAGTGCAACAGTTTCAAGGATAACATGTCACTTTCACACGTTTGCATTGTCTATGGCTCTTTATTTGTGATGTAATATATGTAGAGATACAGGTTGCTGCTGTTGTAACATTGTTTTTACTCTCACTGCCTGATACTTTTTCTTGGGAAACATCCTGTGGTGTGCAGAAACTAATAGATTTTATTCTTTTGCAAACTAAAAGTAACAAAAAATATATTTGTGCATTGCCTCCAGAATTTTGTAACTAAAGAAGCTTTATGAGAAACAACATTTGAACTCTGAACAGGGCCTTTTGCTGTTTGTCTGCCTCTAGTCATTGTCTATGTGCCTGTTATGTGGAACATAGCAGCTCTACTGATAGCTGCTCTGGCAACTTTCTAACAGTAAACACATTCAATAGTGCTACCTAGAGAAAGTAAAAAGAAAAATGTTTGCGGGAATTGCACCACAGAAATGGTGTTTCCCCAGATTCCCCCCGACTGACGTAACATCGAGCGAGCATGTGAGGATTCTGTGTTTTCCACCGTAGGACGTAGCGCCGTGTGACTTTTCCAGTAACAAGACTGTCTTTCTCAAGCTTCCGCATTGTGACATTCACATTGGATTTCTGTTGTGGGTTGAGCAGAGAGGGAGACTGCAACCCACTTAAACTCGTGTATCTCCACCATTGGTAACTGAGGGGAAAACTAAAGGAGTGTAACAAAGTTTTCTCCGCCCGTCTCCCCTGTCTTTATGTTACCCTATGCTAAGCTAACCACCTGCTACCTGCAGCCTTATATTTAATGGATGGATGACAGTAGTCGTGAGCTTGTCATATTGCAGGCTGAACACTTTTATCTGACTTGGACACAGATGCCTGCTCTACTGTGCAGCCACTGTTTCACCAGCACACAATGTCACTCCAGTTGTCTCGAAAAGACGTCGTGGATGACTCATTAAAGACTCCACCCACCCACCCAGTGATTATTTTAATAATTCCTCATGGTTTAACGTGATGTCATCTCTGATGCAATTCTGTCCACCGGCGTCTGTTTTCATATTTCTGTTAATGCCATACCCATCTGCTCAGAACACACTGTCATATATATATATATATTTAGATTTCCTGTTTCAGTACAAAGCAGTCTTTTTCAGGGAAGGGAGAAGTGCTGCTAGGGGCGACAAACTGTGTCCGTCCTTTTGATCAGTTATGTTCCACGGGCACAGCTCAGCCCCGATGATCCTTTAGGGTCCTCTTTTTGTCAAATTGAATGAAAAGTTGAATTTTTTTGTAGAAATCGGGCGGAGAAAAACCTTTATCCATGATACATTCAGTATAACCCATAATTTCCCATCACCCATCATGTTTCAAAATCTGGCAACATGGAAATCATGGTTTTCCCATTTGCTCCTTCTTTACTTTTATTTGTTTTAGATTAAAACAATTTTTTTTTGCCATGAGTTTGCCTTTTATTAATTTTACTTTGAATACACTCCCTCAGCACAGCACATTCTGCAGAAACAGGTTTAACAAATTTATATTGCTGCATATTTGTTCTTTTATCATTATCTTTTTAATATTGCCCATTTCAACATTAATTGTTTGTTTTTTCATTTTTAATATATTATTTTCATGTGTTTTGTGTTGAGCCAGTTGGTTAAAAGTGCTGCATAAATAAACTTGACACCATCTTTCCCCTGCTCCCCCACTGTTTTCCAGGCCTACGAGCGCTCTGAAAGCGAGGAGGTAACTCTCATCACCCAGCTGGTGAGGAAGATCCTCATCGTAATCTCTCGGCCGGCTCGCCTCCTCGAATGTCTGGTAAGCTGTGGAGGAGAAAATCTCTCCCTGATTAAAAACGAGATTACTTTGAGTGAAAACTGGTAGGAATTGGTTCACTTTAAATGACAGTCTGACCTTTATTCCCACTTAGAAAGTGGAGGTGTGTCACCAGAACATAAACCTCATGATTTTTGAAGGAAGAACTCTGAACAGATTCAATTAGGGTCATTGTTGGTCACCCAGGGATAACTAGGCCTGTCATAATTTGTTTATAATCCTCTAATTGTAATTATTTGAGCTGACCACAATACATTTTTATAAGTGTTTGCATCAGTTTCATTCATCTGTATTAAAAACAACTGGATGAAACAAACAGAAATGTCAGCTTTCCATCATTAGTCCACATCGCTTTTCACCGTTGGAGGTTTGAATGGCGCTTGTTTAATGACATCATCTCATTATGCCTCCTTCTGTTATGTTTTAGGGGCACTTGAGTGGAGAATCAGCGCCACCAATTGTTTATCTTGACGTACTTAACTTCTACTAGTAGACCGACTGTGTTTTGATAAGCATCTGTTGACATTATCACAGTGGATTTAGCTGCAAAGCCAAACACCACCACCGATAAATGTCTCCTCTGGCTCATAAGGTGTATTATTGAACGACGATTACGCTTATACTATAAGAGTAGAATAAAATGATCAGACAAATGCAATCAAATTATGAATCATCATTTTTTTGGATTAGAATTCATCATCAGCTAAAATGTAATGATTGTGATGGCTTTGAGCATATCTAAAGTAGTAAATCAAAAGCAAATAGACTGCTCAGAAGCTGATGACCCCCCCCTGAGTTGGACCACTGACAGATTAAACACTTACCTTTGCTGTTTCCTGCTTTTGAGTCCAGTCTGGCAGGATATTAGCTTCAGACAATCCACAGTAATTACACCTGAATGCTGTTGACAGGAGTTTGACCCGGAAGAGTTCTATCACTTACTGGAAGCAGCAGAGGGTCACGCCAAAGTCGGCCAGGGAATCAAGACGGACATCCCGCGGTACATCATCAGCCAGCTGGGTCTGACACGGGGCCCATTAGAAGGTAAGAGGAATCGAAGCTTTGCACTCCCAAGTGGAGAGAGTCCCAGTCCTCAGGATACGTGGGACATTATGTCAGCATGCCTTCTCTTACCCTGTGACTCTGTAGATTATTTTACAGCACAGGTACTCCCAAATGGGAGAGAAGTCGATGATCTGATTAGGTTTCGGCATGAATTAGCATTTCAATGATTTCACAGACATTTCTATAACTCTGTAACACTTTAAGGTAAAAAGTTCAAATTAATATGAAGTGTGCGGCATGCAGACCAAGGTGTCCAAAGTTTCTAATTATTGAGTTGATAAGCTTGATTAGGGTCAAACAAATGTTTCTCGTGAATTTGATAACTCAACAACAATACATAGTAGAGACTTCATACTTCTACCACATGTTCCCTATATGGAATGGAGGATGTGGTGAGATTCTTTTTGGTGCCCTGTCACAGACATTTGCATATGAATGAGCCCTCTGTGTGGTTTTTTTTTGTTAAACACCTCAATTCAAACACAACCAGGGACACGGGGACCATTACAGAGATGTGTTTTTAAAGCAGCTGGAGACGTCTTTTGTAACTGTCACTCTCTTCATATGTTACTTGGTGTCACTTCATTTGGATTAAATCCTACAATAAGCACCATACAGCAACACATTTGTATCAATTCAGACTGGACAAAGGCACCCTACAGTGTAACATGTAATCCAGTAAAACAGTTCAGGAACTTGTAGAATTTTTATAAAAAGTTTTACTGCAACATATTTAGCTTAAGGCACCAGGTTAGTGTAGCTTAACATTCAACACATGACGAGTTTCCAAACACCGGAGCTCGAGGACGAAGGAATAATAGAGGGAGCTGAAGAAAAACATTTTCTCCCTCTGTTTTTTCTAGACATGGTGCAGCTCGATCAGTTTGATGCCAGCCCTTCGGTGTCAGTGGAATCAGATGTCCATGTGGAGGTAAACTCACAGTGTAGTTATTGCTGACTAACGCACTTTCTTCATGCATCTCTTGTTTCCGATTGTTTTTGAGCCGCGTTTGAGCGCGAGTGTAGTAAATGTGTCCGCAGAGGATCAAGGCTGTTGTTGTTTAGTGGTTTCCAGTAACACAGTGAGCCATTTTATTAATTATTAATTATAATTAATTATTATTAATTAATAAATATTTCAAATCGGAGTCTTCTTTTCGTTAAGTGGGTTACAGGGAGAGCAGATACGTTTAAGTGAAATCTGTTCATGCAGATTAAGCAGAACATGTTAGAATTATAGCATATGATGTTTAATTCAAGGCTGTTTGCTTATAGAGCTAAAAATCTTTGAATTGATTTAGATGTGAAGACTCTATATACAGTATTTGGACCACAAGTTGGCTCTTAATATACAGTGGAAGAAAATGTGTAGGAATATTATTTATAATTCTACCACGAATCCTGGTTTTATTGCTTCTACGTTTAATTTTTTACTTATCCATAAAGCATCGTGTTTCTGCTTCATCTGTACAGAATAAGGCGCCACAGACGCTGACTCCAACTCGAAGGAAACCTTTTGAGAGCGATTTTGACACCATCAAACTCATCAGTAACGGCGCTTACGGGTAAGATGAAAGCTCCACTGTTTGATTTTTTTTATTTTTTTTTTTAATCTTAGAAGTGTTTTTTTTAATGTTTAACTCTGTCTTTGCCCATGTTTTCTATGTAAATATCCTTAAAAGATTTTTAAGACTTGTTATTGTTAGGTGTAATGATGATAGGTCTAATGTGGGTTGTGTGGTTTTTGACAGGGCGGTGTATCTGGTCCGACACAAAGAGACCCGCCAACGGTTTGCCATGAAAAAGATAAATCGCCAGAACCTGGTGCTGAGGAACCAGATCCAGCAGGCGTTCGTGGAGCGGGACATCCTGACCTTTGCCGAGAACCCCTTTGTTGTTTCCATGTTCTGCTCTTTTGAGACGCGACGTCACCTCTGCATGGTCATGGAGTATGTAGAAGGTAAGGTGGAGAGAGGCTGCTACGAATGACGCATTTTATACAGCCATATGTGGAGGCATTGTGTTTTTCAGGTTGTCAATCCATCCTGTGCTTGTGAAAATGTTATCTTAAGAATGCTTTGTGGGAATTCTTTCAAATTTACCACAAATGTTTACATAGATGTGAACTCAAGACCATCCCCTGTTATGAACTTGAATTCTCCGTAATGCCTTGAGGGAATTTATTCAAATGTGGTACAAATTGTAGTTGTTAGGTTATAGTTCCTTGATTGTTTATTTTACTAGCAGATTATACTGATAAGTCCATGGTTCAAATTTGCATTATCCAGTAATACATACATAGGTTGTGTTGTTGGACATTCAGTTTCAAGGCAAATAGGTTTTAAGGTTTTCTGTTTTGTTTAGGTGGAGATTGTGCCAACTTGCTCAAGAACATGGGCCCGCTGCCTGTAGAAATGACAAGGATGTACTTTGCTGAGACGGTTCTGGCTCTTGAGTACCTTCACAACTATGGCATCGTGCATCGGGATCTCAAACCTGACAAGTGAGAACATTAACCAGATTCCACTTTACTATTGCGCAACGTTTTTGTGTGAGACCAGCAGTTCAGTTTGTAAATTCTGGCTTCTATCTTTGGAAATACTGTATAAATATTAAGATCCAGCTCTGGCCGAGTACTCCTGCTTTTATTAGGATTCATTAAATTTAACATTAGTAAATTACTGAACAAATATTCACTCCTTCTTCCCCTATTATATTTCAGCTCGGCTAGAATTGGATGAAAGTATAAAAAATAAAATGCTTTGCTTTTGCTGATGATTTTCTTTTTTGGGTTTTTCCACCCAACAGTTTGTTGATTACATCCATGGGACACATCAAGCTGACAGACTTTGGTCTGTCTAAAATTGGCCTGATGAACATGACCACCAACCTGTACGAGGGTCACATGGAGAAAGACACAAGAGAGTTTATTGACAAACAGGTGAGGAAAAACATCCGTTTGAGACAGCAGTATGATCGAGACAGCTGCTTGACTTTGTCCAAACTGATCTTTGTTGGTTGGCTTCTGCAGGTGTGTGGCACTCCAGAGTACATCGCCCCCGAGGTGATCCTCAGACAGGGCTATGGGAAGCCAGTGGACTGGTGGGCGATGGGGATCATCCTCTATGAATTCCTGGTCGGCTGCGTCCCGTTTTTTGGCGACACTCCGGAAGAGCTTTTCGGACAAGTTGTCAGCGGTGGGTGTTGAAATGAGAAGATGACCATGAGAGGAAATATGTGCACCTGTTTTTCAAATATCTAGTCAGTCAGTAGGTGTGAGAATTAACTCTTCGGTGCCCATTATTAACAAACCTACAAAATACAAGTATGATAGAGAGCGACATCTTTGACAAGTCAGTCAAAACAAACTGCTGCTCGATCTTTAATGTCTTTGTATGACAGAGATTTTGAAGTTATTTTATATGTACCTCCTCTGATTGGCTTGTGTTTTTTTGATTGTCAGATGAAATCATTTGGCCTGAGGGAGACGATGCCTTACCTGCTGATGCCCAGGATGTGATCACCCGTCTGCTGAGGCAAACCCCGTTAGACCGGCTGGGAACAGGTACTGCTGAGCAATTCAGTGGTGATTGATACCAAAGAACTGTATTTCCTTGAAGTTATAAAATCCAATACAAGATTTTTGTTTCAAGAGGGAAATCAAACTTTACTAAATAGCATATACAAAGGCTGAATTTATAAAAAAAAAAAAAAAGTATATAATATTAAAATATAGGAGTAAAGAAATGTGGGGAATACGGTGGAGCCACGAAGAGGATATCTTAATAATTGCTTGCCACTGAACTTGATGAAAACTGTGAATACTGTGTGGTTGTAGGCGGAGCCTCAGAGGTGAAGCAGCACCCCTTCTTCCTGAGTTTGGACTGGAACGGACTCCTCCGACTGAAAGCCGAGTTCATCCCTCAGCTGGAGGCGGAAGACGACACCAGCTACTTTGACAGTATGTTTCCGTTTCCTTTTTTATTGTGTTACATCTTGACTGCAGGACTCACAAATTATTTAGATCAAAATATTAACCAGTCTGAGAGCAGTGAACAGCATTTGTTGGTTCGGTTTATGACAGGATCTCACTTATTATTCAGAAGACCTTTTGCTGATTGAATATCGATGTCCAAATAAATCAACATCTGTCAAATAGATTACAGTTTTGTGCTAAAATTTTCCATATTTTGTGAAAACGATGGGTTTTTCCAGATAATACTGTGTTGAGTGATGATTTCTGTTTGGGATTCGACTTCTGAGTTTGAATGCATCTTGATTTCTTGATATATTTTTTTTTCCTTTTCTGTAATCAGCTCGTTCTGAACGCTACCATCATTTAGCGTCTGACGAGGATGAGGAAACCAATGATGAAGAGTCTTCTTTGGAGATCAGACAGTTTTCTTCCTGGTCACATCGCTTCAGCAAGGTAAAGACTGCTTCGGTCTGTTGAAAGACGACATATTTGGATGTTTTTAAAAGTGGTCAGTCCTTTTAAAAAATGGGTACAAAAGACGTGCATCATTATTTCTAAATAATATTTAGTAAAGTATTACATCCTTCATATTCAAAGGAAACATGACTCACCTTGTTCCCGTTTGTCATTGAAGGTTTACAGCAGCACAGAACATCTTGCGACGCCCTCCAACCTAAGCTTCTCCTCGGACCGCAGCCACAGTGAGGAAAAGGAGGACCGCGGGGACACGGGAGGACTCGGCCCCTCCCCGAGTCCAGCAGATGGCAGTGTGGAGCACAGGCAGTCTGGACGCATGGCCAGGTAGACCCAAGTGTACAATATATGATACTGTATGTCATGGGCTCCTTTTATTTCTCTTAAATTTGTATAGTTCATCTAATGTCTTTTTTCTGTTTGGCACTTTTTTTTTTGTGAAAAGCTGCCAAAACAGAGCAGGAATAAACAGTTCAGTGTTTGTATGTTGATCCTTTGAACTTTTGCATGAGCTGATTTACTCATCCAACTGGTCTTTGACTGTATGTAGCCTTCGCCCCCGGGCCTCCTCTGGCTCCTCCCAGTCTGAGAGGAGCAGCAGCCCTCTGGTGATGAGCAGCACTCACAGCCTGGAGACGATGCCCCGCTTCGCCCTTTCCACCGATGATGAAGGTAAATCCAGACTTTACACATTTCTTTTCACAAGATGTACAGGTATTTATACCACAGTTGTCAACAGCAGGCATATTAACATGTGACTTACCCTTCTTCCTGCGCTGTGTGCAGCTGAGGTCGTGGTTTCAAACCTTCGGAGGATCAGGATCCGCAGCAACAGCACTGGGGCCAAACACTCGTCCCCCAAGGACCTGGCCGGCCCTCGACGCTTCGGTAACCAGCTGGAGACGCCGGACAGACAGAGGCTCCCCTGTGGAGGAAAGGTTCCCAAGTCAGCCTCCGTCTCAGCTCTGTCTCTCATCATCACTACAGGTACAGGAGGCTGCCAGCACCAGCGAAAAGTCCAGCAGAAGACAAATAACCGAACAATGAGCCACTGCTCTTTGACACACAACCTTTAAACAAAAATACCATAAATGTAAACACAGAATGGGATCCTGCTGTCACTCAAATCAACTTACAAATTTGGGTAAACATGAAAGTAAAATAGGTCTATGTTTAGAATCATAAAGGTTGAGGTTATGAATGTGTTTATCTGTAACTTAATGTAATGACGTCAAATTTGTACGGTTACAATAACGACCCTGTGTTTGCTTCAGATGACTCGCCCAGCAGCCTCCAGCCCGGTCCCATCTCCCCACGCTCACTGTCTTCCAACCCCTCGTCCCGTGACTCGTCCCCTAACCGTGATCTGTCCCTGAGCCCCAGCAGCCTGAGGCCACCCATCGTCATCCACACCTCGGGGAAGAAGTACGGCTTCACCCTGCAGGCCATCCGCGTCTACATGGGCGACAGCGACGTCTACACTGTGCATCATATGGTGTCGGTGGGTGTTCACTTTGAAACCTGCCTATTTAAGACAGACAACTTAAAGTAGTCCTTGTTTGTTTCAAATGTCATGTGTCCCAACTTGTGTGTTTTATTTTGGTGAACCCAAACGAGAAGAGAATGATATAAAAAGGTTGTTATGTAATGCTCAAATCAAACTCCTCTCCTCACCGTTGTTACAGAGTGTGGAGGAGGGCAGCCCGGCTCACCAGGCAGGTCTCTGCACCGGGGACCTCATCACCCACGTGAACGGAGAGTCGGTTCAAGGCCTGGTCCACCCAGAAATGATAGAACTGCTCTTGAAGGTGCAAGAGCTCGCTCACACTAATGCGGCAGCTTCTCAGCTAACCTAAAAATTGTATTATTTTCTTTTTATCTTGACACAAATTCTTTCATTCTTATGAAATGTGCAGAGTGGCAGCAAGGTGGCTCTTCAGACGATAGCGCTCGAGAACACGTCGATCAAGGTCGGTCCAGCTCGTAAAACCAAACACAAAGGCAAGATGGCTCGTCGCAGCAAGAAGAGCAAGAGGAGAGATAACTATGACAGGTGAGGATCGTGTTGTTTCCTCGCAGTCGCTGCAGCTCTGCAGTGTTACTCATCCTATGTTTACTTCGTGAGGTTGCCAACTGCTGGATGTTGTCAGTCCTTTGTCTCCCTCTAGTGTTTGAAACTGTGTTTAGTCACGTAGAGAAAGCAGCCACATCGACAAGGAGAGTTTTTTTTTTTTTTTTAAGTTGCCTGTATGAGAAGGTTAACTGACATAAATCCATGTGAAGTTTAACATGCGTGTTGATGTTGTGATGCCAACAGACTGATATCCTGGCTGCTTTGGAGGGGATGAGTGTTGCTTCACAGCTGACAGAGCTACAAAAATAAATCCCATCTCTTGGTCTTGTCCGTCTCCCAGGCGACGCAGCATCTTGAAGAAACTGTCCAAGCAGAGCACAGTGATGCACAGCAGTCGCAGCTTCTCCTCAGGTCTCCACCACTCCGTTTCCTCCAGTGAGAGTCTCCCGGGCTCCCCGACACACAGCCTCTCGCCCGGCCCCTCCACACCCTGCCGGAGCCCCGCACCTGACCATCAGGGCTTTGGTGAGTTCAGCGTGACTTCAGGGTTTCGGATGAGAAAATGAAATGGTTCTGATTGATCTAAAAGAAGCAGTCAGTAGAGATTTCGCTGATTACGCACATCTTTTGTCACTGTGATCCTCTTTTAATGGCATGGATCGTGTGCAGTTAAAGTCTAGATATTAAAGAAGTTGTGTGAAGTATTTGATAAGAGTTTTATTTCTGCTCTTCAGACAATAACTCTCCTCAGAGCACGTCTCCGTGCTCCAGCTCTCCCAGCTCCCCCGCCGCACACATCCGGCCCAGTTCGCTCCACGGCCTGGGCTCCAAGCTCAGCACGCAACGCTACACCAAGGTGGGCCGTCGTAAGTCGACCAGTAACATCCCCCCGTCGCCTCTGGCCTGCAACTCCTCCTCCAACCAGCCGCTTTCCCCACAGCGCTCGCCCTCCCCGCTGCCAGGCTTTGCCAAAACCCTCCACACCTACCACGGAAAAACCCTGTCGCCCCCCACCATTGTCAGACACATCGTCCGGCCCCGCAGCGCCGAGCCGCCTCGTTCTCCTTTGCTCAAGAGGGTGCAGTCGGCCGAGAAACTGTCTGCAGTGTATCATGCTGACAAGAAGTCGTACGCCCCCCGCAGGCACACGCTGGAAGTGCCGTTTTTTTGTGAGGGGGACCTGCTGGGTGACCTGGAAGTAGAGGGGGCCTACGGGGGCTCATACATCGGGGCTGACCACAGCAGATTGGGAGGCTACATTAGCAGCCAAAGGATTGAGCGATCGGAGCAGTTGGTCGTGATGCGGAAGCTCAACCTGTCGGAGCGGCGAGACTCCTTCAAGAAGCAGGAGGCGGTGCAGGAGGTGAGCTTTGACGAGCCAGAGGAGAAAACCAGCACCACGGTGACGGGGACCACCGCAGCTCCAGGAGCCCAAACACAGCCTCAGCCTCAGCAGCAGCAGCAGCAGCAGCAGCAGCAGCAGCACAGGATGGTGTGGAGGGTCACTCGACCGCAGAGCAGCCAGGAGGTGGAGGTGGAAGTGCCGGTGGTGAGGAGGTTCACACTGGTGCCCCAGATCGCTGTGCAGGGCTCCACGGAGAGCGAGGAGCAGGACGAGTGGGAGCCCTGCTCAGATGGAGAGGACTCCACTGAGAAGCCGGAGCTGGAGATGGGCATCCCTTCATCTCAGCAGCAACAAACGGGGCGTCCTCTCGCTGACTGCAGTGGCAGTCGGGCAGAAACCACTTCGACTGGTCCTCCAGTTGCACCAGCAGCAGAGAAGAGCAAGTGCAGAGAGGAAACTCCCCCAAAAGGATCTCAGAGAAAGTGACCGCTTATTTCTACTGCTCGTATCTTTTCTTTTAAGTCTTTCAAGAATACCATGAATTCTAGCGGAGTTGTTTCCCGTCAGCCCCAGACGAACTGCAGTTTGTAAACTCATTCACAAACTTGTCTGGCTGAAAGAACGGGAGAAAATTTTACTTGAATTTTGTATTGTAAATATTTGTTGTCAGGCATTGCAGACTCTCTGGTCTTATTTATTACATTTGTAAAGTCTGATGAAATTGTAACAGGGCAAGAGGGAAGTTCTTATTGGTTGAACAGCCAAGACTCAACATTTTTGTATCCGTAAAATGTGCTTTTATGTCTTTGGAATGGATTTTTTTTTTCTAGAAATGTCTATTTTTTAAATAAATCGTTGCGGTACAGAGTACGTAGTTGAGGTATTGCAGGGCAAAACTGTTGAAGGACCAAAAGGTATAAGAAGTCAGACTTTTTTTCCCCTTAATAATAATAATAATAATACTAATACTAATAACAATAACAATACATTTGATTTGTAAAGCGCTTTTCAAGATTCTCAAAGACACTTTACAGGTTAAAATGATCAAGACAACCCAATACGAGTATAAATCACACAACAATCGCGTTAAGATCTGCTGATAATAGTAAAAACAATACGAATCAAAAACATGAAATGTTGGATGTTTAGATTTAAACTGGGCAGCTGTTAATCTTCATGAACCTGAGACTGACCTGTGATTCACACTGAGAGCAACATGACTGATGTCATTTTCCAATCAGCTGGGTTTCATCTGCAATACACAACTACAACACACACGGACACACTTAATGTCCTTCACTTGAGCCTCTCATGGCACTGCACCCTCCAGTAGGAATAACATAGAAGCTAACAAGCCCTAATTCGACAGCAAGAGAAAAATACTGGAGTTGTATGAACCTGACAAACTTTGCGCAGCCATAATTCTTCCATTTCGCACTCATCAGGGAGAACTATTGTTCATGAAACAATCACATCGGCTGGTGAAAAAGAAGCTCTGCGTTTCCTGATTAGTTGTTTGTTTTCTACGTACAGTAGAAGTACTTCCACTGACTTGTTGCTCATGTTCCTTGCAGTGTGAATTCGCGGTCACAGTGTTGTTTTTCATTCGGTCAGTGCAGGATAACGTTGCAAATAATCCCACAGAGAAACTACCTGGATGTGATTTTAAAACCAATCTGTTCCGAAGCCGACCTGAAGGGTTTTACGTGCCATGATATCAGTGCAGAGTCCTCCCAGCCATAAATGTTCACACAGAAATGTCAGTACAATCGTTTTGACTTTTTTTTTTTTTTTTTTAAACTATCTCTTTTCCACTGGTATCGTAACCTTGACAACACCTCATGAAGCTGTGGATGTTGCACACTCATGTTTGCGTTGACTACTTTTTCAGTCCTAATTTGAACACTGATGCAGGACGGCTTTATGTCTCGCTGTAAAAACACTGAGATCTGTTTTCTTCAGAGGGAATCACAGGATTATATTTTCTTTTTCTTTTTTAATGCTTGTTTAAAACATTTATGTTTGGACTTTCCTCTCCGATCATGATGACACATTTTGAACTTTGTCGCATCCTCGTGTGTTTTATTGGGAGTATTTGTTTCAAAAACGTAGCGTTTGTCTTCGTTCTTTTTACGAGCATGAGAGACACCATGCCCAGACAACCTGTTACTACTTTATGAACTGTGTAGTGATGTTTACATTGGAGGGGAAAGTGCTCGTGTATTTTTTGACATAGGTTTTGTAACTGAATGTGAAAGATAAGCTAAAAAGAGAAAAGAAAAAAGGAGAGGGACACATTTACAGTGAATCCAAACCCAGGGCTTCTTTGAACAAAATGTTGTTGTCTTTCTATCGTACAAATATTGATGTATATTTTGGTAACGAGGCTGTGTATAATTCCAGATGTGTTGAAGGACATAATATGCACAATGACCTTTTGTGGCACCAGAGGGAGCTGCTGTTGGGGTTTCCACACAGCTTGGATGGACTTTATATTTTTCCACTACTGACATGGAGTTTTGAGCTTTGTTGTCTTATTTGTCAGAGGCTGTTGCTGGCTTTTTGTACGGACTGAGTCTTCTGTTTATAAAGCATCAGAATTGTTGATGTGTTTCTTAAACTCCTCTCCCTCCTCGAAAAAAAAACAACAACAAGTCCTTAAACCTCGTGATGATGACCTCGCAGGATGTTGTGTTTGTGAACTGAATGCTGGTCACGTCGCTGAACGGCTCAGTTGTTTTTTTTTTGCAGTCTGACAGAATTGTTTACAATGAACAAACATGCTTTGTACTGTACAAACATTTTATATTCTGTGGCTGCACATGATGAAACTCTCCTCTTTGATACCATGAAAGAAATATCATAACTGTTTTTGTTTTGAAGAAACTGTTCTTGAAGAGTAATTAAGCACCAAACTGAGAAGCATTTTGTATATTTACATGTGCATAAGTAGCAAGATTATTGTCTGATTTTTGTAGCCTGTTTTCTTAGATGTCATGAAGAAGGGAGACATGTTTAACGCGGATTCGTTTTTGCTGCTGGAGAAACTTTTGATATCTTGTATACACTGAACTGGGTTTGTAATGGTGCATATTTGCATTAGAACGATGTCTTACAAAGTCATGCTAAAGCAGGATGAATAATGAAGAATCATTACTCAAGGGGTTTATTATTACATACAAAGAATACAAGCCAGATGAACGAAAATAGCCTGTTCAACATTTGGGAAAAACTCAACGGTCGGCAAAGGCTACAGAGTTTTACAAAACATCACTGATACACTTCAAAGCTGCACATTTAAAATGATAAGTTATGATGTGTTTTACTAACCTGGATTCTTATGTGAATGTAAACATGCTCGTGCTCGTCTCCACCGGCTAAAAGTGTCCCATCACCGCAGTGAGCGGTGAACACTTTGGCCGCCGGAGGTCAGCCGGTGTTCAACGTACTCTTAAAGAAGCAAGTGGCAGGTCAGAGCTGTTGTACATGTGCATGTGTTCTCCTGTGGACTCTTCTGTTCAGTGCATGCTGCATGAGACAAGCACACAGCTGTAGTACTTGACTGCATGGTATACCGGCGTCGCCGCCCTCTACTGTGGTCTCTTGTGCAACGAATAAACTTTGTATTTCTCTTTGACTCTTCTCGCGTTGACCTCCGCTGATGTTCGAGTCTCGTGGACATTGTGATCGTTTACTACGGAGAACTTTATGAAGTCACGGACTGTGTTGTTTCAATGCACTGATGTGGGGAAATAAAGAGATGATTTGCAGGTTTTAAGGTGGATGAAGCGTCTTACTCTGATATATAGGCACATGTTGTGTTTAATTTTGTCTTATTATTTATTAGACTACTTTAAAGATAAAGATTTGACACAATGTATAGTATAAAAAGGTTTTAAAAAATATAGCCGCAAGCAGAAATGATCGGGCACCAAGCAAATTGCAAGCAGTCAAAGACAAGAAGCACCGAATACTTAATCACATGCACACACTGCTACATTGTTGGCTAGTTGTACTTGTCCACTAGTGGATCCGAACCATGGATCTTCAGGTTTCCAGAGAAGATGACTTAAAGACTGCGTCACTGGAGAGACATGCATTTGCACATTGGTACTTTTACTTGTGTAAAAGGATCTGAACACTTCTTCCACTAATGATATGTCTTCGTGACACAAGAAACATTTCGATATAGGTAGATAACAACTAAAGTAAAAACATTACACTTTTTCCTTTATCTTTCTACTGGCCACGGTGACATAATTCTCTTTATATATCGTTGAGACATTGATGGAAAAAAAAAGGATTTGTCCCTTCCTCTCGTTTGCATTGTGGCTCCGGAAAGTCTCCTTTGTTTTCTGTCTTATTTGCAAGTGATTCTTTCCTCATCTAATTGACGACTCCCGGTGTCCTTATCTTGTGACCTACAACCAACTCTGTATTACCATACGAAAGCAGACACAAAGGGAATGGGGGGTGACTGTCAATTGTTTGTCAACTGTATAAACTGAGAGAAAAGAAGGACTGCAAAGGAGGACGGCGGAGGAGAGGACTGCTGGGGGAAACCAGGCTGGGTAGAGCCCGGCTGGGCCGAGGACTGTTGGGAGGACTGCTGGAGAGAGTCCTGCTGTAGAGAACTGCTGGAGCCCTGCTACAGAGGACTGCTGGGGGGGAACACTGCTGCACACCTCTCTTTGAGGGTGCATGTAGTTGCTCCTTCTTGCAAGAATAAAATGTCCGATGTGTTTGATTTTGAACCAAGCCTCTTGAGTAATTTTTCCAACAGACATGGACGTACAAGTAGCCTATTTATGCTCTGGTACGTCAAGCACAATTTTTTTTTTTAAATCACAGAAAATCACATAAAGGTTTTTTTCTTTCCTACTGAGCTACTACCGAATTTTTGCCTTTTAAATAAATAGATTTTTTTTTTTAAATCGAATTCCAGTGGTATTCATGTGTGACAGACTTAAAACTGTCACATTTTTTTTCAAACCTCTAAAATACCCGATTGCAATGCAGCAGTTGCTCATCCTGGCCGCCAGGGGGTCGCTGAGTTGTGACGGAACCGTGGAACACCACAGAAGAAGACCCGTGTCCTTCACAACAGCTAACATGGCTACTGCAACGAAAATCATTCAGCGACTGCGAAATCTTTTATCCGGGGTAAGCAACAGAACCACGGTCAGACTTCTAAATGGAGTCGGGACGTGCTGCGGATATAATATCAATTCTTTGTGGGTTTTATTTATCGTAATACTTTACAACAGGAACGTTTAGTGTAAGCTGACCAGCTCGTAGCTGCCGGCCGGTCAATTGATCAGCTGTGTTGGGAGCTCGCGTTACACGCTGTTCGTGTAAAAGAGGCAATCAAGTCTTTGTTTTAACGATGCGGGGCTCGGTCGAATTGAACATCTGCTTTTGTGGTTTTGTTTTTCCAGCATGACCTGCAAGCTAAACTGCAGCTGCGGTACGAGGAGATTGCAAAGAGGTAAGATTTAATTAAGAGCCCTGACCTGTGAAGTTGTGAAGGTTAACCGAGCTTTTAGTTGGTGATGTGTCATTTACATTGTTGTTGAATGCGCATCAGTTTTGACACAGAAAGTAAAGCTAGAAAAGACCTGAATGGTGACATGTTACCGACGACATAAAGCTGCTCTGACGCCGTCAGGCTCCCGCAGGGAAATACTGTCAATTGATTCAACACCTTTACGTCAGGTGTTTTGTCTTTTTTTTTTTTTTAAATGTGTCAGACCACGCACGTCCCAAAACAACCTCTGCTTGCACCACATCGCGTCTGTTTTGTTTTTTTTAACCTCACGCCACTGGTGGGTCAGGCATTACAAACTTAAGCTGTGCATCTAAACCCTGTTTAAGTTTCATACTCATATGCGGATCTAAATGAGCCTCATTCACCAATATGTTGCTACGTCTTTTTCTTAAATTAGTTCTCAAGGAAGGTGCACAAAAAGTGTGGGTCGGATTCGTGCCGTGTCCATAGATGCGTTTGCACCTGTGTTTTTACAATGATGGATCCAATGGTTCTTTTAGGTTTTAGTTGTTCCTAATCCACACGCCCTGCCAGTCTGCTATAAAGAGGCATGAGACCGGAGGGCCGCGTGAACACATAAATTGCAAAAAAAATTAAGGGAGAAAAGAGAATTTGAGATAAACGTAAATAAAGCAGCAATAACAATGGCATGACGTTGTATTGCCACCAGACCAAAATGAGGGAGGCAACCGCTCTGGCGTTCCTCAGCCTATTAGGCCGGGTTTTTGATTGTTCTGAATCTTTTTCCTGATGGCGGGGGAACAAACGGAGAGTGACCCGGGTGTGTGTGATGTCTTTGCAGATGTTTCCTGCCTTCTTGTGGAGGCGGCCAGCATACACAGAGTTCAGGTCAGGGAGAGTAACTCCCCACAACCCTCTGCGCTGTTCTCACCACCCGGGCCAGATCCTTCCTGTTCTCTGCTGTGCGGCTGGCATACCACACAGTGAAGCACTAACACAGGGTGGTTTCTATTGTGCTTCTGCAGAAGCTTACCGGAAGTTTAGGGGGCAGGCCAACTTGTTTTAGCTTCCTCAGGAAGAAGAGCCTGTGCCGGGCTATCTTCACCAGGTGGGTTGTGTTCAAGGACCAAGTGAGATCTTCAGTTATGTGGAGTCCCAGGAATTTGACGCTGTCCACCCTCTCCACCTCTTCCCCACTCATGTAGAGTGGAGAGGGTGTGGTCTTCCTGGTTCTCCTCTTTGGTCTCGGTGGTGTTCAGGACCAGGTTGTTGTCCGAGCACCAGTCAGCCAGATGTTGGACCGCCTGTCTTTAGTGCGTCTCGCCGTTGTTGGAGACGAGTCCCACCACAGTGGTGTCGTCGGCAAACTTCACTATTGTGTTGGAACAGTCCTGGGTGAGGAGGGCCGGGCTGAGCACACAGCCCTGCGGTGCTTCTGTGTTCAGGATGGTGGTCTACGATGTCCGGTTCCCTATCCTGACATTCTGTTTGAAAGAAAGTCCAGAATCCATTGAACAGAGTGAGGAGTCATTATCAGGGAGAGGTGGTCTGATTAGCCGAGGTATGGGGATGGTGCAGCTTTGTATGCTCCCGAGATGTTGGTCTAAACTTTAGTAGCATAGCATCAGTGCTGGATGTTAAAAAAAAAAAAAAAATAATGGGAAGGTTCCCACTTACTTCACCGTGGGAAAAGCCTTTGCTGGGTCTGCATACACTTTCAACTCTACCCTTCTGTGATTGGTTGTGCTGCAGCCGGTGAAGGTGGTCCCTCACCTTAACTCTCCCATAATGTCGCAGCCAAACACACTTGCCTGGCCCGGGTATGCAGGTCATCTGTACTTGATATAGGAGGCTGTTAGTGCCACAATTTGCCTATATTTTCACGTGATTTACATTCAAAACAAAAAATGTTATGCTGCTTTAGTCGTCAAAAACAACGCTGTTTATAGCGCTCTGTGAAGTACAGAAAACCCTGCTTAATACATCATCAGTTAGGTAGTTCTGTAATGCAACACGTTAAATCTCCACTTTAAATACAAAGCCAACAAAAACAGTGCTTTTTACATTATTTTGAATGTAAATAGCGTGAAAATATATTTATAATTGCGGCATTAACGACCATATTAGTCTTATAATTTTAAACAACTGAAATAAAGTCATTGAAATAGGGTAGAATATTATTCAAAAATTATGGACATTTCTTCTTAAGAACGGTTTTGTGAATATGTTCTCAGAGATACCAGAAATATCAGGCTGAATATAGGTGAAAAATATATAGATAAAAAAATAAAAAGCTTTGAGAATTTATGTCAGTGTAATTATATTCAATCCTCTCACATAATTGCAGTGTGAAACAAAAACTGAAAGGATTAAATGTTAAGAATGTAACAACAACATAAACAACCTAAACCTTGGTCTGGATTGTCAGGTTTAATGAGGACTAGGATCAAGCTAAAGCTTCCAGACAGGAAGGACAGAAATTATTTTCAACGTCAACAAAAGGGGGAGAAAATATTAAGGGGTGAAAGCACCTTGTGTTTTAAAATATTCCAGCAAAGTTGCAGAACCTGTATGCAGCCTCGAAAAATCCTGACATTTCTAAAGTCCATTTTCCGATGCTTTTTCGAAAGGACACAGCCTCCACCCAAACTGGCTGTCGGCCCGAGCCACAAGTACGCCGACAACTACTATTTCACCAGAGATGGACGCAGAGAGTCGGTACCCGCCACAGTCGTGATGTCCTCACGGAAGGCCCTTGCTGCTGGCAGGTAAATGAATTATTCATCCATTCGTTTCCGTCACGTTGAACATCTGAGGGAAAACGAGCAAACCTGAGGAGCACAGCAGGGTTACAACAGCTAAGTGATGCAACACGGTATTGTGTTGGACGACGCTCGTGTTTGTCCCTGACAAGTGAAATTTATCTCGTCCAGTGAAGTTGCTGAGGTCCCAAAGCTTCCAGTGACGCCGGGTGCTGTGTACAAAGAGCCACTGCTGTCCACAGACCAGCCTTACCTCTGAGTATCGAGACAATCCTCTCCAGCGCCAACGTCGCTTCTCCATCTGGATGTGTTGCAGGGCCCTGACTGCAGCAAGCGTTGTATCTTGTACAATAACAAGTGTGAATAAAATGTGTTATACGTTTACGCTTGTTTGTTCAGCCAATTTTTATGGTCATGTGACGTTCTGAATAAATGTGAAATGGATCTTGCCCCCGGGCCGAGTTTGCCCCCACACCTTATTTGTTTTGGCCCACCAGCTCGTGCTTATTCTCTTAAGTCTTGAAAAATCTAAACCGTGATAACGATGAACCGTAAATTTTAATTTTAAGTAAATAAAAAGTATATCGCGAGTTTCCGGCAATGTACAGAGTGCTGTTAAGCTTCCCCATTAGATTACATTGACCTACATCTCATCTATGAAGAAGGATTGTGTTGTCTTTCTCTCCTGCTGATGCTCATGTGCTGGTAGTGTGTCCTACGTCACTGATTTGGAGCTGTCATTCAAAATGACAGATGGAGGCAGCGTCACACTGACAAGAGAACATTTGGGGGAAAAAAGTGGCAAAATGACTGTTTTTGAGAATCCTTTCTGCAGATTAAAGAGTAGTATTTTAATTATTTTTGAAATATTATTTTAGATATGTAATTTTAATGTTCTGTAAAATATATAACATTTTTAGAAATGTCATTTCACATAACGTAAATACTTATTTTTGGCCCGTGGCCCTCCATCCGCATTCATTTTTGGCCGTTCGGAGGAAAGAATTTAGGTTCCTGTGGTGTAAAATAAATGTGTCTTATACTCTGAACAACTGTGTCTGATACATCTCAGCGCTCAGTTTAATGTCAGTGCCGCATGTAGTAACCTTAAAAAAAAATGAAAACTCAATATTTAAGAGGACGTTTGGGAATCTTTTTACAGAATGTCTGAAGTGTATTTGTGAGGACAACCGATTATGATCATTTCATCAGTTTGCTGTGTTAACATGGTGAACAGGACTCATTGTATTCAGGCAGAATATCTTTCCAGAATCCTGCTACCTGCCACATCCCGGCGTCACCCTGTACTCCAGCTGCTGCAGGGTCCGCAGCAAGCAGTCCGACCCGACCCTCTGCTCCAGATGTGGGGAATGTGATGGTGAGACGGCACTTGATGAGCACAGTTGGACTTGAGTTGGCTTTTATCTTTAACAATTGAAAATTGCTCCAAGAATAATTATGTTTCACGAGCGCAAATGACACTAATGGTCTAAATGTTGATGAAATGGATCTAAAAGTAACGTGTGAACTGACACGTAGCTAATGGTTACCAACAATAATAATATTTATTTTCAGACAGACAGGGACAGGCTAATACAAGAACAATTTCACAAGCATATGAAAGAAGGCAGCTCACAAATCTTCTCTTTTTCTCTCATACGAAATGAAGAATAAGACTCGTTCATCATTCAAACATACAGTTTGCAGATTCAGTCAGGAATACAGAAGAAAAACTGACGTCTGAATGAAAAGATTCTTCCAGCTCATAAAACAACAAGTACTGGGACTATATATTATCATAGTGTCAACAGTATTCAACAAAGGAAAACATGTATTTATAAAGTGACATTCAGCAAAGTTTATCAGTAACCTTTATTAAGTAATTCACATTCACAGAGCAGAGATGAGGACTTAATCTGCCACATTTTACTTTGTGATACGTTATCTCCAAATGTATTTCAAATAAATTTGTATGAAAGTCATTCAATATCCCAATAACGTGAAACAATAACATATACTCGCAAGATGCAGATGAATACATATTTATTTACAGAAAACTGGATGAAATGGAAAGAAAATAGGCTATCTTTGTAAACTATTTACAACAAGAAATCATGTTTTTACATAATCAGACATCTATTTAAAAAAAAAAAAAGAGCTACTGTGTGTGCAGACTGAATATTTATAGGAGGAACCAGAGCAATGTGACAATCAGAGCATCAAGTCTCAGATCTCTGTGCACTCAGCAACAAAAGCTGTGAATGACATTCTCCTCAAATATTCTGGAGAGTCACCAGACATCACAGAAGGGGCTTTTCTCCTGTCTGAGGCTACAGGCTGTAGCTTCAGGAGACACCAACAAAACAGTTTGTAAAACCGACTTTTTCAAGTTTGCCCAAAATCAATTTGAAAAAATGAAGACAAAGCTGGAGACGGCATTGGAGACAAGAGAAACAAATTTCCTGTTGAACCTCAAACAGAGTTCAGGATCATCTCACTTTATCGAGGAAACTTCTGAAGATTGTCTACCAGGATGTGTTCCAGAGACTCCCAAGTCCAAATTCAGTCACGAGGAACCAGAGGAAATCGGCGTCATCAGGACAGAGTCCCCTAAAGCCAGAGACGAGCAGGCAACAACACAATCTTGCCCAACTCCTGTTCATCTTTTTAATGTAGCTGTATGTAAGGAGAAACCAAAAGAAGATGCATCGCCACCGTCAGCTGGTAGTCCGTCTCCTGCAACTGTGAAAATGATCAACGACCTCATTGATGCTCTATTAATACAAATACTCTCCAAATCCCCAGAGGAAAGCGTCAAGGACTCTACTGGCAACATTAACGATGACAAGGAAACAATCAGCAAGGCCATATTTAAAGACCTTTGTAAGAAGTTTCTCCAAAAAAAACTGCTGGAGTCTGCAATGGCATCAGCTACATCTTTTAATGATGCTGTTGTGAAGTCTCTGAGAAGCCATCTGCCTTTGATCGCCCGATCGTCCAAAAAGAAGTCCACAGTTTCCAGGTTCTTTTCAGCTGTGGTCGGTCATGCCTCTGCTGCTTCAACTGATGAGTGACTGAATTAACTTTAAATCTGATAAGTTCATCTTACTTAAAAACTTATAGGAAACCAATTACCTTGAAAGCTGTTCTGTTTGGAGTTGTTCTCCCTGTCCATACATTGGTTTTCTCTGGGTGCAATCAAAAATAAAATTGTCAAAGATTTAATCAATTAAAACAACAAATTGTTGTATTAAAATTCTTCACTTGTTTGAACAGATGTGAACTTTTATTAAAAAAAAATAAAAAATAAAAAAATAAAAAAAAAATATATATATATATATATATAAAGGGATTTGTTGCCATGGATACTTTGAGTTGCACTGGTAGGGTCTCCCAAGGCAAATTGGTATCAGGGGAGAGCCCAGACCAGAAATTAGAACAAGGATCCTTGTATTTGCAGTGTAGCTCAGTGTCATACTTAATTAGAAGATTTAAGACTTAATTAGTTTTAAGCCTACACGTGCTTTTATACTCCTACAAGACAAAATGTCTATTGTTTTGCCTTTGGGAAGCCGAATCAGCAAACATGATTATAAACTGACATTTAAATCCACTTATGACAGACGCTGCTTAAAAGTAACCTATTTTGTTGTGTAGGCAACTCTCAACATAATGTTTTTAATACTGAGCAGGTTTGAGTCTCACCTTGGAAACACTCCTGACAACCTTAGCTGGCAGTTCTGTGTTTATTTGAGCAATAAGTTTAAATGTTTTGGAAATAGGCCAGGAGAAAACAAAGAAAGGAGCAAAATCATTAGGCTATTTTAACCTTCCTGTTGTCCCTCTTGTCTTCCGTGACCCAAAATGAAAATGGGTCACGAAAGACCCGAGGACTTAAAGAGATACATTCACACTGTGAAATTATGCGTGTCAAAATATCACAGTAAAAAAAAAAAAAAAAAAAACCCCGGAAATTGTTGGTATTATTTAAATTTTTGACAGCAGCCCCAAACCTACCATTTGACAGAAATAACTCCTGCGTCATCTCTCTGCGCCGCGCGTGTTGCTGCTGTGGAGGACGTCGAGCATGGGACACCTCGGAGGTTTATTTGCTCTCATTGCGCCCTTCGTCTGGCATCACATTTGCGGTATGAAGCGTGAAGTACTCTCGTGTATGAAATTAACCATCTGCGTGTATTCGATGTTATTTCACAAAGATGCACGGAAGGTTGTTTTTTTTGTGCAGCAGACCGCCGGTCACTTTGCGTAAAGTCTGTTTGCGACACACGCCGCGGTGAACTTAGTCTGAGACTGACGTTTCAGCGATGCTAAATAAATACGAAACGTTACAGGAAGTTGGGCTGCTGCAATCTAAAACCAGTACAATCCATTTTTATTTATTTATTGGGACTTAGATACAGGCCTGTGTGCCAATCTGTCAACAGGAAATCTCAAACACTTAAAAACCCATTTGTGTTTTTTTGTGTGTGTGTCGTATTTTCATTTGGAAAATATCCAATTTTAAAATTCAGATAAACTTAAACTTATTATTTTTTTTTGTCGATTCATATTTCTTTGTTTCTTTTGTTAGTTTTTTTTTTTTTTTTTTTTTAAATATAGCACGTTTGAATAAGTATTTTAAGCAGTTTTTTTTTTAAGTACCGCTGTGCAAGTACTAACTGACAAATAGTTTTCTCAGCCCAAAATGTACCACACAAAACTGGTATAAAAACCAGTCATATTTTAAAGAAGTCATTTATTGCAGCCGACTACATCACTGATAACATTTTATTTTCATCCGTTTTAGTGATTTGTGTTTTGAAAAGGTTAATTTAGTCTGTTTATGGACTAATTTCTATCTCATTGTTCTCAAGTTTACAAAATAAAAAACGTGGTTTAGTAAAACCCCATTGTTTTTTAAAAAATATATCTTTAGATTACTGACATGTATATTCCTAAAATGCAACACATCAGACTTTCTCAAGGATAAAATAATAAAGGCCTGGACTAATTCCCATTGTATTGAGTATTTTCACTGCTCACTTAAACTTTCAGGGAAACACATTTTGGAAAACAGGAGCTAAAAACAACAACAACAACAACAAAAAGAGAGAATTGAGTTGTAACCAGAAGTTGTCATGATGTAACTCGTGTTTCGCTCTGTGTGATCCCTCGGGCTCGTTATCTTATTGGCTGTCGTTCTGCACATTTCAGGGGCTGCAGGTCGCTCTCTACCTGCCTGCCACCAGCAGCTGGAGTTCAGGTGCAGCGACGGCTCGTGCATCTGGAAGCCGAAGGTGTGTGACAGACACGCAGACTGTGAGGACGCATCTGATGAACACCACTGTAGTGAGTAAAACACTGTTGACAATGTGATCGCCTTCCAAACTCTCCACACACATGCGCGCTGCTCCGGGTTTCATGAGCTCTTTTGTTGACACACAAATAACGTCGCAACTTGAGGACATTTTTTTTTATCATGTAGCACATTGCAACAACAAAGCAACAGGAAATTTGCTCTTTGCGAGACATAAAAAAGAAACGATTTAATCAAAACATAAATATAATAGAATACTCAATTAATGAAAAACACTTTCAGTAACGCATTTAACAGGAGACTAAAAATGACACAATTCATTGTAGTGCTTACAACATCCCAGTTTGCTCGTTCTCCGTTTTAAAGTAAAGGTTTATTATAATAAAAAGGGGAAAACTGAGATGGTTTAAGCTTGAATTCAAACTGATTCAGAGTTGGAGTAGACACCAAGTTTGTTGCGAGTTTGTTCTGGATATTTAATGCATCGTGCAGATATTTTATCATTTAAAGCAGCAGCCGGTTTAGTTCTGCTGGACTGCTTTTGCCATATGGAGAACATTCATTTTAATTAGTATATGAATAACTCTCATAAATTAATGAATTAATTTCCAGATCCAGTTCATACAGTATATTTCCTGACTTCTACTTTTTAGATTTCTGTGCTGTAAAGATGACTACATTTTCTGTTATTGTGTGGGAACGGGCCGTTGGAGACTTGTTTTCAAAATCCTGTTGGAGTCGTTAAGACTTTAGATATTAAATTCCAGAGAGATTTAAGTGTTCGGCATGAACCATAAGCTGCAGGTTTGCAAACAAAGAGAGAGACTGGCTGAAAGGACTTTATGTGATTTCAGGCAACGTTAGTAAATCCAGCAGGTATGAATGTCAGCAGTGTTGTTTCAAGGTCAGAGACTTCAACCTGGTTTGACTGTCGGCCAAGAAAATGAGGAAAGTGAACAAGTTTTACTTTCTTCCCTTAGAAATACAGGACTGAGCAGCAGACTGTGGTTGTACTGACAGACAGTGAAAAAAAGAGAAAATGAATAAATAAAAGAGGAAAAGATCTGTTATCAGTCTCAATGATACAGTCAAATACAGTTCAACACAATAATGGATTTTTATTAAAAAAGAAATAAAAGCAATTGCCCCAGTGTGATGAACAAGACAGAACTTTGTTTATCCAAGTAGGAAGCTGCCGTTTTTCTCTTTTAAAAATGTGTTTCAAAGTGCCGAATAATATTAAAGTCACCAGAAGAGTTTGTCGTAGAACACAACAGATCTGTGTTTTTTTTAGGTGTTGATGCTGATTCCAAGATTAGGGAGTAAACAATTCTGATACTAATACATGGGCTGAAATTCTTTATTTATATACCATATGTACAGAATATATAATCACACATTTTTTTGCAATGATCCTTCAAACGTGGTTGTCAAACAGTTTTGACACTTGTGACAAAGATGTAAGGGTAGCAGGATATTTTAGTTGATTGCCCAACACTGATATCAGTGCACTGAAATGGTGAACTTCACTGGGGATTAAATAATTATGAATAACTGAAGAAATCAAATCGACTTTTTACCCCATCATACTTTCTGCACGATGTGCCGAATAAAAGTTTTCATATTGACGCATATCAGCCAACATATACTGTAGTTGTAACTCGCAGCTGTGGCTCTTCACAGGTCCTGTGTGGTGTAAGAAAGATGAATTTGCCTGCCGCAGCAGAAGGTGCATATCAGCACATTTCTTCTGCAACGGCGTGGACGAGTGCGGCGACGGGAGCGACGAGGCTTCCTGCCAGAACTGCACCGCAGGCTTCTTCTCCTGCGGGCCATCTGACGCCTGCCTGCCCAGAAACAAGCTCTGTGACGGACGGACTGATTGCAGAGATGGCCGGGATGAGACCCAGGGGTTGTGTGCTTTGGCGAAACCCCTCCCACATACTTCTCCAACATGCGCAGCGTCCGAGTTTCAGTGCGGAGACGGGCAGTGCATCCGCCAGACCTGGAGGTGTGACGAGTCACAAGACTGCAGTGACGGCAGCGACGAGGACAACTGTGGTGAGTGATGTGATGCAGCCGCTGCATGGCCTGACAAAATGCTGAAAATACCAAAACTAAAGAAACTATGTTAATTACATTTTATCAGATGTCTTTTCTTATTTTTTTATTTCTAAAGTATACAGCATGAACATCAGAACAAGTCCCCAGCTCCTACCACTGACTCGCTTCACATTATAGTCATTTGGCACTTTATTAAAAGAAACTCACATTTTTGAAATAAAACCGTCAAACATAAGGAGTAATGTGGGGTTCTGTGGATTGAGGAGACTTTGACTCCTGAATTTGAGGTGCCACAAAAAGAACGTATTATACGCCGTATGTAGAATATGTATAATAGCCAAACCACTCGAGTTGCAGCCTCGGCTCCATTATGCAGGCAAACTGGGTCCACCTGTTCATTTGTAACATTAGATTAAACATTTTGTGCAACTACAGAAAGAAATGGATTATTGCAGTTAGTGCAGGCTCGCTTCAGTCACAGCGGTTGTTATTTGTAATAAAACCTGACAGCGCCGGCTGCTATAGAAGCACATTGTCACAGTTTTATTTAGATCTTCATTAAATGTGGATGTAATGACAGAGCAGCCCTTTGTTGCTGATGTTTTGCTGATTGTCCAGCAGAGGGCGGTAGAAGCCTCAGGTTCCTGAACACAACACAAGTTTTTACATCCTAAATTTGGAGCAAAGATCACAGTAGCAAGAAAACAGCCACAGCAGAACCTTTTGTTTATGCCATTCAGAATGGTTTTCAGCGTAGTTTGTGTTGTCATTCGCTTCACAAAACACCCATTTTTAACTGTCCAAATAAGGTCAGTAAATACCTGTTTTTGGGTTGTTGGTTTTTTTTTTTTTGCTACACAAAGTTTCCTCAGTTTCAGCTACGTGAATAGCTAATTGAACAAGTCACATACAGACTATTCACACATACACACATATTCAACGTTGGCATTGACAAAAATGATAATTATTAGGATTTTGGTAATGCAGCTGTTCTAAAAGCTCATTAACAAAATAGTAGTTTATACTAATTATTATCCCTTTTTAATTTATTTTACGACAGACATGTTATAATACAGTAGTTATTATTGAAGTGTGGCTGCTTTTATGTGGATCCAAACATACCACATTCAGCCCGTGACTCAGTGATAATCTCCTTAAGTGCTCAGAGAAAAAAAAATGGAAGTTTGAACGTCTGCATAAACAACACAGCTGGATAAACTCCCACCTGCTGACGTAGGTCATTTGAACTGATGTTAAATGGAACCTTGAGAAGGTTTTGTTTCCTCAAAGTTTGTGCTGTGCAATATAAACGAAATAACTTTTTGACCAAATAACCCTGTGTCAATATTACAGCAATAATGTACGGATTATTATTGGTGTTTTTACAAAATATTTACACATCAAAATGTTTGATAAATAATCATCAGTGATGTGGATATTATGACATTAAGTCAAACAACAGAACAGGTAGAACAGTTTGGTGACTTCAGGAAGTGACATCAACTTCTTGTAATGTGGTCTTGAAGGCCAGGAGAAGACAACACTTATACCATAATATATATATTATGATATCTAAAATCTAAGACGATATCATCATATCACAATATAAATATAACATCAATATGTTGCTCAGCCCTGCTCAAAAATTAACTTTGAACCACTGTGGGTTACTGCCATCAAAATAAAAAAAAGCATATATTTTATATAAAACAAAATGTCTTTGTTTCATCATTTGATATGTTATCTTTGGTCTATTTGCAATTAAATATGGGTTTATAGGATTTTCAAATCTTTGCTCTGTTTTTATTTACATTTCACACGGCGTCCCAACTTTTTTGGAAACTGGATTGTATAAGTGTCAATGAGTAAAGTTAACTTCTGCATTAATGAAATAACGTTTTAGCATCATAGATTAAAAAGGAGGTCTGAAATTCAAATAAAAATGTTTTTCTATGTAATGTTTTACCTCACAGATCAGAACGAGTGTCTGGTGAACAATGGCGGCTGTTCTCATGGTTGTGAGGACCAGTCAATGGGTTTCCTCTGCTCCTGCCCCGACAACATGAGGCTGCTCGATGACAGCCAGTGTGAGGGTGAGCAGCATCACACTTATGAAAAAAAAAAAAACCTGTCCTGATGATACATATACATGACAGAGGATTGCAGTGTTACTTTTAAAGGGCTAGTGTATTTTTACTTTATAATATTTGTGTCACAACTTTGTGAAGATTTACATACTAAAATTAAATGTAAGTGGTTATTTTTGGTACCAAATGGAGCTCTACAAACCATTTTAACTGAGTTGTACTTGGAGCTGCCTTTCCCTGTGTTCATAACAGTCCTTTAAACTTGTTTCTTCTGCCATCTAGAGATCGAAGCGTGCCTGGAGAGCGATGTCTGTGATCAGCTGTGTGTTCACGTAAACGGCAGCCTCTCTTGTGACTGCCATGACGGCTACCACATGGACCCAAAGACCAGAGAGTGCAAGGCCAAAGGTGAGCAACAAATGATCTCAAAGACCCGCTGCTGACAACAGAAGATCTCAGACTGACTCCATGATGTGGAGATCACGGCTTCGTAGGGGCCACACCATCTGTTGCAGGACTCCTTGTTCTCCTTTTCACTGAAAACTCAGTTTGGGGTCATTCTCAAGAACTGAAGAATGAATTTGTTCCGATCAGCCACCTCCCTGAGCATATTACTTGATAGATTAGAATCTAAACATCTAAAGTACCGAAAAATGTTTGCACACTACTGTCAATGCGACTGTGATATTTGATTTGGATTTAGCTAGAATGTATGTGCACACAATATTTGTGCGTTATCACTGGTATCTGGCTGATTTGTTCCAATCTGTATGTTCAAAAGGTTGTCATGGTTTGCTCAAACTCGTCCCACCTTGATAAACATTGTCTCAGTTACATTATCCAAGTAAGTATGACTGTCCAAACATTTTACAATCATCTATTATTTCACTGGATAAATTGTTTTTGACAAGCCTCCAGATCGCTCTCAGGACTTTATTTCTAGTTTACTAACTGTTGTGTCACTTTTAACATTGTCGGTGATCTTTTCTATTATAGCAGTATTTATATTGTGTTAGTGATTCATTATAATGTAGTATTTCAATTTTTTTCTGATGCAGTGTTGATATACATGAGCTTATGAAGCTATAAAGCTATATAAAGGTCTCTAGATGACAGGGTGCGATAGTGTCACTCACGATGTGCCCTTGTTGCTTCTCTCAGGACAACTCGAGCTACGATGAATGGCACACGATGCTCAGTGTTGGTCTTTGTGTGTCCCTCCAGGAGATGATGCTCAGCTGGTTTTCACCACTTCTAAAGGAATACAGTGGAAAAACATTAGTGGAACTGAGCACAAAGAGCTGACCCCGCATTTACCAGGGCCGGGGCCCGTGGCGGCTGTGGCCTCTAACCGCACACTGTACTGGGCCCAGCAGGGACGAGGCTCCATATACAGGTAACAAAGCTGCATGCGCCATACACCTCTTTACAGTGTATTGCCTTTAAAAGACAAAGTGATGCTTGAGGGACGAGACAGTTGCATCTTCAGCTAAAAGCCCAATCTGAATGTAAACACATGGGAAACCCTATCCACTTGTTTTTCTGCCTTTTACATGGGTCTGGGATGCTATGGCAACAGAATAAGCAAGATAACCCAGATGTCCTTGCCCTACGTTTGTTTAGTGCCCCTAGTGGCATCCCAAAACTTATCCTAGTCAGATAGAGTATGTGACCCTTCCAGGGGATTCATTTTATTAGGGGTCTAAGCAACTTAGCTGCGAGGAACTCTCTTGTCTTTGTTCCGATTCTTCTTCTTCTGTATTATTTTTCTACACTAAAAGTGACTGGGCAGCAAAATCCATTGGGTGAAAACTCTCCAAATTTGTTGGTTGCAAATTGCTTCCACTACTCAGGCACAAGAAAATTACACTAATTGACCTAATGGTGGCGCTGTAACAATCAACTATACGTTTATTCAATTATCTCAAACGGCTTGGGCTGCAATCAAACTTCTTTCACTTTGAATGTGAGAATGTATCCAATACACTTCTGCTTTAAAAATTTCAACTTTTGTGACTTTTTTTTTCAATTTTCTCTAAAGTGTGGACAAAAGAAATTACTCCATTTTTGAAGTTTCACCAAAAATGATCCACCTCCTATCTATGCACATTTTAGAATCAAAGGCAGCCAACCCATTTGAGGTTCTATCCGAGTCCAAAGCAACATGCTGGTCCCTATATACATATTGTTTATCTGCTACTTAAGTCGTACAGTCACAACCCAAAGCCTTTGAACAAAAAGACAAACAGTTCCACTGTCACCATCACCAAACAAAAGCACTCAGGGTTACAGGCATACGTTTTCACCATGAAAATGTAAGTTTTGATAGTCAAACATTCAAACACATTGTAATATCTTTGTAGTTTTACAATTTACCAAAATGTGAAAAGTAGTTCCATTTCACACTGCGCTCTCTAGTTTTTTTTCTTTCTTTTTTATTCTTTACACTAACACACAAACCACTTCTGGTGTACAATCAAATGCACCACTGTGAATGTTTTCAAGGACAGAGTGAATATATGCAACATCACCCCTTCATTTAAATTATATTTTCATTTTCTTCTTTCTTTTGAAGGCTTCCAGTGTCACTGATTTTTTTGATGCAACTACAAAAACACTTTTGCCTTCTAACATAGTCAACATATTTAATGAACTAGTGCTGCTTTAAATTTATGACAAGGTCACCAACGAAGACTTTCAGTTGCTCTCATTGAAATAACAAACCATTGTAGATGGATAAGTAGAATAAGTAGATTACATTATCAAAAGATCAAACGGTTCATTCCTCCTTTTATAATTGCAAGCCTACGTGTTCCAAATGTGTCTCTGATATGTAAATCTTTTTGAAGAGCCCTTTCATGGCAGGGAAGAAGAAACAATGTGCTTGTAGACTTTATGCAAAGCCGCTACTTTACAGAAAGGGCGATGTTCATTTCATGAAATCTGCCAACAATTTTTCTATTTGTGGTTTTATTTACATGAAACACATATTAACTGACTCTGAAGACAAAAGTTGACAAAAGATTTCTAAAGTTTATCTTTTAAAATTTCAACTCTAATGACAGGACAGACAGACAGGAAGTTTGTACACACATCTGAGAACATATGTCACAAATGTGCAGTAACATTTAAAACTGATGCACAAGATACAATCATAAAGAACTGAAAGTTTATTTTTATTTTCACGGGTAAATAAAGAAAGAGAAGTTTCATTCAGCTTCTGTGAAAATACTCAGTGATTTGCTTTGTCTTCACACCCAACATAACATGAGTCTATTGACAGAGAATATTATAAATGTTTCAGTTTTTTTGATGGCTTATCCAACATTTAGGTGTTTTATTAAGTTAAAAATTCAAAAATGTATTGATTGTTTGATATTATAGATGATCGAGTTGAACAAAAAATATACAGTCTAATCAAAGACTAAAATAGAGCCGGGCTGAGTCTAAGCTGCTCTGAACACCCAAAACTCTCAGGAATATTGACCGATTACAGCAGAAAAGTCAGTTCATAGAGGATCCTGATAGATTTTGGTAAAATCTGCTTTCTTTTGTCACAATAAAGTTAATAAATTAAGTTGTTGTCAAAAGTTGTTTGACAGTTGCTTTATGAGGCTATGAGTGAAGCTAAATGCTAACAACTGCATGCTAACCTCACTACAGTAGCACTGCTACTTTAAAAAAAAATAATAATAATAATTTCCCCTTGGGGATTAATAAAGTAACTACCTAACCTAACATGCTGATGTTTGTGAGGTGTAATAATATAACATTAGGCGTCTCTGGAACCGTGTTGTTAATGTGGCTTAAAACAAACATGGAGGACTGTAGTGTTTGTGTAGAATTTCTCAATGAAGTTTTCTCAGTTGTCTCTCATATGTGGAAAAGATGAGTTAGCTTCTTGAAGGATGGCGCCATGCACGGTCATAGTCAGGGTTTGGATGGATTGGGTGGAGCAGAATTCTGGATAAACACCATGTGGGTTTTATGGGTGATGTACAGTATATTATATACTTTTCACTCCTGAATGTTTCACAGGATCTCCATGGATGGGAAGCCACAGGAAGCTGTGTTGGTGCTGAAAGTTCAAGGTTCGGTATCAGGCCTGGCCGTGGACTGGATCCACCAGCTTCTCTACTGGACCAGTACAGACAGGGGTTCGGTTGGCGTCGCCCTGCTGGGCGGTTCGGCTCAGCATCAGCTCATCACAGGACTCGACCAGCCATCTGCAGTGGCTGTGGATCCTCTCCGAGGGTACATTTCATTTAGATAGTTAACAGCATCATCAAAGAAGTGTTGCGTGATCCATTCAAAGCTTGAAACTCGATGATTTATTGTTCCGTCATGAGATGTTTGTTTTTCCTCCAGGTTCTTGAGCTACTGCCACTTAAGAGGTGGTTCAACACAAGATTATGTATTCAGGGATGAGCAACACATTACATAATAATACATACAGCTACAGAGTAAAATAGGCGAGTTTCAAATGTAATATTAAAATTAAAAAAACTTGCTCTCAAAGCACCAACTCAAATATTGTTTAACTGAATAACTTTCCGTCCGGTACTTGACACAGTTTCTGCTATTCTTTTAAAAATGGTCACGAGCAATGACGATCACAAATTTAATTTTACCACAAAAAAGTTAAATACAATGTGTTTAAATTTTTTTTAGATAAGATGAAAGAAATGT